>NC_054477.1:140826253-141451253 GCF_017639515.1 Carcharodon carcharias
ATGGTGCAGATCCCCATTGTCTCACCAGGGTACCTGGCATGTACAGTGACAGACTTTAACGAATGACGTGTCCTTGTTCTCCCTTTTAGGTTCACCAGCAGGCGTTTGCTCTGCCGTCCCCAACGGGCCTCCCCTGCCACCGGAGAATCACTGAGTTTCTGTTGTGTGTATGTCACACCCGCTCCCTGAAGCAGGCACCAGCGCCTTAGTGGGCGTTAGATCGGCGTCCAGTGTCTCAGTGCACATTGGTGAGGGCACTTCACACTCGCTTATGTGCAGGCGGAGGCAGAGAGTATCCAGGGCTCCAGCACTCAAAGGACTGCTGGGGACCAGGATGATGCTCAATTGAAGGCTGATGATGGGCCTCTTGAGTTGTCCATTAGGCGGTTGATGCTGGATGTCCAGTGAGATGTGTGGGAGGATCTGGTGGAGATCCATGAGGGTATGCGTGCCATGGTCTCCGTTAAGGAGAAGCCCATGCAGAGCATGAGCACTACGTTGGCCTTCATGGCCGAGCGCACTGCCTCCTCCATTGAGACAGTGGTGACTCTCATGGAGAGGCAGCTCCAAGAACAGAATCAGGGGTTCCTAGGATTGTACTTGGACCTGCAAGCCCTCACACAAGCACTAACCTCAGGTGCTCAGTGTCTATGTGGGTGATGGATAAGGAACTCAATATCCCAGCTGGGTGCCCGACCATCAAAGGTGAGCAGGGCAGTCCAAAGCGACCTCATGCATGAACTGCTTGTCATCTATGCGGGCTCCACTCAGGGTGCTCTGGATAACATCTGCAGCTCCTCTGCCCCTCTGCAAGTGACTGTGGCATCTGATGAGGCTGCGATGACTGGGGAGATGCCAGCCGTGCCACTGGCTGCTCCCTCCCAAGTGGGCCCAGCACAAGCTCCACTGCCAAGGTCATCAAGGCCAACAAGACAGCAGACGTCAGCAGGCTGTCTCCAATGCCGGTGCCAATGAGATGGGAGCACCTAGGCGTAGCACTCAATAGCATAAGTTAAAGGCACCATGAGCACAAGAGGGCTAGGTCACGGGTGATTTTATGTTTATTTGTGTTTACTTTATCTATACTGGTCTGGGAATGAAGACCAGAGAAGTTTATGTAAATAGTTTGGAATTGTCAAAATGAGAATTTTTTTTTGTTGTCATGGCCTGTGTATGCTTTACATTTTTATTTTATTGGTGCAGGGTACGCCAATATGTAACAATGGCCATAAGTGGCTCTGAACTTTATTGCACAAGCATTGAGTGTTCTTTGTGATGAAATGAAAGGGTCCTTTCAGACATCGGAAATGGAGGCAGCAGCCCTGGTATGTGGTTGAAGCTGATCTTTGGCAGCCTAGCTGATGAAGCTCTGGGTCAAGGCAACTATGGAGTCCCTGCCTCCCAGGAAGTTACTGAGGTCTGGTTCGGTAACCCTCAGCATTCTCCTCACTGTGCTCCTCTTCTGATTCATTACTGGACTCATCACCTGTGGCCTGTGCAGCTGGGTCAAGATCCTCTTCCTCCAGTGGGTCCCCCCTTGCCAGTGCCAGAGTGTGGAGAGTGCAGCATGCAACCATGATCAATGACACCTGCTCTGGAAGTGCTCCCCCTGAAGGGTCCAAGCATCAGAAGTGCATCTTGAGAAGACGTAAGGTCCTTTCTACCACCGCTCTTGTGGAGGCATGGTCCCTATTGTAACGCTGCTCTGACTCTGTTCTTGGGTGGCGGAGAGACGTCATGAGCCACCTCTTATCACCCAGCAGCCATCCATCAAGTCGACCTGGAGCACTAAAGGGCCTTCGCACCTGGGAGTGTCTGAGGATGTAAGCGTCATGGGAGCTGCCAGGGTACCTTGCACAGACTTACAGGCCAGAATTTTTCCGCCGGCGAGTTGGGGGAGGGGCCCGCTCGCCGATGTGAAAATGACGCGCGATGCCACCAGGAGGAACCCACAACATCATCCCGCCCCATTTAAATTTTCAGGAAGGCCGGAGCACAGCGAAATCAGCTGTCCGTCCACCAACCTGTCAATGACCAACTGAGGCCATTGACAGGATAATTAACAAAATTAAAGGCCAAGTTGGACGGGTAGGCCAGGAGCCCCAGTGGGCTTCTGAAAAAATATGAAACCTCATCCACCGGTGGGATGAGGTTTCATGTCTGTTTTTAAAAACTTTAATAAACTTTATGTGATATTTATTAACATGTCCCATCGCATATGACATTGTCACATGAGGGGGACATGTTAATTTTTTTATTTTTCTATTTTTTTAGTTTATAAAACTTTCACCGTTGGGTGGCCCGCTGGGCGGTCCTTAATTGGCCCACTCACTCAAAATGGCGGTGGGCCCATTTCGGCGGTGGTGATCGGCTGCCCGACAAGGGCAAAATTCTGCGCACAGAATTTGCATCCTGTGGTGTCACACTATCTGCACGTTCATGGAATGGAATCCCTTCCTGTTGACAAAGGCACCTGGCTGACCCACTGGTGCCTTGATGCCCACATGAATGTAGCCAATGGCACTCTGGACATGGAGGAACCCAGCCTCTGGCTCATTCAGCCTGGCTGGCCTCATCCATACGGTAAAGAATAAAGGTCAGTACCACTTGAACAGAGCTTCTGTCACCGACTTGATGCAACTGTGGACTGCGGCTTGGGAAATTCCACACAGATCCCCCCTGAGCCCTGGAAACAGCCAGACGCATAGTAGTTGAGGGCCACTGTGACCTTCAGGGCCACTGGCATGCGCTGTGCACCCACACAGTCGGAGCTGATCTCAGGCCTGATCATCTAACAAATAGGGGTCACGGTCTCACTGGAGAGGTGGAGCCTCCTTCGGCACTGCACCTCAGACATATTGAGGTATTTGCATCGCCACCTGTAAACTCTGGCAGCAGGATTGTGGCATCTTCTGTGGCCATTTCCGCCTTGGGCTACCTGCTGGCCCACACCCCTTGCACCTGCACCTCTCCTCCCTCAGGCCCCTACCCTGGAAGCTGCATAGGGACACGTGGCCTCCTCTCCCTTCCGCTCCTCTCTTCCTCCTCAGAGATGCCTCCAGTGGAGACCACAATCCCCATTACCAGGGTAAGGGAAGGCTGTTGCTATCTGGAAGGGTCCACACAGCCTGAATCCTCCGAGGGCCTTGCAGACAGCAACGTGTCCTGAAATGAAGCCTGGAAATGCTAAGAACGATGCCCCAAACAGAGATGAAGCTGCCAAGTACCAATAAGTAACCAGTAGCCAACTATCTCCAAAACTCCTCACTACTCACACTGGCAATACTGCTGACCCTTTTTATCCCACTCTTGAATGAGGTTTGTGAAACTGTCGGCTGGCCACCTGCCCGTTTTGCCCATGCGATGAGCAGGAAATTGCACGGTCAAGGAAAAATCACATTTAATTGGACTCTTAAGGGCCTTAAGTGGCCACTTAATTAGTGGTGGGCGCCGCTCCGGCACCTGCCAAGTGAAATATCACACACTATTTTACTCCCAATCAGGTAGGGCACGTGCCTGCCCACGGGGCATAAAGTTCTGTCCCAGATAATTGTATTATGGCTCAGAGTCCCAGTTTGGAAAAATACCCCTCGCTGTACAGATCAACGTCCATATTGATATTGTGTGATCTGCTCATCTGTATAACATCTTACACTGTAGACAAGGACATAGATGTCCATGTGCACAAATCCCAAGGCGCTGGTGCACGGGTAGATAAATGTAATTGAAAAGGTTGCTGAATATAAGCCTTTATTTCAAGAAGTTTGCACTTCAAAAGTGAGAGAGTGTTGCTTCAGTTGTATACCGCCTTGGTCAGACCCCACCTACATTACTGTGTTCAATTTGAAGAACATAAGAAATAGGAGCAGGACCACACAGCCCATCGAGCCTGCCTCGTCATTCCATATGATCAGCTTCAACTCCATTTTCCTGCCTGCTCTCCATATCCCTTGATTCTTTGAGAGACCATATATCTGTCCATTTCAGCCTTAAATATGTTCAATGATGGGCCATCCACAACCCTCTGCCGTGGAAAATCATAAAGATTCACAAACCTTTGAGTGAAGAAATTTCTCGACCTCATCTCAGCCCTATATGGTTGTCCCCTTATCCTGAGATTCTGCCCTCGAGTTCTAGATTCACCTGCCACAGGAGAACAACCTCTCAGTGACTATCCTTTCAAATCCCTTCAGAATGCTTGCATATTTCTAAGAGATCACCTCCCATTCCTCTAAACTCCAGAGTTTATAGGCACAATTTACTCAGTGTCTGATCATTGGACTACCCTCTCATCCCAGGGACCAATCTAGTGAACCTTTGCTGTATGGCCTGCACTGCAAGTATATCCTTTCTGAAAGACGGAGACCAAAATTGCACACAGTATTC
Source organism: Carcharodon carcharias (assembly GCF_017639515.1). NCBI lineage: Eukaryota > Metazoa > Chordata > Chondrichthyes > Lamniformes > Lamnidae > Carcharodon > Carcharodon carcharias. The sequence continues at coordinate 140,830,640 of NC_054477.1, forward strand.
CAGTTGTAGTGTCACCAATTGTAGCAGGACTTCCTTATTCTTGCACTCCAATCCCCTTGTAATAAAGGCCAACATATCATCTGCATTAATTGCACGCATAAGGGCTTTAATTGGGCCATGGACAGTCAGCCCGCCCTTCGCCTCCCCGCCACTCGCAAAATTGCATTAGGGGCAGGGGTGAGTGGGCCAGCAGCGGGCATGTCACTGAAGGCAAGGCATGCTATTCTAAGGGTCTGCTCACCTTCGTCCCTGACCATGGGTCGCTCATAAAACACAGCCCATCCTCAGTCAACATCTGTACCACTGTCTGTGAACCCCATGACACTAAGTAGTGGTGAAGCCAATGGCATGAGGGAAGCAGCATATTAAAAATGGCATTTGAAGGGAAGATCCAGCTTTTGAATATTTTTAAAGTTGGTTTTATTTTATAAGTGCATGTTAACAGCTCAGTGACCTATTTTGAAAACTAATCATATTAAAGTATGCTCTTTTCAAAATTGAAATAATAGGTAGTATTTTACGGTCCCATTGTGTTGGGGACAGGGCCATAAAATATGACTAGCCATTCAAAAATCCATTGACTTTGGTGAGACTGTAAAATCCCACCAGTGTAAATTTCCACCCAATCTATTGAAAATAATACATTTGAATCCATTAGAAAGAACATACTTTTAAACATGTACATAGAAAAGGCAAGTTTTAACATTTAACTTGAGGATGTAAGTAAATAATTTTATTAATTCATTTAATGAGTTGTATTCATCTACTTGCATCTCCCCATGTAATACAATTTTGACACTTGCTTCTTAGCGCCTCCAGTCTACAATTGGTGAGTCGGAGATCTATCAGAGTTCCAGAAATCTTAAGTGTTCTCTCATCTGGGAAGAAACAACAAGCTTGGACTTGAGAAGGATAATTTCTGACATGCATCAAGCCATAAAACTCTCATTGTGGGTCATGTGCCTGTCACAAAAACTTCTGGAGCTTCCTCTCAGTTCATTCCATTTAGGATCAGCTAACTCATTAACAGGCTCCTGACTCACAACACTGGTTTTAGATTTCAGTTGTAGGCTGGAAGTTATGCCCCTTTTTCTGTCATGTGTGGTCACACAGAATGGTCATAACTGGAATGCAGTATAAACAAAGTGCAAACGTTGGAAATTTGCTGAAAATGGGAACTCATTTCAGAGGCAGAAAGATTGTGCTGTTTTTTTTTGCCTCCAATTCTTGAAGCGGCTCGTATAAGTTACAGGCAATAAGTGCTGATATTTTTTGTTTAATGTTTAGTGCATGCTATTAGTACTGTTTATTATGTAGAAAAAATACAACAAATCGAAAAGTGGATAAAAATAGTATAGCCCAATATATGGCAGAGCTAGTTCTGTGTATAGACTGCAGTAAGTAGGAGATTGTGGACAGTGAGACTATCCCGAATAAATGCATCTGCAATTGTCATCTCTGCCTCGAATCTCTCTGGCTCAGATTCTGCAGAGTGAATTGAATCACATTAGCAGGGGGAGGGAGGGGGTGGTGGTCATGGGTGGGAGCATGGAGTGGAACAAGGAGAGGAACTATCTGGACTGTTTGCTCTGGACTTGGGCGCACACCATAGAAAGGTGCAAGAGCTGGTGTGATCGATAATGTTTAGAATAAGGGGCGATAGAGATGAAGGATTCACAGTTCCTACTCAATAGGTACAATATATTTGTTACCTCTGAGGATAAGGATACAGATTGTCAGAAGGGCTGCTAGAATGCTGCATTTTGGATCCAAGTCGCCAGTTTGTTGGGACTTATGGATCCCAGTTGCACACTTATTGTAGGATGGCCGAGTTGGTACAATAGACGGAGTTGATCAGCGGACACTTCTTAAGTGGAACACGCTCTGTTTATTTACAAAGGTACTTAGCAGCTACGGTTGTGTGCTTTCAACTCAAACCCTATTTCCATACTACTGACTACTAATGACAGACTACTGACTATAGAGGTAGCCCGTGCTGCTACTCTATTGGTTACATAAGATCATGTGATCTTCCTTTATAACATCCTTCTTGAAGGTATACTGCACATTACATAAAACCGTAACCACATCCCTCCCCCATTACTCAGAAACACATTTTACATTTACAAGTACAATTTTCTCAAAATAGCAATTATTTACACAGATATATAATTTATAAATACAGTCTTTCTGGGAGTTTCCTTATGTGTGTAGATCTGTGCACTCTTTTGCTCTACAACTTCAGATGCTTTGTCAGGAATCTCCTTTTCTGGAATTGTCTGAACAACAGGTTCTTCGGTGGGCTTGTGCAAATCTGTTTCCTCAACTCTTGCAAGTGCAATAGACACATCTGACACATCTGTATGAGGTTGCGTTCTTTCAACAGGAGACGCTGACCCAATGGTGAACACTGGTGGCATCATTCTTGGGGCAGCTTTTTTCCGGTTGGCGAGCCAGGGTGGGGCCTGCTTGCTGACGCATAAAATGATGCGGGGTGACATCTCCCCATGTCATTTAGATTTTCAACCTGTCAATGGCCTATTAAGGCCATTAAAAAAGTAATTGAAATGGTTAATGAACCTGCCCGTCCAACCTTAAGGTTTCCGGGCAGGCAAAGAGCCCAGGCGGCCTTCTGAGAAAGCATGACCCTCATCCACAGGCGGGGTGAGGTTTCATGAGGGTTTTAAAATTTTCAGAATATTTTAAAATAAAAGTAGTGGACATGTCCCAGCTCATATGACAGTGTCACAAGAGGGGACATGTCAGGAAAAATTTTTCTAACCTTTAAAAAAAATTTTTTAACTTCAACCAAACTCCCTGAGGCGGCACTTTGCCTCGGAGTGATCTGTGCGCTCTTTTGAGCACATGCACAAAAGAACGCACTCCTGGCTCAGGGAATCCCCCCCCCTGCCAGAACGGGGAGTGCACAGCACTTCCAAGCAGAAGTCATGTAGGGTGGGTCTTAATTGGCCCACCCACGTAAAATGGCGGTGCACCCCCAACCAAGCCTGCACCTGCACAAACCCCCCGACGGGGGAAAATGCTGCCCTTGGTGATTTGTTTCTCTCTTCCTTAGATGATCCACATGTCTTCATATGATTCAGCCTTCCATTTTCACGTGGTAAGATAGAGGTCCAGTCATTGCACTTATTTCACCCAGTAACCACTTTGGTCCTTTTCCAAAGTTCTCCACATATATCATCTCTCCCACGGTAAACATCCTGTCACAACTATGCCAGTTGTGTCTAGTTTGCTGACTTCCCTGACTCCTTTCTACCTTCCCCCCCCCCTAAATTCAGCATTATTAAGCTCAATCTTGTCCTGAGACAGTGTTGCATCAATAATTCCGTAGATGTGACACCTGTTATTGTGTGAGGACTGGACCTATAATGGAAAAGGAAGTGCACTAACTCGGTTACAATGGAATCTCCAGTTAACATTTTCATGGATGACTTGAACATTTGAACTGCTCTTTTAGATAGTGTATTTGAGGAACGGTGGTACAGTGAAGTTTTTACATGAGCGATACCATTCAGGGTGATAAAATGTTGAAACTCAGCACTTGTAAATGCTGTGCCATTATCAGACACATCTACTTCTGGTAGTCCATTAATGGCAAAACTTTGACATGGCTTCTCAATTGTAGCAGAAGACGTTGGTGACTTCACCTCATGTATGTCCATCCATTTGAGTGGGCATTAACGATGAACAGAAGCATTGTTCCTATGAAAGGTCCCACATAGTCTATGTGTAGCCGCACCCATGACCTAACAGAGCGGTTAAAGGTAACTTTTGCAATTGTTGGCACTGCGTACAACTCTTAACCAACCTCTCTATTTCTCCATCCATCCCAGGCCACCATAGATAGCTGTGTGCTATGGCCTTCATTCTGGAAATTCCTGGATGTGCACAATGTAGTTCAATCAACAATGTCTTTCTCCCTTTTGGACAAACAATCACTCATGCGTCCCACAATAAGATAATATCCTGGCTGGTTATTTCATGTCTTCCATTCAAGACCAGTTTCATTTAATCAGATACATGCTCTTGTAACCAACGATGATGTACTTGTTCTCGTACTTTGGGTAAGACTGGGTCTTGACTTGTCCAGTCTCTGATCTGTCTAGCACATACCGGCAATGAACCTAAGAAATTTAGTAATAAAACGAGTTCTTGATGAACTGGAACATCTTCATCATTTTCTTGTAAGGGTAAACGACTCAGTGCAATGGCTTTTGCGATTTAATTTCCAGGCCTTTGGACGAAAGTATCCTCGTATGCTGCCAGGATCAACCCATCGTTGTATTCTTGCTGAGGCAATGGGTGGTAGAGCCTTGTCTCCACTAGACAATCCTAGCAATAGCTTGTCGTCTGAAACAATAGTAAAATGACAGCCGTGTACATACTGGTGAAATTTCTTGACACTAAAGATGATTGCCAGGCCTTCTTTTTCTATCTGTGAGTATTCCTTTTCCCCTGCAATGAACCTCCTTGATACATAACCTAAAGGCCATTTCATGCCATCGTCCATTCAATGGGAGAGCACTGCTCCCACTCCGTAGGGAGATGCATCACATGTCAACACCAACTCTTTCCTCTGGTCATAATGTTCTAATAGGTTGGACATGTGCAACAATTGTTTCACCTTTATGAAATCTTCTTTCTGTGGTGCCTGTCAAGACCAACATTGGTTCTTCTTGAGTAGATAATGCAGGGGTGCCAGTTCTATAGACAAATTGAGTAAGAACTTCCCATATTAATTGATCATTCCTAAGAATGATTTGAGCTCAGAAGTGTTCTTTGGCGCAGGTGCCTTTCTTATAGGTCTCACTTTTTCCTCAACCGGGTGGAGGCCCTGTGAATCTACCCGGTGACCCAAATAGATTACCTCCCTCGCTTGGAACGTGCACTTCTCTTTTTTTAAACGCACTCCAGCCTACAAGAAATGTTTTAAGACATCTTCTAAGTTCGCCAAATGCCCCTTTTCAGTGAGTCCTGTCACCAGAACATCATCTAAATAAACTACAACATGGGGCAGTCTCTGCACTAAACTTTCCATTATTCTCTGGAATATGGTGCAAGCTGAGGAGACACCGAAAGGCAAACAGGTATATTGGTACAACCCTTTGTGTGTATTAATTATAACAAATTCCCGGGGTGCCTTCCATAACTCTAATTGTTGATAAGCATGACTCATATCAAGCTTCATGTAGGTGTTTCCACCTCCCAGCTTGCCATACAGGTCTTCGATTTTTGGTATGGAATGTCTGTCCAGCTTAGCCGCTTTATTAACTGTCAATTTATAGTCTCCACTAATTCGAATGCTTTGGTCAGGTTTAAGGGTGGGGACTATTGGTGCTGCCCATTCTGCGAATTGCACAGGTTGTATAACGCCCAGTTTTTCCAGTCTGTCCAGTTTGGTGTTGACCTTTTCCCGCAGTACATAAGGTACTGGTCTGGCTTTCATGAATCAGGGGTTGCCTCTGGATCCACACAAATTTTTGCTTGTAGCCCCTGGACCTTCCCAAGTTCGTCCTTGAAGACTGTAACATAACCCACTAGCTATCAGACAGAAAATTTCAACCCTTTCTAACTTAATCTCTGTTAGCCAGTTTCATCCAAGGAGGTTTGGCCCTTCACTTGCTACCAACATCAAAGGTAGTTTTGCCGATTGGCTTATGTAAGAGACAATAACTCTGCTTAAGCTTTTGATTTGGATGCCTTCACCCATATAAATTTTTAATTTGACATCAGTTTCTTCCAAATTTAATTTATATTTACCATAATTCAGATATTTGAAAGTGTGTTCATCAATTACTGTAGTGGGAGCTCTTGTGTCCAATTTCATTCAAATAGCTCTGCCATTTACCTTCATATGTTTTGTCTTTCCAACCTTCAAATTAAATAATGGTTAATTATCTGAATTTGTTATTTCAGGCTCTTTTACATTGTAGATCTCACTTTTTTTCTTTTGTTTGAAAGGCTGTCTGATTCTTTCCTTGCACTGTCTCATTATGTGTCCATTTTGATGACAATAAAAACCAGTGCTTTCTCTAGCGCCTTCTTAAAATCCAAATCTTTTTCGAACAGTAATCTCTTCTGAATTGTGGTCTTCATTCACACTGCACACTAAACGATCTCTGAGCGTATCGTTTAAAGATGTACCAAACTCGCAATGTTCTGTTGACTGATTCAAACGCCACATAACAAGCCCTGTCTCCCCCAGGGCTCTATTTCTTGAGTTAAATTTGCACCATTGCATCATTACTGAGGGCTTGGACTGGTAATGACCCGTCATGAGGTCCACCAATTCATCAAAATTTTTCGAATCTGGGGCACTGTGTGCCGTCAAACTTCGAATCAAGCCATAGGCTTTATTCCCACACGTAGGTAAGAGGATCACTCGCCTCAATGTCACTTGCTTGGAAAAATAACGTGACCAATTGTCCATGGCTAGGTCAAAAGGATAAATTCTTTCGAATTCCAGCATTCTGTGAGGCGATTTCTTCAAGATTAGGATGGAAATTCTACTCACAATAACTGTGCGAGTTACAGCCCGATTTTGTTTCTCTTGACTTCTTCCGTTAACTTGTTTTATTCTCGAATCCAGTCTATTGTATCTTCACTTTATCCTCACTTTGCTTCTTGCTCTCTCCTCGTCACCAGTTTGTTGGGACTTATGGATCCCGGTTGCATACATGTTGTGGGATGGCCGAGTTGGTACAATAGACAGAGTTGATCAGCAGACACCTCTTAGGTGGAACACATTCTGTTTAACTACAAAGGTACTTAGCAGCTACACTTGTTTGCTTTCAGCTCAAACCCAATCTCCATACTACTGACTACTAACTACAGACTACTGACTACGGAGGCAGGCTGTACTACTCCTCTGTTGGTTAGATAAAATATCCTTCTTGAAAATATACTACATATTACATAAAACCATAAATACCGCACTGTCCATGGCACATTGGAGCAGCAGCCTGCCTAAAGTGGGGTTGAGGATAAGCAGGAGTGGAAGCACAATATGGTAGCTGTAAGGGATTCTATAATTATGGTGACTGATAACATCCTTTGTAAACAGGATCGGGAATCCCACATGGCATGTTGCCTATATAATGCCAGAGTGAAGGACACCTTGAACTGGCTTCAAAGAACTGGCTAGTGGATCAAGTCATTGCAATTTATGTTGGAAGTAACAACATCAAAAAGAGGAGGCAAGAGGTTCTGTTCATTCTGTACCAGAAGCTAGGAGCTGCACTGAAAAAAACCAGAACGTCAAGGGTTATAATCTCTGGGTTATCATCCGAGTCATGTGCAAATTAGAATAGATATAAGAAGATTAGGGAGGTGAACAAGAGGCTAAAGTGGTTGTGTGGAAAAGTGGGATTCTATTTCATGGAACAATAGAACCAGTACTGGGACAGAAAGAAACTGTACCTCTGGGACATGTTCCACCTGCACCAGACTGGGACCAGGGATCAAGCAAAAGGTAAATAGGGTAATCATGTGAAATTCGAACTTTCAAAACAGGTAGGGTGGCAGTGTTCGGGTGGGATGGTGGGGGGTGGGGGGGTGTTGCTCAGGTGGAAGAGGTGGTACAATAATAATTCAAAAACTAACAAAAGCTGAGAGAGTTAGAGTAACAGTCAGAATGTATGCCTTAGGAACTATAGGTAAAAGGAAACCCAAAGCATACACAGTAAATTAACCCGGAGAGAGAAATAAAGTAACATGAGCAAAGCATTAGAGCGGATGGACAGGTTAGAGTGTATGGTCAAGTAAGCATGCTCTATATAAATGCAGAGTGTGAAGAGAACTAGAATAAAGACTGAAATGGATGTTGTCACACTGGACAAGCAGATAAGGTAGTATATTTACGACAAGTGATAACAGAAGATGGCAGATGTAAAGTGAGATGCAGAAGTTTGAAGAAGGATAGAGAGAGCCAAAAGTAATTTTGTAAAGATGAAGGATGTGTAAACAACAAAAAAACTCAAGCTTGTAACAAGGAAAAATCTCATAAGATGCTACATTCTATTCCCTTTCCTGTATGTCTCAGAAACCTGGACAATAAATAAAAATCTGTAGAAGAAATAGACACCTTTGAAATGTGGATGCTAAGACAGATGCTAAAAAATCCATATACAGACACTAAGACAATTGAAGAGGTGCTTGAAATAGCAAGAGTAAAAATAACTCTAAAAGTAACAGCCAGAAAATAAAATGTCAGTATTTTGGCCTTTTGATCAGAGCTGAAAAGCTAGAGATCTCTTCTGGAGGGCAGCAGAAAAAGGGGTCGAGCTAGGCCTAGTTGGATAATGGATGTCAAAGAGTAATTGCAGATGAGAGACAGTGAATGTGTAAGGATAGTGCAGGACTGACAAGCGTGATATATCATGACAGCAGATCTCTTGGCAGGAGTAGCTAAAAGCAGCAGTGACAGCACCGTGGAGGACAAATTGAATCAATTGCAAGCACAAATTCAACTTGGAGGGCATGAGATGGTAGACATTACTGAGACTTGACGTGCAGGTTAACGCTTGAGTTTACTCGGGAACCCAGGGGAAAGGAATTGAAAACCTGTAAGTTGGACCGTCATTGAAGCCATCTGAGTTGGAGGAACTTTTGGAGAGAATTCCAAGGCAAGATCTTTGAAGGTGAAGATTAGAAACCCTCGTCAGCGACACATGGTTCCAGTGAAATTGTTTGACTCACAGTGTTACAGATGGCTAGGTGGATTATTGCAAAATCCATAGTATCTGTTTTGGTCGCTTTGACACTTATTGTGTAGTGTGGTGTGTTCAACCACAGTTGGCTTGTTAATTCACATGTACCTTATAGTAACCCTGAATGTTAGAATATAAGAACAGGAATTGTAAATTATTTTATCTTTCGAAGCATGTACAGTAAAGTTTATTTTTGTTTGTTCAAAACCTGTGGAATCTTGTGGCTTTCTTCACTTAGGGGAGAATTTTCTCCCCGTCGGAGGGGGGCTGGGTGGGGTCTGGAGTGGGCACGGGCGAGTGCGCAGCCGATCGCTGCCCGCGATTAGCTGCGCGCCAGATGCGCACCCAGGAGTGCTGAGCGCTTCCTGTGCGGACGGGGTTAGTAGGCTGAGTCAGAGCCTGCGCTCTTGCGTGCATACACGCAAAAGAGTGCAGAAATCTCCCTGAGGCATAGAGCTGCCTCAGGGCGATCAGTGTGATTTTTAAAAATTTTAATATAGAAAAAAACATTTAAGACATGAGCTGGGACATGTCAATGAAATTTAATTTAAAAATTTATTTAATTTATAAACACTTCATTAAACCTTATCCCACCCATGGATGAGGTTTCATGATAAATGGGAAGGCTGCCTGGGCTCTTCGCCTGCCCACCAACATAAAGGTTGGATGGGCAGCTCAATTAATTACTTTAATTAGTTTTTAATTGGCCTTAATTGGCCTTTGACAGTTCGGCGGGTATGCAGCTGACTCGGCTGCGCGCCCACCGAACTGAGGATCAAAATGACGTGTGGTGACGTTGGGACACATGCCTGACATGACCATGCGTCAATTTACATATCAGCAAGTGGGATTTTGTCTACTTTAAACAAAACATTATTGGTCCCTGACCAGATCTTGCCAACAACATGGGGTCTGGCCAAGGATCATAATAATAAGTATAGAGCGAATGAATATGAAAACTTTCAGCTGATCAGAGTGAACCAGCATGCAACTGATTGAATTTTTGAAGTGCTAACTAAAGTAGGGGACAAAGGAATATCTAAATGCAATTTATACAGACTTCCAGACAGTGTTCCAAAAAGTCCCTCATAAGAGATTGTTAACTAAAGTTGAAGCTCATGGGACTGAAGGCAAATTATTGATCTGTTAGGAAATTGGTTAAGGGCAGGGGCCAAAGAGTAGGTATAATGGGTTGGCACTTTAATTAGCAGGATATTACTGTTGGTATCCAGAAGGAATTGTGTTGGAGCCTTGAAGATTCACCATGTTTACTAGTGATTTAGTTAATGGTATAGAAAGCTACATGTTCAAGTGTGCACACGGCAAAAACACAGGTGACATTGTAAGCAATGCAGATGGAAGCATAAAATTACAACGTGATATTAGTAGATTAAGTGAATGGCCAAAAACTGTAGCAAATGGATTTCAGTGTAGTCAAATGTGAATTCATCCCTTTTGGATCTGAAATGTTTATAACAGAATTTGTTCTAACTAGTGAAATGATCAAAACAGTGCAGACCCAAAGAGACTTGGGGGTCCAGGTACATAGATCATGAAATGCAATGAGCCAGCACAGAAAAATAATCAAAATGACTAACGGAATGCTGATTGTAATACATAGAGACTAGAATATAAGGGAATGGAAGCTATGTTACAGCTTAACAAAGTCCTAGTTAGACCACACCTGGAGTACTGTGCCCAGTTCTGGGCACCAGACCTTAGATTGGCCTTGGAAGGAGATTTACCAGATGATACCTAGACTCCAAAGGTTAAATTATAAGGAGAAATTGCACAAATTAGGGTTATAGTCCCTGGAATAAAGAAGGTTAGGGGGTTATTTGATTGAAGTTTTCAAGATATTAAAGGGAATGGATACGGTGGAGCGAGAGAAACTATTTCTGCCAGATGGGGAGTCAAGCCTAGGGGAAATAATCTAAAAATTAGAGGCAGACCTTTCAGGAATGAAACTAGGGCCAGGATTTTATGGCCTCACCACTGCATGTCTCCCCCTGGCAGATGCGGCAAGCCATTTAAATCTCCATTCGTATAAAAACAAAAAAAACTGTGGACGCTGGAAATCCAAAACAAAAACAGAATTACCTGGAAAAACTCGGCAGGTCTGGCAGCATCGGCGGAGAAGAAAAGAGTTGACGTTTCAAGTCCTCATGACCCTTCGACAGAACTTGACTGAGTCCAAGAAAGGGGTGAAATATAAGCTGGTTTAAGGTGTGTTGGGGGGGGAGGTGGTTTGGGTGGGGGGAGAGAGAGAGAAGTGGAGGGGGTTGGTGTGGTTGTAGGGACAAACAAGCAGTAATAGAAACAGATCATCAAAAGATGTCACAAACAACAGAACAAAAGAACACATAGGTATTAAAGTTGGTGATATTATCTAAACGAATGTGCTAATTAAGAATGGATGGTAGGGCACTCAACCCCTGCCAGACCCGCTGAGTTTTTCCAGGTAATTCTGTTTTTGTTTTAAATCTCCATTCGGTTTGGTGGGACCGTAATATCCTGCCAGGCAGGAGGTGAAGTAAAACCCTGGCCTAGGAAACATAAGAACATAAGAATGAGGAGCAGAAGTAGGCAATTCAGCCCCTCGAGCCTGCCCCGCCATTCAATACAATCATGGCTGATCTCATTTCGGCCTCAACTCCAATTTCCCACCCTCTCCCCATAACATTTCAACCCGTTACTAATTAAAAATCTGTCTATCTCCTCCTTAAATTTATTCAGCGTCCCGGCATCTGCTACATTCTGAGGTAGTGAATTCCACAGATTCACGACCCTTTGAGAAAAGTGATTCCTCCTCATCTCTGATTTAAATCTACCACCCCTTAGCCTAGAGCTACGGCCTCTCATTCTAGAATTCCCCGGAAGGGGAAACGTCTGCTCCACGTCTACTGTGTCTATCGCCTTTAGCATCTTATATACCTCAATTAGATCTCCTCTTATTCTTCTAAACTCTAATGAGTATAGGCCTAAACTGCTCAATCTCTCTTCTACTTCTACATACAAATGGTGATAGAAGTTTGGAAGTCTCTTCTGCCAATGAGAAATAATGCTAGATCAATTGTCAATTTTAAATCTGAGATTGATAGATTTCTACTAACCAAAGATATCAAAGGGATATGAGTGAAAGACAGGCAGGTGAAGTTTAGTTGCATATCAGCCACAATCTCACTGAATGGTGGAACAGGCTAAAGGGCCTAAATAGGCTACTCCTGTTCCAATGTTCCTATACTGAAATGGACCATATGGAAAAGCATAGTTATACCTATGTTCTGTTACAACATTAGTTACAAACTAGTTACTGTAGTCCTTTCCAGATGATTAAATAATAATGCAAACGTTAATATTTATGTATTATATGCAGATAAATTAATTTGGAACTTTTGACTATTGTACCCCTAGCTTGAAATTTTATCCACAAATTCCAAATGAGCCCTTTATGTCCTCACATGAATTATTGGGCAGAATTTTAACTGCCAGGGGAAGGTGAGTTCAGGTGTATGTGGTGGTGAGGAGGTGTGGTTAGGGTTGGAGGGAGGTGATGGGTTAAAGACTTGAAAAGTGACATCAGGTCAAGAGCCTAACATGATCCCACCTACCTCTGGGTTTAACTCAGGCTGGTTTGTAGGTGAAGGGAACCCCTGTAGAGCTATCAAGTAAATAATTGAAATATGGAATTGGGCAACTATCTATGATTTAAGCCAGCATTTTGGCTTTAACAGTCAGTGCATGGGTTTTCCGATCCGTGTGGGGTTTGCCAGGGTGAAACAGGTGACAGCACAACAGGGAGTTCTTCTTCAGTGAAACTGACAGGCTGGGAAGCTTTCAAACAGTGAATCTGAAAATCTGCAGCCCTCTCCAAGTGAGACAGTGGTGTTCACAGCACTTTGTCTGAGACTGTGCTTTCACTGCTTGACAAGTCAGTTCAACTATCCCGGACTTCACTCACCTTGATCTGCATTTCCCTGCTCTCAGCCTTCACTGCAGTCTGACAGGAGACTCCCAGTAGAAGGCCAACAGGTAGAGGATCAGCTCTTTTCTCATGTATTAATATTGGTTCCTCAGGAGGCTCAAGTTTTTATGACAAGTCATTGGTGACATTTACAGCCTCCTGGAACAAGACCTCCTTACAAGTAGAGCTGGCAGGAATGCATTGTCAGTGGCAATAAAGACATCTATTACTGGATGTCCCCAAACCCACCACCCTTATCTCTGGCCTCTGCTTCTCCTTGGTGTCGTACACGCTTCTTCTCTAAAAAGGGAAAGCAGAAAGTTATGTGTGTGAGAAATGGATTGTGTGGGGAGGAAGGAATGGCAACATGTGTGGAGGGTGACTGTGAGGAATGGGTGTGCGATGTATTATGAAACTATAATTTCATGAATTCATGGTCCAAAATGTCTGATCAGAGTCAGAACCCCATTTATCTGCACATATTGAAAAAGCTCTGACTTTTGATCCACAATGCAGATGAGCTCCCTCAGTGCAGCAATCCTTGCAGAGAGCAGAAAAGTGAATTTGTGCAGAAGCCCCATTTTACAGCACTAGCTGCCATATTCTTGGTAAGTGTTTAAAGGTCCCCCCAAGCTTCTCAGTGCATGAATGAATGGGTGTGTGAGTGACTGGGAGAGTGAATGCGTAGGCATGTATGTGGGTAGGTGGGTTGGGTGGGGTAGGGCGGATGGCTAAGACTGGAGGACCTGGGCCCATACGTTTTAGAATTTTTTTTAAAAAGTTAGAAATACAACTTTTCGGTTGGGATTGAAGTTTTCAAAATAAGATAATGGAAGCACCTGCTTTGGGAGGTTGGTAAATAGGCTTAAAGTGATTGCAATTCAAAGGGTGGCTTGTGTTTACTTAATAAGATCAGAGTTGGAAGTGTGAAAACACAAAACAATTTCTGATCTGAATTTGAGCTATATAAAATGAGTCTAGTAAGATTTCAGTTGTCTCCATTAAAGATATTAATTATTTTATATAAATTATCAGAGTATGGGTTCCCAAAACAAAGGACAGGTTTAAAATTTGAGATGGTTAATTTAAATTTCTATCTGGGACATCCCAGGTATGCCACATTGGTGGTAGCATAGAGTTTCGGGAGGTAGTTCTTTGAGATTGCATTTATCTCTGTGTTTTCTCAGAAATTGTCAGAAGCAAGCAGTTGGAGCCTGAGCAGTCAGCCTGGGAGCAGACTGACAAGACAGTCTTGTATCTGCCACTTGAAACCAGGAGTGTTCCTGGTTTGGAATTAGTGCTTAGCAATAGTGAGTGGGGCCCATGCTCGGAATGAAAAATCCAAATTCATGAGAAATTAAAATTGTCATATCTGCCAGGTAAAGCTATTGGAAGAGATTGGCAGTGGAATCCTCACAGATAGGAATAGTTCCGGAAGTCTCAGTGCCAGACTGGGAAACTGAGGATAATTAAAGCGAATTCCAAAGACTCGTGGCACATCTTGATTTGGACTTAGGAGAAGCGAAGGCATCCTCAAAAACATGTAATGTATAGAGGAACTCTTGGGTGGAAATAAAAATAGTATAGGTAGTGCTGTGTTGAGATTTTAAGGCTTAAAGAATAAACATTTACAAAATGTAGTGCGGGATTTTCCAGCCCCACCCGTGGCCAGGAACGTCCAGCTCCACTGAAAGTCAATGGGCTTTTGGCCGGGCCATTGAAGCTCCTGTGGCAGGCCCCACCATGATGGGGCCGGAAATTCCCAACCATAGCATTAAATTAGGAGTACTTGCTTTGTTTAACTCTTGTACAGTCAAGGTTTTAGCTTACAATCTGAAATCTTGTGGCATAATTTATTTCAGTTAATAACTGGGAATTTGAATTTCTTTTTAAAAGTTAGTGGTCTCCCTTGAGTTCAGAACAGATGGCACAAACAAGAAGGTGGGTGTGAGTGTTGGCTGTTCAGACACTGAGGCCCCTGAGAGAGAGGAATGAGTGGGGCTGCTAGGTGCGTTGTCCTAAGGAGTGCTGTGGAATTCTCCATGCTGGGGAATTCTGCGTGTGTGGCTTGGCACCTGAAAATGTTATGCCAATTGCCTGTCCTTGACCCTCTTGGGATACCGTCTCCAGATGAGAGGGACCACATTCCTGCCGTTCACTTTCTTGGCCACTGCACCCATGCCTGTTTGGTTTGAGAGCTGACCTCCCCCTCCCTCTTGACAAAATAAGCTAACTTCAGTCCCTCAAATCTAGCGGCAGGATCTCCATGGAAGCTTCTGAGACCTCAGGAGCAGCATTCCTAGGTCTCTGTTCCATTCCAATGCTTGCTGATGTCTCAGAAGTCAATGTACAGTTCAGCCATTCTGACCCCTACCGAGGCCCCTTTGACTAGAAATCCTTCCTTTGACAGTTTTGATGTCTAATCTTGCTCGCTATCCCTGGTTGGTTGGGAAACCCAGAATAGCGATCCTAATGCCATCACTGAATTGAAGAATCATGGCAAAGTTTGCCGAGTGAACAAACTAGTTCCTGACCCACAGCCAGTTTCCCTGCTATATCGAGGTCTATTATGATAACATGTCATCCATTCTCTTTTTCAAATCTTGACTGCCTGTCAAATCGCCTTCTAGGCAGCAAATTCCAGTTTCCAAATCATTTCTTAATGATGCTTAAACAAACTATTACATCCTTTTTCTCTGTAATATATTCATAAAATTAATGCTTTCTGACACACATTCTTAGCTTTTTGCTGCAGCTTCTCATCTCTGTAGCTGAATTTGCTTAATGAGCTGTTCCCAATTCTACTTTCTCTGTTTGAGCATTTTATTTGGATTGTACTGCACAGCAATTTCTTCAGCATATTATCCATTTTTATGTTTTTTATTCTAATTTTCTTGTAGTAAACACAAATTTAAATATGATCAGGTACCATGTTAAATTTCTGTTGATTTAGATTTTATTCCCTAAGGTGCAGGGTCAGGAGGAAGTCGGCGTGAGATGAGGCTTCAGCTTATCAGTTTGTTTGCGTGGATAAGATTTGAGTTTGTAAAGTTCAATTTGGTATTCTGTTATGTGATTATATAGCCCTTATTTGCATTTTAATTTTGAGGTGCCTGCTCTATTCACAGGGTTATATTACTAATTGATGAAATGGTAATTATTCTTCTTGAGTTTGGAGCCATTTTTGTGGTCATGAATATGCTACATCTGTTAGAACATTGATCTGTGTTGCAGTGTTCTGCTGACAGTATCTGGTTATGCATGTGTCAGTCAGGTGCATTGCTTAACTTTTGGTTTGTCCGAGATAAAGGCCTGGGATTTAAAAAAAAAATCACAGGGTATGGGCATCATCAGGATCTATTGTCCATTCCTAATTGCCCTTGAGGTGGAGGTGGTAAACTGCCTTCTTGAATTGCTGTAACTACACCCACAGTACTGTTAGAGAAGGAGTTCCAGAATTTTGACACAGCGATAGTGAAGGAATGGCGATATTATTTCAAGTCAGGATGATGTGTGACTTAGAGGGGAACTTGCAGGTGGTGGTTTTCCTGTGCACTCGCTGCCCTTGTCCTTCTAGGTGGTAGAGATCATGGGTTTGGAATGTACTGTTAAAGGAGGCCTGGAGTGTGGCTGGAGCACATCTCGTAGATGGGATACGCTGCAGCAACTGTGGAAGAGGAAGCAAACTTTCGAGCTAGTGAATTAAGTGTTAATCAAGTGGACTGGGTTGTCCTGAATTATATTAAGCTTTTTGAGTGATTTTGGAGCTGCACTCATCCAGGCAAATGGGGGGTTTTCTATCACACCCTGACTTGTGACACCTACATGATGAAAAGTCTTTGGGGACTCAGGAGGTGAGTTACTTACTGCAAAATTCCCAACCTCTGATCTGCATTTGTACCCAGTTTTATGTGACTTGTTCAGTTAAATTTATGATCAATGGTGACTCCCAGGATGTTGGTAGTTGGGGATTCTGCTGAAAGTGAAAGACTCTCTTGCAGGTGATGGTCATTGACTGGCACTTGTGAAATGCAAATGTTCCAATTCCTGATCTTATGATGGAGGGTAAGTCATTGGTGAAGTGGCTGAAGATGGTTGGGCATAGGATACTTCACTGAGGGAATCCTGCAGCGAAGTCCCGGGACACAGATGATTGGCCTGCAAAAACCACAACTGTCTTCCATTGTACTAGGTATGGCTAGACTATTGGAGAGCTTTTCCTTTGATTCCCATTGGCTTTGAATTTTACCATGGCTCCTTGATATCACACTCAGTTATATGCCACCATAATATTGAGGGAAGTCTGTCTCATCTCATCTCTGGAATTCATCTTTTTGTTCCCGTATGAACCAAGGCTGCAATGAGATCTGGAACTGAGTGGCCCTAGAGGAACACAAACTGAGCTTCAGTGAGCTGATTAGGTGAATAGGTGCTGCTTGATAGCTCTGTCAACAACACTTTTCAACAATTTGATGTTTTAGAATAGACTGGTGGAACAGCAATTAACAAGTTGGATTTGTCTTCCTTTTTTGACAGGGCATACCTGGGAAATTTTCCACATTGTCTGTGTTGTAGGAGTATTGGAACAGCTTGGCTAGGGGGATGGCTGATACTGGCTTCTTCAGCTCCAAAGCCAGGGTGTAGTCAGGTCCATAGCCTTTGCTGTATCCAGCACCTTCAACCATTTCTTAATTTCACATAGAATGAATACAATTGACTGAAGCCTGGCATCTGTGATGATGGGATCTCAGGAAGAGACAGAGATGTATCATCCACTTGGCACATCTGTTGAAGGTGGGTGAAAATGCTTTAGCCTTGTATTTTGTACTCACCTGTTGTTCTCTGCCATCATTGAGGATGATGTTCATTAAACCTCCTCTCATTAGTAATTTAATTTTCTACCACCATTCGCGAATGAACGTGGAAAGACTGCAAAACTTTGTTCGGATTCACTGGTTATGGGGTCACTTAGCCCTGTCCATAGCATGTTGATTGCACAGCTTAACATGCATATAGTACTGTGTTGTAGCTTCACCAAGGTAATACATCTTTTTTAAGTGTGCTTGGTTCTGCTCCTGGCATGATATCCTACACTACTCATTAAACCAACATTGGCCCCTGTCTTGATTGTAATGGTAAAGTAGGTGCTGGGTCATGAGGTTGTGAATTATGGTGGAATGCAATTATGCTGCCACACAAAGCAAATAGAGGGTGTTCTTTATGTGAAGTTAGGACTTGCTTCCACAAGGACCTTGAAGTAGTCACCTGTACCAATACTGGCATGGAAAGACCTCCTCTGGAGGTCTCCAGCATCACAGATGCCAGTCTTCAGCCAATTTGATTCACTCCACGTGATATCAATATGGCTGAAGGCACTGGAATACTGCAAAGGCTATGGGCCCTAACAATATTCTGGCAATAGTACTGAAGACTTGTGCTCCAGAACTTGCCTTGCCCCTAGCCAAGCTGTTCCAGTACAGCTACAACACCAGCAATGTGGAAAATTGCCCAGGTATGTCCTGTACACAAAAAGCAGGACAAATCCAACCATGCCAATTACTGCCCCATCATTCTACTCTCAATCAGTAAAGTGATGGAAGGGGTCATCAATAGTGCTATCAAGCAGGACTTACTTAGCAATAACTTGATGCTCCGTTTGGATTCCCCCAGGATCACTCAGCTCCTGACGTCATTACAGCTTTGGTTCCAACATGGGCAAAACAGCGCCATTCACGACTCCTCAGATACAGAAGCAGTCCATGTCCAGATGCAGCAAGACCTGGACAATACCCAGGCTTGGGCTGACAAGTGGCAAGTAACATTTGTGCTGCACAAGTACCCGGCAATGAAACTAACCATTGCCCCCTGTCATTTTTATTGCTGAATCCCCCATTATCATCATCCTGGGTTTTACTATTGACCAGAAACTGAACTGGGCTAACATATAAATACTGTGACCACAACAGCAGGTCAGACGCTAGGAATCCTGCGGTGAAGTAAGACACCCCATGACTTCGCAAAACCTGTCCACCACTTACAAGGCACAAGATTGAATACCCTCTACTTGCTTGGATGAGTGCAATTCCAACAACAGGAAGCTCGACACCATCCAAGACAAAGCAGTCTGCTTGATTGGCACCCCATCCACAAATAATCACTCCCTTCACCATCGACGCTTAGTGGCAACAGTGTGTGCCATCGACAAGATGCACTGCAGGAACTCACCAAGACTCCTTCGACAGCACCTTCCAGACCCATAACCACTAACACCTAGAAAGACAAGGGCAGCAGATTCATGGGAACACAACCACCTGGAAGTTCCCCTCCAAGTCACTCACCATTCTGACTTGGAAATATATCACCGTTCCTTCAATGTCACTGGGTCAAAACCTTGGAATTCTCTCCCTAACAGCACTGTGGGTGTACCTACACCATGTGGACTGCAGCGGTTCAAGAAGGCCACTCACCACCACCTTCTCAAAGGCAATTAAAGATCAACAATAAATGTTGGCCCAACCACTTCCCATGAATTAATAAAAAAAAAAGATGCATTGACCACAGATAGGTTAGTGAGGACAAGGTCAGGCAGGCTTCTCACTCATGTTCTCTCACCACTTGCAGCTGGCCCAGCTTGGTAGATATGGCCTTTAGCACTCAGTCAGCTTAGTTAGGAGAGGTGATTATGAGCCACCTTGGGGTTAGAAATTGAAATCCACCACCTGGGGTACATTCTGTGCCCTTGCTACACAGAGTGATTTATCAAATTAGTGTTCAACATGGAGGAGCACTGATCCATTGGCTGAGAGTGGACAGTAAGTGATGATCAGCAGGAAGTCTCCTTGCCCATGTTTGACCTGATGTCAGAAGTCTTCAGTATGAATTAGTGATCATGATACAGAACTAACACCCCAGAGGTCATTAGCTTATATCCTACCATATTACCAGTGTGCCCAAGAGCAGAGACAAGAAACTTGCCCTGGTGGGGTCAATTCAACTGCTCTTATCACTCTTTGCAACAACTAGTTTCTAAGTAGGCAACATAAACATGACATATGTAGTAATCACTCTCAGGAGGAATGTGATTGCACTTTATAGGGTCCTTGTCCCCAGGTTGTCTGTTGAAATAATGCATTGTGTTATTATCCTCTTAGTGATGGATGAATCAAAGTAACCAAATTTAACAACTGACAAATAAAGAAATTAACACCAAAATTTTACTGTATTTAACTTTTACTTCAACATGAATCAAAATCAATAAATTGAACATGAATTAGCAGGCAAATTACAGTTGGCATGAACTATAAATTATACATGGAATAGAAGGCACAAGACTATTTTAGAGATTTTCTCAGCAGCCAACTCTGCCTGTATAGTTGCAGATTCAGTCACACAGTTCTTCCAAGCTGAATTCCAGTCCCTTTCCTTCAAGAGCTTAGCTGATACTCCACAGGCAGTCTCTTCCATGTAAAAAGCGTTCCACCTGTACTATCTTTCCCATATGGTGTGCTTCTTTCTGGAACCTTCTCCACTTTCAACTCCCATTGATCGTGGCAGCGTGAATCTACCAGAACTGCCTACCTTTGCACAATTTGGCCAATTCTGGGCATTAAATCACTGGGAAATGAACAAAACAGCATGTTAAACTGCTTTTGATCACTCAGGAATCCAGTTCTCTGACTTTCTGCCTCCAGCTCCACTGTCCTCTTTTTTCTAGCCACACAGTTTAACCTTTTAACTTCCTTCCTGTTGGTACTGTTTCCAGGTCAAAGTTGCCAGGTCAAATGGACAAATATTTCCTATTATCCAAAAATAATCCCTTTCAAGTGATGCAAACACTGAAAAGCCTTTTTCAAATATTTTTAGAAAATATTACAGATTCCCCAAATATTTTAAAGCAATTATAATTTTTCTTGCTGTGACTGACTCCAGGTCAAAGGTTGCTGTAATAGGCAGATTCAAAAATGGGGATCTGTGCTAATTTTGGCTGTGCAGCGGCCACTCTGCTGTGCATGTGTGAACAAAAGCATGCAAATCAGGCTTTGCAATGTAGTATGTCATAAATGATCAGCTGTCCTTCTTTACTAACAGGCAGCTTGATGTTCATTCTTGATCATGCACAACTTAGAATTATCAGAAAGCAAAACATGATTTTCCTTAAAAAATTAAAAAAATAAAGTTCAGGATTGGATCATCAGGTTTTATGTTACAGCCCAAAAGGAACATGAGAGAAGCTGAGTGTGAAATCTGTTAAAATCAGCTGGCATATGACTATTCCTGGCTGCAAATGGAATTCAGCAGGGATATCTTCTAGCTCATTCTTGCTCTGCCATTGGCTCTAGCAAAGTCCTCTCATTCACTGACTTCACCATAAGGCCTCCCGGTATGACAAAGTTTCTGAGCAGTCTTATCTTCGTCTTTGGCAAAAGCTCCTCCTGTTCAAACTTAAAATCTAAAGTTGCAAGTTTTTATACCCAGGGCATATCAGAGAATAGGGTACAAGAGGCCAATGTGCCTGATATGCTGTATTACAGACATTTTGGTCATTTAAATGTAAGTCATCCATTGCTTAAACTAATTAAATCTTTAAACTAAGCTTCTAACCATACAGTCAAACAGATGCCACTGTTTTCAGAATTTGTAAAAGTAAACAGAAAAATTATAAGGATGGATGGTGGAGTGTTGAAATGTCTCCTCATCTCTGTCTTAATTAAGTAACCCCTTATTTCTAAACAGTGATCCCTAGTTCTAGATTCTCCCACAAAGGGAAATATCTCCCCACATCCACCCTGTCAAGACCCTTCAGGATCTTAAAGGTTTCAATCAAGTTGCCTCTCACTCTTCTAAATTCAGTGGATAAAAGCCTAAACTGACCAATATTCCCTCATAAGACAACCCACCCATTCCTGATATTAGTCTAGTTAACCTTCTCTGAACTGCTTCTAATGCATTTACATATTTCCTTAAATAAGGAGACCAGTACTGTACATAATCCTCCAGATGTGGTCTCACCAATGCCCTGTACAACTGAGGCATAACCTCCCTACTTTTGTAATCAATTCCCCTCACAATAAATGATAACATTCTATCAGCTTTTCTAATTATTTGCCTTAACTCCATACTAGCCTTTTGGCAGATCGTATATATTTATTTCTATATTAGCTCTATCAGTTCATCTGTTTTGTTTCAATTGCTATGTGCATTTAGATACAGAGCCTTTAATTTTGTCCTTTAATTATTTTTGTAGCATCTTGCCTTATTGGCTAAATTACTCTTCGATTTGTACTCTTATTCCCTTCCTGTCATTTGCCTTTTTTTTTTCTGGCCTTGTCTCTACTCTTTTTACCACATCGTCCCAAATTTGATCCCTTGCCCCCATTATTCAGTTTAAACCCTCTCTACTTCCAAGATTATTCAGCTCGCAAGGATACAGCCCCAGCATGGTTCAGGTGTAAACTATCCCAACAGTATAGATCCCACTGAGATTGAACCTATCCAAAAGGCATGAAAGTCTTCCATGAATGGTTGCAAAGAACTTATGTCAAATAATTTATATTTTGTGAGCTCAAATCATGACTTGAAGACTTTTTACCAAAAGTGCTTCATTGACTATGCCCAGATTTTTCTGCAATATCTTTTGAAACTGGGTTTGCTCCTGGAATTCTTGACAAATATTATGTTTCCATGTGCAATATTTTAAATTTAGGCAATAACTCACTTATTTTAAGCAGGGTTCAAAAAACACACCAATAAATCTTATGTCAGTCATTAATATGAAACCAGCAGTTCTCAAATATGGTCAAGTATGGAATTTTACTGGCATACCGGGGATCCACCCATGAGACAAAATGTGGGATCCAAGCCTACCCGGGTGAATGGAGGGACCGCAGAGGGCTTTTTCCTGGCAACAGTCAAATAAAGACTATCGCCAGCCTCTTTAAAGTATTGGTCCAATCAGCCACAAATAGGCAGTTCCTAAGCCTGCACAGGAAAGAAGAGGACACCTTAAGGTTGAGGAGCTCTCACAGGGCCAGAGATCATTTCTGTTTTAACATGCCAGGGCCGGGCAGACAACATGAGGGATGAACCTCCAGCAGCAACAGCAGCTACCGCCTCCCACCCTGTCCCCAAAGGGCCAGTAAAACACTGGCTATGATTCCAAGGGGATGAAAATCAAGCAGGTTGGCCGGGCAAACCCATTTGACCAGATGAATCCATAGGCATTGAAGGTAACAATTACTCCTCCAATTCACACTGCATTTGAGGTGTGATTACTTGCTGCTCCCTATGAATGAAATTATTAAAGAATGTTAATTTCCACACGCTCCGTATTTTGATGGGCACTAAAATCTAATTTCCCAAAAAGAAAAACCATGGAATCTGGTTATTTGGCTAACATGCCATAACAGCGTACACAAAAAAACCTTGGGCTGAATTGGTCCACACCGCCATTTTGCGCGGGCGGGCCAATTAAGGTCTACCCAGTGTGAATCGTGGCTCCCGAGGACAGCGGGAGTGGGTGGACAGTGTTGGGTCTGCAATGACCATCGGGTCCAATGGCGACCCTGTGGTCTGTTTTAAAAAAACTGCTGCATTCTTTCAAAGGCTGTGAATCTTGGCCAGTGGAAGGGCCCCCCAGGGCGCTGCTGGTGAGCAGGCCAGGCAGGAGGGTAGGGCAGGGGGCACTGTGCCCCTCATTTTTCAGACGATTGCCTTGCTGCCCTCCTTGAGGAGGTGGCCGCACGGCGGGAGGTCCTCCTACCCCAGGATGGGAGGAGGAGGCCCCCGACATGACCAAACGTTCCTGGGACGAGGTGGCGGAGGTGGTGAGCTCCCGTGACATGGTGTGGGGCACCTGGATCCAGTGTCACAAGCGCTTTAATGACCTGTTGCACTCAGGAAGGATGAGTACCATGTTGGCATTGGTCACTTAACCCAGCAGATAGGCTTTCCCCCCTGGTGCCCTCACACTCCCAAGTCTGAGCGTAGTGACCACATTGAATCATTGACGACATGTTTCCTTCGCTGGGTGGACCAGCAGATATTGCCCATGCCAAGGTCACCCTGAGAGGGTGGTGAAGAGATGGGTTCTGCACCCGCAGCATGTGGTACACTGAGACCCACATTACTGTTTTGGGGGCAACCTGGAGGAGTTGCACCTAGGCGCAGTGCTGCAACTCCAGGACATGTCCAAGTCAGGGTGCTGAGATGCTGGGAAGGGAGCTTCAAGGTCGTGTTGGCACTGATCGATCTGCTGTCCTCTGCGCTCCAGGTACTTGTGCCTCCTTGCTATGGATGGTTTGACCCTATGGTGCCTAATGTGATGTAAACAGCATTTGGCCAAGGGGGTGGGAGGGACAGTGGGGCAGGCTAGGCATCTTTGTGTGTGTGTTAGGCAGCAGCGGGGTGAGGAGGCACTGGAGCCCTGCACTGTCCCACTCTGGTTGAGGTGGGCCATCCGCAAAGAGAATCCAGGTACAAGTAGTGCTAATCAATGCTCTTCTCTCCTATTCAGGAAAAGAATGCACATAATGCCGTCGAGTGGGTGAGGACTGGCAGTGGGCCAGCACAGTTGGTGATTCTCGGCCGCTTCAAGCAGGAGGCCCTAGATTTGGAGAGCTGCCATGCACCCAGGTCCACCAGTTTGCCCAGCAGTGAGGTCACCATTGTTCTCCCAACAGCCATGGCAGCGCTGAATGTTCAGCAATTGAAGTTTGCAACATGGCTTGACCATTGCTTACGGAAGGATGAGCGCATAATGATCCGGGGGACAGGGATGCACATTGACATTGTCTCCACGTTAACTGATCCAATGTCCTTGTTCTTCCTTTCAGCAACAGTGGAGCAAGGATGGGAGGAAGAGCAGAAGAGGCCTCCTCCCACACCTGAGGGCCCTGAAGTCACGGACTCAACAGCATCACACCATCTCTGTCAGGCAGGCACAGCGCAGATACTAGCACCTCGATGGGAATTAGAACATCGGCTAGTGTTCTAGGGCACAGCAGTGAGGGCACTTCACATTCACTGGAGAAGCTGGCAGAGACAGAGTGCCCATGGTGCCAGCAGTTGGAGGGCAGGGAACCAGGAATATGCTCAGTCAGTGCCTAATGATATGCCTCTGAAGTCATCCGCGATGCAGCAAACGCAGGAAATGTGGCTGGGTGTGCGGGAGCATCTGGTGGAGATATATGAGGCTATGCTTGGCTTGGTGTCCGTGGTGGAGGGGTCTACACGGACTATCGCTGAAGCAATGAGCCTCATGGCCGAGTGCCATGCGTCATCCATGGAAAGAGTGGCAACTGTCATGCAGAGGCTCCTCCAGGAGACCAATCAGAGCTTCCTGGGGATGCACGCAGACCAGCAAGCCCTCACATTGGCACTAACCTCAGCTGGTCATTGACAATGTGGGTGATCGTCTGGGCACCAAACTTGATGCCCATCCATCCATAATGAACAGGGAGGTCGGAAGTGACCTCACGTCAGCGCAGCAGCTGCCTGTCATCTCTGCGGGCTCACCTCAGGGCACTCCGGATAAGGATGGCAGCTCCTTTGCCCCTTTGCCAGTGACCATTCCATCCGGTGAAGCTGCGATGACTGGGGAGATGCCAGCTGTGGAACTGGCTGCTCCCTCCCCGGCGGGGCCAGCACAGGCTCCACAGGCCAGAGGACGACCACCAAGGGCATCGAGGCCAACAGGACAGCAGAGTCAGCAGGCTGTCTCAGATGCCAGTCCCAGCGATGTGGCAGCACCAAGACGTAGCACCCGGAAACATAAACTTAAGGCATCTTAGGCACACCATTGATTTATCACTGATGCTTTTATGTTGGCCCGCAATGAGGTCTTTATTTGTTGGTGTGATGTTTAACACCCTTGTCATTTTGTTTTCTTAAGTTCCTTTGATTGTAATATTAAATTGAGACATGTCACCATGGCTAAGGTGCCTCTTTTCTTCTGCAGGTGAATAATTTCCAAAAATGTTATGAGTGTTTTGTGGGACATTCAGCTTTATTAACAAGGCCTATCTGGGCGGATTTGCACTTAGGTATCAAGTACAGAGCCTGGAGCCCAAGCTTGTCCTGGAGGTCCATGTGTGGTGTGCGAGTTGGAGGTTCGTTAATTAAAGCCTCCCGGGTGTCCCTGCCTCCCTGGAGTATGCTCAAGTCAGCGTCTACCCCGTCAGCATTTCTTTGTACATGCTCATCCTCAGACTCACTGCTGGACTCATCGTGTGCAGCTGCAGCCATTGTGTCTGTGTCTTCATTGTCCACAGCATCCCCTGTTTCCAGCGCAAGATTGTGGAGAGCGCAGCATGCAACCACTGTCAGCGACACATGATCTGGGGGATTGTGGAATGGGCCCCCTGAGTGGCCCAGGCATCGGAAGCGCATCTTGAGAAGACCAATGGCTCTCTCCACCACAGCCCTTGTGGAGGTGT
The DNA here is from genome assembly GCF_017639515.1 of Carcharodon carcharias. NCBI lineage: Eukaryota > Metazoa > Chordata > Chondrichthyes > Lamniformes > Lamnidae > Carcharodon > Carcharodon carcharias. The sequence goes on from NC_054477.1 coordinate 140,856,766, forward strand.
GGCTCCTATTGTACCACATATGTACCACAGCTCAGTTTCTGATATTGGATGGTGGAGAGGCATCATGAGCCGCCTTCTGAGGGGATAGCACTTGTCACCCAACAGCCATCCATCCAGCCGGGCTGAAGCACTGAAGAGCTCCCAGCACCTGGGAGTGCCTGAGGATGTAGGTGTCATGGGACCTGCCTGTGTACCTTGCACATCCTGCGATCACACATTATCTGAACGTTCATGGAGTGGAAGCCCTCCCTGTTGACAAAGGCACCGGGCTTACCTGCTGGCGCCTTAATGGCCACATGTGTACAGTCTATTGCACCCTGGACACGGGGGAAGCCAGCAATGACCGTGAAGCCTCTGGCTCGCAGTGTCTGGCTTGCCTGGTCTCAACGGGAGTGGATGAAGGTCAATGCATGCCTAAACAGCACATCTATAACCTGCTTGACACAAGTGTGTACAGCTGATTGGGACACTCTGCAAAGATCACCCGAGCCCTGGAAGGAGCCAGATGTATAGAAGTTGAGGGCAGCTGTGACCTTTAGAGCCTCTGGCATGGGGTGTCCACCCACACAGTTCACGGAGATTTCAGGCCCAATCATCTGACAGGTATAGTTGACTGTCTCCCTTGAGAGACGGAGGCTCCTTTGGCACTGCACCTCAGACATATTGAGGTAGCTGCTTCACCGCCTGTATAACCTGGCAGCAGGATAGTGGCATCTTCTGCAGCCCCTTCCACCTTGGACTACCTCTTGGCCCTGCACCCCTTGTTCCTGCACCTGTCCTCCCAAAGGTGGCTCCACTGGAGGCTGAATGTGCACTCCTGGCCTCCTCCTCCTTCTAGCCCTTCCTTCCTATTCAGAGGAGGTGGCTCCAATGGAGAGTTCAGCTCCCATTCCCAGGCTAAGTGAAGGCTTCCTGAAACCTGCAGGCCCAAAAAAGATTCCTCACTGCAGAGTGCTGACCTGAAGGTTGTGAGTTCAGACCAAGCAGCTGGTATGAGTTTTGAAGTACTGCAGGTAGCACAGACAAATATCAGTAACTTTGAAAAATCAATATTTGACAGAGCACATTCGCAACCCCACTGAGCCCTCTTATCCTGCCTGTGGATAAGGTTTATACAAATGTGTCCTACCTGCCTGCCTGTTGCGCCCGTGCACCGATCCAAAGATTGCACAGGCACCGAAAAATCACCATCGATTGGCACCTCAAATGGCCTTAATTGGCCTGTTAATTAATGGTGGGCGTGAAACGGAGATCAATGTGCGCCCGCGCAATAAAATATCGCGATGGCGCGCAGTGACTTTGGGACACTTGCCCAGTGTCACGGTGCGTCATTTTACGCATAGGCGTGCGGGACCCGCCCCCACACACCAACCGGAAAATTCTGGCCCTTGAAGCAAACCTCAGGTGTGGCATTTTCAGTTCCTTTTCATTTCTGCTTATTAAACTTTTTTTGGTGCAGATTTGTTCTGTTTTGCACTGGTCTTAGACATATATCGGCTGGGAACCAAGTTAAGACTTTGTGAATTCATTTCACTTCAGGATATTGCAGCTAGCAAAATTGAGATATTTTGTCCCATTGATATAAGCAATCCTTAAGTGAGAGGAAAATGTACTTTGCTCCATTGTATTACATACATCTTGACAATCGATGTTGCTCATCATAGCTGTTGAATTTGAAATGCATGTGTTAATGTTACAAGTGATCAGTGGGTTCAATATTATATTGACACACTTGAAAATTGTAAGGCTTATTGTTACTGTATCAGATTAATTATAAAGACTTTGAATTTTAGAACCTTAATATTAGCTTGCGTTTGATTCTATAACCTCTGGTTGCCCCAGGACACATATTCAATAATTTCCATCATGCATAGTTTGCTTTATTCCCATTACATACCTGGAAACTGTTCTTTAATTTTGGTGGATTATGACCGGTACTGACTATATTACTCTGTTTTGAAACTGATGATTGCAACTCAAAATCCCTGTGCAATTTTAGGTTTTGGGAATGTGCTTGTTACTGAAAACTGATGCTAGGTATTCCCCAAGTAATTCTAAAATTATAAATAGTGCTACAAATTAGATTCTTGCCTAACTTAGTTGAAGAATTTGCTCTTTTCCTTTGGGGGATGAATTTTTAAATTTAGCGACATTTGCTGAATAATCAGTGCCGGTTTGTAAATTATTGTCTGCCTCTTATTTGAATAGGCTTGGGACTATTAGGAAACTCTCAAGTACAAACTTAGCAATGCATAACCAGGAATTGAAAATCACAATAAATTACCACATAACTAGCAGAGAGCCACTAAACATTTGCAGTCAAATTAGTATCTTTATTGCAACAGCACAGGGTTTCAAGTTATTCTTTCAGCAAAGCCTTTAACAGAATCCAATATCCTCACTCTGGCAAAAGTACATAAAGCTATCCATGTGTAAAAACCGTCCCAGGAATATAAATATAAAGTTTGTCAAAAAGTTTGCTTTGTGACTTGTTTATTGTCATAGAATATGAAAGACCAATTGGGAACTGTTTCCTCCTGAACTGAAATGTAGGTTTACATCTGATGGACTCAATATTATTCAAGAAATAAAATAGTCTATTGCCTTGAAATCTGCCTGTTATAACTTTAGCATCTATCAGTGAAGAAAACATCTTCTTAACTTTGGATCTTGTTCCATGACCTGATCCTTATTTAGGGTTCAAGTTTCAAAGTAACTAACTGCTCCTTCCTTGAGTCTAAGTTTATGTGGTGGCATACCCATTGGAGAGTAGAAACTCTGGATGGTATTATCTTCTTTTTGAACCAAGGCTGATGCAGCCTTTTAATTCACTTGACAGCTTTTCAAAAACTTTTAAATTTAAATCTCGTGAACCTCTTGAGCACAAAGAATAACTTTTGAATAATAAATTGCACTAAATAATTGTCCCTGTCATTTTGCCATGCTTAAACCAATTCCATCATCTCATCCACATTTCCCATACCATCCCTCTCATGTCATCCCCGTTCTTCTCTTGACAATCCCATCTCTCTCATCAATCCCATCCCTATCCCACAGTGAAACAATCTCTCCAGCCAGGGTAATTGTTCCCTGTACTCTAGGGGGAAAAATGGCATGAAGGTTTGATTTGGCAATGATTCCACAGATATATAAGGGTTTTATTTTGTAATGATGAAGTTGAGCACTATTCTAGAACGGAATGCTTCATGTTTGGGCTCTGGTGACATTATCAAACCTTCCCAATTATAAGGTTTTTGATAATGACTTAATAATTGAATAAAATGGGTAATTTCATTGGACCTATTATTGAAATATGGCTAACTTTCTGATATGGGTCATAACCCACTTGGAACTAATTTGGGAGTAAGTGACATAATTCTCTGGAAGAAAACTGGACTTAGACCAAAGAGAACTATATCCCTAAGGTGAAAGAACAGTGCATTTTCCTTTCTGTCCTACTTAATGTTACCCAGTCTACAAATTCCTCTGAAAGAATGGTGCCTCATTGTCAAGATTTTACAAATGCTTCCTCTGTGGTTATGAGGCAGTTGTTATCAATACAAATGTTCTGCCAATGAACTGTTGCAACAACTCATTAACATTGCTAAAGACTCTTGTATACATTAACACTGTCTAAATACATCAGTTGTGCTTTATACCAAATATATATTGACCTGGCATGTGATATGCCATTACTGGCTTGTTATACTCAGGCTCACCCATTTATATATAGTGGTTTTACCCTCATACATTAATGTAATATACTTGTGCTCAATTAACTTCACAGATGAGAGTTTACAGCAATTACAGACAAATTAGTATGTGTGTCAAAATAACCTGTTCAGCCCTGAAAAGTGCCCATTCTACCTCCAGTTTCCCTGGAAGGGCAAGATAGCTCAAACACTTGAGCAACAGGTGAAGCTAGCTGTTTTACGTTGCTACTATGCAGCAGCAACGCGAGTGGTATTCGCCACTAACAGGATGCTGCCAAAAGATGTTTTGCCTATCACACAAATGAGTAATGTGGTATATGAATTTCAGTGCCAGTGTGATGCCAGGTTTGTAGGCCATACATCCCAAAGGCTGCAGATCGTATCAAACGGCATGTCCCAGTCGCTGTTTGTAACAGGCAAGGTACATACCATACCCAACCAGCCCATGCTTGCAACACTGAAAACAGTGTCCAAAAGTTAGATGTGATTCTGCAATTGGACATTTGCTAAATAATCCTCAGTGTGTTAGAAATTACACTGACAACCAATTTAAGATCGTCAGGGCTCATAGTGTGGCGCATTTGTGTGTACTGGAAGGTACATACGTTAATACACAGGACTCTGTTCTTTGCCGACAGACAGAACATGTACACACATTGCATCTGTTTCAGCTAAACAAAATAAGTGACAGTCATTCACTGACTCATTCCTCAGGGCAAACCCTGACCAATCAGAGTCAAGCTGCTCGGTTTAAATTTCAAACAATGTTTGGCAGTTAGCTGTCAGTCACCATCACTGGTGCATTCTCCATGGCAACGCCTCTACCAATCAGAGCCCACTTGCCAGCCAATCAGCACTCTTTTCTCATACCATAAAATTTGTTGTTTTCCCCTTTCATTGATATTCTTGCCAAGTGTCCTGATGAGTGCAAGACAAAAGGCTTTGACATGCCTATTTTTTCAGTAATACTCAAGTTCTGTATGAGCAAACAGCTATTAATAATCCTTCTGTTGTAACAATTAAGCAGATATAAACATTCACATAAGAGAGATGATAACATTTCTATTGACATTAGTGGCTTTTCCTTATCTACTTAAATGTGCCCAAAATTCTGTGATTGTTTGGAGGGCAGTAAAAAGTGTGTAGTTCTGCTGAAGGAGCTAGAATTTTGGGTGCAAGTCCTGTAATAAAACTCAAACAGCTGGAATGTATCCAGGCATTCTCCTGATTGTGTGTCACAATTGATAGAAAAGTTGAACAGCCACTTATACCATTCCTCTGGGGTTTCCACTGATCTGTGATGCCGGGTAATTGGGTAAGCCACATAGAAATTCCAACCTGTGCTAAATTCCAGTGTAACTGTTTAAATGATGCAAATCTGTGGAGAAGGAGGGAAAAGGTGCTGGCCCAGGAATTTGACATTTAGGTCTAGAATTGAACCTGACAAATCAAGCCTCTTGAAAAGACATTATTAACTGCATCACTTGCCAAACTAGGAAGTGGTTCACAGATTGTGAATGTCCACAAACGTTGTCTGAACAAACATTTTCGAAAGAATCTCCTAGAAAAACACTCCCTCACATGCACATCAAGTCAGCCAGTTGCCTTCCAGCATTTTCCATTCGGGAAGCCGTCATGACAGCCTGTGTCATGAAGTCTTTACCATGGATTCACTATAGGTATTTCCATATATGGATGTGCTGGATCCTGACTTTATGTTGGGGAAGTGACAGGGCCTTCCACCTTTCAGTCTGGTTTTCATCCATTGTTACATGGATTTTAAGATCTTGTATTAAAAATGCCCCGATACAGGTACCTGTAGATCATGGCGTATAAGTTGATCCAGCATATAAGGCAGCCCCATTTTTTGACCCCAAAAACCAATTTTTGCATATACTTAGCATATGTCGACCCTCCTTTTCAGCCACAACATGCTATACTCACATTAATAGTCAGCCTCAATCTTTCACTCCACAATGGATGTTTAACTTACCTGTACCTTAGAACTGGGTGCAAGGAATCAAGCAGGTGATACGGACTGTGTTGAGAAGATGCATGGCAGTTAAAGACACACCCACACAGAGCAGATCCCGCATGGCGAGCAATAATGATGGCAACCACACACACACCTTGGTGGTTTACTTTATATTTAGTACATAAGTCGATCCCCATTTCCAAGGGATTTTTCAAGGCTTCAAAGTTCAACTTATTCGCCAAGATCTGCAGTAGCTACTTCATTAATTTCATGAGCAATGTCACTCAGAGCTCCTAGAAATGTTCAACTCACAGTTTGCAAATGCGACCTTGAAATTATTAATGGCCTTTGACCTTTTACCATCCAAAAAGAACCAAGCATTTTTTGTGCAAGAAATCCCCAGGTAAATAAACCATGTAATGAGAAGGCCATGACAGTAATCTATGTGAGTCATGAAATGCACATTTAACATCTTCACATAGTAATAGACAATGGGGGTAATTTTAACCTAACCTACCAGACAGAAAACTGACAGAGTTGGGTGGTGGAATGCCAGTTTTGTACTCCTACCAATGTTACACTCCACTCACACGAATGATAAATAAAGCTATGCAAGATGTCAAATCCACATCTGTCCCAAATCCTGTCAATTCCTGTCAATTCCTCGACAGGCGAGTTAGATTACAATTGTCTTCAATGTGTTTGTGTTGTTAAAGTGCTTTCATTCAAATGATTAAGGTCTAGGCAGATCTTTAAGCATAAGGAAGCTTTTGTGACAAGACTGAATCAATTCTCAGTTGTCCCCTATATCATAGAGGAAAAGCTCAGACAGATCTCTCATATTTCTTGCAGACAATGCATAGTGCACTCATTCAGGAGATACTGTCAGTTAGACTTACCGTGCTGTCTGTAAATGCCAACCGAGGAAGTTGTTTAAAAAGTCAAGATTCCCAACCTGGTGTATCCAGGCTCCATTGGCCAATCCAGGGACGCTCATTCCAAACAAAGGCAGGTCTCATTCATCATTAATGAGCTCAGTAAAAACATTAAATGATATTCCGTTTATCTTCTTTGACATCAAAGGACAAAGGACCATTCGGCTTCCGAACATATAAAATGTCAGACATGAAAAGGCCTCTTGATCCCATACAGTTTTGACAATAAGCAAACTCCCAATCTCACCCAGAGGCATGGAAGGCAGGATTTTACTGATCCAGTTGGGCAGGAAATGTGTGTTGGACACACGCATGAGTGGGCAGCAGGGCTTCTCCCTGTATTTTCTGAGGAACAGCCAATTAATGGGCTGCCAGTGGGGAAACTATTCAATTAACAATGGTGAGCAGGTCCTAGTGCTGGCAGCCTGAAAGCAGCTGTAATTTTACCAGGCCTTTGTGCAGCATTCAGGCAGCTGCAACCCAGAAGATGGAAGGAGGAGGTGTACAGCAGTGCTGAGAGGGCTGTAATAAAACCAGAGTTTTCCCCACACTTCAGCAATGCCTCCCTTGAGGCTCGTGTACAAGCAGTAAGTGAAATAGGGCAGTTCCTTTTCCCACAAGATGGAAGGAGGAGGCCAGCAATCATGACATGGACGGATGTGGCCAAAGTGGTGAGCAGCTGCGAAGTCATGCATATAGGAACTAGGTCCAATGCTGGAAGCAGTTTAATGACCTGCTGCAGTTTGGAAGGTAAGTGGCATTAACAGTTGGCATCTGGATGTGCAGCGTTAAGTGAAATGTGCCCATGAAATCGGCGGCCAGGTGCTGAACCCATGCATGGGGCAATAACAAGCACCATTTTGGCATTGAGATGTCCTGTCATCATGCACCAAAGATGTTTGATCAGGCATGAGGGAAAGTTGCACTGAGTTGGTTGAACAGCCACTCCACCCTGCCATAGGTGTGACACTGCGTGTATTACCTCAGATAAAACAGCATGTAGGCACCATGAGAAAGCACTAACATTGCCCTTATTGGTGCTTGAAGGAGAAGCGCGCTCATGGTGCCAGGGAGTGGCAAGGAACTGGAGGTGGAGTAGCCATTATCACCAATTTGACACTGATGGAGGAGGTGGCTTTGGAAATTGGTTGGGCTACAGCAGTGCAACCTTTCACTGAGGGTGAGGCAAGTATACAGAGTTCATAAAGATTCAGTTGCATCCAACTTTCCCTGCACCTTGTATGGCATTTGGCTCGTGTGGGGGCCTTCAATGCCACTGGAAACTCCTCACCAAGAAGAGGATGGAGGACTTGGTGGTGGAACCAACTGTTACACTTTTATATTTCATCTTTACTAGTTCTGGCCTTAGATTAAGCACAGACAAGTGATATACCCTTCCCGGAAAGCTCACAGGATATAATGCCATCTTAAAACATCTCTGGTGAAATTTAATGCCCTCCCCCCAGTCAAGTTTGATGACAAGGGGGCATTTAATCAGACAGGAGGGTAGTGGATAGGGGCCTGACATCTTCCCACCTCTGCCCCAATTAAATACCAGGCAGGAAGGCTCATAGATGGCATTCCTGCCCTGCTGGGTATTCACTCAGCAGCAGCAGAGAACTTACTCTGCAGGAAGCCCTGTTGGGGTTGCTTGCGAGCTCCAGGGATGGGGTGGGGATCCCTCATTGTCAGGCACCCAGAAGGGGGGTTACTGTTGGAAGCAACGCCCTGCCCTTGCCGCTGACGGCCTTCTCTCATGATCCCCACTCTATCACTCCCCTCCCGCCATCGCTCACCTGTGGCCTCAGCAATCCTGGACTTCAGGTGGGTGCATTACCGGCAGCAGCCACCGCCTTCCTGGTGGCACTGCCAAGCAATGAAGAGCTGCCGACAGGCATCAGGGGCAGGATTTCTGTCCCTAGGGCCCTTGATCCTGAGAAAGGCTGCCGCTGCCTAGTTAAGTACCTGATTGGCATTTAATTTGGTTGGTCTCCAACTCCCGTTCCATCATTCTACATAGTTCTACCAGCACCTTCTTGGATAGGTGCAGTCGACATAAGCGTTAGCGCTCAGGCATCTTGATAAAACTGAACCCTCGCTGGTATACCCATTGAGCTGTGTTCTGCGATCAGGTTGCCCTAGTTTCCTGATGTTTATCCCCAATGGTTTCCTCTGGCTACCAGAGCTCCCCTTACCTCTGCAAAGGCACAAAAATGTGGCTGCATGCCCATTCCTGAGCCAATCACCTCCTCAATGGAAGAGTGGTGAGAGCCTGAAAACACTGCCCATTATCTGATGAAGTCTTCACAGAGTGGCCTTTGTCCTGCCTCCAGTGAATTCTTAGGACCTTGGAGACATTATTCCAACAGCAGCAACTATTTATGGCCCCTTCCTCTGTGGGGCCACCAAACCTGAATGCCTGTTTGACTGGTACCACATGCTGCGGCCAGGTTTACAGACACATTTTTTTATCCTCCTGACACTGCTGGCTGACTTCTCACCTGATTTCACTTGGCAAGCCTCCAGCTCTTGCACTCCTTGTGAGATTGTAATTCGCTGGTAAATTCTTGGTCAGTTGAACCCTTAATTATGTGAAGCGCTTTCCCGCCTCCTTTCTGTCTGCCATCAATCCACCACAAATCGTCCAATGGTGGGAATCAGTTGGGTAAATTATCCAATGAAGTTTTTATGCCACCTGCCGCCTTCCCCTCTTCATCAGGCTGGTAAAATTCTGCCCATAACCTCAGATAATGATGCAGGATAATTAGAGAGAAAAACACATTGGAAACTTCTCTTTTCCTCCTTTGATAAATAAAAGCTAGGAAACCACCTTCAACCATTTATTGTTACAAGGTGATCTTCACTCCAGCCAGAAAGTGGTGCTGTTCTCACATGAAACCTGATAGAGCATTGGCTGAAATTACAGGAGGATTGAACCTAGGGGACAAAGGCTGGAAGTGTAATGGGCCCTGAGGCTTCAGGCCATAGTCTGGAAGTAGCTAAAGGCTTCATAGCAAAGTATATACATGGCGCTAATTTGGCCTATGGCAGAAGACGGAAGATTAAAATATTACAGGGTGGAGAAGAAAGCCTGTATGCAACCATGATCCTGTAGATAAAACTCATTCCCACTTTTACTGTAAACTCAACTGCTCTTGTTCTTTATGTATAGTTCAAACCAATAATTTTGCAGTAATGATCCTGAGAGACTATAATGTGGGAAGGTGGCATTCCTCAGAGGTGGGAGGAACCACAACGCTAGTTTCCCACAGCTCAGCTCTTCAGCTGACACTCATTTGCCCCTACAGTATGCAATCTTCTTAGTGCTCATACCCATCTTCCACCATATACATAATTAATGAAACAAATTCAAATACAATAGAGGTCTTTAAAATTATGAACGGTTTTGATTGAGTACACAGGCGGAATGTTTCCTCTTGTGTGGAAAGGCATAATTAGAGGCCATCAACTTAAGATAGTCATCAAGAAATTCAGTAAGAGAATTCATAAGAAACTTCCTCACTCAAAGAGTAGAGAAACTATGGAACTCGCTACCACAGGGAGTTGTTGAAACAAATAATACAGATGTCTTTAAGGGGAAGCAACACAATCATGTGAGGAAAAAGGGAATACAGGGTTACAATGATAGATTTAAATGAGGAAAGATGGGAGGAGGCTCAAGTGGAGCATAAATGCCAGCATGGTCTGGTTAGGCCAAAAGGACTGTTTGTGCTGTATAACTATGTAATCCTATGTAAATTAAGTGTAGAACATTAAGTACTTGAGACAGTCTCTTTAGGGATACTGCATACCATAAAAATTGTCCTATCTAAAATTTGAGAGGCAGTGTCTTCATGGCAAAATGCTTGGAAAACCATGGGTTTAAATCTTTATACATTCATCGTACCATAAATATACTGTCGTCATTGGACTGCCTTACAAAGTCATGAGCCTTGGAGAAGACTAGAGCCTTCTGTAGTGCAGGATGTCGCAAGACCAAAGAAACTGTTCAATCACATATCATCTAAGTCTGCAAGAAAGTATATTCAATCTGAAGGTACAAAAATGTACATTCGTCAAATTCAGATATAATAAAACCAGTTTGACTTTGAGAGTGATTATTGCAATCTCAGACACAACTTCATGTACTGTATTCTTGGATCACCAAATCCATCCTTTTTTGTGCAAGACTCAGTGGCAGTAACAGTGGACCTTAAAACTTAAGGGATTTGTGCCTCAACTGGTTGATGTTTTCCATTTCATTAAACTGGACATTTGAAATGCTTCAAATAGAAGTATTAATTAAAACTGTGCCCACTATATTATGAGAACAGAAGAAAGCATAGAACGTGAAAAGGTCATTTAGGTACCATTGGTTGGTTTTGCTGCACTCGGCAATCATCTGTACATAAAAGTAAACCAGAATGAATGGCAAATATAATTGGATGAAACAGACATTTATGTTTTAATCAACTCGTTGAAACTGATGTGGTAAGCATGATTTGTACTATGCTGTGACATTAGGCTCAATGAAGCACATACTGATACCTAATATACCAACTGACATACTCCAGCTCAATCCATTTACAAGAATATTTTAAGTTTATCATCAGGTATTGGCCTCAAAAAATCCTGGCGTGAACTAAGTGCAGGGAACAATATTATGGCTCAACCTTATTTATATCAGACCTTTGAATTGCAGCTGCCTGTTGGGCCTCCCTGACAGCTCATCAGCACAGACCATTTGAATTTCAGGCCACTGCTTCACCAGCAACAGTCATCCGGAAGGTTTTGCAAGAGATGAGTGAGAGAGAGGAGGGGGCATGGGAGGGGGATGATGGACTGGCATAGTACATTAGCGTCATGACACTTGCCAGGAAACCAGGCACACATCTGGTTTATCTGTTGGTAGTAGAAACATACACACTGTGCCAGTTCACCATCCCCCTTTCCACTCCCTGCACCCAACCCCCACTCCAGACCACCTCCACTCTTTGACTAGACTTAACACAATATTAGCTGGCTGCCACAGAGGATAAGGATTACCTTCTGCTTGTATAGTTCATGACACTTGTATGAAACCTGAGTTCCTGCCTAGAAAGGAAATATAATCAAAGATATGAGATTCCTAGAGTCATCATAGAATATGCCATGCTCGATCAATGCTTTTGCTGCTTGGACATTGATAGACTGGCAGCCTCTCCTGTTCAGGAAGGCTCCTGGATGAGTGGGAGGTGCTCTCATGGCTAATATGCAAGTAATCAATGATAGCATGAAATTGTGAGAAGTCTGCCACAGTAGCAAGGCCCTCAGCCTTTTCTAGCTGACTACTGATGTCCATGGTGACGTAATATAACCGTTGGCCATGGCAATGTGAACATAAGTGACTTGCCTGCATGCAGGCATGAACAGAACATGGACCTGTGTGACTGGAGGCAGCTGATATAGCATGGAATGAAGCTAAGACAAAAAAAAATTAAGCACTGTAGTTGTTTGAATGGCTTAAGGCAATGTATTGCCAATAGGAGAGTGGGTTGAAGGTTTTATTGGTAGAAGCTGCACAGGTCTGTGACAACCCCTTTGCAGAATCACTGCCTCTTTTTGCACTATTCCTCAGAAAATTGGAGATAATTCATTCTGGACCTATACAAGAAAGGATGAACTGCCCTCCACCTCATGTGTGCTCTCCTGATAGCTGCAACTGAAGCTTTGTTTTCCCTATCCTTTGCAGGCTTCCCCTTCCCTGGATCCGCTACTTAACCCTTGTGGTTCAGAGGTCCACTCTGGATATCAGCGACTCAATGTACACTTTACTTGCATCACAAGCAACCCTTTTATTAACCTAAATCGCTTAGCATATAAATCAGTATCAATGTAAAAATACTGATACAAATATCTGCTAATATATACTCACAATCCATGAGTCTCATGCACATTTGGTTCTTATACCCTTTTGTTGGATCTGCATACTACATTTGCAGTGTTGTAATTTTCTCATTGGCACAATGTTTTCCGCCTCAAGTTATCCTCCATTGAGATGATGGGTTCTTGGGGTCCTCACAACTGCCCGCATCCTGATTGCAGCTTTCAAACCACACTGGGCTGGTCCTTTGTTTCAGGGTTCTGTGTGTGCAGGTGCAGTTTGACCTATCTCTGCCGTGTCTGGGCATGTTCTCTCTCTTCTGGTCATTGTCCATCCACAACCTGACCCTTTTTCCGTCAGCTCACGGTCCAGTAAGCAACCATTTTGTGTTATACTAAAAATACATTGTTCAATCTCTAATACTACCTTTGGTATGACTTCTACAAAGAAAACCAGTATATAAATGATTTCAAAAATGTGGATCAAAGAAACAAAAACCAAAAATATCAATATCAAAACATCAACAACTGTAATGACAAATGCTAGGCAAGTTCCAATTTGACAATTTCATCACGATCTTACTCTATTTCTAAATTGCAAGAATCAGTGGTTAGGTTACAGGTTTCATTTTCTTCATTTACTGACAACTAAACCACACTACCTGTTGTTGATTAACAATACATAGGTTGCTGTTGCCAGGCCTTACTAACACTTTCATGCCCACACCTTGAATGTATTAATCATTTAGACTTAAATGTAGGAGCATGATTAAGAAGTTGGGAGGTGATACAAAAATTGGATGTGTGGTTGATATTGAGGAAGAAAGGTGTAGACTGCAGGAAGATACCAATCCACTGGTCAGGTGGGCAGAAAAGTGCCAAATGGAGTTCGATATAGAGAAGCGTGGGGTAATGTGTTTGCAGATGGCAAACAAGGCAAGGGATTGTACAACAAATGGTAGGGTACTGAGAGGTATAGGGAAACAGAGGGGGCTTGGAGGTCCTTTATGGTAGCAGGGCACTAGGTCAGGTGGCTGAGAAGCCATAGAAGACACTTCCGTTCATTAGCCGAAGTTTAGAAGATAAGAACAGAGAGGTTATACCAGAACTGTATAAAATACTATTTCGACCACAGTTCTGTCTACATTTCTGGTCACCACATTACAGAAAGATGTGACGACCTTTGACTTGGAAGCGATAGTGACAAGGAAAGTTTTTAATTACTTTAAAATATTTTGGGGAATTTGTAATTTTTTTAATGTTGGGAAGGACTTTTAAGGGTTTGTGTCACTTGTAAATGGATCAATTATCATGTTGGGATAATAAGGAATGCTGTGTGATGAGCACAGCCAATGTTAATTGTTGTGCAAACCAAATCCCAGAGGGAAACTTGGCTTAAGGGCCATACCCTTTCTTTTTGGATTTCTGAAAATGAGAAGGGACGTACTAATCTCAGCAGTAAGAAATCCTGAAACACTTATGGGATTTTAAAAATTAGAAGTAAAAGTTTTATTAACAACAATAAATGAAAATTTAAGCATGCAGATTACAGATACACAGGCCAGAATTATAAGTCCCGCGGGTGTGCACTCACCCGACCTGAATAGGCGTAAAGTAGCGCAAGATGATGTAGGACGACCATCCTGATGCCACTGCGCACTTGTGCGATATTTCGCTTGGCGGACGCACGCAGAAGTTGGAAGAGCGCCCGCCAAAAATTAAGTGGGCAATTAAGCTCATTAATGGCTCAATTGTAGTGATGTTTTGTGGCCTGTCCAACCTTATGGTTGGTGGATGGGTCAATCAGCCAGGCAAGCTTTACATTGTTGATGAGACCTCATCCAAGGGCAGGATGGAATCTGTTAGGATTTAAAATAAAAATAAATACCTGGGGACTTTTTTTAATGAGATATAATTTCAGGTGCTTGATTGTGCTGCATGGACATTTTTTTGTGGCATTTTTGTGCTTTCTTTTATTATTTGGAGATCTGCAGCTCTCTGAGGCATTTATCTGCCTTCAGGGAGCTCAGTGGAAACACTCACCAGCACCCATGGTGATGTTGGCACCCATCCTCTTCCCGCCCCCACCGGTAGTGCTGAGCCTTTTTCTAGGTGCATTTCACACTGGCTGACCGTTAATCAGCCAGCCAGTGTGAAATTACAGTCAGTGATCGATCATGGTCAGGGAACAGTTTCCTGTCCGGTCCCGAGTCCACCGATCGCACCAGCCCGACGAGCGCAAAATTCAGGCCATGGTTAAACTTAGTTTTACAACCAATCCCCCCAAAAATACTCTACTTGGTCAGACCCACAAGTAAACATCTTCCAGGCAACACTCCCTTATAGATGTTTAACTTTAAAAAATTCCAGTAAGATTACCCAAGGCAAACTGCTGTAACTTCAATAAGGGGAACCATATGACCTGTAACTCTCTTCCACTGTGTTATGAGAATTCAATCCTCAGAATAAAACTGCTTTTTGCAGCCCGAGTTCTTTCTGGCTTGACTGGATAGTGGATTCAAACTGAGTCCTCACTCAGCCACAGCTCCAGCTATAGCTCCATCTCACATCTCACAGCTCAACAGCCCAACAGCTCCAACAGCTACAGACCACCTAAACTCTCCACAATTACTCTATGGGTTGGCATGAGTTGGCATTACATTGGCATTGGGCTATAAGGGGTCATGGGTGTGTTAGGGGCAGGGGTTGGCATCAGTTGACATCAAATTGGCATGTTGTTGGTGGGGAAGTAATGGGTTACAAGGGGTGAGGGCTAGAAGGCTTATTACATAACAAAGCAACTCAGAGAAAGTCCAAGGGAACCAAGGCAGGCCTTTTAAATACCCATCTTGGTACTTGGCAGCTCCTGTAGCCACATCCGATCTGTGTTTATGGGGTGGTGGGTCAGAGTCCATCCCGTGCCAGCCCCACCTCTCCCAAGATGGGTGGAGCAAGCTGGCGAATTTCCCCACTCATGCCCATCCAGGACCCCATTCCATGTCCTTTTATAGTTCCCATGCCAACTTAATGCCAACTCATGCCAACCCAACACATTTGCCCTTATGCGTTCCATGCTAACACACCCAATATCTACCATGAGTAGACATCAGGAGACACATTTAGATAAAATAAAGGTCTAAATATCTATTGCTGCCTTCACTATATTTAAAAAGCTCCCAATTATGAAAGCCCATTCAAAACTTTTAAATCCCCTCAACTACCTAATCCCATATAAAAACACACATATTTTCATTTATAACCCCACATCAAAGACAGATAATGCTTTCATAACCTCTTTGAGCTGTCAATCAAACTGTGAAGTTACGATGCCTACTGGGATAATTCAAGGTTGTGGAAAACAGCCAACCATTACCAATCATGATCATCCTTGGGATCATGTCAACAAACTATTGTAATTGCTAGAACAGATTTTTTTTCAACTCTTACTGACACCGACCGCATTCTATTTCTTTAAATATTTAAAGGACTGAGAATTTAAATAGCTTCACAGCTTTTGAGGTTTTCTTTACCTTTCACTGATGCCGGCAAACTATTTTTTTAATTTTTAATGTGCTGGGTATTTAAAAAATATCACAGCTTAACCGTTCTACAGACCTTTTCTGACCTTCACGAACATTCACTCTAAAAAATTGTGGCTCCTAAACTTGTGTTAAAGCCCCAGCTACAGCAAAAAAAGGGGTCTGTTTGAACTCAACATTGAGTTCAAATGGCCCAGCTGAGTTCAGGTTTCCTACCTATATGAGTCATGCCCCACCCCATTTCCCTACAGGCAAAAATGGGATCTGTCAGAAATGGGGGCGGAACTTTTGGATCCAAGTCCCATCCATCATCTTTAAAGGTCCATGAAGTCTTCACGGCTCTGCAAAAATCCAATCCTTTTTCTCAGCCAGTTCCGATGCAATGGGCAGTATGACTTCCTTCTGTGCTTTAACTGATTATATTTCTTGAGGTTCTCACTCTCTTGTTCCTATTGTTCCTGCTTCTTCCAGTCTTCATCTTCCTTTAACCAAATAGAGTGACTAGGATGACTCCTGTCCTTGCAGGTGTAGAACCTGGATAACAATGCAATGTAGCAAATGACAAGGGAAAGACTCCCAACAACTCAATTTCACGTGGATACCAAAGATCTGAATGCCTTTGCAGGTAAGTTCCCTTTTAAATACTGGTGCCAGATGTTGTTTTATGTCATTGCTACATGGTGGTATTGGACTTTGGAATGTTGGTTTTAAAAGATGTTGAAGCCCTGTTGACATCATCGGGTCCTGATATACATACTTTAATAAAATTCCAGCCTGCTTGAGGTGAGTTCTTCAGCTGCCATTATGAGAGGGCAAGATTGGAGCAGGAACAGGATTTGTAAGTGAAAATCTCCAATTTTTGGATTATCCCGTTCCTGCATGGCAGACCGAGTTAAAATCAACCATTCTAAATCTACACCAGTAGCAACACTAAATGTGTAGCACATTTAGTGTTGCTAAAGTTCTCACGTCTCATTTGGTAACAAAAATTTCTTGGCTTTCAAACTATGCATCTTATCTTTCCAATAAGAAACACATTTTTGTGCTTATTTTAAATTGTAAGACATACTTTGTGGAATCATAAAATTGATTGGGAGTAAAAATAATCTGTGCATTTTGCTGCTGTTTTGAGTATGGTCACAAAATATGTCTTGTCACTTGTGGGTTAAGTGTCATTAACAGAAAACCATGAACTCCAATTGAATTTAAAAGGAGTGAGCAGGAGTTCAATTAGCTTGAAGCATTTGTCACTTATATTTACATGCTACCTATGAGGCAGATTTTTCACAAAGCTTTCTCTTCACAAGGTCAATGGCTTCTAGCAATTTAACACTGCAGTGTATAAATCTATTTTTAAAATGTTTAGGCTTTGATTTGTGAGGGGCTAGTACGGCTTTGCATCCAATGGTGTCAAATTGGCAAAGCTCCATTTTCAGTCTCCTTAGTGAAAACTTGGAAGTACATAAGATATAGCAAATCAATTACACCGGCTTCACGCTATCTATCATAAAAGGTTTTATAAGCATTCAGTGATATTTTTCCTGCAACCTGTGTGCTTTGGAGATTCATTTTGGGGGGGACAAAGAAAACAAGGAACAAGGTCATTTAGTCTGATGTCAATATTAGGTAAAATGCTAGAATCTATTATTATGATGTGGTAACAGGGCACTTAGAAAATCAGAACAAATCAGGTAGAGTCAACATGATTTTATGAAAGGGAAATTGTGTTCAGCAAACCTGGTTTTTGAGGTAGTAAATAGCAGGTTAGATAAGGAGGAGCCAGTGGATGTGGTGTATTAAATTTTCAAAAGATATTTGGTACGTTGCCACACAAATTGTTTTAAAACAAGATTAGAACTGGGGGTAATATATTGGAATGTATTGAGGACTGGTTAATGGGCAGAAAAAGTAAACAGGTAATTTTCATATTGGCACATTGTAACTCATGGGG
Organism: Carcharodon carcharias; assembly: GCF_017639515.1. NCBI lineage: Eukaryota > Metazoa > Chordata > Chondrichthyes > Lamniformes > Lamnidae > Carcharodon > Carcharodon carcharias. The sequence continues at coordinate 140,874,741 of NC_054477.1, forward strand.
CACTGCAAGGATCAGTGCTTGGGCTTCAGCTATTTGCAATCTATTTCAGTAACATGGCCGAGGGGAGTAACTATGATTTATCCAAGTTTGCTGATGATAAAAACTAATTGGTGGAAAAATAAGCTTTGAAAATGGTCCAAGAGATTATAAAAGGTTTTAGGCAGGTTAAGTGAGTAGACTAAATGTGACAGATGGAGCATAATGTGGGAAAATGTAAAATTACCCACTTTGGAATGAAGAATAAAAAAACAGGATGTGCTTAAAGCGTGAGGAACTGGGAAATGTTGATATTCAGAGGATTTGATCTAATTGCACACAAGTCATGGAAATTTAGCATGGCAGTACAGCAAGGCAAAAGGTATGTTAGCCTTTATTTCAATGAGTTGGGGTATCAATGTAAGAAGGTCATGGCTACAACTTTATAAGGCTTTGGTGAGCCCACATCTGGGGTGGTATTTTACCTGTGGCATGCCATTCCCAATTGTGGAACCCGGAAATGGGTGGCACTTCCACTCCTGTGTTGCGAGACAGTTCCCACGTGATTTTAATTAAAATTTAAAGTGTCGGTGTCAGGAGTGGGAGACATGTGCGATCATACATCAGGGGCAGCTTTTCATTTGTGAAAGCTGCCGTCAGCTGACCATGCAGCAAGCACAGCCAGGCTATAAAAAAAGTCTTCTGGACACATAGGGAGGCTCTGCATCGTGGACACAACTTTGCTGCCAAACTCCATTGCCTGAGAAATCTTGTTTTTGTTTCAGTTTAACAGATCATGACCCTCACCTCTCCTGACCCCCACTTCCAAATGTCAATCCCATCGCTCTATGCCTTGTGAGTTACTGTCATTCGCCAGCCACCTCCCCCCTCTCCACCCACTCCACCCCATCACATCCAATATGTCTGAAGCTACTCAGTCTCACTTCAGGCTGGAAATTCGCCGAATCGGGTTACAATGGAAGCCCTTGTAAAATGGTGGGTATGTTCAAATTCTAGGATCTCCAATCCCATTCCAAGGCTGAGAGATTTTCGAGTGTGCCTTTAAAGGGTGTGGGCTGCCTCCTGTCAAAAACCTGCATCCGACACTCTTGATCTGGCCAGCTCCATTGTGGAACTCAGTATCTCCTACTCCTCTGCAATTTTCATGGAGCTGGGCCAGGTTTTTAAAGAGTCATGGTTCACAGCCCCTTTGAAGATTTGTGAACCCTCCTGTACATGAGGTGACCTTTTAAAAGGTAAGTTCGAAAGGTCTCCCTCATGCCCCAAATGTCAATCCCTGGCCATCCACCCACTTCCTATGCCATCTCATGTCCTCTATGCAAACCTCTATCCTTCCACCCAACCTCTATGTCCTCTCATGCACCAGATGCCAAGCCCAGCCCTTTCACCCACCCCTTCAGGCTCTTCATGCCCCCTATGCCAAGCCCTGGCACTTCTGAGACCATTGACCCAGTGTACACTTTCTGGAACCAATGAACACCATGGTGTACAGTGAGATCCGTAAAAAGCAGATAAAAAAATTTATCTTATGAAAAAAAACCTGGACCAAGCTAATAAAAGTGTCAATCATCCAGGCCTTTCTGAAGTTTCAGAAACCACAAAACACAAACCCTGCCTGAGCTGTCAATCAGATTTTCCTCTGGGGAGCAGGTGTTCTCATATTGAAAAAGCAGCATGGGCCCTCAGCCAACCCTCATTATGTATGCTTGGCTGGGAAATGCAATAGTGTTGGAATCATCAAAAAAGCAACATTCCACTTAAAGAAAAGAGAAAGGAATAAAAATGGTCGATAGATGAAATATTGGACCTGATGGAGCACCGAAAGAAGTTAAAGCAAATAGATCAATGGAAACAAAAATTTCTGGAAAAACTCAGCAGGTCTGACAGCACCTATGGAGAGAAAGGCTGAATTAAAATTTCAAGTTGGTATGACTCGTCTCCAGGACTAAAGAGAAGTAGAAATGTGGTGAAATATACATTGTTTAAAGCGGGTGGGACAAGTGAAGCTGGATAGAAGGCCAGTGATAGGTGGAGGCAAAGGAGAGATTGCAAAAGATGTCATAAACAAAAGCTGAAGGGGTGTTGATGGTGGTAGATGGTGGTTTGCTGCATTGTTCCAGTGAAGCTCAATGCAAACTGGAGGAACAGCACCTCATCTTCCGATTAAGCCCTTTACAGCCTTCCGGACTTAACATGGAGTTCAACAGCTTCAGACCATGAACTCTCTCCTCCATCCCCACCCCCTTTTTGACCCCCTTTTCTCAATATTTATTTATTAATGTATATTTTTTTCCCACCTATTTTTATTATTTTTAAAACTTAATTCCCTTCATTGTTTTATCCTCACCTTTAATCTATTTTGTTCTTTTTTCCCACACCACCCCCTTCCCACACCCCACCCCCACCCCCACTAGGGCCATCTGTCATTTGTTCATCCTGTTTTTTACTCTCAATGTCACCATTAGCACATCCTTTAGCCAGTATCACCACCAATATCCTTTTGTCCTTTTGTTTATGACATCTTTTGCAATCTCTCCTTTGCCTCCACCTATCATTGGCCTTCTATCCAGCTTCACCTGTCCCACCCCCTTTAACAGTATATATTTCACCACACTTCCACTTCTCTTCAGTTCTGAAGAAGACTCATACGGAGTTGAAACGTTAACTCTGTCTTTCTCTACACAGGTGCTGTCAGACCTGCTGAGTTTTTCCAGCAATTTTTGTGTTTATTTCAGATTTCCAGCATCCATGGTATTTTGCTTTTATTTTAGATCAATGGAAATATCAGGAATTGAGTAAAAAGATCAAACAAAAATGTGTTGATGAGAGGGAAAAATTGTTGAACAAAAATTTTGAAAAAATAAAAAAATTAAAAAGCAGAGACTCAAGAACAATGCATAAAGACATTAGGAAAATAACAGGAAAAGTTGGGTGTAAATCTGGCAAATGCATCAAAGGGAAACATGGGGAAGTTATCATGGAAAGGGACCAAGTGCTTTCAAGTTGGACTGAATACATGCAAAACTCATTTGAGGACCACAGAGGAGAAAAATAGCCAACAATTAAGAAAAAACTTGGGCAGTCCAAAATTCATGAAAGGCGAATTAAGAACAGTAATAAATGAGATGAAAAACAATAAAGCCAAAAGCTCAGATGCAATAGTCACTGAACAACTGAACAAATTGAAAGTTTAGAAGATTTTGGTAAGGGCAAACTGACTTTCATCTTTAATGAAATTTCTGCATTGGGAGGAACCCCAGAAGGCTTAAGTAAATCATTATTTATTTTGGTCCCTAAAAAGCCTGGGGCAATTGAATGTGAACTCGATTAGGCTACCTGGCTAATGAGTCACATTACTAAGATACTTCTTTGAGTACCGATGAATAGGGCCAGGAGCAAGATAAAGCCAGAAATTTCAGCTTCTCAATGTTGTTTTGTAGAAGATAGAGGGACAAAAAATGTTATCTTCTGGTCCGCATGCTATCAGAAAGAGCCATAGAGATGAAAAAAGATGGATTCATGGTCAGAATTTTACACCTCACGGGTGGGCGCGTGCCCGGCATGAACGGGTGTAACATAGCATGAGAAGACATCAAGCGAGCATCCCAATGTCATCCCGCACAATCTTCAGGTTGGCGGGCAGGTGGTGTCGGAGCTGCACCCGCCATCAGTGAATGGATGAGGTTTTGCAAAATGTGTGCTGTCCGCCTGCCCGTTTTGCCTATGTGATGAGCGCAGAATCACTTGGGCCGCGTAAAATCAGGTTTTTAATGGTGTGATTCTGCAAAACCTCATCCAAGGGTGGGATAAAAAGGGTCAGCAGCATTGCCATTGTGAGTAGTGAGGAGTTTAGGAGATAGTTTGCTGATGGATGCATATTTGAACTTGACAGCTTCCTCTCAGTTCTGAGCTTCATTCTTAGCATTTCTAAGCTTCACTTCAGGACTCATTAGTGTCTCCAAGGCACCTGGAGGATTTTGACCATGTGGAACCTTTCAGGTATCAGACAGCCTTCTGTTACCCTAGTAATGAAGATTGTGCTCTCAGCTGGAGGCACCTCCTCTGCGGAGGAAAAGAGGGGCAGAAGGGAGAGGAGGCCAGGTGTCCCAATGCACCTTTCAGGAGAGCGACCTGTGGGAAGGGTGGTGCAGACACAAGGGGCGCAGGGCCAGCAGGTAGTCCAAGGCAGAAGGGACCGCAGAAGGTGCCACTATCCTGCTGCCAGGGTTTATAGGCAGCGATGCAGCGATCACAATATGTCCAGGGTTCGATGCTGAAGGACGCCACGATCTCCAGGGAGATCGTGACCTCCATTCATCATCTGACTTCGAATCAGTCCTCCGAATGCCAACGCCCTGGGCACTCCCTGCCTCCGCCTGCTCCTCAAGTGAGTGCGAAGTGACTTCTCTGCTGTCCTCCGACATTCTAGCTGAAGGTTTAAAGCCCACCAAGGTGCTAGTATATGCGCTGGTGCCTGGTTCAGAGAGCGGGTCTGATGCAGATGCAGCTGAAATCTGGTGGTCCTTTGGTGTCAGGGGTGGCTCTTCAGGGTCCTGCGATTGAGTGTATGCTGGTGAAGCTAAGGGAGAACAACAACATGTCATTAGTTTAAGTCATCACACTATCACTGTGCATGTCAGGTGAGACAATGGAGATCTGCATCATGGTGGCCTTGTCTTTCAATGATCAATGGGGACTCTAGTTTTGAGGCTCCCATCAATGAAGAGACTACACAAGAATGTTTGCACCATCCGAAACTCTCACATCTGTTCACTCGTCTGACACCTCAGCCTCTCCATAATCGGCTTTCCCAGGTTAGTGGTGCCTCTCCAGGTCCAAGGCATCTTGCTCAATTTTGTCCGTGTTCTCTCACTTTGGTTATGCCTCATCTTCTCCTGAAAGGACAGAGGAGCATCGATTAGTCCACTCTCTACCTGCAGCGCCATTGCCTCCTGGCCAACCCCACCTGAGGAACACCTTGTAGGGCACATCTGAGTTGTGGCCCTCGAGCCACAAGGCACTCAGTCCAAGCAGCCAGGGTTCACTCCCTTAGCCAGCTCCAGCACCATTGACAGTTGGCACTCAGGCTCTAACATTCCTGAGCTCTACTAGGTGCGGCCAGCCCTTAACCCTTCATCATACTGATCCATGCCAACATGGTACTCACCCTGCCTGAGTGCAGCAGGTTGTTGAACATTTTGCAGCACTGCACCCACATGTGTCACACATTGTCATGGCTGCTCACCTCGGCTGCACCTGCTCCCAAGCTTTCTTGTCAGATGCAACGGTCTCTTCCTTCCATTTCTGAGGACAAGGGTGTCCCTCCTGGTAGCCACCTCCACCAATAGCACTGTGAGGCATTGTCCGAAAAGTGGGGGACGCTGAGTGCCCATCCAACCTGCCCTCCTGCCTAGCATCTCCAGCCACAGTTGAGGCCATAGCTTTGGTCTCCAGAACGCAGAAGATATGTTCTTCCCTGGCAGCCTTCAAGGAGCTGCCTGTGCCATTTTTAAACCACATACCAGGTCATCAATGGACCTGTCCCCCGACAGGCCCCTGCCCCGCCCTTCCCGATCATTAGGAAGACACGTTTCACACAGGACGGGCCTTAATTGGCTAGCGTGAAATCGCGGTCGTGGGCTGATCGCGGACACCCGTTTCCCGACGGGCCTCGGACCTGCCGATCGCGTGCACCAGCCAAGGATAAAATTCAGGCCCATTTATTTTATTGATTATAGTAAGGCATTTGATAAAGTGAAACATGAATAACTGTTGAGCATGTTAGACTCTCTTGACCTTGATGGCAAGGATCTTAGAGTGATAGGAAATCTTTGTTGGCAACACACTGCAGCCATAAAAATTGACAACGATCTAAGTGATTTTGTGAAGATTATAAGAGGGGTCAGACAGTGATGTGTTTTCTCCCTGAATTTATTTAATTTGTAAAATATTGAAAATATTCTTAGAGAGATTGAAGGCCTTCCTGGATGATTAGTTGGAGGTTACAGCTTTAATAATATAAAATATGCCCATTATACTGTTCTAAAGAGACACTGAAAAAGGCTTTGGATAGAGTAGTGAAGAAAAGTGAAAAGAAAGAGCTGAGCACACATTGACAGAAAACAAAATGTCTTGTAGTGTCCAAAAAGAAAATCATACCAGAATGTAAGATGACGGTGAAGAATGAACAGGTCACACAGGTAGACAGATTTTGTTACCTAGGAAGTATGTTAACAGCAGACAGAAAACATGACCAAGAAATAAGATGAAGGATTGGAATGGCCAAAAATGCATCTTAAAAAATGGAAAAGATTATGATCAACTCAAAATTAGCCATGAAAAGAAGTGCTGAGAATCCTGGAATGCTCCATCACACCAATTTTGACATAGGGGGTGAGTGTTGAATGATCACTGAAGTAATGCAGAGAAAAATTGAGGCTGCAGAGGTGTGGTTTTTGAGGTGAATAATGAAGGTATATTGGATGAGTCACACTGCCAATGAAGAGGTGGGATCTGGGCATCGCTGGCAAGACCAGCATGTGCTGCCCATCCCTCATTGCCCTTGAACTGACCGTGTTAAATCATTTCATAGGGCAATTAAGAATCAATCCCGCAGTTTGTTGTGGGTCTGGAGTCACATGTCGGCCAGGCCAGGTAAGGATGGCAGATTTCCTTCCCCAAAGGGCATTAGTGAACCAGATTAATTTTTATGACAATCGATGATAGCTTCATGGTCACCATCACAGACTAACTTTCAATTCCAGGGTTCTTAACTTAATGCAAATTCCACCAACTGTCGTGGTGGGATTTGAACCCATGTCCCCAGATCATTAGCCTGCGCCTCTGGATTACTGGTCCAATGACATTACCATTATGCGGCCTCCTCCCCCATCTTGGGCATGTAATAAGAAATCATGATTTAGAAAGTCTGATGCTGATGGGAAGGGTCGATGGTGAAAGAAATTGAGGTAAGCAAAGATCAATCCTCTATAGAACCTCACAAACTGAACGAATGTACCACCAATAAAAATGATCCATGCCTCCAGAGCATGATTAACATGGAGATCCATGGCCAGCAATGGCTGCTTATGGGCATGGTACCCAACGAGAGAGAGAGATTTGTTATTATCATCACACTCAATATGTTGCTTGAAAATCAAGACTTTGGAATGGCTAAAATATTTTCACATGTGTTAATATTGTGGCAGATATTTAATGATGCTGACAGCTCGAACAGAGTTTGTGTTAACAGTAGCGGTCACTGCACTGTGTGAAGAAAAATGTCACCACGGTAACTGTGTATTAATTTTATAAGATGTGAATCTTATTGGAGATTCTCTAAGCAACTGCCAGAGTCATTACAATCATTTTCACTGATCAGCAAAACAGATTCAGGATGACAGCTAAGAGTAGAAAATATATGAAGTGAGGAAACCTGACAGTTATACTGTGCCATATGATTGGAGTTTGGTAAAAAGTATTCTTATGCATAATTCTATTTTCAGAGGTAATAAGTAATGACTGAAGTGACAGTTAGTTTTAAGGGGATTGATTTGAAATAAAAGCTAATTGTGCACTGGATAAAATGAGTGGCAGTAATCACAGGCAAAAAAAAATCACTGTCAAACCAGCAACTTTTGGAAGAAACATAGCCAAAAAGAGAATTGGAAAAAAGTAAAAGATGAGGAAGTGGTCAAATTAGAGAATCAAAAAGAAAACAATATAAATAGAATGATGGAATGGAAGAAAGAGGAGATCTTCAGAACATAAATTCAACAAGAAAGAAAAAGAGGAGGTTGCAAATGTGAAGAAAAGTAAACAATAATTTTCGTTTTTAGAAAAGGAAAGAATGATAAAGAAAATGGAATGCTTCAGATTCTGCGTATAAAACCTGAGTGATGGTGCTGATGCACGGTTGTGCTTGGAGCCGATGGGTAGAAATTCATCTCATGCTGAGGCACAAAATGGGTGATGTAGAATCGGTTTCTTGCTATACGCAGCTCCTGATACTCAGTTTCACTGCAGTCAATCGAACAGAATATCAGCCATTCCGTTTAATGGGCGGTCAATCCAATATCATCCATTTTACTCCATGGCTTGAGCAAATTCTGCCCCTGAATATAATTTTGAATATTTCAGAATCAGTTTGAAATCCTCTTATACTAGGATTTTAATCACCTCACTTACACATGAACAGCTACAATATAACCAGGTGTTAGTGTTAGAATGGTGCATTTAAATTTTTGTATATGAACTGTTCTTCCTAAAAAAAAATCAATGTAAGAGGACTCATGTTTGAGCAACTGAGTATTGGTTTTGCATGAGCATCCAGGTTCTAGCTCCACCCCTGCTCTAAAGGATGAACTACAGCAGATTCTAAAATAATTTGGAAAAACTCAGCAGGTCTGGCAGCGTCTGCGGAGAGGAACACAGTTAACGTTTCGAGTCCTGTTTTTCCAGGTATTTTTATTTTTATTTTGGATTTCCAGCATCCGCAGTTTTGTGCTTTTATCTAAAATAATTTATCTTGCTTTAATTGTGTAGTTTTACACAAGGTCTCCCATGGCAATGTTCTTCAATTGAGGTTTGAACTCAATCTCTATTTTTTTTATGCTGTGGTGTTACTCTCAGTTTTCAAAATTCCTGTTTCCATCCTGGCCCTGGATCATTACTGTGGCCATCTGCTCCTCTACATGGTTCCCAAAGCTCTAATCAGAAAAATACAAAAAATACTTATAGGAATAAAGAACTGACAAACGCTCACAACTTGAATGTCTTAACAGGGCTGGTGAGTTTGGAAGACACCGATGTTAGAAAGAAGGCTGTGTAGAGAGCTGATCTTTTCTAATATTTAGCACTCGGATCGGTCAATAGAATTGAGAAGGTTCCTTTGGAACTTAAAAATGTATATGATGGTGCTTTGACACTAAAGTTCAGTCTTTCAGATGTCAGTATCTGATGATGCCAGTGGGAGGCCAGATCATTTTTTTTATATTAGATCTTACTAAGTGCCGGTGGCAAGCTGCCAGCACTAATTGCTCTGCCCATTGGTAGCTCATCACTTGGGAGAGTGGGAAATCCTGCAGGACAGAGGCTGAAAGGAGGCCTTCAGTAGAACATTAAAAGGGAAGATAGATCAGGAGGGGGAATGAACGGAGAGAAACGTTTAAATGGCAGGAAAATGTAAGAGCGCACCAAGTGATAAGACATTGAATCTAATGGAGCTCTTACGATTTTAAAGACCCCAAAATAATGAAGCTCTGCTTTGAGCTTTGCCAACTGAAGCTAATCACCTCTTTAGTTAGCATTAGAGATGGTTGGCTCCAGACTGATTTGTGTACTGGTTGAGGAAGCAACAATGGCAGAATTGATTGACAGAAATGGCATGGGGCACTCATTTTAAAATATGAATTAGGCCCTCAATAGTTAAGATTCATGAATATATTTTTTAGAATATTCATAAAAAACTTTGTGCGTGAAAAGTTCTGCTTTTGAGTGATAAATTGCTCTAAACCAAAACATTTGTGATAAGTATTAATCTTTCTTGCTGTCAGCTAGATGCACAAGTCGTGCAGTGATTTCACCTACGCAAGATGACTTTATTTCCATTTTTAAAGAATTCTACAGTGAAAGATTCTTTCTAGATTGCTTGAATGACGTGCTGTCCTGTTGCACTAAACTGTTTGATAATGCATGTGCATTTGTTAAATTGAGATTTTTTCTGCATTTCAAAAGTTTGTTTAGATGAAGACCCAGAAATTCTTTTAGCACAAGGAGTTGTGGGATGATGCAGAGTACATATATATGCATCTGAATGGTGAGGGCGGGGGCCTTGGACTCCATTATAATGGAGCTAGTGGGATCTCAGAGCCCACCACTGAAGAGTAATGGAAGACCTGGTCATTGAAAGCATAAGAGTAAGTTAAGTGTGTCAGGGGGTTTGCTGAGCTGCGGATCAGGGGTGCGTAGGAAACATTGCGTTGGAATCAAAAGCAGGGGCAAGGTTTGAGACTGGAAACGTTGAAGATCAGTCAACCCCGAGCCACCGCATTTCCACCCGCCATCCCCCCCAACCCCAACCAAAATAGCAAGTGCCATACTGGGGGGGTTTAGGATTTTCGCCACGACGGAGAGGCTACACGTCATGGCGAGAATTCAGGCTTTGGTTTCAACGAATGCAACCAGTACTAGTTGGCTCAAGCCAAAATCAATTTGGAGCAGTTACTGCAAACAGGCATTTATCCATTATTTTCATATACAAAGGATCTAAAGCCTTTTCCAAGGTGTGTGTAAAGTGTCTCTTTTGCTTGTTCTCATCTAATATTGAGGGTGTTGCACTTCCCACTTGCAATAGATGCACACTTGCTGTCTGCAATTTTGGGACCTTATTTGGCTGAATAACATGAGGAAAGCAGACCAATTTCTAGGCCAAGAAGCAATATAATTTAGCTAAAATTGTAAGTGTTCTCTCTTCAGAGAATAATCACAAATACATTTTTAAATTTCACTACCATATATCTGAGACATAGGGTCTTGGTTCACTTACTCAGAAAGAAAAAAAATAAGTTGAATCAGTCTTTACTGTACTCAGAGCTGGACACTGAAAGATTACATTTCTCCACTTGGTCTCAACACGTGAGCAGCAGGTTTTGCTAAACATTGAAGCCATGTGTTAGAAAGTCCAATATCCACTGGTGTTAGAAAAACTGAAAATGTGGAAGTTTGGTGAATTTTTCCTCTGTACAGTTCTAAATTGATGCTACCAGCAAAATCTGAGCTGAGACTTGGTTCATATACTGGTGGTGTAGTGTATCTTGTCTACAGGGATTGTAGCCTGAACCAGATAGTTACTTCAAACTGGTTTATTTACAAGGTGTACAATATATACAAGGGGGGATACTGAGTAGGGACATCTCTCCTTGGTATTGCTTGTTCTGTCTGCTGTACAAAGTCTCTAACACATGACTGTTGATGTCACTGTTGCATCATGGCCTACATCACTCATTTCATGACTTTTATTAACTCATTACACTAGCCTCTCCCCTGTCGCCAGCCAAGTATGCTATCACCTTTTTAATAACAGTGTTAACTATTTCCAAACTATTTACATCATGTTGACTTTGAGCTAGTTACATTGCATTGGCTCTGCCACCTTCTCCCCCAAAGCCACCCCCAGTCAGAGGTTAAGTCTTTGTGGTGCCTTCACCACTCTCCTGGACCATGTTGTTGTGGCTGCTGTGAGGGGCTGATGGTCTAGAAGTGGATCCTGGGGTGGGTCAGTATCTTGAAAGCTGCTCAAAGTATCCTTGGGGTCTCCATCCCATATTGTGGGGGTAATCGAGGACCTGTGTTCTCATGGGCAACAATGAAATCATGGCCCTCCTGGTGTGGCATAAAGTACCAGATGGTGTTAGGACCAGATATGACCATGGGTGCTCCGTTCTTCGAAGTACCACACCTTCTGATTTACGATCCTGAATCCAAACTCTCTGGCCTGGTGGTAAGTGTGATACGGTCCTGGCCCTAGTGTGGAGTTGTACCATTGTTGTTGTTTCTCATGGTGGCCCCTCTCCGTTTCTCACCCTCTTGTGGTTAGCAGGGGCGGCCTTAGTTTGGGGGTTCCTCGGCAGTGGAGGAACCTACGCCTTCAGACATTGGCCCATGAGCCGTTCAGCTGGTGAGAATCCATTAGCTGGAGGTGTAGCTCGGTAATGCAACAGGGCTAAATGACAGTGGGAATTCTTGCATGAGGGTCTTGATGGTCTTCACCGCTCGATCCACCTGTTAGCTTGTGGATGGAGAAGAGAACTGGTGACATGGTTGATCCCATTGTCATCTACAAATTTCATGAAGTGGTCATTAGCAAATTGTGGACCTTTATCTGAGAGGATTTCATCGGGAAATCCATGTGTGTAAAAGATTGTCTGCAGCACCTGATTACTGACTCAGCTGTAGTGATGTGGCATCTCACCACTACCAGCCATCTGGAATAGTAAGCTACCACCACAAGGTGTGGCTTGCCCAGGCAATCAAAGAGGTCGAGTCCCAGTTTCTGCCAAGGTTTGTCTGGGAAACGGGATGGGACCAAGAATTTCTTGGGTTTCTGGCTGTTATTTCTGCAAGTGTGGCAGAAGAGAGCAAAAGCTTGGAAAGCCTAACTAATGCCCAGCCACCACATAGATTTCAGTGCACTTTGCAATCCCTTGGTGGTCCCCATGAAGCCTATGGATGATCTCTATTCAGGTGGACTGAGGAATGGCCAGATGGTGGTCAAAAACTAAGAGGTTAAGTGTCTGCGTTGCTCATGGTATTTATGGAGGAGCTGTTCCCCAGGACTACATTTAGACCAACCTTTCAAGCAGATTTCTCACTCTTGGGCACGTTCCACAACGCCTTTTTGTGTTCTTCGGGTGTCTTGGAGCTTTCTGGAGGAGATTGACAACAAGTTCGTTGTGGTTGATGAGAATGCATCCACTTCTGAGACAAGTCTGGTGTTGCCAGCAATAGCTTGGCCCACTATGTCTCTGGAGAGAGGATCAGCTGTGGTTTGAGACTTCGCTGGAATGTAGATGGCCATGTATTGATAACGCATCAAGCAAAGGTGAAACTGTTGAATGCGTAGGGACATTTTAATGATCTCCATGGAATTCCAAAGGGTAGGGAGGGGTTGGTGATCAGTCTCTATGTGGAAGTGTTAGCCCATCAGGTTGTCAGAGAACCTCAGTAACTCAAGTGACTGCCAGTGCTTCTTTTTCTGTTCCCGCTCTGTTTCTGTCAGCTAGATAACTAGGGCTGTAGAGAGGGCTTTAAGCTAAATAGAGGGGTGGAGGGATCTGGAAAGGGGATATGTAAACTTACAAAGCAAAAGGAAATGTCAGCCTTGCAGGGCAGCTATTTAGGTAATGATACTCATTGTGACAAGAAGGGACAGAGTGTACAAACAAAAAAACAGCAGGAAATAGGGCCAAAAGGGAAAAAATGGTAAAAAGGCAAAATAAATGGCCCTTTACTTAAACGAATGTAATATTCGGAACAAAATAAATGAACTAACGGTACAAATAGAAGTTAATGGGTATGATCTTGTAGCCATTACGGAGATGTGGTTACAAGGAGATCAAAGCTGGGAACTAAATATTCAGGGATACGTGACTTTTCGAAAGGACAGGCAGGAAGGGTGGTGGGGTGCGAGACGAATAAGTACAATAGCAAGAAAAGGGTCTGGGATCAGAAGATGTAGAATCCATATGGGTGGAGGTAAGAAATAAGAAGGGGAAGGAGACACTGGGCGAAGTAGTCTATAGGCCCCCTGACAGTAGCAATACTGTAGGACAGAGAATAAATCAGGAGATAATGAGGAACATAAAAAAAGGCAGCACATTAATCATGGGTGGCTTTAATCTTCATGTACATTGGGAAAATCAAATTGGCAGGGGTAGACACGAGCAAGAATTCAGAGTGTATTTGGAACAATTTCCTCAAACAATATGTTGTGAATCCAACCAGGGATCAGGCTATTTTGGATTTGGTAATGTGTAATGAGGCAGGTCTTAATTTTGATCTTGAAGTAAAGGATCCACAAGGAAACAGTGGCCATAACATGGTAGACTTTAGCATTCAGTTTGAGACTGAGAAACTTGGGTTGGAAACATCTGCGCTAAACTTAAATAAGGGTAATTACAAAGGAATGAGGGCAGAGTTGGCTGGAGTGGGCTGAGAAAGCAGTTTAGTAGAAAAGACACATGATGAACAACGGCAGACGTTTAAGAAAATTCTTCATGACTCATGGCAAAGATATATCCCAGTGAGGAACAAGGGTTCAAGGAAGGGGATAAACAAACCATGCTTAACCAAGGAAGTTAAGGAGAGTATCAAATTAAAAGTGGTAAGCCAGAGGACTGGGAAAGTTTTAAAAATCAACAAAAGATGACAAAAAAAAATAAAGAGGGAGAAAATAAACTGAGTGTAAACTAGCAAGTAATATAATAAACAGATAGTAAGAGCTTCTTTAAATATATAAAAGAGAAGAGAGACACCAAAGTGAACTTTCGCCCCTTAGAGAAAGGGGTTGGGGAAATAATAAGAGGAAACCACGAAATGGCAGAGGAGTAGAAGAAATAGTTTGCTTCTGTCTTCATGATAGAGGACACTAATAGAATTCCAATACTAAATAATCAAGGGGCAAAAGGAGGTGGGTGGGGGGAGGAAATAAATAGAATAACTATTACTAGACAAAAAGTACTAGGGAAACTATTGGGGCTAAAGGTTAACAAGCCTACCCCACCTCTGTTTTCTTCCTGCCTGCCCTTTCAAAACGTCACATCCCCATGAATATTTCATTCCCAGCTTTGATCTCCTTGTAACCATGTCTCCGTAATGGCTATAAAATCATACCCATTAACTTCTATTTGTACCGTTACTTCATCTACTTTGTTCTGAATACTATGTGCATTTAAGTAAAGGGCCATTAATTTTGCCTTTTTTTTTAAACCATTGTTTCCCCTTTTGACCCTAATTTCTGCTGATTTTTTAATGTTTGTACTCTCTGTCCCTTCCTGCCATATCCTTTTGCTTTGTAAGCCTATGTATCCCCTTTCCAGCACCATCCCTACCTCTGCCCCTCCCTCAATTTAGTTTGAAGCCCTCTCTAAGCCCTAGTTATTTGGTTCACCAGGACACTGTTCCCCACATGGTTCAAGTAAAGCCTGTCCTACCAGAACAGTTCCCTTCTACCCCAGTACTGATGCCATTGCCCCATGAACTGAAACCCATTCCTCTAGCACCAATCTTTAAACCATGCATTTAACTCTTTGATTTTATTTACCCTATACCAGTTTGCCTTTGGCTCAGGCAGTAATCCCGATATTATTACCTTTGGAGTTTCTGCTTTTTAATTTAGCTTCTGTTTAAATTATTTCAGCAAAATCTCCTTTCTAGTCTTATCAATGTCACTGGCACCAATGTTGATGACGACAACTGGATCCCTCCCCTCCCACTCCAGCTTCGAGGAGATGTTCTTAACCCTGACTCTAGGCAACCTTCGGGACTCACGCTCACAGCTGCAGAGAACAGTATCTATCCCCCTAATTATACTGTCCCCTACCACTACTACTTTCCTATTTCCTCCCCCAACTTGAATGGCTCCCTGTACCATGGTGCTGTGGTCAGTTTGCTCATCCTCCATGCAGTTCCCGCTGTTGTCCACATAGCTTGCAATAACCTCGTAATTGTTGGTCAGTTGCAGGGGTTGAGGCTCGTCAAATGCTACCCCCTAGACCCCCATACCTGCTTCACCTGCAATCACACCCTCCTGTCCCTGATCAGAGACCAAATTTGAATTACTTAACTTGAGGGGTGTGACCGCCTCCTGGAGCAAATGTGGCACAATGTCTGCAGATCGGACTCCAGCTCCTTAACTCAGATCCTTAAGCTGCAAACATTTGGTACAGATGTGTTCGCTCTGGGTCACCTTGGTGACCCACATGCTGCTGCAGGAACACACCACCCATTCTGCCATCACTATCACATTTTATTCAAATTATTAATTAATCTAGTATCCCCACTCTTTACACATCATAATTGTTTTTTATACGCACCAGTATTGATCTTATCCTTAAACTATAAGAAAGAAAAAAAAGACTAGAGACCTAGACACAAACTAAAGACCTTAGTTTTACTTTAAAGGTTAAAAATACTCACTTATCTTACTCACCAATCAGCTGCTCTCTGTGCTCTTTTCCCTCTCACACTTCTCGTACTGTCTCACTGTTAAAGACCACTCTCCTCTCACTCTCTCACTGTTAAAGGCCACACTCATCTTGCACTATCTCACTGTTAAAAGCCCCATTGCTTCTCACACTCTCTCTGTAAATGGCCCCGCTACTTCTCACCAGTCGTCTCTCTGTAAATATGGCCCCACTGATTTTCACAAGCACTCTGGCTGTAAAGACAAAGTAGGCTATCAAATAGGCACATCTCTTCTGAGTGCTGTCTGCTGCACAGAGTCTTAACCACATGACCACTGATGTCACTGTTGCATCATAGCCTACATTACTCATTATTATAGCTATTCTATTAACACTACAGGAATGACTAGCTACCTCTTAGCAACACTGAACTTCCTGCACACACTTTTCTAAGGAAGACTATTTAAATTATGATTATCACTCTAATTACAATTTCATGCCTAATGGGGCAGTAATATAGTTGATTAGTAGCTCACATTTAAAGGATGTGGCCAATACAATGGTTTTTAATTGGATTTGTAAAATATTAGTACTTTTATTTCCAAAAAGGGGAGATCAGAATAGGTGAGGATTTTAAAATCTTACATGATTTACAAGGGCCTGTTGCCTATATTCTTTTACTTCTACTAGTTACCAATTTGGCAGACAGCAGACATTTGGCTTGTACTGATCCCATGCTTCCTGTCCACTATATTGGTGATTTAGGAGGCCATTTAACATGAAGAAAATTGGGCACTGATTGGGTTTTTAGGCCTAACCATTTAAGATATCACACTACTTCTACTGTTAAACCTGCACTCCATATGAAGTATTACATATGGCATGTGGAGGTTTTATTTTTAAAAGTGTAATTTATGTTACTTTTTTTTAAAGGGTTTTTACAATTACAGTGGTGGAACAAATGTAGTTCTAGTATTAATTGCTTGAAAGGAATCCGTTTCAGGATACTTCAGTATCAAAATATCTTCGCTTATTTTGTCTATGCTGAACAACCTTGTCTAGGATGCCTATTGTTCAACATTTTGGACTTAGTTCACTGCTTGTAGACCCCCTTATCGATGACATCATAGCGAATCCCTTTCTGGCACTGGGGGCTTTAAATGTGGATCGCCTCAGAGGACAGAGAGTAACTAAAGTGTTCAAACATCATATAATAAGACTGGTGTGTTTTTATACCTTTATTAACTCAAAGGAAAATGTTTGTAATTAATGTAATTTCCCTAGGTACCTTTCCACTTTCTTGTCTTTTCTTGTTCATTAAGCAAGAGAACACTAATATCGAACAGATGTGTACAAAGTAGTAAATATCCTCCTGATGTACATACCTTCTGATTCTGATGTATGATCCTGTCTGCCTGTGAGCAATTATATCACTAAAATGAAGAGGGAGTTGCAAATAATAATGAGAAATTCTTGTGCTAGCAGAAATGTTCTAAAATGTGCCTAGATTTTTTAAAAGCATGCAGAGATAGCTCTACACTGGGCAGTAATAGAATCTCAGTTCACACAAGTTTATGTACGTCTCGGTGTTTGAGCTTATCACATTGCCCAAAAGCTTTATACCTAATTACTAAGCCAGAATTTTCAACCAATGTAACAGTGAGTTTAACGTGCTCTCCATTATTAATATATAAATAATTCAGCAGCTTGTAGCAAAGAAAAGATACCTTGTGAGATGTGAATTGCCACATGTTCCTGGATGATTTGTGTCGCTCTATGATTAGCCTTGTGTAAATGGCAGGTTGTCTTTACCTCTCTGTGGACTTCATGAAGTTACTACATTTCATGAAGTTACTACATTTGCACATCACCAATTAAACTCACCATACAAGGATGGATCTTGTATCAGGATACTTAACAATGTAAATACATGATGAACGGTGAATTTTATATTCCACAATGTCATTTAAGAGGGCACAGATTCAAAATAATTGTCAAAAGGCGTACATGTGATGTGAGGGAAAATGTTTTCACCCAGAGGGTGGTTGGAGTCTGGAACCAACTTCCCAAAGGGGTGGTGGAGGCAGGTTCGATCAAGGTATTCAAAAGGGAATTGGATTGCTACCTGAAAAAAGAAAATGTGCAAGGTTACAGGGATAAGACAGGGGAGTGGGACTAGGTGGAATGCTCTTTTAGAGAGCCAGTGCAGACTTGATGGGCCGAAAGGCCTCCTTCTACACAGTAAAGATACTGTGAACCTCCCTGACCGATAATGGAATAATTAAAATTGTGGCGTTTCATTCCTACAGATTATAAATTGTTGTTAGAGATTTTAAGTTTTAATTTTTACTCTCATTTCTTATCTTTTCAATTCTGTTTTTTAAAATCTATCTTTATCCAATCTTGTTTCCCTCTCTTTATTTCAATTTCCATATCTGATTTGATGTAATTTACCCTCTTTCCTTTTCTATGATTCCTTGGTTTCTTTCTTGATCCTTAAACTTCTTTAGTTATGGGGATACACTGTTTGCTTCTGATTTGTCAGACTGCTTGCCCGACATGCAGCAGTAGTTGAGCAGAACTTTCCTCTGGCTAAGTAATGAGAAGACCAAAATCTTTGGATGAGATTTTCTGGTCCGGTTGCAGGGGGGACCCACCGCGGGTGAGGCAGCTGGGCGCCAGAAGTCCACTGGCGGTGGGACCGATATATTGCGGCCGCAGGTGGGTGCAGAAAATCCCACCATTTGTCTTCGGCCCTCACCACTGGGTCTGTACTCTAGGCACCTTCTTTGTCCCTCTCCCTGACAAATGTCTGAGGCTATACCAGACTTTATCTTGTCATTTTTGACCCCACAATGAGCTTTTGACCACATATCAGCTCCATCACCAAGAAAACCTACTCCCACCTCTGTACCATTGCTGACTCCAACTCTGTCTCAGATCATCTGCTAGTGAAGCTCTCATCCATGTTACCTCTAGATTTGACAATTCCAATGTTCTCCTGACTAGCCTCCCATCTTGCACCCTCCTTAAGTTTGAGCCTATCAAAAACACTGCTACTGTAACTTTACTCCATTCACCCATCTCCCCTGTGTTCACTGACATATATTGGCTCCCCAGGTCTGGCAATGCCTCAATTTTAAAATTCTCACAATTGTTTTCGAGTTCCTCCATGGTTTCCCATAACCATCTTTGTAACCTCTATTGGGATGTCAGCACTCCTCCAATTCTAGCCTCTTCATATATCTGATTTTAATCTTTCCAACATTGAGAACATTTCATTCAAGACATTAAAACCAGTTTTTGACCAAAGTTTTAGTCCTCTGTCTTAACATCTTTTTAAGTTTGATAATGCTTTTATGAAGGGCCTTGGGATGTTTTACTGTGTTAAACATGCTGTATAAATGTTGTTGTTACAGTTGTCACCTTGTTCACTAACGTCCCAGAAGCCCCGTTGCCCATGCAGTGTCCTTATCAACTAGCACTTCTGCAGTACAAAGTATTTTAAACTAAAGGAAGATGGAAGGAGTCTGACATGATACTCTGCAATATGTTCCACTTTAACAAATTCTCTGCCTTCATGTTTAATTTAGTTTTATACAGGGTGTAATGAAAGCGTTATCCTCAAATAGAGTGACCAAAACATGCAACTTTTCCGCAATGATCTATCAAAGAATCATGAGATTTCTTCCTCTAGTAAAGTATTAGAGAATGACCAAGGAGGACTAACCCTTCACCTGACTACAACGCTAAAACATCTATTTGCACAGATCTTATGTACAGATGATAAATGTGCACCAGCAAGTATGTCCACATTTTTCTTTTTATTCTAGTAAAATTTTAATTTTCTCCTTCAGAAAGCAGAACAAATTTCTGGAGAAATTAAACTGAAGAAGCTGCAAGACAAAGCAGCGCTCAGAACACCAAAGGATGGCTGTGACTGTGTGGTCAGAGAACAAGGGGACTGGTGGAAGACCCCCCCCCTGTCCATTTGTCCTAATTTACTTTGCTCATTCGATCTGGAAAAAATGTGCTGTGGTTGGATTACCAGGCAGAGATTTGCATATGACATTGCAAGTGGATTTCGAGAGCTAATAGTACGGCTTTGCAATAGCCATCAAGGTGACTAGAATGCTCATCTTCCATGCCACTGGCTCTTTTCAAACCCATGTTGATGATGTGACAGTCATCAACCAGTCTGCAACATTTATTTGGGTTAGATAACAACTAGTTTGAGCAATCAAGCTCGTCGTTGCATCTGCTTCTCTGTGACCTGTGAGCAATAAGGAGAATTTGCATAAGCATGCTCTTTAAGTGAAGTAAATTGCTTTCCACAATAAAAAGAGTTTTACTCAAAAATATGTTATTCATGGTGCTATTATATCATCATGCATATAATGAATAATTGCATTGCAAATTTACATTACACTGCAAATTTACATTTCCATTCTCAATCTTCTATTGATTGGAAGTTTAAAGCAGACTCAAATGTTCAAGGACATTTGTTAGATGAGATTGCTTATGTCCTGAAGCTTTTCTGAGGATGATAATGTTAAATAGAGAGACATCTGCTGAGAAGAGATATTGTCAGACATTCATTCCACTGAGAATGTAATTGAGGGAACCTTTGCCATGTTGAAAATTTGCTTCTGATATCATGATTGATCTCTTTGCTTCTCTGGCCCACAATCTTCAAACGTCTGCCAATTGTGAGCCTTGATAATTAAATATCAGTTAGAAATGGAGAAAACAAGAACCAATAGTATTGCCAGGAAGAGGTGACTGATAGCTCTGTCAATACTTCATGAATTTGCAGATTAAATTATTCACGAAAGGAAGGCACCAGATGCCATGGTTTTGTAAACCAAAATATGGGTGTCCATGTCCTTCACTCGCTCACTTTTCCAGAACCGCTTCATCCAATTATCCTGACAGGCAATGAGCACTAAGTGGGGTACACCCAGGGCAGGATACCAGTCCATCGTGTCAATGTCCCATTGGCCTTAAATCTGTAAAACTACTAAATCATCATTAATAAAGACAGACAGTCACACACAAATATACACACACACACAAATGTGCACATTAACGCATAGGTCGACATTTTAACTGTTTCAGGGGCTGGGTTTTCAATGAGTTAAAATCTTGTTTTGTACACACTTCTATATATGTGTAACATTGCAACACTTAAAAACAATTGAAGAAAAGGTTCTTTTTTTCAATGATACTCTCCTGGTATTAAGCCTCACCCAGTGTGAGCTATGCGACTTGTAAAATCAAAATACTTTAAAAAAATTCACTCATGGGATGCAGGCTTCACTGGCTGGGCCAACATTTATTGCCCATCCCTAACTGCCCTTGAGAAGGTGGTGGTGAGCTGCCTTCTTGAATCTCTGCAGTCCTTGTGGTGTAGGTACACCCACAGTGCTGTTAGGAAGGGAGTTCCAGGATTTTGACCCAGCGACAGTGAAGGAACGGTTATATATTTCCAAGTCAGGATGGTGAGTGGCTTGGAGGGGAGCTTCCAGTTGGCGGTGTTCCCATCTATCTGCTGCCCTTGCCCTTCTAGATGGTAGTGGTCGTGGAAGGTGCTCTCTAAGGAGCCTTGGTGAATTTCTGCAGATGCTGGAAACCTGAAATAAAAACAAAAAGTGCTGGAAATCAGCAGGCCTGGCAGCATCTGCTGAGAGTGAAACAGAGATTACTTTTCAAGTCCAATGTGACTCTTCTTCCTGTCTTTCCATTTTTATGCCACTTGTAAATTTAGCCTTGAAGTGCCTATAAATACAAGTGATCACCTTTCTTGCTGTTCATGGTAAATTGGAAGTTCAGCTGTTTTCTACTGATGTTGTGTTTTACCATTTACAACGGTCTGACTTTTGCCGGAAAAATAATTGTTAACAGCACATGCCATTATTGATTCGCAAATCAGCCAGCAAACTCCGGGGATTAAGAAATACACTGTGAGTTGTGTAATTCCAGAAATTGCTGATCGTTTTACACTGCACTGCTGTTTGCTTTGCATAGACAACATCTCGTCTTTGGATTTGCATATTAATTGCCCATTAAACTTGCTGAAGAGTGCGAGGGCTGGTGACTAAGAGTGCAGCACTCAGTTAACAATGTGATACTTGTTAATTTAAGGCAAATCAAAGTCTCTGGCCCAGAAAGGGTATGATTAAAATCAGGTTTCTCCAACCTTTTCACATGAGGGGTCATATTTCAAAATTTTTCTCACTCAAGGGGCCAATGAGCGATTTTCTGAAAGATAAAGTTTGGCACAACATTAAACATGAATTTCAAAATAATACTGAGGTATGTAAAGAAACAACTTGCTGAGCAAAAAAAAAACAATGAGTGATAAGTAAAGATGAGTATTTGAGTGTGATAGGGTAAGAGTGTGTATGTCTGGCTCACTCCCAGTCTCAGGGTGCTCATTCAAATACTCTGCATCCACCACCTGCATCCAAACACTCATGACCCTCTGAGGGAAAGAATTTCTCATCACCTCTGCCTTAAATAGGCGACCCCTTATTTTTAAACTTTTCACTTTATACATTAATGATCCAAATGAAGGAACTGAGGGCATCCTGGCTAAGTTTTCAGATGATACAAAGGTAGTTGGAGGGACAGGTAGTATTGAGGAGGCGGGGAGGCTGCAGAAGGTTTTGGACAGGTTAGGAGAATGGGCAAAGAAGTGGCAGATGGAATACAACGTGGGCAAGTATGAGGTCAAACACTTTGGTAGGAAGAATAGAGGCATAGACTATTTTCTAAATGGGGAGATAATTCAGAAATCTGGAGTGCAAAGGGACTTGGGAGTTCTAATCTAGGATTCTCTTAAGGTTAACTTGCAGGTTGAGTCGGTAGTTAGGAAGGCAAATGCAATGTTGGCATTTATTTCAAGAGGACTAGAATATAAAAGCAGGGATGTGCTGCTGAGGTTTTATTAGGCTCTGGTCAGACCACATTTAGAATATTGTGAGCAATTTTGGGCCCCGTATCTCAGGAAGGATGTTCTGGCCCTGGAGAGGGTTCAGAGGACGTTCACGAGAACGATCCCAGGAATGAAAGGCTTAACATATGAGGACTCTGGGTCTATACTCGTTGGAGTTTAGAAGGATGAGGGGGGATCTGATTGAAACTTACAGAATACTGAAAGGCCTGGATAGAGTGGACGTGGGGAAGATGTTTCCATTAGTATGAGAGACTAGGACCTAAGGGCACAGCATCAGAGGAAAGGGAAAACCTTTTAGAACAGAGATGAGGAGAAACTTCTTTAGCCAGAGAGTGGTGAATCTATGGAATTCATTGCCACAGAAGGCTGTGGAGGCCAGGTCATTGAGTGTATTTAAGACAGAGATAGATAGGTTCTTGATTAGTAAGGGGATCAAAGGTTACAGGGAGAAGGCGTGAGAATGGTGTTGAGAAACTTATCAGCCATGATGGAATGGCAGAGCGGACTTGATTGGCCGAATGGCCTAATTTCTGCTCCTATGTCTTATGGTCTTATGGTCTAAACAGTTCTAGATTCTCCCACAAGAGGAAACAGGGGCTGCAGCAGTTCACGAAGACAAATCACCACCACCTTCTCAATGGCAATTAGGGATGGGCGATAAATGCTGACTTAGCCAGAGCCTCCCACATCCCATAAATGAATAACAAAAAGATGTCCTGTACCCCCTCTGTGGGGTAGGTGACAAATCTAGTTGGGAGCCAGTAGCATCAGTGGTCAGTGCCAATGTGCTGTAAAAGAGGACAGCCACCCAGTACCAAAAGAGGGTGAATGTTCTCATCTGTTCCGCCAGAGTAATTCAGTCTTCTTGTCACTCTCAGCTCACACACTCACAAACCCATCACACATCCACAGGATCTCACACTCAAAGGACAACACCACTAACTCACACAAACTCTCAAAACTCCATTATGCTCATGTTCTCTCGAGCATACGCACTCATCCCGTCCATGTCTCCGCTCACCACACAAACATTCCACACAGTGCCATGTGTCCCGTTCACACTCTCTCCATCTGTTTTCATGCAGGAGAAGCTGGCTCACAACAGCAGGGAGAGGGCCCAGACTGTTGGGGTGGGGGTGGAGCAGCCCAGATTAGGCCCCTCGCTCACCATCGCACTGACTGATGAGGACGTGGTCCGTGTCTGCGGTGATGGTGAGGTCAGCAGCAAACACCCATGTGAGGTTCCTGCATCACATCATCCCTCTCTCAACACAACTGTGAGTGCTCTCTCTCCCGTTTTTGACTCTGCTGCCATGCACTAATTATCTCTTCTTTGGTTCAAAGGAAGATCTGCCAAGTGACCAACACCCTCAACCAGTCAATCCCTCAGCTCCACCCAGGTCCTCACCTCCAGCCAAGAGGACACCTCCTCCATTGAAGAACTGGCAATAAGCAGCTTGGAAGACCTCTATGGACTCCTTCCCCCACCCTTACTCCTTCCATCTTCTTTACTACTTCCCCCTCCTTACTCCACCCGGACTCCTTCCTCCCCCTGGACTCCTTCCCCACACAGCACTCCTTCCTACCCCCGAACACCTTGTTCCCTCGGAACTCCTTCCTGCCCCCAAAGCCCTTCCTGCACCCCCCCTCCCATCCACCACCCCACCCCCGAGAACTCCTTCCTCCACCTGAAGTGCTCCTCAGTCCGAAACCCTTCCACTTTCTGAAATCCCTCCCTTACATTTCGTCTCCCCTTACACCTACCCCACCCAGTTGCCATACTCTCCTCCATTACACTGTCCTCACCCCTGTACTCCGTCCTGTCATCCCATCGACCTGCCCTTCCACTGGTACACCTTCCTCTCTACTCCCTTGACGATCATCCGTTGCAGACTATGGCCAAGACACTGAAATCCCGATGCAGACCCTGAATGGTCACTTTCCATGAGCTGCTTTGTGGCAGAACCATGCCCATGAGAATCCACCCAGCATGTGATGGACGTTCCTCCTGAGTCCTCTTGCTGTTAGAATCCAGCATCTTCTGCCCCTCGGATAAAATCGATGTGAGCAAGGGCCTGACGGTAAGTCCCGACTTCTGCGTCACGCTTGTCAAGAAGTGTTCTGCACTGGCATGTTTTTCCGCCAATTTGGGCAGTAAATTTGATGTGGGGGGGATGGTTCCAGCGAGCAGGGCTTATAATGATCTGTATAATGATCTAATGATGTGCAGTGGAAGGAAAGAAGGCCTACCATTGACAGGCAGAGCGGTCGATTGCAAACTGCTTTCACAACGTCATAAAATCGATTTTTGGCCTTCCTGCCATATTGTCCACTCATGCCCATCCTGATGCACGATGCAAGCAGATATGGGAAATTCCACTCATGGTCATCATTAATCTTTCAATTCTAGATTTTTATTGGATTCAAATTTCACCATCTCCATGTTCCAATTTGAATGCGCGTCCCCAGAGCATTACCCTGGATCTCTGGATTACTAGTCCAGTGACAATATCATCATGCCACTACCTCCCCATATAGTCACAGCATCATTTACAACACAGACGGAGGCCATTCAGCCCTTTGATTCCATGCCACTCTCTGGAGAAATCGAGTCAGTCCCACTCCCCCGCTCGATCTATGTAGCTGCAGCTTTATTTCAGGAAGGCAGCAGAAAGGGTTAGCAAGAGCATGAAGGGCAAATCCTCAGCATATAAGAAGTGGCTCCCTGATAATAATTGAGGATCTGCGCCAAACGAGTATGCAACTCTCCAGGCAGATGGTCACAGAGATTTGTGCCTTCATTACTGAAGATCTCACACTTCACGGCACTGCTTGCCATGCCATGCCAGTGGCCATCGAAGTCATTGTGGCCTTGAACTTCTTCCCTTCTGGCTCCTTTCAAGAATCACCTGAGGAACTTGGTGGTGTCCCGCAAAAGGCTGCACCTCACTGCATTTCTAAGGCTATAATACCGATTGTTTGAATTCATTAGAAGCTGCATATTTCTGTGCTGGCAGCTCCTCAGCAGCACTATGGATTTACGCCATTCTGAGGGATCAGTAAGTGCCCTGGGCATACGTTCCTCCCATGTTCAGGAACAGTATTCACCCTGAAGCTCCTCATCTGGAATATCTGTTGGAGGATGAACATATGCCAGTCCTGAGCATGGGAATTGCACTCACCTTGCTAGAGCATATCAGGTCATTAAACCTCTTCCAACATTGGATCCAGTTTCCTTGCACCACTTACCTTCTGCTGCAGCTATCTCCATCCATACCTGCTTGGTCTGGATGGGTGGCCTCAGGAAGAAGACCTCTCTCCTCTCCCTTATGCCTTCTAGGAGGTCCTCCAGATCTGTATCAGCAAATCGAGGGACTGTTCTGTCTTGGGTTCTAGGCCTCTGGTTCTCCCAGGGCATGTTGCAAAGAGATGTTAAAACAGTGAAACAGCAACTACAGCAATAGCTACCATGGTCTCTATAAATCATACCCACACCCGAACAGCCCACTTCCTTCTTCATCCCCATGGCTGCTAATTGGCTATCAAACCCACCTCCAAGTAAATTAAGGGGGTACCCATGTGAAATTCGGAGATAGGGACTGTTTCCCCCTATTCCCCCTGCCAATGGCAGGTTTTGGACCCAAGAAGCACCATGACATTTGTTTCCCGCCCTCTGTATTTCCAACACAAACACTTTTTTCCCCAGTTAATACTTGAGGAAGTCTTTTCACTCACTTCATCATGTGGATTCTCCATCCCTTAGTCGCAAGGCCTTTATGTGGCCATCCCCCGAGTCTTCACCCGGTACCCATATGGTGGAGATGTTATGTGAATTGTTTGACAGTGAGTTGTTGTATTTCAGTTCCCTGGCAGTTGAACGAGACAAGGAGGATCTGTGGTCAATTGTTGGCTCGGAGAGATATTTCTGACCACACCACATATTTGTTCTCACAAATGCTACATTGAACATCTGGATTTCATATTTATCCTAATTTTCAACCACAGCTTTTAGCTCAAACATTGTGAATTAATAATTCCACAGAAGGTGTGAATGTATGTAATAGATTATTATATAAAACTGCTGTGCAGCTTAACTTGATTGAATTTATATCACTGTCAAAAAGTAAATTATTGTTTTGACTGCTGTTTTATTTAGAATTTAAAACATTTGTTTCCAGAAAATAAGTAATGAAGCAAGATTATTTTTAAATAAAAGAGTGCATACTAACTGAGTCACTTCTGGGTCATTAGGATCAGTCAATACTTATGCATATTTGGTTTGATTTACCAATATTTCAAGGTTAGAAAATACTGTTGGTAATATCAATGGGTGAATACCTAATATATATGACAATTCTCTGCCTATTATTTTAATGAAGGCATTAAACCATTTAAAACAAAATAAATGAGTTACTACTGCCATTGAAATAGCGGCCAATAAATGTCAGTCAAGTACATGGGCTAATTCAAGTACATGGGCAAAGCTAATATCAAAATTATAAGGAACAATTAATGTGTAATCACCACTAGCTTTGATTGTTTTGTATAGCTGGCTTAAACCCAAGCTCCTTTAAAAATCAAAAGAGCTGAATTAATATGATAAATGCAGCCAGATAACCGAGGAGTATGCATTTAATGCTAGTTTAGCCAGTTCAATCATGCTTCTTTACACAATTTTCTGTTGCACTATATGAATTCTAAAAAAAACCCTAGACCATTTACAGGTTATTTTTGAGTTTCATAATATATATGTGGTGAAAAATAGTTGTCATTGGTGCTGATGTGCACTCTCAGACCAATTCACTTTTTGTGCTTCATCGACATCTTGGGGGTTACCATTGACCAGAAACTGAACTGGACCAGCCACATAAATACGGTGGCTACAAGAGCAGGTCAGAGGCTAGGGGGGAGAATTATCTCCCCGTCAGGCGGGCTGGGTGGAAGCGGGCGCTCAGCCGATCACCGCCCATGATTGGCTGTGAGCCGCCATTTTATGTGGGTGGGCCAGTTAAGGCCTGCCCAGTGTGACGCGCACCCGGAAGTGCTCAGCACTACCTGTGTAGGCGGGGGGAGGAGGGAGAGTCGCGGCCTGCGCTCTTCCGCGCATGTGCACGAAAGAGCTCAAAAATCTCCCTGAGGCATGGGAGATTAATTTGATTTTGAAAAATTTTAAAAAAGAATTTAAAAAATTATACAGACATGTCCACTCATGGACTTCAGCGGTTCAAGAAACCAGCTCACCATCACCTTCTCCAGGGCAATTAGGGACAGGCAATAAAAATGCTGGCCTATCCAGTGACACCCACCTTCTGCGAAAGAATAAAAAATTCCTAACTGGTCATTCTTCATGTTGGCACAGCTGCAAAACTAAATGTGCACCAGTTTTACTCGATTTTTGAGGTGAACTGAGGGGACAGGGAAGATTTCTGTAACTCTTGGTGGTCTTCAATGTTGAGGATGTCTCCTGGCAGTCATTGTATATTGGAGCTTTGTTGCAGTCTAATTAATCTATATTCATTCAAAATTGCTGCCAGATTCATAGTGGGCTCGAAGCTGCTATCTCTGGCAATATAATAGGAAATGCTCATCAAATGCTCAGCAGATTCTGGGAAAATGTGAGTTCACACAGGGTTGGAAAGATGGAATTAAATTGTCTGTCAAGATAGATATTAGGACTTATATGAGCAACAGCAGAAACTAGACTAGCCTACATAATCTAGTCAAGAAATGATTGTGTGTTAGCTGCTCTGTGCCTTGCCACTAGCCAAATTTTTAGACTTGAGTGTATTGTGTCATTGCTTAAAGTTTGGCAAAGCTTTAATTCTATCTGTGCCTAACAAGCGCCTGTCAAACTTTATGGGTGTTCTCATGTTCCCTTCTACTGGTTTAGTGCCACATAGAATTACACTTTAAAAATGTCAGAAATTGATCAGTTACATGCAAGAATCTTCAGTTTTGCACCTCTCAAGCAGAATGAACGGCTTAACCAAGGAGAAAAATGTAACAGGAGTAAATATAACAGTTTAGAGCCTGGGATTGACAGTTTTCTTAATGTCTGGCAGGCATGTTTGTAAATTTTGCTTTCTGCTATCGCCCATCCGGACATCGCTGGCTGTCTTTATCCAGACGTCATTGCTACACAGCTACTTCACATTTGAAACAAGCTGCACTCAAATGTTTGGGATCAAGATTCATCCAGACCTAGCCCTTGCTATTCTGATCTAGCAACAACCACTCATCCCCACTCCTCCCCAACACCACTCCACTGCCTTGCCTGTCAAGGCCCAAAACCACTAAAGCTGAAGTATAGTAAAATTAAAATTATGAAAAAACTATGGCCTCAATTTTTCGGATGGCGAGGTCTCAATTTCTCACCAGCCAAAGAGTCGGTCAGAAACACGTTCCCCGACTCCGATTGTCCTGCAGCCATTTCACACTTGAATGAGTATCAGGTGGCTGCAGGTGGGACTTCTGCCCCTCACTCAGGAGCAAGACCCACCTTAGAGAGCTGCCAGCCAATCTGATTGGCCGGCAGCTCTCTGGTCCTTGCAGCGACAGGAGCTGCAGTGGACTCAAGAGGAATTGCGTGAGGACGCCTGCGTCTAAGTGCGTCCTCATGCACGTTTTATCTGCAATGGCAGCTTTGCACACCATATCATCCCAAACCCATCGTTTCAATTATGCATTCCCGGGAAACACACCGTTTCCATGGCAGGCGGGCTCTCATTCTCACGCCACGCCATCACCTCGCCACTTCATCTCGCAGGGCCAAATTTAAAGTGCCGTTGTGCGCACAACTCTCGGCGCTTCCAGCCCAGGGCTGCTGCAGAGAAGACACGGCCCCGAAAGACAAAAAGACTGCAGCCCCCAGGTTCAATGACGCGTCCCTTGTGCACCTTTTGGAAGTAGTAAAGGCCATCCATGATGTCCTCTACCCCCGCTCTCGCTGCAGGATGGGCAGCAACCTCACTAATCCACCTTGGGAGACGGTAGCAGCCATGGTCAGTGCCAATGCCCTGCAAAAGAGGACAACCACCCAGTGTCGCTACAGGATGAATGGTTTCATCCGTTCCGCCAATTTAATTCGCTCTTCTCAACTCTCAACTCACACACCCACAAACCCAAAACACATCCACAGGGATCTCACACTTCAAGGGACAACACCACTACCTCACATACACGCTCTATCTCAGAGGCTGTCCGCTCCCTCTGAGTCTCCTTTGCCTTTGATCCCCTGAACCTCATTCTTTGTCACTGCAGATGGAGCAACTGGCCAATGAGTGATTATGGAGGGAGATGTGTGTGTGCGGCAGGACCTTCCAGAGCCTCGTGCAAGCACTCTCCCACACACGTGGATCTTTCAGTTATCATACTCAACTCAAGGTCCTGAGTATTTTGAATACTGCCTGCTGGGGTTCGCTTTCAGTTGTCCACCTGAACTGACCTGCATCTCCGCCCATCCAATGATCACACTCCCATGCAGCACCCGCTCTCGTCCACCATGACTGTCGTCTCACTTTCGATTTGGACAGTATGGCCTGGCTTTGGTTTTTTTGTATGCTTCCCCGTCTTTTCCCCTCCCCCAGTCACCCATTTCCTTTCCCCCATCACAGTTGACCCCTCGTGCATCACCTTCCACCTCCTCTCCATGATCCACGAGCCACAAACCTTTTCCATCAGGGATGTCCAAGTGAACGTGCACATTCACTTCCTTCGCCAAAGTCCCACCCCCATCCACATTCACCTCCCTGACCTCTTCCTTCCCTAACCTGGAGTCCCTGTCTACCTCCAAGTCCCCACAAAACACCCTCGCTGCCCCTTCTACTGCTACCATTGATCCCACACTCTACCACCTCACTCTGCCCTCAGTCCTCACCAGTTCTCACCATTCTCTCATAACATGCCCACCCTCAGTTTATTCCCTAGGAGACAGTCATGGACCCATCAAGCCCCTCCCTTGCATGTTTACTGGACATCCCCCCTCTGGACCCCTTCCCTCCCACTTTGCCCTGTAACTGGAACTGCTTCCTCCCCGCTTTAGCCCTCCCAACACCCTCCCACCATTTATTCCCTCCCCATTCCTGACTACCTCAGATACTCTTAATTCTTTTGCCACATTTAGTCCTTCCCCCATCTCAACTCCTTCCTCCAGCCTTACATCTTTTACATCTTCCTCCACTCTCACTTCTTCTCCAGATTTACTCCTTCCCCCTTCCTGAATCTTTCCTCCACCCTTATTTCTTCCTCCACCCTTACTCCCTCCCCTCTCTGCATTCCTTCCTCCCTCTGGAGTCCCTCCCCCCTCAGCACTTGTTCCTCCCCTAGACTCCTTCCCCTGTCCACACTCCTTCCCCCCTCCAAAGTCCTTCCCTTTCACCTTCTACCCCCTCTTACACCTACCTCCCCAGCTGTCATCTTCTCCCCCGCTACCCCCTCCTCCCCTCGTACTCCCTCCACCCCCTCCCAACCTCACAGCCCGACACCTTCATTCCCACCTCCCAATCTCACCCCCGAACCTCTTCCTCTCCCGGTCGATCCTAGACCTCCTCTCCAGCCCCTCGACCATCATCCATTATGAGCAGACCCTCAATGGTGACTTTCCAACTTCCGTGAGCTGCTTCGCAGTAGAGCCATGTCCATGAGAATCCACCCAGCATGCCATGCATGTTCCTCCAGCATGCTGTTGCTGTCGAGCTCCAGCATCTTCTGCTCCTCAAATGTCCGTAATGTGAGCAAGACCGTGGTGGTAAGCCCCGACTTTTGCAGGTCATATTTGTCAAGATGTGTTATGCACCAGCATGTTTTCCCACCGATGTGGGTGGACGAGCCAGCGTTGCGGGGGGATGAGAGCGGTGGCTGGCCTGATAATGAATTGCTGATGTATTACAATGAGGTTCCTGACGTCTGATGGCGGGGAACACGGCCCACCATCGACAGGCTGAGTGGACGATCACAAACTGGTTTCACAACAACATGAAGCCGATTTCTGGCCTTCTAGCCATATTGTCCGCTCACACCACCGAACACGCCTGACACCAGCAGACAAGTAAAATCCCAGCCTAAGTCCAGGCACCGGAGGCCAAAGTAAGTTCAAGGGGTCCCAGGGCGGGAGTAGTAGGGAAGGCCTGGGAGGGGCGCAAAGGAGGCAATTGGGGTCTTGGGAGAGAGGCCGTTTGAGGGGGTAGGAGGTCCGGAATCCACTGGACCTTAAGGCCCGACTTCAGAAGGAGCCTTCTGATGGAGGCGCCACCTACCCACCCACTGCCACCCCAACACCCCAACCAAACCCCCCTCATTATTCCCACCCAAGATCTAATTCAGTTAGTTTTCGGGCTTCCTTCATGCAAGCTCATTCCTCCTGCCAGCCTCAAATTTGAGGCTCTGCCTTTCGATAAGATCATGGCTGATCTGATCATGGCCTTTACTCCACTTTCCTGCCTGCCATACGCCCTCCTGTCACAAGCCAACACCCTTTCTCAACCCAATAAGCCTTGACTGTCTTGTAGATCAAGAATCTATCTAACTCGGACTTGAATATATTCAATGATCAGCCTCAACTACTCTCTGAGATAGAAAATTTCCAAGATTAATGACCCTCTGAGACAATAAATTCCTCGTCACCTCTGTATTAAATAGGAGATTCTATATTCTGAAACAGTGGCCCAAGTTCTAGATTTATCCCCACAAGGGGAAACATCCTCTCAGCATTTATCCTGTCAAGCCTCCTCAGAATCTTACATATTTCAGTACAATCACCACTCATTGTTCTAAACTCCAATGAGTATAGGCCCAACCTATTCAAACGTTTCTCATGTGACAGCCCCGACATCCCAGGGATCTTACTGTGAACCTTCTCTGAACTGCATCCAATGCAAGTACATACCCTTTTATATTGGAGGCAATTCAGAAGGAAAGATTCACTCACTGGTTGGCTGGAAATTCAAATGGAAATTTGTCAAGGTTATGATTGAAACTATCAAATGCTTAGAAATAAGATGCATTCATTTTAACATTTGGCTGGAGAGATCCAGTCGTCGTAGGTTAGTTGCATTAGGAGTTGGGTCAGGTTAATTTTGGTAACATGGATCAGGTTGGAAATGGTTGTGGGATGATCCTTCATGTTTCTCCAAATCTGAATCTGACATTTTTCTGGTGATGGGTTTGTAAGCAGCGAAACCCCCAACAACGTTATCCTCCCAATTACTTATATATTTAGCTTTCAGCCTTTTAATGATGGCAGTAATATCCATAGTAACTAGCGACAATCAGTTGAAAAGAGCGACCAGCTTCTACACATCAGCCATATGCTTCCTCTGTATCATCAGCCTGAATCCAAAGCAAATTGCATGGCTTAAAAGATCGGACATTTTTGGACCTAAATGTAATTACACTATGCCCAAATCTCCTTGGGCTGTAACCTCTGAGCTCCAGGGCAATTTAACTGGGGGGTAGAAGCACTGGTTAACCTCCCCCCACACCCCCACTCCCCACCACACCTACCACCAGAGGCTTCCAGGTAAAGTTTGCACAGCAATTGCCCAGAAGTGCAAACTTCCCCTGGGCAATTGCCCTGAACTGGGAACCATCTGAAAATGTGATTTAAATCACAACATTTAGATGGTTCCAACTGTGTTACAGCAACAGATACCCAGAAAAAGTTAAAAGAATTAAAACCACTTTTAACTTCTGGGTCTCTACTTTACTGTAGAGACCCAGAACAACCCCCCCACCACAGGGCTCTCTCCAGCCCCAGCTACACCCCATGGGGACTCCCTGCCCCCACAGGAATCCCACCCCCCCCCACCCCTGACTCACTCCACCATTTGGGATTCTTCCCCACCCCCCCACCCCGCCCCAACCCCCCCCCTCCCCATGGGGACTCCCTCTCGGTCCATGAGGACATCCCCCATCGCAAGGCCTGATTCCTGCTCCTGCCAGGCCCAACTCCCAGCTCTCAGTCCCACCTCACTCCTCAGCCAGGCACAGCACTCGACTCGCACTCCCCAAAGCCCAATCCCTGATTCTCCCCCGCAGCCCCTGCAAGGCCAAACCAGACCCGACCCCTCCCACCAATGCCTGACACACCCCAAGGCTCAGCCTACCTCATCCAGGCTTCCCAAACCCCAACCTGATGTACCCAACCTGAAACCCCTGACCCGACCTCCCCCAAGTCTCGATCCCCCTCACCAAATCCTGAAACCTGCCTCCCCCCGACCAAGGCTTGACCCAAGCCCCCCCCTACCCTGCCTAGGCCTGGCTTAATGCCGCCCCCCTTCCAAAATCCTACTCATTTACCTTATTCACTTACCTTCTCTCTGGCTCGTCAAAGACCTTTAAGCCTGGCTGGAGCTTTAAACTTACCTGCTTTAATGGCAGCTAGTGCCACATAAAAAAAAGGCTCATGGCCTCCTTTCCTCTGATTCAGCAGAACTCAACTGAAGGCTTCAGGAGTGCGCTACCCTGCACAGTTCTCGTCTGGCCTAAGTCAGAAGTTTGGGCAAATCAAGATTGAAAGAAATGAAGTTAAAAAAATAGGAACAGAATGGCAATCCGACTCTGATTACCACTTCCGTGGATGTTCAGGCCCCTTGATATTTCATGGCCTTCTAATGATGCCTCTGCCTGAATGTATTGCTGCCATAAAACTGGTCCCACATCCCCAAGTTACAAAGCTTCATATATGCATTTACTACAACAGTACTTGCTCAAATGCTCTCTTCAAATTGCAAACATTTTTCAAATAAATCAGGAAATCAAGTCATTTTTCTGGTATTTTGCTGCAATTTGTTGAGGTTTTATTTAACTTATCCTCACTGAGAGCTGTGTTTACTAGGTCTTCTTTATTGCAATTTTATGGCATCAGTTCCATTATAATTTGAAAAGTTTTGTCTATTGGAGCTTCTTAAACTTTGGTGCCTGATACACATGAACAAATTGAAACTTTAGCTTTCATAGTTATTCAACAAGTACATGGTGTGAGTTTACTGTTTTCATTGATCCCTGATTATTTGGGCTACACTTTTGCCAGGAAGGCAGGAAACAGTGGCTGGTTTTGTTTTCAGGTCAGGAACTGGCATCCAGTGGGAAACTGATTAAGTTAATATTTTCACGGGGTCGAGCACTTAATTGGCATGGAGACAGGTTCCCTGTCCAATTATAGGCAGTGGGCCGGCTCTCAAAGCAGGAGGGCCAAACAGAAGTCTTCCAGCTTCATTGCAGTACCTGGCCGCAGGACAAGCTGAGTAACTGGGAGAGCGGCTCAACAAGAAGATGCTAACTCAACCGCTTTTTAAAAACATTAGTGAAATAAAAAAGGAAAAAAGGTCACCATGCATTCAGAGTGGGTAAGGGGTGGGTGGAATGGTGCGTAAATGAAACACCTCTACAGAGTGTCCTTTAGTTGTACCTCCACCCAAGCATGTAGGGAAAGTCTTATATGCTGATTTACATCTATTTTTACATTCAGCTGTCTGATAATTAGATTGGTAGCGTGTCTTGATCAGTGGAATGGGCATGGAAATGGACACATATTTGGACCTAACCTACAGCGTGTTCTCAGCCAAGAATTCCAAGGTGCGAGTCTTTTTTCATTACACACTCAAAGGAAAATATACCCCCAATCAAAATGCTCTGGAGGATCCAGCTGTATCCTCCTATAATGAAGATAATATTTAATACTTTACTCCCAAATTCTTGTGTAGTGGAATATCAAGATGCAAGGAAAATGTATATTTCAGACTATTTTTTTTTTACATCTGCAGCATATAACTTAGCTAAATACATCATGAATCAAATCAATTTGCTGGAGTGTTTGGCTCAGCTTCTACCCATTTTGAATACTTTGCAAAAATTTTTTTTAAAAGTCTGATGCATAGTGTTGGGGTGAGTTACTGCTGGAATTTTTCTACTCGTCTGTCATGTAGGAAGAACCACTAAGATCAGGGTTTTTCCACACCTCTTCCACCAAGGTTACCAAGGGCAAGCAGGAGAAATGCGACTGAAATTCATACCCTTGTTGTCTTAAGATGTCAGGCAGTATTCATTTTCTGTTGTTGGAAATCAGCAAACGATTCATGGGCCTATTAAAATGAGAATTTAATTAATTTTCATCAACTGGAAGAAAACAAATAGAACCAGGTAGAATAAATGACAGAATCATTTAATATTTTCAAAAAAACCTTGTGTAAGAACCATGAATATAATTTATAAATATCATTTATTTAAAGACATTTCCTTAGTTTCTGTCCCTACTCTGCTGAAGTTAATGCATCAATATACATAGGCTATGGTGTGGAGCTGGTAGCTGACTTGTTGCCATTCTTTATTTGTGCAAGTGGGTTATTCAGCCATGTGGGAGCATCATTATCGACACTAATTCTGCCGTTATTACATATGTACATATACTAGAAGATCATTTTGAAATGATTGTAAATTGGATCCCTGGTCAAGTTTTCCTTTCCCTAATGCAAGAGATGTTGAGGCTCATTGTATCTAATATCAGACACCAACAAAGGCCAGGGATTGAACCGGAGACCTTCCTTAATGCCATTCTGCATGCTGCATCAAACTATTAACTTGTGATAAAATCAGTTTTTTTTATCCCACTTGATGCAGATTGGAAACTTTAGTCAGATGCCAACTTACTAAATTAACGCTTACAGTTTTAGCCACTTTCAAACCTGAACTAAGGAAGTGTGCAACAGAAGCCAGGAATCTGAGGCTAACCCAAAACTGGACCTGATCAGCATGTGGTTGTGAGCTGCAGACATCTATTAGGTCTCCAGAGACAGCTGGAGGCGAAAGGTAAGGGAACCAAAGTTTGGGCTCCTTGGATGATGAAGAGATTGGAAAAATGAAACAAAAAAAAAGAAGGGCGTATGATGGATGTCTGGTGAATTCTCCAAACGTGAAACAGGCAAAATACAATGCAACAAGGGGGAGTGAAGAGGAGAATACCACTAGCAAAAAAAGAATATGAGAATAGAATGGCAGTTAACATAAAAGGGAACACAAATATCTTCTGGCATGTAAATAATAAGCGGGAAGTAAGAGCTGGGTGGATGATTTTAGGGACAAAGAAGGTGACATGTGCTTAGAGGTATAGGGCAAGGCTAGAATAATTAATGTGTACTTTGTATTGATGTTTACTAAGATACACAATGCTGACAAAATATCAGCAGAAAAAAGAGTTGGTAGAGGTAGTGGACAGGGTGAAAATTGATAGGAAGAATGTACTGGGAAAGTTGGCTATGGCTAGAATGGATAAGTATCCTGGTCCAGATTGCTTGCATTGCAGGTTATTAAAGGAAGTGGAAGTGGAGACAGCAGAAGGGTTGCCATAATCTTCCAATCTTCCCTATATGCTGGGGAGGTGCCAGAGAATTGGACAGTGGCAAATGTGGCAACCCTTTTTCAAGAAAGAGTATAATGATGTTCTTAGTAACTACAGGCTAGTCATTTTGACATCAGTAGTGGGTAAGAGTTTAGAAACAAGTATCAAGGTAAAGATCAGCAGGCACTTGCATTTAATTGAGAGTTATCACAGAGTGGTAAAAGACAGATCATGCTTGCCCAATCTAATTGAATTATTTGATAAAGTAACAGAGGGTTGCTGAAGGGAAGGTAATGGGTGTTGTTTACATGGATTTTAAGAAAGCCTTTAACAATCTACCACATAAAAGGTTGGTTAACAAAATTGAGGGTCCTGGAATAGGGTGGTCAGTGTTAGTTTGGATTAAAAAATGGCTTTGAAAATCAGTGAGTTGTGGTAAGTAATTGTTTTTTTAGACTGAAAGATGGTAGTGCTAATTCCCAGGGGTCAAAATTTCCAGGTGATTCCAAACTTGGCAGTGTATATGACTGTGCAAATTATACTAATCAACTGTAACAGGACATAGATAGGCTAGCAGAATGGGTGGACATGTGTCAGATGGAATTTAATGGAGGGAAGTGTTGGTGATTCACTTTGACAAAAGGAATAACCAGAGGCAGAGGCAAGATAGTCTAAATGGCAAAGTTCTAAAAGGTGTACAGGGGTAGAGGGTTCAGGTGCATAGATTGTTGGAGGTAGCAGAATATGTTGAAAGGGGAGTTTGCAAAGAATATGGGATCTTGGGCTTAATAAATAGCGGTTTTGAATACAAAAGCAGGGAAGTTATGTTGAACCTGTATAAAAGTTCTGGTTAGGCTACGAAGAGAGTACTGCGTCCAATTCTCAGCTTATGAAGGATGTGAGGATTCTTGAGAGGGTGCAGAGGAGTTTTAACAGAATAGTTCAAAGGATGAGAGGTTTTAGCTACCAGGTTAGGATGAAGAAGTTGGGGTTACCCTCCTTGGAACAGAGGTGATTGAGGGGAAATTTGAGAGAGGTGTACAAAATTATGAAAGGCTTGGATAAGGTAAATGAGGAAAGACTATTCCCTTTGGTTGATGGCACAAGAACTAGGACGAGAGATGTAAGGTGAATGTAAGGAAGAACATTTTTAAGCAGCGTGTGGTAATGACCTGGAACTTGCTGCCCACGAGGGTGGTGGAAGCAAAGACAATCAATGGTTTCAGAAGGAAATAGGATGGATACTTGAAAGAAAGAAACTTGCAGGGCAAGGGTGCTGGAGCAAAGAATGGCATTGACTGGATTGCTCCATGGAATGTCGGCTTGAAAGCAAAAGTAACAGTAAAACTGGATTGCACAACAAACTTCCTTTCTAGTAATGTCATGCTGCAATCCCTTAAAGGCTTATTACAACATCTCCCTTTCCGTTTAAAGAAAAAATTCCTCCTTCCAAAGAAGTGTAACTATTTACAATATATGTTCTTGTTTAATGATCATTGTGTCAGTATATAGAACAGATGAACCTATGAGTCTCCAAGGCATAAAAAGGTAATCTGCTGGTATGTCCTGATCTTGTAATGGTAATCTTGTCTAGAGGTTCTTCAATTGCTCACAGTGATCTGTGGAATTATCCATTCTTGAATGTTGCTCCTGATTGCATTTCAGATCTTGTTCTCGATACAATAAGACTCTATAGTGGTTGAGGAGCTGGAATGGATCTGCTATATCCTTGGTTATGCCTTACCTTTGTACCTTTTTGTGTAAAGACTTCATAGGACATTGGTTCCTAAGGAATCCTTGTCACCTCAGCTGGTTGCCACTTACATTCTGTAGGTCCTGGATGTGATCTTGTTGTCCCAACTTGGCAATGCTATACCTGCATTTTTATCGTGCATACTGGTCATCTTCTATTGTAGTTTTACAAGTTGTCCTGTAGTTTCTGATATAGTAGAATGGGTAAAAATAGGTAAATTGCTACTAGTCTGCCGAATATGGAGCTATGCCAGTGATGGAATAGCTGCATTTGAAAGGTGTTGCTCTCGGAAATAACATTGCAATACGTACATCTTGCTTGGTCTGCCTACATTTAAGATTTAGGGATTTCACCATGTGAATCATTCATTTAGCTAGGCCATTAGTTCTGAGGTAATGAGGAGAAGTAGTAATGTGATTGATATCCCACTTCTCAACATATCTTGAAATGGCTTACCAATAAATTGCGACTGTCACCCATAATGATCTCTCTAGGCATGCCAAATAAACTGAAAATAGCTTTAGAAGTGTGTAACAGTTGTGCTTGATACATTGTGCAATTGTCAAATAATAGGGTATTTAGTGAAGGAGTGGACAATGACGATGAATTCAGTGCCATGGACATGAAAGAGGTTGGATGTGAGTTTGGACCAAGGATGGGTAGGAACTTCATGTAGGATGAGTGATTCTTTGTGCTGATTTGGAATATGCTCTTGACTGCCTCATACCTCTTGATAATAACTTCAATGTCATCGTTCATACCCCTCCAATAGAATATTTCCCTTACGAGTCTTCTCATCTGATCTATGTCCATGCGTGAGTGATGTAGTTGTTGAAGAACATCAGGTGGCAAAGTTTCTGGTATGATGACCCATCTGGATCTAAACATGACTCCCTATGAGTTGCCTAGCTCTTCCCAATAAGACCAAAATGGTCTCACGCATTTGTAGACATGCTGAATTAAATCATGCCATCCTTCGATGATAGTGTCCATAGTTTCTGTACTGTGGAAACTTTTGCTATTGTTCTTGTAGCTGCTGGCATTTGCATTGTGCAAAGTGTACCAGATCAATTTGGAGAACATCTTCAAGTTCAATGTCAATTAAATCAACTTGTAGATATAAGGATATGTCTTTTATGTTTCTTTCTGGGTTAGGTAACCTGTTAAGTGTTTCTAATGCTGACCATCAAGTTACCTGGCTTGTACCTAATCTCGTAATCATAACTTTGAATCTTTATTAAGAGACTTTGCAAGCTTGGCAGTGCACTGGCCAATGATTTTCACCAAATCATCTCCAGTGGCTTGTGGTCTATCAATACTACAAATCTTTTTTTCCAAATAGATGGTACGAAAGTGCTTGATTCCAAACACTAATGCTAATGTTTCCCGCAAGATGTTGGAGTAGTTGGGTTGCATTAAAGATGGATTTTGAAGCAAATGCAATCGCTTTGCCTTTTTGTAGCATGCATGCTCCCAGAATTTTCTGTGAGGCATCTATCTCCAGGGTAGTTGTCTCCCTAGGATTGTACAATTGCAATGTTGATGCTTCTGATAATGACTGTTTCAGTGCTTCAAAAAGGCATTGGTGGTTTTCATGCCACAGAAAAGGCACATCCTTTCTCAACAATTCCCTTAGCGAGGACAATTTTTGAGCGAAATTGGGAATACATGGAGACAAGAAATTAAAGAAATCTAGACATCTTGGAAGATCATCCTTATCTTGAAGAATTGACATGACTTTAATATCTTCTATTTTACTTGGATTGGGATGAATACCAGTAATGGAATAAATAGAACTCAAGAAATCGATCTGCCGTATGTTGATGGCACACTCTCAATGATCTGTCCTTCTTTATGATACACAAAGAAACTGAACTAATCTGTGTGTTCTGTACTCTTCTAATGATTCCATCTTTCACCATTTTATCTAGTTCGACCTTCAGTTTGTCGTGTATATGGATGCTGCACTTATGTG
This sequence comes from Carcharodon carcharias, assembly GCF_017639515.1. NCBI lineage: Eukaryota > Metazoa > Chordata > Chondrichthyes > Lamniformes > Lamnidae > Carcharodon > Carcharodon carcharias. Next base: position 140,915,439 of record NC_054477.1, read on the forward strand.
GTGGATCAACGGACAGACTTGCATTCTCTTGAAAGTGTAATGTGGCAGCTCCCTTTAAACTGGCAATTTTGTCAAACATTCTGGATATTTCAATATTAGGTCATTAATTGAGGCAATAGGAGTAGTTTGTAGTTTATCTGCCTTGTACGTTCTGACTAATTTCATGCAGTGTCACAAGTGTGAGGTCACAGCATGCCAGTGGACCTGAGATTGCCTTTGGTATCCACAATGTAGAACATCTGTGACACCCAGGAAGATTGATTGTACTTCCACTCCACGACTGTGGATCCTGTACATGCAACTAGTGAAGTTTTTTTATGCTGAAAATTACACAGCAGTAGGTTTTGCCATGGTCTTCCATGTTTGTGGTACATGTCTTTTGGAATATGTAGGAGTAATATGTTGGAACTGGCTTCTGTGTCAATACTGACCAATAACAAATAGTTGCAAACTCTCTTTGGCAGATAATTTGAATCTTGGCAAATACTTCAGATGGTGAGACAACTTCTGTTTTCTACGATATTGATGGTGTGAAACGTGTTCACTGCTCTTCGTCTCATCATACACATCATCATCTTTACAATCACCTAATGTACATGATTCTGATTGGATGCCAGGTTATCATTTTTAATGATTGAAGGTGTGAAGATTGTGTATGGTATTTTTGGATCAGTGGCAGCCCCTTGTGGCTGCATCATCCTTTGCTCTAGTGCATTGCCACTGCCAATGGCCCTTTCTGCCACATGCCTTGCAGAATTGATGGAAAACCTAGCATTTCCCTGGTGCATGCAGCAGGTGATACCTTCCACATGCCTTGCTAGGTTTGGATGATTCAGTAAGTGCATCAACAACTGGGGTTATACCTAGGAACTGTAACCTTTGTCGGCCTGCAACAATCACTTTGTACTTTTGTCCATTCTTGAATAGCTTAATGCCATATGTTTTGGGCTTGTCACACACCTCTTTCTGGAATACTTCCATGGCTGTGGATACGATCACCAACTCAACAATTGTGTGTGCTAGTTCTGCATTTGAAAAATCACAGTAAATACCCTTTACTCTGCATCTGCTGATGAAGTGGTCTATGGATTCTGTAGACTATTGTCGAAATAACATGAACACTAGTCAATGAATATGAAAGTTTAACTTGATTCTGAACCAATCTTTCAATGTAGTCCATCTATTTTGGGGATCCTTTAACTCATCTGCTTTTAATCCTGATATGTCCAGCCTATGTAGATCTTCATTCACAATTGCTAGGCAAATTTTTATGACTTGCTTGCCTGGTTCAGACACACCTGAATCAAGAAACCATAACTCTATACACTGTTTAAACAATTGAATTCAAATCGTATTTCAGCTGCATTCCAATTCAAACTGGGAAATTTTGTGGACATTCTGACAATGTTCTTTTGACACAAAAACAAAAATTCATGGAAAAACTCAGCAGGTCTGACAGCATCTGTGGAGAGAAAGACAGAGTTTAACATTTTGACTCTGTATGACTCTTCTTCAGAACTAAAGAGTAGAAATGTGGTGAAATATATACTGTTTAAGGGGGGGTTGGGACAGGTGAAGCTGGATAGAAGGGACAGGTGAAGCTGGTTAGATAGATGGAGACAAAGGAGGGATTGCAAAAGATGTCATAAACAAAAGTTCGAAGGGGTGTTGATGGTGGTAATACTGTCTAAAGAAGGTGCTAATGGTGACATTAAGAGTAGAAAGCAGAACGAGCAAGTGACAGATGGCCCTAGTGGGGATGGGGTGGGGGGAGGGGATGGTGTGGGAGAAAATATCAAAATAGGCTAAAAGGTGGGGATAAAACAATGAACGGAAATACATTTAAAAAAAAATGGAAATAGGTGGGAAAAAATCTATATATAAAAATTTAAAAATAAATATTTGAAAAAAGGGGATCAAAAAGGGGTGAGGATGGATGAGAGTGTTCATGATCTGAAGTTGTTGAACTCAATGTTAAGTCCGGAAGGCAATATTCTTTTGACCTTCCTTATCCTATTGTGCCAAAGATGAGTGTTGCTGTAGCGCTTTCACATGCTTTTCCTAAGATTCATCCATAATAATCACCACCTTTTCTGGGCTGATTTTTTTTTTTGTTTGGTTGACTTTTCCTCACTCGCTTTTGAGCTGACCCATGTTCTGATCACTTGCCTTTCCCAACTGAGCTAACCTGATGCTGGTCCTCTTGACACACTGCCCCACTCACTGAACTGACAGGCTGCACGCTGCAGCCTTACTGCGAGGGACCCATCTGCTTATCGGCTTTTTATTTGAGCACCCTAGATACTATGTCTTCTAAGCTTTTCTAAGCAGTCACCACTCAATTGTACAATTCAACACTCTCCAATGCTGTGGCTTTTTTGTGGTCTGACCAAAACTTTAAGGGTTGTCTTATGTCATGTAGCATGCTGTAAGGCTGTTCAACATGTAATTAATCTTGCTGTTAGGTTATTTTACCATGTCATTTAGCAGGAACCACTGCTGCACAACATATCATTTTGTGATATAATGATATAAAGGTACCAATCACTCATAAGCACATTGTGGGATCATTTATTAAGAGAAGGCACATGGGAACGTATTTACAAAGATATGAAGCTTGAAGACACGACAACAAAAGAGCTGTGTCTATGTGTGTCTGCTCAAAAGAAAATGTGAAACTAAGACTGGATCACGTGCTACACTTCCTTTCTAGTGATGTCATGCTGCAATCCCTTAAAGGCATATTACAATGCTACAGTCTCCCTCTGTATTAATAGGCAGTGGACAATGTTAAATGCAAAATGTTAATTATCAAAAGTCCATTTTTGTTGCAGATACTCTTCTGCAAAGTCAGTGGGCAAATGATCACATATGCTCACTAAACACTGCTCTATATCCTTCTTCTGAACAGTTTGCAACACACTAAAATTGAATCACCACAATTTCTGATTTCCAAAAAGATGTTTTTTTAAATTTGTCCCCAACTCTTGTTTTTTAAATTTTTTCCCCCCTTTCTCCCTCTTCCCCCTCAATGAAATATCATTGTCATTTCTGCTCTGTCAATTCTGGGGGTAATTTCTCATAAATTCTCAAGCTGGATTCTTGTCAAGGTCACTCAGCTGGTCAGTTGTGGGTGCACAATCTTATCAATTTCAGATGAAAATTTTCCAACAGTTTCAGGTCAGTCAATTTCAAATACAGAAACATAGAAACTAGGAACAGGAGTAGGCCATTTGTCCCTTCAAGCCTGCTCTGCCATTCATTATGATCATGGCTGATCATCCAACTCAATAGCCTGCTCCTGCTTTCTCCACATACCCTTTGATCCCTTTCGCCCCAAGAGCTATATCTAACTCCTTCTTGAAAACATATAATGTTTTGGCCTCAACTACTTTCTGTGGTAATGAATTCCACAGGCTCACCACTCTCTGGGTGAAGAAATTTCTCCTCATCTCAGTCCTAAATGGTCAACCCCATATCCTCAGACTGTGATCCCTGGTTCAGGATTCCCCCACCATCGGAAACATTCTTCCTGCATCTACCATGTCTAGTCCTGTTAGAATTTTTTAGGTTTCTATGAGATCCCCCCTCATTCTTCTGAACTCCAGCGAATATAATCCTAATCGACTCAGTCTCTCCTCATAGGTCAGTCCCACCATCCCAGGAATCAGTCAGGTAAACCTTTGCTGCACTCCCTCTATAGCAAGTACATCCTTCCTCAGATAAGGAGACCAAAACTGCACACAATATTCCAAGTGTGGTCTCACCAAGGCCATGTACAATTGCAGCAAGACATCCCTGTTCCTGTATTCGAATCCTCTAGCTATGAAGGCCAACATACCATTTCCCTTGAAGGGTCATGAGGATTCGAAATGCCAACTCTTTTCTTCTCCGCCGATGCTGCCAGACCTGCTAAGTTTTTCCAGGTAATTCTGTTTTTGGTTTGGATTTCCAGCATCCGCAGTTTTTTGTTTTTATACCATTTCCCTTATTTACCGCCTGCTTCATCTGCATGCTTACCTTCAGCGACTGGTGTACAAAGAACACCCAGCTCTTGTTGCACGTTCCCCTCTCTCAATTTATAGCCATAGATAATAATCTGCCTACTTGTCTTTGCTACCAAAATGGATAACCTCACATTTATCCACATTTTACTGCATCTGCCATGCATTTACACAGTCACTCAGCTTGTCCAAATCACACTGAAGCATCTTTGTGTCCTCCTCACAGCTTACCCTCCCAACCAGCTTTGTGTCATCTGCAAATTTGGAGATATTACATTTAATTCTCTCATCTAAATCATTAATAAATATTGTGAATAAATGGGGTCCCAGAACCGATCCCTACGGTACCCCACTAGCCACTGCCTGCCATTTGGAAAAAGACCCGTTTATTCCTACTCTTTGCTTCCTGTCTGCCAACCAGTTTTCTATCCATCTCAATACACTATCCCCAACTCCATGTGCTTTAATTTTACACGCCAATCTCTTATGTGGGACTTTGTGGAAAGCCTTCTGAAAGCCCAAATAACCACATCCACTGGCTCCCCTTCTTCAACTCTGCTCGTTACACCCTCGAAAAATTCCAGTAGCTTTGTCAAGCATGATTTCCCTTTCGTAAATCCATGCTGACTTTGTCCAATTCTACCACTGTTTTCCACATGTACAATATTAACTCTTTTATAATGGACACTAGAATTTTCCTAACTACCGACATCAGACTGACTGGTCTATAATTCCCTGTTTTCTCTCTGCCTCCCTTTTTAAATAGTGAGGTTACATTGGCTACCCTCCAATCTGTAGGAACTGTTCCAGAGTCTGTAGAATCTCTGAAGATGACCACCAGTGCATCCACTATTTCTAGGGCCACTTCCTTAAGTACTCTGGGATGTAAATTATCAGGCCCTGGGGATTTATCGGCCTTCAATCTCATCAATTTCTCCAACACCATTTCCCTACTAATACTGATTTCTTTCAGTCCCTCCCTCTCACTAAACCCTGTGTTTCCCAACATTTCTGGTATGTTATTTATGTCCTCCTTTGTGAAGACAGAACCAAAGTATGTTTTTAGTTGGTTAGCCATTTCTTTGTTCCCCATTATAAACCCCCCTGTTTCTGACTGTAAGGGACCTACATTTGTTTTCACCAATCTTGTTCTCTTAACCTACCTGTAGAAACATTTACAGTCAGATTTTATGTTCCCTGCAAGCTTACTCTCGTACTCTATTTTCCCTTTCTTACTCAATCCCTTGGTCCTCCTTTGTAGCATTCATAGTTTCAGGCTCACTATTTTTGCTTAACTAGTTTTCCCACAGAACTCTGTTCCTCAGTTTTAGGTGCTTTGTCGGTTACAGCTTCAAACTAGTCAGTTTCTTAGATGAAATGTATATTGTGAGCTTGTTTCTTAAACTGATGACCCTTTAATCAGTGAGTATCTGCGAAGGAACAGCTTTGTTAACTTAGGGGAACAACAATTTTCTTTTTTTCAGGGCTGGGTCAGCATCTCAGGAGCCCATCTCTGTCAATTCTCTCAGTTACTGTAATGTTCCCAATCTCTCAGCTAGCTTGGTGCCCAAGATATTTCTTGGTAGATTTATGGTGGATGTGGCTTAAAACAGATTTGAGAGGGAAATTCTGTTTTATAATTTCAATCTTTCAATCAAAATTTCTCTGGTAGCTTGCATATCAAAAGATGTTTCCTGAGCACTGAAGAAACTGACTACACATATTGAGCGTATTATGTTATAGCCAATCTTGTGCTAATCTCTCAGTCTTTTTGTTCCCTTCCAAAGTTGCCTTTTGCCTGAACAAATTCACAAAGACTTTCATTCAAATCTCCTAAAGCTCTCCTCTTAGTCTTGTGTCTGGTTCTTTGATATATTTGATGCTTTGAATTTCCCTTAATGCTCCAGGCCTTCTTCCTCAGATCTTCTGCCACTCTAAGACCTCCACATGTTCTTTTAAGCTATTTTTTTCATCTTCCAAACTCTTTAGCCTGATGTTTCAAGGCCCCTTTACAAAGTGCAGTGATAATTAAACCAATTCTGGTTCAAAATTTTAACCTAGGTTAAAATAACAAAATGAACAAACATGAATCCTGGATGTTTCAAAAATACTGAAGCACACAAGAGATCAGTCACATTGTGAAAGAGAAAAATAGAATACTTTTTACATGGTTCCCTTGAAGAAAGCTCTCTCCTGAAGTTTTACCATTTCATCTTGGCCTCTTCTGATAAACAGTGCTTATATTTACATAAATGTTCCTGGTGCACCTTGAAAGGCTCTTTGTTCATGGATTGAAGCTCTTGGCATGCCCAGATAAATGCTCCACATCCTTGCACTCAAGTGTATTGATTTGTCATGCTGTCTTCCATGTGAAAAGCAGATCTCCATTGAGAAATAACAGATGGACAAATGAACAGCTCTGGACAGATGGTACAATGGCATGAATCCTTCTACTTATGAAGTGGATGGAAACTCTAAATAAACCGCAGCCTTACATATTTCTTATTCCAAGTGTAGACATAAGACAATACTGAAACAATAATTTCTTTTTCTGGACTATGTGGAGGCCTTCAACTTTAAAACACATGCACACAGCTCACACACTTGGGAGAAATTACACAACTATGAACAAAAGCTTGAATAGCAAGATTTTATGACGAGGGGTAAGGAGCATGTCCCTAGCATCATTTTATTTCCTTTGAGAGTCCCAAAGCCATGTAGTTGGAGTAAGCATTGATCAGTATAGTGTACTAATAGATATTTCACTTTTTTAATTAGTGTACCAGAACAATCACATTCAATTTCTGCCTTGCATTCTGTTTTAGTAGGTGATTACACTAATTTCCTTCAGATGAGAATATAAAAGAGTCCCCCATGCAATATTCACTAAGACGTAGCCCCTAGGGAAGCATCCTAATTAATAATTGTCCTATGTTATAGAATCATCATGCAATTCAGTGGCATATTCAGAAAGAATCACAGGACAATTGTTACTCTTTCCAATGCAGTTCTTCAGAAGAATTTATTTTTCTGTGTGAATGGCTAGCACAATGAACAAGGCAATATACTTTCTAAAAGGTACTGGTGGTCTGGTGGTGATTGAGATTGTACTTTTAGATATATTCTTGTGTTCAATATCACAGACCATCTCTGTGGCAAGCCCTTACTCTCAATATCTCAAAATGACTGACCAATATCTAAATAAATTTGAGTGTTTCAAGGGAATTTATCCAAATCCTTTGTTTTTTTTTTGCATTAGTGATTATGTCATCCGTCCTCACATAATCTCCCTGCATTTTGGTAGGTTGTGTAATAAATACATTACTAAACTATGACTTAGGCTTTAAACTGTCAAATTTATGAACCATTAAATGGATGAGTGAATAGAAACAACAAAATTGTAGATTTACAGTGTTTACAAGGCTTAACAGACTCTTATTACTCCATAGAAGGTAAAAAAAAATCAGAAATGATTTAATCGACTGTGCTAAATTTGCAGTATAAACAGAATTGGCATATAAAATAGTTCAACATTAATGTTTATACAATGAGTTGTTGCTAATCATCCCTGGAGTCATATTTATTTTCTCTGCTTCAGAAAGATTACAGATTTTTTTTTTGCTTACTGGCTGTTGGCATGGCTACATTTATAACCTATCACTTGTTGCACAAGAATGCTTCTTCGGCAACTGCTACAGTCCCCTTGGTGATGGTGCTTCCCAGAGTCTTAGGCCGGGATTTCCAGGACTTTGACACATCGACAACGAGTTGTCAGCACAATGCATCAAAGTTAAGATGGTGTTTGATTTGGAGGAGAAATTCTAGTTGGTGGCATTACAGAGTTCATACCCTTGATTCTGGAGGTTGCAATAAGAGGTATCTGCCCTGCTGAAGATGTGCCATTATTCCGCTACAGTAGATGCAATGTGGTTATTCTACAGAAAGCAAACTAAATCAGGTTCTGTGAATGAGCCTTGTTCTTGATGCAATATATTCTGTGACAAAAGGAAATATATTATGGCCAAAATTCTTCATGTCTGCCATATCACTTCTCTCGCTCCCTAAATCTATACATGTGTGTGGAGCTGACAAAATGCTTTGGAGGACTGAGGCTGGCTGTATTTATTCATGATGGAACATTGTTCTTCCCATTTTATGAACCACAAAACTGGATACAGCAACATGTTTTTATTGCTGTAGATCAATGTTCCATTGTTACAGACAATAATTTATGCCATGTGGCCAAACAAAGATTGTGGCCTGAAACAGGAGTTGACTTTTCAATACTTCTCCAAGGTTTACTTCAATCGCCTGCCAAGGTTAAGCTGAAAGAGCCACAGAACCCCATTGAAATTCAAGCCAACATTTTGATGAGTGTGTTGGTAGCAGCTAAATAATATTTAAATTTTCATTTTTAGTTTTTGTACAGCTATTTTCCACAATAGTACCTAATGGCTTGGTGTCCCTCCCATGGTCACTTACCTGGTTCAGTGCAACACTATTGCCCTATTGGAAGCATCAGTGTGGACCAAGAGAGCACAGGAATAATCTTGACTGTGAACCTGAAATTTGGAGCAAGAAAAGCCCTGAGGAAATTCTGGGATCTGAGTTTCTTCACAAATTTTGAGTTCATCATATGGATGAGACCCACTTCATGATCTTGACCCCATTCTCACTAAGCTGCTGGCAAGTCCACTTTTGATTCCTGGCATCCATGCTAGCTGACATTGTGAATGGTTTGCTTTCTGTAGGTATTGTCCTGAGTTTTCCGAAAATACGTGCCTCAAAAATCTACCCTTTCACCTTTCCAAAGTGTGAATGTGTTGCAAGCTTCATAATCCAAGCACATCATTCCTATCATTCAGTGTTTGAATCTCTCCAAACAGATTTCCGCCTCTACCACAGGACTGAAATGGCTCTCAAAGTCACAAATGAGATCCTCTATAACTGTACCCATGTACATTATTCCTCCTTATTCTTCTTAGCCTCTCTGCAGCTTTTGACACAGTTGACCATTACTTGCCTCCTCAAACACCTCTTCCATTGTCCAGACCAGTGGAGCTGCCCTTTCTTCGTTAGACCCTGATTTATCCCATTATAACACAGAACCTTCAGCAGTGGAACATTGGAACAGAAGTTGGCCTCAATCCTCAAGCCTAGTCCAGCATTCAGTTGGATCATTACTGATCTGTATATTAACTACATCCTGGTTCCATAATACTTAATCACCTGCCAAACAAAAATTCTCAACTTTAAAATTCTCAATTAAATTAGCTTCAAAAGTTTAGTGTGGGAGAGCATTCATGATTTGCATTACCCATACTCCCTTTAATTTAAAGGATATTCCTGCATGTTCTAGATTCTTCAACCAGAGAAAATAGTTGCCCTTGAGAAGGAGGTGATGAGTTGTCTTCTTGAACTGCTGCAGCCCACAGTGCTGTTTGGGAGGGAGTTCCAGGATTTTGACCCAGCAACAGTGAAGGAACGGCAATATATTTCCAAGTCAGGATGGTGAGTAGCTTGGAGGGGAACTTCCAGATGGTAGTGGTCCCATGGATTTGCTGCCCTCGTGGGTTTGGAAAGTGCTGAGTAAGGAGGCTTAGTGAGTTCCTGCAGTGCATCTTGTAGGTGATACGCACTAAAAAACACTCAGTAATATTGCCGCAAGGCACTGTTATTATAAAGGAGATATGTTACAAGCTTCTCTCTTCCTTTCCCTTGAAAATGGAAATCCAAGACTTGTAACAAAACCTTGCTTTCTGAAACCAACAGACAGTTCTCTGGGGTGGCTAGAAGCTGCTACTTCACAGGACATTCTTTTCAAAATTTCACATGGCCAACCACATACAGCTTTCAATATTTCCTTAAATATGTATTATGACACTGCTGATGGTAAAGGCTGAGTTTCTCAAATCCCAGAGGGAAACTTGGAACAACTGTCACAACCCTGTCATAACCCATTTTTGCAATTTGTATGTTTCAAGATGCCGGTTTTGAATTCAGTAGTAATAAGACCACTGAGTCTCAAGAGGTTTTTTAAAATAAAACGAAATTAACGTGAATTAATACAAGAAAAATTGTAAGCACATACGTTTCTACTACTATAATAACTACAAAGATTCCCTAATTAATCTGACTCTCAGTTACATCCCCGTGTACTCAGTAAACAGCAAAACTCAGATTTTAATAGAGCCCAGGCAAAGCACATTTGACCTTATGAGTTCAAGATGAGGTTCCTTGCAGACACAGTTGCAGGCATACAGACTGGTTAGATTTTAAACGCCTCTGCCTTACACACGCACACACGCACACGCACACACACACATGCACAAACTCATTTCTGTTTATACCTAGCTTGTCCTTTGAATGTAAGTTTTCCATTTAAGACACACAGGCATATAGGCACAGAGGTCACTAAACTATTTTCAAAATGATTTTCAATAACATTATAGACATTAATCTCTTCATGACATATGGATTTTCCTCTTTCACCTTTAAATCTAATGTTCCCACACCCCTTTTAAACTCAAACCTTTCCAAATAAGATCTTACATGTTTCCATCTTGTCTTTGCTTTTAAGTCAATAAAAAAAAATATTCCCATGACTTGTTTACCCAAGAACTCTTGCAAGATGCAAACATTTTCCTTTGAAATTTAAACAACCTCTCAACTCATCTAAAAATGCAAATGTTAGCTCTAACCTATTTACTTATGTGTCACCACTTAACACGTTTAATCTTTGATGATTTAAACCATGCAGTCTGGCTGCCTTCAGTCTGATTAAATTAGTCACATCCACATACATACAGCCTTCTTTACAGAAAAGCACAATATTCCTCCAAAATATATATTTTTAAAAATCATCCAGCCTCACACTTGCCACAGGATTCCTAGCCTCTGACCTGAGCAGACAGTTTATATGGCTAGTCCAGTTCAGATTCTGATCAATGGTAACCCCCCCAGGATGTTGATAGTGGGGAATTCAGTGATGTTAATGCCATTGAATGTCAAGGTGAGATGGTTAGATTCTCTCTTGTTGGAGACCGCCATTGTCTGGCGCTTGTGCGGCACAAATGTTACTTGCCACTTGTCAGCCCAAGCCTGCATATTCATGTCTTGCTGCATTTGGACATGGATGGCTCCAGTGTCTGAGGAGTCACAAATGGTGTTGAACATTGTGCAATCATCAGTGAACATCCCCACTTCTGACCTTATGATGGGGGGAGGGTATTGATTCAGCAGCTGAAGATGGTTGGGCCTAGGATACTATGCTGATGACCTCCTGCAGTGATTCGCTAGGACTGAGATGATTGACCTCCAACAACCACAAACATCTTCCTTTGTGCTAGGTATGATTCCAACCAGCAGACAGTCCCCACCGCCGCACACCCACCACACCACCACCCCCCACCCCCCAACACCCCCACCCCCCCACCGCCCCCCCTGCCCCGATTTCGATTGACTCCAGTTTTGCTAGTGCTCCTTGATGCCACCCTTTGTCAAATGTGGCCTTGATGTCAAGGGCAGTCATTCTCACCTCACCTCTGGAGTTCATCTTTTTTGTTCATATTTGAACCATGGCTGTAATGAGGTCAGGAACTGAGTGACCCTAGCTGAACCCAAACCAAGCATCAGTGAGCAGGTTATTGCTAAGCTAGTGCCACTTGATAGCACTGTTGGTGACCCCTTCCATTACTTTACTGATGATTGAGAGTAGATTGAGTGGGTAGTAATTGGTCAGGTTCAATTTGTCCTGCTTCTTGTGTACAGGCATACGTGGGCAGTTTTCCACATTGCCAGGCAGATGCTAGTGTTGAAGCTTTACTAGAATAGCTTGGCTAGGGGTAAGTTAAGTTCTGGAAAATAGCTCTTCAGTACTACTGCCAGAATATTGTGAGGGCTATAGCCTTTGCAGTATCCAATGCAATCAGCCATTTCTAGATATTATGATTGAATCTAATTGGCTAAATTGGGCATTTGTGATGCTGAAGACCTCTGGAGAATGCCGAGATGGATTATCTACTCGGCCCTTCTGGCTGAAGACTGTTGCAAATGCTTCAGCCTTATTATTTGCACTGATGAGCTCTGCTCCTCCATCATTGAGGATGGGGAAATTTGTGGAGCCTCCTCCTCCTGTGAATTTTAAAAAATAGTTCACCAGCATTCACGACTGGATGTGGCAGGACTACAGATCTTAGATTTAGTCTGTTGGTTGTGGAATTGCTTAGGTCGGTCTATCACTTGCTGCTTATGCTGTTTGGCGTACAAGCAGTCCTGTGTTGTAGCTTCACCAGGTTGATACCTCATTGTTAGGTATGCCTGGTGCTGCTCCTGGCATGTCCACCTGCACTCTTCATTGAACCAGGGTTGATCCCCTGGCTTGGTGGTAAAAATAGAGTGAAGGATATGCCGGGCCATGAAGTTTCAGATTGTGGTTGTGTAGAATTCTGCTGCTGATGGCCCACAGTGCCTCAAGGTTGCTCAGGCTTGAGTTGCTAGATCTGTTCGAAATCTATCCCATTTTGCATGGTGGTAGTGCCACACAACATGGAGGATGTCCTCAATGTGAAGATGGGACTTTATCTCCACAAGGATAGTGCAGTGGTTACTCCTACCAATACTGTCATGGACCAATGTACCTGCGACAGGTAGGTTGGTGAGGATGAAGTCAAGTATGTGTTTCCCTCTTGTTAGTTCCATCACCACCTGGCTCAGACCTAGTCTAGCAGCTATGTCCTTTAGAACTCGGCCAGTTCAGTCCACATGGGCTACTGAGCCACTCTTGGTGATGAACTTTGAAGTCCCCCCCATCCAGAGTACTTCTGTGCCATTGACATCCTCAGTGCTTTCTCCAAGTGGTGCTCAAGATGGAGGAGTACTGAATCATCAGCTGAGGGGGTACAATACATGGTAATCAACAGGAGGTTTCCTTTCCCATGTCTGTCCTGGTGCCATGAGACTTCATGGAGTCTAGAGCTGATGTTGAAGAGTCCCAGGGCAACTCCTTGCAACTACATACCACCGTGCTACCACCTCTAGTCCTAGGGAGCAGAGTCGGAGGGCGGAGTTCCAGAGAGGTGAGTATAAAAACCTTACCTCGAGGATTCGTGGCCTCATTCCAGGGAGCATAGTCAGAGGGTGGAGTTCCAGAGAGGTGAGTATAAAAACCTTACCTCAGGGATTCGCGGACCTCAGGGATTTTTAAAAAAAAATTAAAAGTGACGTCACGGTAAATCTGTTATCTGATTGGCTAGTAGAGAATCTACAGTGAATTTGAAACTAAAACGTTGTTAAACTAATTAAACCAAATAAATTAAACATTTAATTAATAAATAGAGGGTATCTAGACCAGAAGCATGGATTACTGTTCTTAGAATTTAGCATTTATAGTAGAAATCTAGCCCTAGGGAACATATAGTTAATAAGGAGTCAAGAAGCAGTTATTAGATTTAAATTAATGTATTAAATAGTTCTAGAAATGGCAGTTGCTGGGGTGAATTGCTTCACCTGTGGGATGTGGGAAATCTGTGATGGTTCAAGTGTCCCCGACAACTACATCTGCAGGAAGTGTATCCAATTGCAGCTCCTCGTAGACCGCATGGATCGGTTGGAGCAGCAGTTGGATGCACTTAGGAGTGTCAGTGACTGGAGTTTTACAGATGTGGTCAAACCCAAGGTACGGACAAATAGTTGGGTGACTGCTAGAAGGTGCAGGCAGTCAGTGCAGAAATCCCCTGTGGCTGTCCCCCTCTCTAACATGTGTACCATTTTGGATACTGTTGGGAGGGAGGCCTATCAGGGGAAATCAATAGCAGTAGTCAGAGTAGTGGCACCACGGCTGTTTCTGTTGTTCAGCAGGGGGAATCAAAGCACAGAAGAGCAATTGTTCTAGGGGACTCTATAATCAGGGGCTCAGACAGGCGCTTCTGTGATCGTGAAAGAGACACCAGGATGATATGTTGCCTCCCTGGTGCCAGGGTCCAGGATGTCTCTGATCGGGTACGGGACATTCTGAAGGGGGAGGGAGAACAGCCAGAGGTCGTGGTACACATTGGTACTAATGACATAGGCAGGAAGAGTGATGAGGTCCTGCAGCATGAGTTCAGGGAGTTAGGCAGAAAGTTCAAAAACAGGACCTCTAGGGTTGTAATCTCAGGATTACTCCCTTTGCCACGTGCCAGTGAGGCTAGAAATAGGAAGATAGTGCAGATGAACACGTGGCTGAACAGATGGTGTAGGAGGGAGGGTTTCCGATATCTGGATCATTGGGATCTCTTCCGGGGCAGGTGGGACCTGTACAAGAAGGACAGGTTGCATCTAAACTGGATGGGCACCAATATCCTGGCTGCGAGGTTTGTTAGTGTCACTCGGGAGGGTTTAAACTAGTATGGCAGGGGGGTGGGAACCAGAGCAATAGGTCAGTGGGTGAAATAAATGACTGGGAACCAGTGAATATGGCCAGTAGGACTAAGAGGAAGGGCAGGCAGGGAAAGATTACTGAACACAGTGGGACCGGGGGTCTGAAATACATTTGTTTCAATGCGATAAGTATAACAGGCAAGGCAAATGAGTTTAGAGCTTGGATTAGTACTTGGGACTATGATGTTATTGCTGTTACAGAGATTTAGTTGAAGGATGGACAGGATTGGCAGATAAACGTTCCAGGATTTAGATGTTTCAGGCAGGATAGAGAGGGATGTAGAAGATGTGGGGGAGTTGCACTGCTGGTTAAGGGAATATCACAGCTGTACAACAGGAGGACACCTCGTTGGGCTCATGCAGCGAGGCAATATGGGTAGAGCTCTGGAATAGGAAGGGTGCAGTCACAATGTTGGGGGTTTACTATAGGCCTCCCAATTGCCGGCGGGAGATTGAGGAACAGTTATGTAGGCAGATTTTGGAAAGATGTAAAAGCAATAGGGTTGTTGTGGTGGGTGATTTTAACATTCCCTATATTGACTGGGAATCACTTAGTGCTAGGAGTTTGCATGGTGCAGAATTTGTAAGATGCATCCAGGAGGGCTTCCTGAGACAATATGTAGAAAGTCCAACCAGGGAAGGGGCAATACTCGACCTGATATTAGGGAATGAACCTGGCCAGGCGGTCGAAGTTTCAGTAGGGGAGCATTTCGGGAAAAGTGACCATAATTCAGTAAGTTTCAAGGTACTGGTGGATAAGGATAACAGGAGTCCTCGGGTTAAGGTACTTAATTGGGGGAAGGCTAATAATAACAATATTAGGCAGGAACTGAGGAATCTAGACTGGAGGCGGATGTTTGAGGGCAAATCAACAACTGACATGTGGGGGGGCTTTCAAACGTCAGTTGATAAGAATTCAGGACCGGCATTTTCCTGCTAGGATGAAGGATATGCATGGCACGTTTCAGGAACCTTGGATAACGAAGGATATTGTGAGATTAGTCAAAAAGAAAAGAGAAGCATTTGTAAGGGCTAGAAGGCTGGGAACAGATGAAGCCCATGGAGAATACAAAGAAAGTAGGAAGAAACTTAATCAAGGAGTCAGGAGGGCTAAAAGGGGTCTTGAAAAGTCACCAGCAACCAGGATTAAGGAAAATCCCAAGGCCATTTATACATATGTAAAAAGCAAGAGGGTAGCCAGGGAAAGGGTAGGCCCAATCAGGGACAGAGTTGGGAATCTGTGTGTGAAGCCAGAAGAAATGGAAGAGATACTAAATGAATACTTCTCATCAGTATCCAGCAAAGAGAAGGACTTAGCGGTCGATTTGTCTCGGGAAGAATGTGTAGATAGCCTGGATCATGTTGAGATCAAAAAAGAGGAGGTGTTAGGCGTTTTGAAGAATATTAAGGTGGATAAGTCCCCAGGGCCAGATGGGATCTACCCTAGAGTACTGAGGGAGGCAAGGGAGAAGATTGCTGGGGCCTTGCCAGAAATCTTTGTATCCTCACTGGCTACGGGTGAGGTCCCAGAGGACTGGAGAAGGGCCAATGTTGTTCCATTGTTTAAGAAGGGTAGCAGGGATAATCCAGGAAATTACAGGCCAGTGAGCCTGACGTCAGTGGTAGGGAAATTATTGGAGATGATTCTTTGTGACAGGACTTACTACCATTTGGAAGCAAATGGGCATATTAGTGAGAGGCAGCTTGGTTTTGTGAAGGGGAGGTCATGTCTCACTAACTTGATTGAGTTTTTCGAGGAAGTGACAAAGACGATGGAAGGGCAGTGGATGTTATATACACGGATTTCAGTAAGGCCTTTGACAAGGTCCCTCATGGCAAACTGGTACTGAAGGTAAAGTCGCATGGGATCAGAGATGAGCTGGCAGGATGGATACAGAATTGGCTTGGTCAAAGAAGACAGAGGGTAGCAGTGGAAGGGTGCTTTTCTGAATGGAGAGTTGTGACTAGTGGAGTTCCGCAGGAATCAGTGCTGGGAACTTTGCTGTTTGTGGTATACATAAATGATTTGGAGGAAAATGTAACTGGGCTAATTATTAAGTTTGCAGATGACACTAAGGTTGGAGGAGTTGCAGGTAGTGAAGAGGATTGTCAAAGGATACAACGGGATATAGATCGGTTGGAGACTTAGGCAAAGAAATGGCAGATGAAGTTTAATCTGGACAAATGCGAGGTAATGCATTTTGGAAGGTCTAATACAGGCAGGAATTATACAGTAAATGGTAGAACTCTTAAGTGCATCGCCGGGCAGAGGGATCTGGGTGTACAGTTCCACAGGTCACTAAAAGTGGCAACGCAGGTGGATAAGGTAGTCAGGAAGGCATATGGCATGCTTGCCTTCATTGGCAGGGTTATTGAGTATAAAAGCTGGGAAGTCATGCTGCAGCTGTATAGAACCTTGCTTAGGCCACACTTGGAATATTGCATGTAATTCTGGTCACCACATTACCAGAAGGATATGGAGGCTTCGGAGAGGGTGCAGAGGAGGTTTACCAGGATGCTGCCTGGTCTGGAGCTTATTAGCCATGAGGAGAGGTTGGAGAAACTCGGATTGTTCTCAATAGAGCGCCGGAGATTGAGGGGCAACTTGATAGAAGTTTACAAAATTATGAGTGGCGTGGACAGAGTAGACAGTCAAAAGCTTTTTCCCAGGGTGGAAGAGTCAATTACTAGAGGTGAGAGGAGAAAACTATAAAGGTGATGTGCGGGGCAAGTTTTTTATGCAGAGGATAGTGAGTGTCTGGAATTCGCTGCCAGAGGAGGTGGTGGAAGCAGGTACGATAGTGGTGTTTAAGAGGCAGCTTGACAAATACATGAATGGGATGGGAATAGAGGGATACGGATCCTGGACGTGCAAAATGTTTTAGATGACGGGCAATATGATCGGCGCAGGCTTGGAGGGCCGAAGGGACTGTTCCTGTGCTGTACTTTTCTTTGTTGTTTTTTTCTTTGTACTCTGTTTGGTCTGTCCTGCCAGGTGGACAGGACATACCAGGAATGGTGATGGTGTCTGGGACATTATCTGTAAGGCATAATTCAGTTGTGAGTATGACTATGTCAGGCTGTTAGTTGACTAGTCTGTGAGACAGCTCTCCCAATTTTCGCACAAGCCCCCAGATGTTAGCAAGGAGGGCTTTGCAGGGTCAACAGGGCTGTCTTTGCCGTTGTCATTTCCGGTGCCTAGGTCGATGCTGGATGGTCCGTCCGGTTTTATTCCATTTTGGACATTTTAATGGTTTGATACAACTGAATGGCTTACTAGGCCATTTCTGTGGGTATTTAAGAGTTAACCACATTACTGGGGCCTGAACTGGACCAGGTAAGGATGGCAGATTTCCTTTCCTAAAGGACCTTAGTGAACCACATGGATTTTTACAACAATTAACAATGGTTTCATGGTCATTATTAGACTTTTGATTCCAGATTTTTATGGAATTCAAATTTCACCATCTGCCATGGTGGGATTCGAACCCAGGTCCCCATAGCATTACTCTGGGTCTCTGGATTACTAGTCCAGTGACAATATCACTATGCAAACATTGCTGCCACCAGGGTCACCATCCAATTGAAGATGGTAGTTCACTCGCAAGGAGTACCAACCCAATCCGAAGGCCAGCAGGCCAACAGCTTCAACAGTGCCACCACTAATGCTGGCCATTGCAAAGGATGCAACACCATGGAGAGGGTGCTTCAATGGTTGGGCGCACTCGATGCGAGGCAAATGGGTTTGAGGGCTGCCAGAAGCAGGCATGCACTGGTGATTTGTGGTTGGAGGTGTGGATCGATGAGCACTGGCAGTGCCCCTTCCAAGGGCCTCTCTGTGGCCCAGAGAATGCCCCTAAAGGAGGATCCCCAGAGGCCACTGGGGAATTGCCAGATTTCACTCGGTGGTCTCCCCACTTGGTAATGGGCCCCCGTAATGCTGGCAAAGTGCCTGCTGAGGCACAAAGTAACCCTTAATTAGCTCACTTGGCATCTTAGCAATGGCCGATGACAACTTTCATATCATTGGCAAAATTATACCATGATGGTAAGATATTGGGCACCCCGACACCTTCCTGTGCCATTTTTCCAGCCGTCCCACCTCATAATCAGTCCTCAAATGATCCAGAAAATTCCAGCCTTTGTGTATTCTGCAGTTTGATCCTTAAATGACTGTTCTTCTACAGTAACTATCTTTTCACCATTTAGAAAATATTCTGATCTATTTTTCTTGGGTGCAAAGTCGATGATATCACATTATGGTAAACCACATCTGCAACAGTTTTGCCTACCCATTATATCTTTCAATATCCATTCAAAACTTTCCTCCTTCCATTTGCAATTATTTTCTGTATCACTGTCATCAGAAAACATGAATATTTTGCTCTCCATTCCTTCATCTAAGTAACTTATAAATATACTATAAAGCTGAGGCCCATGAACCAATGCATGGAGGACATCGTTTGTCACATTCTGTCAATTTGAGTACATATTGATTATCCTTGTTCTCTGTAGCCTCCTATCCAAGTCTCTACACATGTCAATAGATTTCCTCTATTTCCATATTTTTTTTAAACAAAATCAAGCTCTGTGCAATACTCTTAAATGCCTTCTGGATGCCCATTAAAAATATTCATTTCCTTATCCACCACATTAGTTGTTGCATTCTCAAAAATTCAAATAAGTTTATTAGTTATAATTTACCATTTACAAATTCATGCTGGCTCTCTAATCAGTTATTTGTCCAAGTATTCAGTTATTCTGTCACTAATAGCTTCACTTTTTGCTTCCTGTTATGTCTGGAGTATTTAAAGGATATACCTAATCATTTCTTTTTCATCTACATCCTTCCTTTCTATAGCATCAACCTGATACACGGCATTAACTTCCAGATATGCACCCAACTCGACCTCTCCACTACCTCTTCCACCTCTCCTTCTGTGCAGTCAGGCTACAGCATCCATTCTCAGATAAATCTCACTTTGGTCTGGATAAATATTAGGAAGTGAAAAACCATTATATTTAGCTCTTACCACAAACTCTGTACCCTCTTCATCAATTTTATTCCCCACCTCAGCCATTCTCTCAGGTTGGACTTCCTTCCCACAAATACTGATCTTTATCTTCGAATCCCTCTTGGCAATGCCTTTCCAGATCTCTGTAACCTCCAGCAGCCCCACACTCCTCCAAGTACTCCATCTCTTTGCTTCTTATGCATCCTTCCTCTCTTCACCTACTATTGGCCTTCACCCATCTAGGCTCCACTGTTTGGAATTTCCTCCTTAAACTCTGATTCTTCTCTTCCTTCAAGACTATCCTTAAAAACAACATCCATGACCACTTCCAGTAATATCCTCTTCTTTGTCTTGATGTCCAAATGGCATTCATGAAATCTGATTAAGTTTTTCAGTGAGGTGACAGAGAGGGTCGATGACAGTATGTGGTTGCTGTGGTAGACATGGACTTACAAAGGTGTGTGATGAAGTGCTACATTACATGTTTGTCAGCAAAGTTGAAGCTCAGGGAATAAAAAGGGACAGTGACAACATGGAGAAAAAGTTAGCTGAGTGACAGGAACCAAGAGAGGAGTGGTGAATAGTTGTTTTTCAAATTGGAAGAAGGTATGCAGTGAGGTTCCCCAGGGGCTGATATTAGGGCCACCACTTCTCTTGATCCAATTTGATGACCTAGACTTGGGTGTGCTGGGCGCAATTTCAAAATTTGAAGATGACACCAAAATTGGAAGCGTTGGAACTGTGAGGAGGATAGTGATGACTTCAAGAAGACATAGACAGGCTGGGGGAAAAGGCGGGCATGTAGCTGATGAAATTTAATGCAGAGAAGTGTGAAGTGATACATTTTGATAGGAAGAACAAGAAAGATAATAAAATAAAAGATACAATTCTAAAGGGGTGCAGGAGCAAAGGAGTCTGAGGTCTGAGGATATATGTGCACAAATTGTTGAAGGTAATTGGCAAAATTGGGAAAGTGGTTAATGAGGCATACAGGATCCTGGGCTATATAAATAGGGGCATAGTGTACAAAAGCAGGGAGGTTATCATGAACCTTTGAAAAACACTGGTTCAGCTTCAACTGGATTATTGTGTCCAAATCTGATTACCATTCTTCAAGAAGGATGCAAAAGCATTGGAGAATGTGTGGAAAGGAAGAATGGTTCTGGAGAAGAGAAATTTCAGTTACATGGATAAATTGGCAAAGTGAGGGTGTTCGTCTTAGAGAAGAGAGATGATTTGATAGAGGTGTTCAAAATCATGAAGGGTCTGAACAAGATAGATAGGGAGAAATTGTTCCCATTGGTCAAAGGGTTGAGAACCAGACAACACCAATTTAATGGTGATTGGCAAAAGAATCAGATGCGACATGAGGAAAAACAATTTATGCAATGAGTAGTTAAGGCCTGGAGTTGCCTGCCTGAGGGTGTAGTGGAGGCAGATTCAATAATGGCTTTCAAAAGGAAATTGGATAATTATCTGAAGAGAAAAACGAAAGTCAGGGCTATGGTGAAAAGGTACGGGAGTGGGACTAGATGAGCTGTTCTTACAGAGATCCGACAAGGGCATGATCAGCAAATGACCTTCTTCTATGCTGTAACCATGCTATGATTTTATGATCCATGTCCATATTAGTCTGAGAAGGACTGTGGAAATTTTTCTATGCTAAAGGCAACAAGTTGCTTGCTGTTATTGTAAATTCATCAACATTGTACAAATCCAGCCAAGGGCCCAGAATTATATTTTGTATGCTTTATAGCTGAAGTAAGTCATAAAAAAAAACATTAGTTTTAGGTTGGTGCTTATCTAAGATAAAGAACAACTGTTAGTTTTGGAACATATTGCCATTAAAAAAAGTTACCACATACAACCTACTCAATAAAATTTCAAGGAACATTTGATAAGCATGTCGGACATCATTTTTTCATTATAACAGTCTACATTCCAAAATAGTGCCACCCATGAAAGCCACGAAGAGCAGTTTATTTTGCTTTGTAAATAAATAAATGCAAGAAAACCCTATTCTTTGAAATAGCGCCATGGGATCTTTTCTGTCTATATGTGTTTAACTTTCCATCTGCGTTTGTCTCATCCAAAGCTTGACAATTCTGTCAGTGCAACACTCCCTCTCTATTGCACTGAAGAATCAGCTTGCTTTGTGTGCTCAAGTCTCATGAATGGGACTTGCAACTACTGCACTTTGACTCAGAGGTCAGCGTGCTGACACCATGTTAAGGTATTTCCTGTAGGAACTGAATTATGTACGTTGTTTTTGATATAGTTTAAAATCGTAGCACTATATAAAATATATCCCGCCCCCTAAAAAAACATTTTACAATTGTTATTAAGCGAATAAAAAATTAAAGAGAAATTAAACTAATTGGAAAGCTTACAGTAATACCAGCAGGATTTATATTCCTGTCAATAACAAGCTCCGCTTTTTTTAAGAATTCACCCGTCATGAACAAAACATAGCTCCTCACTACAAATAGCTACCATTTATAACATTATTCAGAGAGGTATGTACCATATTCCTTGCAACAAAATACTTTACCTTTGCCCAGAAACAGTCATCGTGCTCTCAATCAACAAAGTGAAATCAATCATCCCCTCTCACTTAAGTCCTACCTGACAATAAACTGATCCGTACATTTCAAAATAAGCAGATCACTGATAATAACCATAAACACATTCATATGACAGCAGTATGAAGACTAGCCTCCCAAATTCAATTAATACACAGACAAAAGGATCTGCTGGCAGAATGGAAGATGACTGGTGTATGTCTTTGACATGAAGTTGGACTTCACTTTTCACTTAAGACTTTAAAATAAAGCTCACTTAACTTCACCATAATCTCCTGAAAATCTTCCTCCTTACAGTATATTATATTCTGAATCTTCCATAGCATGCAACAGAAAGAAGAGGACAAATGACATGTAAATCTCCTTGTTTAAATTGAGAGTAAGTATAATAACACAGCCATTCAATGAATAAATTACGGAATACTGGAGAACAGGTTTCATGTAATGTCACCAGAAGCAATGACATGTGAGACTGGTGTTTGGGTTCTCAGATATGTTGGGATAATAGATAACAGGTCCAAGTTTCTATAGGCTTTATATGTTTTTGATGGTCCTGATTGTTTCTGTATATAAATACCTGTAAGACTGTAACAATGGTTCTTAATATGGGGTCCACTTATCCCTGGGGATCCATATAAACTTTCCATGGGGTTGACAAAATAACATGCAAGTGCTGAATAGGCAGGGTCAGCTGTTCAGGTGGATGATGTGGGCAACCACCCAGGGAGCCAATGTTTATCTCTCATCTTGCTAACATGTAGCCACTGTTTAGATGCTGAGCTTTGTAGAGTCATTACAGAGAGTCATCATGGCACAGAAGGTGGCCATTTGGTCCATCCAGTCCATGATGGAAATTTGGTTCAAAGCCTCATGCGCAATTTTGGCAAATGTTAACAGGATCTGCAACTTCTTACATTGTTACTCAAAGAGGTGCACAACGTGCCAAAGTTGTCAAACTAGTGTCAGACCATCTCCCTATCGACCTCCTAATACACTGCAGAGCTACTCCTAATTCAGGTTGAGTCAATCAAATTCTATTTTTATTTACATCAGGGATTTTTGCAGGTGTTTTAGGAGCCACATTCTTCAATTCCCTGCAAAATAATCATTGTTTTTTTATAAAGAATGATTTGTAAGTAACATTGTCAAATATCACACCAACGATATACAGACTCTGCAACGAGAAGCCGTCACATCCATTTCACCTATATCTTTAAATAAATAAATACCTTATTTTTCTTAAAAGCATTATTAAAACACTCTTCACACGCAGCACATTCATATTATATGTATTATGTGGTATTATCATTTAGATGCACAATCATTATTACCAATCTATTTGATAATATTTGATAGCTTTTTTTCCAATTTGAATGAGTACAAAACATCAAACATATGGACCTCAATATTAACCTCCCACGCATGGTTAGTGGAAAACAGTCAAGAGGTGGTAGTGGGTGGTTAAAAGCAACCCCAATACACCGCACGCACTGATGTCAGGCCATCCAACCGCCTGGTGTAAAGAGGTGGGACACTTAATAACATGGTGAAAATGGGGATCCCCTTTGCAGCCAGGGGCTAGAACACTCAACAGTGAAGGGGGGTGGGGGGGGTGTGCGCAGGAGCTGCCATCTCCATAATGTTAGTCTTCCTGCCCCAATCCCCAGCTTCCTCCATTCAGTCCTGATTACCAGCTTCCTCCCAGCCCCAGACACCTGACCTTCCTCCAGTGCACCCCCGCCTCCCCACCCTGATCATGGGCATCTGCCCCCTACCCAATTCTGAGCCTCTCTATCCACTTGTAAGCTTTACAGTCGATATTATACCGGAACACCACTGGAAGTCACCCAACACCATGTTGGATATTTTGCATGTTAGAAATTGTTGGCCGCACTGAAATAAAAAAAAATCAGGCGTCACTTCAATGTGGAATAACAATCCTTGAATCAGAACCGTCTTAAGAAATTGGTGTCTATTGTGCAGAAAATCATGGCAGGAACAGTTGTCAAGTAGGCTGCAGAGGTGAAATATAAAGGAATCTTCACCTTCATTAAGTACAGTTTCTTTAAGTATTTATAGCTTGTGTGCTATTGGGAAGCTTGTTGGCTACTTTGGCTGGAATTTGGTGATGCACTACTTTTGGAAGGTAGGTTTTCAGAGGTCTTTGTCATTATGGGCTTCAGTACAATCATGCAACATGATTGGTTGTCCTCAGGGTGCCAAATGGGGAGGAAGAACAACAACAGAAAGGAAGGCATGACAAAATTGTAGGAAAACCAAGGAAAGAAAAGTGCAGGAGGCCTTACAACATGCTGAGAATATCTTATCTCAACGGTGTTCATCAAATAGATGTCAGACGTGTCCATTTATCACAGAATTTAACAAGGCAGCAACAGATCATTCGGCCCAACAGGTCCATGCAAGTGCTTATGATCCATACGAGCTTCCTCCCACTTCACTTAATCTAACTTTATTAACAAAAGAAGCTCCTATTCCTATCTGCCTCATCTGTTTACCCAGCTTCCCCTTAAGTGCATCTGTACTATTCATCAAAGCTATTCCTTGGGGCCTAGGAGTTCCACATTTTAATTAAAGAAAAAAAAATGCTGGAAATACTTAGCAGGTGGAGAAAGGGAGAGAATGCCCCAGGTTGGCAACACCCACAATTACTGGGGAAAAAAAAAACATGGATGCAACAGGATTCATGTGAGCATCAAGTACAGAAGCAGGAAAGAAGGAGGAGTTGGTGGAGGTTGAGGGTTATGGGGTGGGGGGTGGTGGTGGTGATGCACAGTGCATTACTTACTTCTTTACTTTTAAATGGCCTACCTACAGAATAAAGAAGCAACAGGCAAGTATCAATCTCAAAAGCTTTTTTTTAAATTCACCAGTAAGGCCAATATTATCCCAAATAGTTTATCATTTTTCATGGACACCCTGGCATAAAGGAATGCCCTGTTCTTGAACTGAGTTATTTCTGAAGGCAAATTTGCTTTTAAGTCCGAAGACATCACAACAGAAAGACAGATCAAAAGCTAAATTACTCCATGTATAAACTAGTCCTTCAACTGAAATCCACCCAAATCCTTTCATGTCCATATGCTCCAAAACAACATTGCTCTTTTGCATAATTGTTTTCAGGGGATACGCCCTACATAGTACATAGGTAGCTAATGTCACAATTTTTGCTCTGTTCATCAACTAGCCTCTGTAAAACATAGGCTTAAATTATACATAATTATACAGAAAAATTCTCTGCCAGCAAGAGGCCAAAAGAGTATATATTTTAAACAAAGCATTCCATTAGACTCAATGTGATGTGAAATTTATTTTCACTCATGGTCAGGCTGTAACTCAGTCATGATAATGTTGCTTCTCAAGTCTTGGCTCACAGGTTAAAAATTCAATTTCATGTTTTATTGTTTCTTGTAACATAATCTTTACACACACACTTCAAATATAGTCTTATTCTCCATGACTGGCATTAGATCAACTGTGTTTATTTTTTTCTGGTCATTCTACCAGCTCTCCAGAGAAAGTTCTCTCTATCTCAATATTCCTGAATAACAAAGGACTCTGGACTTTGTAACACTTAACCTGATGTAAGGGTTCAGACTTGAATAGAATAAATAATGATGCTGGCAATGGTATTGAATATATAGTTCTCAAACTCATATAATTGAACAATATTTCAAAATCACAAGGATAAGAACAGCAGACTTATAGCCATCAACTTGCCAACAAGGGGAAAGGTGGCACAGGGGTAATGTCACTGGATGAGTAATCCAGAGAACCAGCCTAATGCTCTGGCAACATGGGTCCAAATCCTAGCATGGATGTTGGATAAATTTAAATTTAATCAATAAATCTGGAATATAAAGCTAGCCTCAGCGGTGGTGACTATGAAACTATCACTAATTGTTGTAAAAACCCACCTAGTTCACTAATGTTCTTTAAGCAAGGAAATGTGTTGTCTTTACCTGGTTTGGCCTACATGTGACTCCAGACCCACCGCAATGTGCTTGACTTTTAACTTTCTTCTGAAGTGGCCTAGCAAGCCATTCAGTTCAAGGGCAATTAAGGTTGGGCAACAAAAGCTGGCCTTGCCACCAATTCCCGCATTCCATGAAATAAAGGGAAAAAAGAATATCATCCAGGGCCTATTAACGAAAAATAACTTACAAATTGATTTCTTTCAACTCAGCTGTGTCCTCATTTTATGAATACCCCAGCGAAACCAAATTCTCCCAATCTCATTCATGTTTTACCTTTCAAACTACAGGACAACTGGCCTCTTTCATCCAGATCCCCGTCTTACTCTAAACTATGAGATCAAAGGTTTACATCCTGTTGTCTGGATGATACCCACAAAGCTGAATCTTCCACACAGTCCCCAGCCTTTCCCTACAATCTCTACTTTAACCCACAGAAACAACTGGCACTTCTCCTTCAGCTCTCTGCTTTAAACTCAATCAGGAAGCTAAATGATTATATGTTCCCTGAATGATACTCACAAGCTTTCCTCTTACCCAACCCATCTGGTTTCTTTTGTCCCCTGTTCACACCCAGAGCACTGAACTGATGCCCGGGGGAATGAAGTAACTTCTGAAGCATTGTTGATGTTCAGCTGTACAGTAAAGGACTAAGGAAAGGTAAACTCTCTTATGTCCCTCTGTACATGCGTTCGAAACCTGTGATGATCAGGGATTGGTAACTCCCTTTGTGGTCAATTCTGTGAGTAGTCAAAGACAGTGTCACCCACTATGTCAAAAAGGGCATTTTCAACTTTGGACTGTTTGAAAATGCCCTTTTTGGCTGTTAAAAAACCCCCAAACATTCCACATGGTTGATGAGCATCACACAGTGTTCTTTACACTGTTTTGAGACTTCTCACTCCCCTGACCACAATGATAACCCCATGAAATCAGAGGAAGTTTCAAGATTTCCTTGATGAGGTCCATCCTGTTGGTGCCCTGATAATCATTGGTATTGGTACCAAATGTTCCCTGACCCCTTATAATTGCAGGCTTTTTAGTAATTTTATTGTCTGTATCCTGTTTTAAGACATTCCATACTGATTTGACCAAATTTTCTTCATTATAATTTCACTCCCTTAACCCTTGTGTTTCCAAAAAGATCAAGCTAACACAATTCAACAGTGGTTAATTTGCTTTAATCCCATTGTGCCTTATGTACATTCTCACAGCATAACAGGCATAACTGTAGTCATAATATGCAGCTGAAAATTAATCAATTACTTTGTCATTTCAATTATTCCGGTCCATATTACAGCTTACTATGGAAAAGCTGGACTGGCTTACAATTCGAACCAGACACTGAAGTAATGCTTCAGTAGGCAGCATATAAAACTACAAGTCTTGGCTTTTTGTTTTCTTCATATGTAGAACAGCTTGTGCTTTTGATGTTGATAGACAAATATGAAAATGGTTTGCATTTCTTTGCTACTATTTCATGCCCGAACAGCCTAAATAAACTGATTTTGTGCTTTCATAATTTCCATTGCAAGCATGTCTTAGGACAATGTTTTATGAATGCCAATTAAATGTGTGAATTGATTTTATTCTCTTTGCATTAGTAGCTGTACCAAAGTCAGGTATCTGCAGGAAAGAATAATTCAACCACATTAAGTTATGTCTATTATAATCTTGTGAACTTTCATCATCTTCTTTTAGAACTGAATCTGACAGATCTAGTGGAAACAGATCAACAGAATAAAGTGCAGGAAATTACCTACACGTGCCCAATTGTAACCATCTGCAAAGCGCCTTCTATGATGTCTGGTTGGGATTTGCATTTTGTTCTTGGATGTTTTGAATGAATGTTTGGCTTAGAGTAGCAGCACTTGCACCTCTGAGTGAGGTGGTCAAGGATTTAATCTCCAATCAGACCAACATATCCTCTATTCCAGGTTTGTCCAACCTTTTTTGCTCAGGGGGCCACATTTGCATTTTTTTCTGACTCAAGGATCCTGTGAGCAAATTTCAGAAAGATAGGTTTTGGCACAACAAAACACTGAATTTCAAAAAAAAAAGTTGAGCTATTAAAAAAATCAACTACTCCTGAGCAAAAGTAAAGCAATGTCATAACAATAAATTGGTAAGTTAAAAGATAGTAATTAGTAAAATGATCAGACTGTGAGAGGGTCGCTGTGTATTTGTCCCATTCACTCCCAGTCTCATGGTGTTCGCTCATTTACCCTCATCCACTGTGAGTGGGTGTGTGCGTAAGTGTAGGTGTGTGCTGGTGGGAGTGAGTGAGAAAACTGAGACTGGGAGTAGGTAGACTCAATCTCTCACTCCACCAATATACCACACACACACACACTCTCCCTCTCTCACTCACACACTCACTTTCTCACTCTCATAAACACTCACTCCCAAGCACACACTCTCTAACTCACTCACTCACACTAGCCCCCCCCAACATTTACTGCCATACTTTCCAACACACTCACTCCTACATACTCACACTCCCCCATACTCTTACTGCTACAGCCACTCCCCACACTCACTCTCCCAGGCTCATTCCCATACACTCACTGTCTCAGTCCCATGCACTCACTCACTCTCTTTCTCTCACTCCCTCCCACACACACAGTCTCTCTCTCTTCCACTCGCATACAATCATTCCCTCACTCCCACACATTCTTAATCCCACACACACTCACTCAGTCCTACATACTCACCATGGCTCTCTCGCCTCTCTGGGCTTCCCATAACTTCGCCCTCCCTGGGCCTGCCACAAATATGCCCTCCCTGAGCCCTCCAAAACTTCGCTCTTCCCAGGCTCCTGCCTCACCTCGCTTTAACTACCCGGGCTCCAATGTCCCACTTTATCTTCGCTTCCCTTGAGCCCAGAAGCTGTCAGCACACTCACTGCTGCCGATGTTCACTGTTCCTCCAATCAGAGACTAGTTCTCTCCCTCATTTGCTGCTGATAGGTTCACGACTGAGCTTATCAGCAGCAAACGTAGGAAAGGGCTGAAACAAAAACAAAAAAAGCTGGAAAAACTCAGCAGGTCTGACAGCATCTGCGAAGAGGAAGACATCTGATGAAGAGTCTTGCAGAACTCAAAACGTTAACTGTCTTCCTCTCCGCAGATGCTGTCAGACCTGCTGCGTTTTTCCAGCTGTTTTTGTTTTGTTTCAGACTTCCAGCATCCGAGGTATTTTGCTTTTATCTTAGTGGGAAAGGGCTGGCCTGTGATCGGAGGAGCAGCTCCTGGCAAATCTTTCTGCATTTAGCTGCGTTTTAAATTTACTGGCTTGTCTTACTGGCTTTTAAACAGTGGCCATTCGGAGGGGCTTTGCAGCCCTCAGTGTGGCCTGTGGACTTCCACTTGGACAAGCCTGCTCTACACTTTCTTTTTGACTGAGCAGGCAATTTGTTTAAGTACACGTCTCCTTTATTTTTTTCTCATGCGGCGGTGCATGCTCAATATCTTAAAAGGGCCAACTTTAAGTTAAAGCTTGAGGTTTTATCTTAAACTTAGCTTTAACAGGAACTTTCAACATGGTTGCACAGCTTCAAAGGAACATTGCACTAGGCTGCTCTGCAGAGTGGAGAATGGGATGCTATCTCTCAATACTGGTTTTGATCTCCAGTACGATATGGACAGAGTGACCACTCACTCTGTGGTAGCACTCTTGAAGAGGAAGGCAGAAGTGAAAGCTGTACAGTTTACAGCTCATATGCTTTAGATTCTGCTGTTAAATCTGAGGCAACTGACATGATGCCTTTATTTAAAGCAGTAATATTTGAGCCACAAATGCCAAACTTCTGGAGCCAGGAAGTGACACCTCTCAGGACATAAATCAAATGGGCGTAACCAGTTGTATATATCCACCAAAGTGATCAACAAGCAATGCTTCAAGTGCCTGTAGAGATCCAGGGACAACTTGCAATTTTGCCAGGTTAAGAGGTGAGATGAGAGTGAGACTGCTCTTGAAATCAAGGCTCCATTTGACCAAGTGTGACATCAAGGAGCCCTAGCAAAACTGTAGTCAAAGGGAATCAGGGGGAAAACTCTCCACTGGCTGGAGTGATACCTAGCACACAGGAAGGTGGTTATGGTTGTTGGAGGTCAGTCATCTTAGCTCCAGGACATCACTGCAGGAGTTTCTCAGGGTAGTGTGCTCGGCCAACCATCTTCAACTGCTTCATCAATGACCTTCCTTCCATCATAAGGTCCGAAGTGGGGATGTTCACTGATGATTGCACAACGTTCAGCACCATTCGTGACTCCTCAGATACTGAAGCAGTCCATGTCCAAACGTAGCAAGATCTGGACAATATCCAGGCTTGGCCTGACAAGTGGCAAGGAATATTCATGCCACACAAGCACCAGACAATGACCATCTCCAACAAGAGAGAATCTAACCATCGCCGCTTGATGTTCAATGGCATTACCATAACTGAGTTCCCCACTATCAACATCCTGGGGGTTACCATTGACCAGAACTGGACTAACCATATAAATACTGTAGCTATAAGAACAGATCAGAGGCTAGGAATTGTGGGACAATTAACTCACCTCCTGATTCCCCAAAGCCTGTCCGCCGTCTATAAGGCACAAGTCAGGAGTGTGATGGAATGCTCCCTACTTGCCTGGATGACTGCAGCTCCCACAACACTCAAGAAGACACCATCCAGGACAAAGCAGCCCACTTGATTGACACCGCATCCACAAACGTTCACTTCCTTCACCACCGATGCACAGTAGCAGAAGTATGTACCAACTAAAAGATGCACTGCAGGAATTCACCCAGGGTCCTTAGACAGAACATTCCAAATCCACGACCACTACCAGTTATAAGGACAAGGGCAACAGATAGAGTGAACACAACCACCTGGGAGTTCCCCTCCAAGTCACTCACTATCCTGACTTGGAAATATATCACCGTTCCTTCACTGTCGCTGGGTCAAAATCCTGGAACCCCCTTCCTAACAGCACTGTGGGTGTCCCTACACCACGTGGACTGCAGCAGCTCAAGAAGGCAGCTGACCACCACCTTCTCAAGGGCAACTAGGGATGGGCAATAAATGCTGGCCCAGCCAGCGAAGCCCACATGCCGTGAATGGATAAGAAAAAAATTCCAGGACAGTAGTAATATGAAAAGAACTATCAACATGAATAGCCTGATGGAGGAAGTCAGAAATAAAGCCTGAACAGTCTGCAGAACAGAACCCAGTGCCACAGCAGAGCTGCTAGCAAGCTCTCAACATGCAATAACTACAGCAAACTTGGAAAGGTACCCATTGCAATACCTAAGCTGCCTACATCTTCTCTGTGCCCACCATTGATATGCCTTCACCTAGAGAGCTTTAAATCTTCCAAGTAACACAATTCTCCCATTCCCGACAACCATTAGAACAAATTCACAAAATTTTCGAAGAGCAATCTTTGGGGCTACAACTGCAGTGAGTCAGACTGAATGCCTACTTCTTTAACCATGCAGAATTTTCCCCTCCAGCCCTTGGCCGACTTTGTGGCGGAAGGGACCAGAAAACCAGGCAAGACGCCAAAAATCGGAAACGTCCAGCGGGAAAACATTTTGGAATTTTCCCCTCACAACTTCCATGGGGAGGGGGGCTGATGGCAGATTGTGTTTCCCGCTGATCCACAGCGGCAACCCCATTTGCATGCTTTACCATCTCACGAATGCTCATTAAAAACACTGCTCGCCGGAATCACATAGCCCCTCCCAATCAAGCGCCACTTCAGCAGGAAATTCGACCAATCTAAAACACATTTAGATTTTAGTGGCATGCAGCTGGTGGCCCTCACATCTCATGTGACTTCAAGGTAAGCGCAACACTGAAAGCCTACATGCAGCAGCGCTGCTCCCTGTCCTCAGCAAAGCCAGCGAGATGCCGCATTGGTGGGGGTGTTGGTTTGCACTCTTCACCGCCTCCCTCGATTGTCCAGGAGGGTGTTATTTGGTGGCTCAGTCTGGGCATTTACCCAGATAGAGATCAGCGTGGTGACCGGGGTTTGTTGGCGGGGTGGATGGTGTTGCAAGGAGGGAAGGAAAATGGGGGACAATAGGCTAAGGGAGGTTGTTGGGGAATTGAGGGTGGGAAGAATGGAGGCGACAAAGGGGACAATGGGCCAAGGGGGATTTGGAGACTGGGGGAGGGGAGAAACAATGGCAGGAAAAGGGGAGACCAAGGAATGGGGGAAGCTGGAGCCCAACATGAAAGGCAGAAACATAGGCATAGCAGGGAGTGGAATGGGAACAGCAAAATGGAGAGGAAGCATGTACACTTAGGAACACGGGGGTTAGAGTGGTCAGGAGGGGGCATGTCATGTTAGTTTGCCAGAAGAGGGTAAGGCTTGAAAAAAGACACTTGGAGGGGGGAGATGGGAAAGGATTGAACATAAGGGAGGGGTTGCACAGAGACTCATGGTATGGGGGGTAAAGAGGGACAATGTGTTGTCAGCAGTCTGGAAGGAATGGTAAAACAAAGGGAAAGACAGCCATAGTCCCTGGTCTGGGGCCAAGTAGTCAGGGTGCCAGAGTTCGGTATGTCTTGGGGATTTCAGCACCTAGTAGTGAGGGTGCCAGTGTGAAGTCAGTCCTGGGGCTTTGCGGGCCATGCTACAGGGCCATGCATGGCTCACATGTCGTTGTACCAATCCAGGGGGAGGCAAAGGCAGTGTGCTCAATTTGGAAAAGATACAGCATGGTGTACAGGGTATGATCATGGTTTTAATTTTGCTGACCATGGGCTTGTCTGCCTTCGTACTGGGCTATAGATAGGATGGTGAGGGTAAGGAGAGGCATCTGCAACCTGTAAAGGGGGAAATGTAAGACGATGTGGGGGGGCTATGTGAAACTTTCCTCAATGGGGAGTGGGGTGGGAGAGGGGTGTCACCTCTGTATCTGACCCTGCTGTTATAAAACTATATTTTTCATAATATTGTTGTTGTTTATTATAAAGTAGGCTTACGCGTGTGAGTATCTGTCTGTCTGTGTGTGATTTAATTGAATTGGAATCAGCTAGATTGCATGCTGGAAATTATCAAAAGGAGTTAGGTGTAAAAGGATACTTGAAATGCTAATGAGTAAACATGGATGAGGTCTTAGCATATAAGGTTTGAAGGAAATTTGCATTTTTAGGTAAGTGAAGGAGTTGCTTAGATTTCAAAGGGATGGTAGGATGTTTACAACTGGCAAGATAAGCAAGACTAAGCAAGGAAACAGGTCATATTGGCAACATGAAAGATTTTTATATTATTGGAAAAGTACATTTGCAAAGACATATGGAACAATGGAATTTACAGATTAAAGGGACAGAAACATATATAAAGAAAAATAAAAGGCTATGTTGGGGGCCATGTAGGATCCAACAAGAGTGTATGAAACAGTCTTGAAGAAGCTTCCAGCCATTTTTGCAAAAGTCTGCTGTGTCCAGTAACTGAAGTGGGAGAAAAACCTTTGGAATTCTACAGTCGAGTGGGTGCTATGGTAACTTGCTGGCTTGTTTTTTAAATTTAAAATCTAGTTTGGACTGTTGCCTTAAGGGGACTGTGTAGTTAATTAAGAATTTTAGGATTTGTTGTAGTATTAAGTAAATGTAATCTTATGTATCTGCTTGAAATCCTTCCTTTTGTTAATATTTTAATTTAATTTTTAACATCTCTAAAGGGTGTTAGCGGACTCATTACTTCTGAACTCAGTGTACAAATCTTCTTGTAATAAATAAAAATTGCAAAACCATTGTGATAGCATGGCCAAGTTTCCTTGTGGATTTGGTCAACCGGGTACACATCACCTGCCAGACCATAATACTGCACACAGCCTTAAGATGGGGAGGTCTGAGGGCCACAGTGGGCATTGGGACACCTACAGTGATGCGTTCAAGTGGGAGGGTTGGAATAACTACCTCAATAACTGCAGGATCCAGGATTATTAAGGAAGGCTGGAGAACAACCTCCCTACCTGCACACTAAAGGTTTCCAGGAAGATTGGAGGGACAGTGACAGTCATGGAGGGATCATCAAAGCTGGTTTCGAAGTAGTATTTGAGCACCACCATCTAAACCAGTCGAAGTAATGGTGCAGTAACAAATCAAAACTGGAAAAGGATCTGGACGAGAGGGGTTAGAGCCAGAGTGAAAGGAACCCAGGGCTGATTTAGAGGCTCCATTTCATGGGATAGACTCAAGTTGCTTGCGTTCAAAACATTGAAATGAAGTTGGAGCTGAGTAGAAGATCTCCTTGAGCAGGTCCTATTGGAGCTATTGCCATTTGTTGCCCTTTACAGATACACTGTAGGAGCCATTGGCCTCACAAAACAGCCACTCTATTTTAGTGTTAAACGCACAGAAATGTGAAAATTGGGAATTCAGGCACCTGTTAATGAGGCATAGCTGCTTCACATTTGGCAGATCATCAATGAAAGCCTCTCATGTGCTTTATTCAACTGGTATTCACAACAGGCCAAAGGGCATCCAATCATAATTCATGTGCAGGCAACCTTTAATTAGTGCGCTATTAATTAGTGAGATTGGATGAGTACGTTTGGTAAGATGGCAAATGTCGTTAATGCATCCAAATTTTTTTCCAAACTCAATGGAATTGAGATGGCAAGTGTCAGGGTTGGCATCCTGGTCATCTCACTCTGTAAGTTTGCACCTCAGCTACAAAGCTGTATCAGCGACAAAGCTAGTGGTGCAAACGCAGCTAAATGTTATGAAAGTGGCTTGTTTATGACTGGAAGCTTGACTATCTTTCCCCATTATTTAATACTCTGTTATGCCTATCATTATACAGACAATGGGAGCATACAAGAATGGATCCTGGGCTCAATGCTGCTTTCTTGATGGTGTTCATGGAATGGAGGAGGAGAAGAACAGAAGAACAGCCCTTCACTGCTGAGTGCAGCTTTGGGAGGAGGCCATGCCTGAGGTTCAGGGCCCAGGGAAGCCCCAGCAACAAGCAGAGGAGGATGAGGTTAGACCCGTACCATGGAGGCGACTCACTCGACCAATGGCCTACCAAAGAAGACTTTCCTATCTGCAGATGAGCAAGAGACAATGTCACACATGTCTGCGCTTGTCCAGAGAGGTGGTGGATCACATCTGCCACATTCTGTGGGAGGATCTAACACTCTGTGGACTGGAAGGACATCCTTGCCATTGGCCCTGAAGGTCACCGCCACACTCAACTGTTTTGCATGTAGATCATTTCAGGGATCCACAGGGGTCCTGTGCAGCATCTTGTAGGCCGCCATTCATAAATGTTTCAAAGATGTGACAAATGCCCTCTATAGTAAGGCTCATCATTATATGAGGTTCACAATTGATGAAGATAGCCAGGCGGCTAGAATTAATGGTTTTGCAGCTGTCTTAGGCTTCCCTACATTGCAGCGTGTGATTGACTGCACACACGAGGCTTTGAGGCCTCCATGGCATCAGCCCCTGATGTTTATCAACCACAAGGGGTTCCATTCCATCAATATTGAACTGGTCTGTGATAATCGAAAGCACATAATGCGCATCTGTGCCAGATATCCTGGAAGTTACCATGACTCATACATCCTTAGTCATCCCCAGATGCCTCACATATTTGAGGGGCCTCACCGAGTATAAGGATGGGTGCTTGAGGATAAGGGGTACCCGCTGAAACAATGGCTCACGACACCCATGTGTCATCCTCAGAGTGCCTTGGAAGAGAGATAAAACAACGCGCATAGCTCCACACCAATATTTGGACTGCTCAGGTAGGGCTGTATAGTAAATTCCTGAAAAGGTCTCCTGAATAGTCATGGTCTGTTGTGCCCTTCACAACCTGGTGCTTCAAAGGAGGAATCCCTTGCCAAAGGGAGACATGAAGAAGGCTGGGGGCTCCTCGGATGTTGAAGAGCTGAAGGGCCAGGAACCTGAAGAGAGAGATGAGGGACAGCTTCCACCTGATGATGCCATGGAAGAATTATGATGCAGAAGACATGCACGTGACATTTTGAGAGCCAAAGGTTCCAGGAGGAGTAAAATGCAGACAACGGAAGATGTCACATTCCTCCTGTCTGTTAGCACCATTCCATTGCTCAGAAAGGGATTTAAAACCAGTCACATCGACAGCAAGTTCCGCATTAGCATTTGCACCTTCAACCCTCATGATTAACCAGGCTATGATCTCTGGAAAGGTCAGCGGTGAACCCTGTATCTGCGTGCCCTGGGAATTGAAGGTCGACACAACAGCACAAACTTTGCGTCAAAGTACTTGATGCAGTTGTGGCCACTGAAGTGAGAAACTACAGCTGACAGTGAGTTGAGTGCATGTTTCGATATATCACCATCTTGCCAGGTCTTGGGCTTTGACACTACCACTTAGGAGACACAACTGCAACTATCCCTTGATTATCCCTTAAGGCTTTTCAGCAGCCTTCACACAATGTTGTCTCGCAAGCTGTAAGGGTTACAACTTCATTCAGCACTCACACCCAATAAAGATTTTCACAACTATTTTGTTAACTCTCTTGACTAAGTTTACATCACATGAATATGAGGCTCAAAAAGGGAGGTGATCACTAAGTGTGAGGACGGCTCACCCTTGCTATACGAGGGCGCATAAATGAATATGCACAACACCTTCAAATGACCAAACCATTCTCAGTGACATCAAATGTATTTACAAAAGTACACGATTTTTACAGTGATTGAGCACCCATGACCCAGAAGCGATGTTAATATTTCTTCATTTTCCTAACCATAACCCTGTGCTTTGGTGCAGCCCCAACATCCACAGAAGAGACAGCCTACTGACTGCTAAGTTCTGTTGTCTGTGACGACCTTGACGGATATCCTCTGGTGGCCCGAGGCCTGGAGGGCCCCGACCTGATAAGGGTCTCCTGCTCAAGGACAGAATCTCCCTCCCCGGCCTGACCAGTTGTGTAGATGGGGGTCACAGGCAGGGGGATTCTGAGCAGCTGGATACCCTTGGAGTGTCCTGAGTGGATGCCCCTAGGGTGTCTGGTTAACACTCATCCTCCCGGTGGGTGTCCAAGGGCCCCTGTCTGACTCCATGAGGAGAAGGTGCCCCTCCCCCCTCTCACTCAGTCACTGATGGATCCCAGCAATGCTTATAGCCATGGAGAGCAAGTCTGAGCACAAATTTGGCAACACCTACTGAACCAAGGTCTCCAAGGCAGTCGCATTCCTTTCCATGGTGACCTTGAGGTGCTCACATGTTGGAGCCACAACATCAGACAGATCGCTCTAGTCTGCTGAATGAGTTTTGCATTTCTGCCAGATTTTCCACTGCTTGTCGTTGCATGTCCAGCATTGTGTAAGTGGCTGCTCGCAGAGGGTCATCATCTGACTTGGACTCAGCGGGTACCTGATGCTCCAGCAGTCCTCTGAGTTCCAGAAACCTGGGCTGTCATTATCTCCAACTGTTGCAGAGACTTGTCTGTAAGGTGTTCTCCCGAAAGTGACCCCGAGCCTAATCTAGAACTATGACCCACAGAAGTGTGCCTCTGCACTGGTGGAGGGTGCGTGTGAACACAGTGATGCATCTTCTTCAAATGCTTCCTCAGCTTTTTCCTCTGAGGTGGGCTGGGTGCTAGGGCTTAAGTTTTGCATCCTCCTTTGCCTGGACCTGCTAGTGCCTGTAAGAGAACGAAGACAGATAGAGTTCGTGAGCAAGCAGAATACAAGATTGCATATCACTCACCGTGAATGTCAGGCGGTGATCAACTCATGGAAGTCTCATCCAAACTAGATTTACGGGAGAAGCTTGTCTTGCCTTGTGCACACGAGCGATCCCTGTCCTCCCCAGCCAGTGCAGCCACATCCTCCTCAAATTCTGGGATCTTTCCCTTCTGTTATGGGCAAGCTTGGACTCCATTAAGATAAAAGGGAGAAATGTTGTAAGAGGGGGTTGAACAGAGGTTAGGAATGAGGATGGAGTTTGTGCAGCATGATAGATGAGATTGTGGCAATATGAAAATATCTGTGAGACTATCAGTGGTGATGTGTATCTCTGGCTAATGTTGTGAGCAAACCCTGAAAAGTGTAACCCTTTGAGTGCATGATGCCATGATGAAAGTGTCAGATTGGACTGAGCTGAAGATTGACAGCCTGGTGGAGGGGATGAGATCATTCATCCTCTTCCTGCACTGGATAGCACTGTGGGAGCGGTTGCCAGCCATGCTGACCTGACTTGGTATGGTCTCCCAGGCCGGAGAGATGAGGCTGGTGTGCTTCTATAAATATACATACGAACATATGGAATAGGAGCAGGAGGAGGACATTCGGCCCATTGAGCCT
Source organism: Carcharodon carcharias (assembly GCF_017639515.1). Lineage (NCBI taxonomy): Eukaryota > Metazoa > Chordata > Chondrichthyes > Lamniformes > Lamnidae > Carcharodon > Carcharodon carcharias. Next base: position 140,953,755 of record NC_054477.1, read on the forward strand.
GCTCTGCATTCAATCAGGTCATGGCTGATGTGTTTGTGTTTTGAATTCCACATTCCAATCAACGCCCGATAGCCCTTGATTCCCTTGAGTAACAAGAGCCTATGTACTCTGCCTTAAAAATATTCAATGACCCTGCCTCCACAACCTTCTGAGGCAGAGAGTTCCAATGTTGTACAACTCTCTGAGACAAAAAAACCTCCTCATCTCTGTCCTATAAGGGCAACCCCTAATTTTGAAATCAGTGCCCCCTAGTTCTAGACTCACCCACAAGAGGAAACATCCTTTCTGCATCCACCATGCCAGTATTTTTCAGGATCTTATAAAGTTCAATCAAATCACACCTCATTCTTCTAAACTCCAGTGGAAAAAAGCCCAGTCTGTATAACCTTTCCTCATCAGACAACCTGCTCATTCCAGGTATCAATATAGTAAACTTCCTCTGAACCGCCTCCAATGTATTTATATCCTTCCTTAAATAAGGAGACCAAAACTGCACACAATATTCGAGATATGGTCTCACCAATGCCCTGTATAACTTAAGCATAATATCCTTACTTTTATGTTCAATTCCTTTCATAATAAAGGATAGCATTCCATTAGCCTTCTTGAATACTTGCTGTACTGGCATGCTAACTTTTTTGTGACTCATGCACTAGAACACCTAGATCCCCCTGCACCTTGGAATTCTGCAGCCATTCTCCATTTAAATAATAATCTGCTTTTTCATTCTTCCTGCCAAAGCGAACAACTTCACATTTTCCTACACCATACTCCATCTGCCAGATTTTTGCCCACTCACTCAACATATCTATATCCATCTGCAACCTCCTTATATCCTCTTCACAACATACTTTCCAATCTATTTTTGTGTCATCTGTAAGTTTAGCTACCATGCCTTTGCCCCCCTCATCTAAATCATTGATATAAATAGTATAAAGTTGAGGCCCCAGCACAGAGCCCTGCGGGACTCCACTCGTCACATCCTGTCAATCAGAAAAAGACCCATTCATGCATACTCTCTGTTTTCAGCCAGCCAGCTAATCTTCGATCCATGCTAATATGTTACACCCCTACACCATGAGCTTTTATTTTCCACATTAACCTTTGATGTGACATCTAATCAAATGCCTTCTGGAAATCCAAGGCTGCAGGCTCCCCTTTATCCACAAGTGCATGTTACTCCTCAAAGAGCTCCAATAAATTGGTTAAACATGATTTCCCTTCGACAAAACCATGCTGACTCTTCCCAGAGACCTTGAGATTCTCTAAATGCCCAGCTATAGCATCCTTCATGATTTATTCTAGCACCTTCCCCATGATAGACATCAAGCTAACTGGCCGTGAGTTGTCAGCCCCCAGCTCCATCAGTTTTCTCAGTACCGCTTCCCTAGTGATTATAATTTCCCCTCTCCCTTCCACCTCCTTACAGTTGATACTGGAATGTTTTTGCATCCTCTATGGTGAAGACAGGAGCAAGATATTTGTTCATTTTATCCACCATTTCCTTATCATCTACCATTAACTCTCCACTGTCACTTTCTGGAGGACCAACATTCACTTTACTTACGCTTTTACTTTTTAAACACCTGTAAAAACACTTGCTATCCATTTTTACATTTCTTTCTCCTGATAAAACTTTTAGACATTCTCTGCCATTCTTTAAAATCTGACCAATCATCTGACCTGCCACTTATCTTTGCGCAGTTATATGCTTTGTCTTTAAGTTTGATGTTTTCCTTAATTTCTTTAGCTAACCATGGATGGTGGGTCCTCCCCTTATAATTTTTCTTTTTAGTAGGAATATATTTATTCTGAGTATTTTGAAAATCTCCTTAAATGTCTGTGTCGGGGAGATATGATAATTTTCATAATGTCATTGGAATTTATTGTAAAGTAGAATAATAGTGGGGTCTGTGTGTGTTGTGTGACTTCATTGAATTAAAGGCAGGTGGTCTGAAGGCTGTGATGTACTGGATGATGAGCTAGGTTTGAAATGTTAAATAGGTAAGCATGGGGGGAAGTTTTACAATCTAAGATGTAAAGGGAACATTTGTATTTTTAAATAAACCAGGCTAACTTGAATTCAAAAGAGGGGGATGAAATATTTCACTTAGCCAGGAGAAGTTAAGAAACAGTGGGCAGAATTTTGCCATTGATGGGCGGGCGGGCCCGACCGACTCGGCGGCGAGCGGGCAGCCAATCGTCGCCGCCATTTTAAGTGGGCGAGCCAATTAAGGCCCGCCCAGCGTGCCGCCCGACGGGAAGTGCTATGTGCTTCCGGTGCGGGCAGGAGGAGATTCCCCAACCCCGAGAGTGTGCTCTTTTGTGTATGCGTGCGAAAGAGTGCCATACCTTCCTGAGGCAAAGTGCTGCCTCAGGGAGATCGCTGAAAGGCTGGCAAGTATTAAAAATAGAACAATAAAAAAATTCATTAACATGTCTCTCTCATGTGAAAATGTCATACAAGATGGGATATGTTAATGAAGTACAAAAACCTTTAATAAGTGTTTTTAAACCCGATATCAAACCTCATCGCGCCACTGGATGAGGTTTATAAAAAAACACTTACCCACCTGCCTGTTGGGCCCGTGCGCCAAGCCGAAGTTCGCACGGGTCCCTCAAAATCCTGGTCGATTGGAGAGATAATGGCCTTAACAAGGCCTTTAATTAATGGTGGGCGCGCGTCCCGCTGCATAGTGTGCCTGACAACCGAAATATCGTGATGCTGCGCGCTGACATCAGAACGCTTGTGCGACATTTTAAGCGCTGGCGTGCGGACTCCGCCACCTGCACGTCAGCCAGAAAATTCAGCCCAGCGTGTTTATTTGTTCCATTTTTTATTTATTAGAGAGGTAAAATCCAAAGAATGAGTGAAGCAATGGAAATTTGCATTTAAAGGGGAAAATATGTTAAAGGAGAGAAGGCTGTGTGTAAGGGTAGGCATTCTAAGATCTAACAAGCGTGAAAAGCCTGAGGCATCTAAACCTCTAGCTGTTGTCTACAAGGAACTGAGAAAATTCACTTTGATTTCAACTGTTAGGGTACAGTGTGTTACTTTGCCTCGGACTTATAAAATCTTTCTGTCTTACTGTTGCCTTAACAAACGTGTAACTGGGAGTTAGATTAACTAAGGGATTTTGAAGTTATGGTAGTAATTTGTAGATCTATGTATATACTTAAAGTTGTTTCTTCTATTAATAAAGGTTTAATTAAGTTTTGTAAGAAAGCTATAAGACTTGGTGGTCTTGTTACTACTGAATTCCAAGCTTGCAACTCAAACTACATACAAATTGAAAATTGTTGTGACAGCTGCTTCTAGTTTTCCTCTGAGACTTGAGCAGGTTAACATTTACCATTGGCTGTGCCATAACAGTCTGCCACTGCTTCTCTACAGATCTATCCCCTAGCCTAATTTCCCAGTTGACTTCAGCTTGTTCAATTTTCATGCTCACAAAATTCCCTTATTTAAGATTAAATTACTTGTCTTAGACCCCTCTTCTCCCTTTCAAACTGGATATAAAGTTCAATTATATGGTGGTCTCTGCTACCTAGGGGTGCCTTCACTCTGAGCTCCTTAATTAATCCTGTCACATTACACAATACCAAATCTAATATAATCTGTACTCTGGTTGATTCTGGAATGTGCTGCTTTAAGAAATTATCTCAAAAGCATTCTATGAACTCATCCAGGCTACTACTGCCAATCTGATTCTTCCAGTTTATATGTGGATTAAAATCAACCATGATTATTGCTGTCCCTTTATCATAAGCACCAATCTTTTTGCTTGTATATTTTGTCCTACATTGCAGTTACTATTAGAGGCCCATAGGCTACTCTTACTGGCAATTTCTTTCCCCTACTATTCCCCATCTCCACCCAAACTGATTCTACATCCTGATCTCCTGAGCCAAGGTCATCTCTAACTATTGCACCAATGCCATCTTTGATTAACACTGCTACCCCTCTACCTTCAACTTGCTTCCTATTCTTCTTGAATATCATATACTCCTCAATGTTCAGAACACAATCCTTGTCATCCTGCAATCATACCTCCATAATGGCTCTCAGATCATATTTATTTCAATGTTTGCTATCAATTCATTTACTTTTCTATGATGTGTTATTGTTATGATCTAATATGGGTGAATCCCTCCATCAGAGTTCACCACTTGAACCCTGGGTTTATTGAAGCTCAAAGCGTTAAACCCACTCTGCACCTAGAATCTTATATTGTGATAATATGAGCATTCAAGCGGAAGTCATCAACTGGCTTTAATATCACAAGAATGGGGGAGGTCCATCGTGGTTATCCTTCAAGTTACCACATGTTTCATAATGGACTTCAGAATTCTGAAGTAGTCACTTACATTTGTGACATGTAGCTTGTGGATTGCCATGTGAACCATAATTTACTGCAAACTGTTAGTTCCCAATAACTGTCTCAATGTACAAAACTTTAGAATGTTTCCTGCTTTGATAACACATCCCATGTTTCCCAAATTCACTTGGCTCATCAATTTCTGCTCTTCCTCTGCTAATATCAGCATTGTGCTCCATGCACTCCCTTCTGCCTCACTTTCTAATTTCCCCAATGTTGGTGTATCTGGTCTGATGTTTGGCAGGGCTAAAATGAGTGACAGTCTGTGATATGAAGCACGAGGTGACTCAGTGCTGTCGAGGCCAGGCTTGTCTTTCTGTAGTATACCAAGAGAAAAAGAGGAATAGATCTTACATTGGTATCCTCATGAAAACTTGCTGTTTTTTATTGGAAGAAGTGGCATGGTGCTTCAGTGTGTGATTTACTGGCAGTCAGTTGATGACTGAGTAGAAGAGAAAAAAAGAAAATGAAAAACTGGTATGTGTAAAACCTGAGCTGGAACATATCCTGCTACTTCCCCATCTTCAACCCTTTCCATGATCTCTCTCCCAAGGAGTTGAAAGGCTATCTTTTCTTAAGGGGGCAGTGTACAGATTTGGCTGTATTTTCCTATAAAATCCCCTGTCACTTGTGGTAGGCCCAACGCTACCCAAGCAAAGGTCTGTGATTGAACTTGATACTTTCCTGATGCTTGTGGCTCAGTATCTCACCATCCATGGCATTTGCTCACTTAACAAGTCAGGGAAGCCTCCACTTTATTCTTAGCAAACTGTAGAAAGCACTGGAGGAGGCAACATGCTAACCCTCTGAATGTGAGATTAATAGCTACAATAAATGTTAGTCATTTCAGTCACTAGGAAATGGCTTTTATGTCATTATTCACAGCAGCACATACGCCCACATTCAGCAGGTGATTAATGCACTGTTCTGCAAAGTTGGCAGCTTCATTCACTTTTCTAAGAATACAGAGAGAGATAAATTGGAATTTATTGTTATGGGCATACAATGAACACATCATGGGCCAATTTATGGTAAAAACGTCAATACTCGAAGAGTGCCTGAAAGATGTCCAATCCAGTTTTGCAGCAGATGATGTTTCAGGCATTTCTGACAACCACTTGAAACAGATGTTAGGCTATTTACACATGTAAATGAGCTATCTAACTCTAAATTTAGTCACCCACATCGAAATTCAATATTGCAGAGCCATTGGGATTTTTAAGCAATCGATTTGTGTTTGCAACATACAATGTGACAGGATAAAGGGTAAGTAACTTTTCATCCATTACCATCCCAAACTCCCCCAAGCTGGCTGACTTATACTTAGGCCCCAGTAGTTTCATGCTGTAGATAGGTTTAGTCATAATGATATCATAAATCCTAAATTCCATTATTCTGCCCTTGCATCTGCCAATCTAAGATAAGATATTACAAAACAAAGATAGCACCAAGCAACAAATGAGAAGACCTCTTGCTAGAGTGGTTAAACGTGAATTGCTCTGTTTCATTGAGGTTATCACTTTATTTTGAAATGGACCCTGTGGAATGCTGGCAAATTTAAATTTGGTGCTTTTCGATTCATTTGAAAATCCCCCTCATGACTGGTTCTTATTTGGGGATTTCCTCTGGAGGTGAAGGGGAAAGCTAGAAGTTTTTAGTTCCCTTGTGGAAATTCTCTTTCGTAAAGATTTATTTGTTGGAGGAGGATGAGGAAGGCCAACAGGCAAAGCAGAAAGCCAGACTAATAAGGCAGCTTGGCTGGAAATCTGGATCCATCCACAGATATCCAGACACCAGGGTTTATAGTGCCAGCAGATCAATCCTCATTATATCCATGGAGTTCTGTACCTTGAGATCTCTATATTCTGGAAGGGTGCAAAGTGCCTGATCAAAAGATGACACACTGTTCTTCATTCAATACTTTTGATTCGGCATTTTACCCCACACAACTATGTCAGGTCCCACCCAACCTCAGGAGCTTTTGACCAAATAGAAGCCTGCAGCTGTCCATTGCCGACTGCTCAATTTGGAGCAATGGTTGCTGCCATTACAATGGCTGCTGCTGCATACCCTTTGAGTACTTCCTCTGTTCTTCCTCCTATTGTCTGGATCTCCCAGGTTTATTGCATCAATTACTGGTTGGAATCGTGTCATCAACCAACCAAGGATTATTCTAATGGACTGGCGGGGTCAACATTGGAACCATGGAGTGGACAGCAGAAGTCTTGTGTTGTGTCTCATTTCAGGTGATGCTTGCAGTATTTCGAAATTCAGGGTTTACATGATTCTTGTCGGGTTTACCTGTGTTCTCATTGGTGGTGAGGGGGCATGTGAGAGGGTTCCTCGCTCACAGGAACTCAATGGTCAATCAAGTAACTCAGCTTTGGGAAGGCCACTGAAAGCCCCCTGCCCTTGACTCCAACCCTCTGCCCCAAAACCCCCCCTTCAGCAACAACCTCCCCACTGTCCCCATCCTGCGCCACTCACCTGTGTCCAAGGATCCAGTGACATGTTTGTCAGGTTTTCAAGTAAAATTCAGCAATAGGTTTATCGCATTGAGTCCAGTTGAAGATCAGTTAAAATTCAGCTCAGGGAAGCTTATTGTAACAGAATTTGAACCCTCTGCTTACATAGTTAAGACATGATTACACTAACTTTGACTTACTGGGTGATTAGTTTACAATTGGAGCCTTTAGTCAGATAACCAGTTTGAAGCGACATGATGCTTCTGGTTACCAAAATTATATTTTAAAAAATCACAGAAAACAATGGACAAAGTCCAAATGTCCTTTATCAAAATAATGATCCAATCTTATTGTGTTTGCTTAAAGCAAAAGTTTAATAGCTTAGTCCTTCAGATGCAGGTTTATCAGAAATTTAATTTCTGCTTAATATTTACTGCTGAAAGTTTTAACGTCATCCTATTCTAATTCAAATCAATAAAATATTTTCTCATATCTAATTTTGACATAACATAATTCAGATGTAAATTATAAATGTGTTCACTTTCATGACAGTACAAATTACAGGGAGAAATGCTGCACAGGGTGAATCCAGAGTAAATAAGCATTTGATTATAGATTTGCCTCCAGGGAAACTGTGGTGGTTTGGTTGCTTAGTAACTGTGCTAGTAATGATTATAATACAATGGACTATATAAATACAAGGAATGAAGTGGAATGTGGAAATATGTACAAATAATTTGTGCGTTGTTTCTCAGCATTTTCTCGATCTGATAAAAGCAGCAGATTTACTAAAAGAGGAAAATAATGAACTGGCCGATTAATAAAAATGAATTATATCATCGCATGCACATGGAGACAATTGTTTCTTGACAATGATCAGCAGTGGAGTTGGCAGGAAATTCTTCCTTTGAGTTAGAATATATGTTGAAGAAAGAAAACCTTTTCAATATTTAACCTACAAAAGGAAGGAAGATAAAAGAAAATGAGAAGGAATAAATTAGAAAATTGAATTGTATAACATTAATCAGGGCCAGGGTGGTCTCTGAGAGTAGTTTTGATTTCCTAAGTGAGTCGAGGAGGAATTTTCGAGATGTGTTCCTCCCTTCTAGTTAGCCTGCGTCATTCTCTGTCCCTTTGGGGGGAATTTTAATCTAAATTAGTCAGTAGGTTGCGGTGGGGGGTTGGGGGGGTGCGGTGCAGTGGGGGTGGAGGGCTGGGGTTAAAGTCTGAGATACTTGAGACCAAAACCTGTCTCTTGTGCATTTCCAGCTTCAACTGGTGCTGGGAGGTGACTTAGTGACCAATCTGCTCCAATGAATGTGGTTGGTCCTTATATGATGTGATAACTCATTGTGATTCAATGTTTGGAATTCAACAGCTGTCAGCCAGGCCTCCTAAACATAAAGAATTCCAGCAGCTTCACTGAGGCAAGGTCTTGGAGGTAAGTCCCTCCTAGATTCAGTGCCTGCCTGAGGAGACTCCGTGATTGGACACTCAACCTACAATCGTCTCCCCGAGCCCTCCAATCCCATTACACAGACTTCCAACTTCTTGCCTTTCACCAGTTCTCCAATCCAGTCCCCTGGCCTTCGAATTTCACTTATCGCAAGGCCTTTGAATGAAAGATCTTCCGGGATCATAAGTCTGTCCTGTATATCGGGATGTCTCATATATCACACTGTATGGACTCCCCACACCACACTGAGCCATGGAATCTCTAGGGAGAGAGAAAGAGGAGAATGTTTACATACATGACCAGCAAAGAATTTTAACTCCACCAAGTGTCCTTGATGGAATCGATCAGTTTCCCAGAGGTCATTCTGATTGACAGAGTTGGCCTCCAGTCAATGGGGAACCAATTGGTGTAAGTCACAGGAGCAACTCCATTTACATCGATGTCAGGGGGTGGGGGGTGGGGGGGGGCTGTTGTGGGGGGGGGGGGGTGGTGATTTAGTTGGAGTTAATTGGGGGGACATGGGAGGAGGGGATTGACCAGGGGATGGTGGGGTAGAATTGATGAATCTTGGGGAGCATTCCTCCCTAAGCAACCAGCAATCCCCTTCCTCCAGGCCTCCAATTGCCTCACACCACCCTCCCCCAAGCCTTCGATATCCCCACAGGCCTCCAATACCTCCAACGGATCTCCAATTAACACGCTTCTCCCCGCCCCTGGGTCTGAAAGCCCCAAACATCAAATTACCCCAACCATGAGACCAGTGATTACCACCACTCTCACCCTCTCAGGCCCCTGATTTTTCTCCCGTTCACCCTGGATCGCCAGCCCAATCAATCGCCCATGCTTTCCCATCTCCTTCCATCCCTTCCCCCGTTAACAACCTCCACTTTCCAATGTACTTCCGCTCACTTGATCAACCCTCCCTCCGCTCCCACAGTCATACCTGTCTTCCCCCAAAACGAATCCTGCTTCCCCTAATCAGCACCCCATGATTGACCCTCCCTCCTTATCCTTGATCAATCTCTACTTCTCCTCCGTGATCTATCCTTCCTGGATTGATCCCCTTGGTCTCCCAATAGACCCTCCCCTCCAACTGACCCTCCACATTCATCGATTGATGGATGGGGAGTCCACGTATGGCGATAGATAAGACATCCCATTTTATGGGACAGACTTATGAGCCAAGAGATTTATTTTTCCTGTCTGACATCTTTCATATATTTTGTGTCTATGCATTGTTCACAGTTCAGTGTAAGGTAGTAAGGGGAGGCAGTAGTGTAGTGGTGATATCACTGGACTAGTAACCAGAGGCCCAGGGGAATTCCTGGGACAGAGGTTCAAAACCCACCACAGCAGCTGGTGAAATTTAAATTTAAATGATAAATCTGGAATAAAAAGCTAGTCTCAGTAATGTGCTATTAAACTATCATTGATTGTTATAAACTATCCATCTGCTGGCCATCACTGAAGGGAATCTACCATACTTACCTGGTCTGCCCAAATGTGATTCCAAACCCATAGTAATGTGGTTGACTCTTAACTGCCCTCTGAAATGACTTAGCAAGCCATTAGGTTGTGTCAAACAGATGGATCATCTGGCATTGACCAAGGCACCGGAAGTGACAACAACAAACTCAGCTCTGTTGACCCTGCAAAATGCTGCTTACTAGCATCTAGGAGCTTGTGCTGAAATTGGGAGAGCTGTCTCACAGACTAGTCAAGCGACAGCTTGACATAATCATACTCATCAAATCACAACTCACAGTCAGAATGGAGTTGCCCTGGGAGTTCTTAACATTGATTCCAGACCCCATGATATCTCATGGCACCAGGTCAAACATAGGCAAGGAAACCTCCTGTTGATTACCCCCTACCCCACCGCCCCCTCAGCTGATGAATCTCTACCATGTTGCACACCAGTTGGAAGAAGCACTGAGGGTGGCAAGGGGGCAGAATGTAATCTGGGTGGGGGACTTCAATGTCCATCATCAAGAATGGATCAGTAGTATCACTATTGATTGAATTGGCCAAATCCTAAAGGAGATAGTTGCTAGGTTGTGTCTGTCGCAAATGGTGAGGGAGCCAAAAAGAGGAAAAACATATTTTAGCTCACCCTCACCAATCTGCCTGCCACAGGTTCCTCTGCCCATGACAATATTAGTAGGAGTGACCACCCCAGAGTCCATGTTGAGGCAAGGTGCCACCTTCTCAATGAGGATCCATCCATTGTGTTGTGTGGCACCACCACCATGTTTAATGGCATAGATTTTGAACAGACTTTGCCACTCAAAGCTGGGCATCCATGAGCACTGCAAGTCAGCAGCAGCAGAACTTGATTCAGCCACAATCTGTAACCTAATGGCCCAGCATATCCCCACTCTACCATTGCCATCAAGTTAGTTGGGGGGAATCAACCCTGGTTCAATAAAGAGTGCAGGAGGGCATGCTAAGAACAGTACTAGGCATACTGAAAACTGAGGTGTTAGCCTGGTGAAGCTACAACACAGGATTACTTGCATGTTAAACAGCAAAGCAGCATGTGATAGACAGAACTAAGCAATCCCACAACCAATGGATCAGATCTAAGCTCTGTATTTATGTCACAACCAGTCCTGAATGGTGGTGGACAATTAAACAACTAACAGGAGGACGAAGCTCCACAAATCATTGCAGAAGACAAGGCTGAAACATTTTCAGCCATCTTCAGCCAGAAGTGCTGAGCGGATGATCCATTTTGACCTTCTCCAGAGGTCCCCAGCATCACAGATGCCAGTTTTCAGCTAATTCGATTCATTCCATGTCATATCAAGAAATGGTTAAAATGAATACTGCAAATGCTATGGACCTTGACAATATTCTGGCAATAGTGCTGAAGACTTGTGCTCCAGAACTAGCTGCACCCCTAGCCAAGCTGTTCCAGTAAAGCCACTGACATCTGCCCAGCAATGTGGGAAATTGCCCTGATTTGCCTTGTCCACAAAAGCAGGGCAAATCCAACCCAGCCAATTACCGTCCATTAGTCTACTCTCGATCATCAGCAAAGTGATGGAAGGTGTCGTCGACAGTGCTATCAAGTGGCACTTACTCAGCAATTACCTGCTCACTGTCGCTCAGTTTGGGTTGTGGCAGGGCCACTCAACTCCTAACCTTATGATCTTATTACAGTCTTGATCAAAACATGGGCAAAAGAGCTGAACTCTACAGGTGAGTTGAGAGTGACAGCCCTTGACATCAAGTAGCATTTGACTAAGTGTGGCATCAAGGAGCCTGAGCAATACTGAAGTTGATGACAATCAGGGGGAAAACTCTCTACTGATTGAAGTCATGCATTGCACAAAGGAAGTTGGTTGTGGTTGTTGGAGGTCAATCATCTCAGTTCCGGCACATCACTGCAGGAGTTCCTTAGGGTGGTGTTCTAGGCTCAGCCAGCCTCAGCTGCTTCATCAATGATCTTCCCTCCATCATAAGGTCAGAAGTGTGTATGTTCACTGTTGGCTGCATGATGTTCATCACCGTTCGTGACTCCTCAGGGATGGAAGCAGCCTATGTTCATATGCAGCAAGACATGGACAACGTTCAGGCTTGGGCTGATGAGTGGCAAATAACATTCGGATCTCACAAATGCCGGACAATGACCATCTCCAACAAGAGAGAATCTAAGCATCTCCCCTTGACATTTAATGGCATTACACTGAATCCTCCACTATCAACATCCTGGTGGCTACTATTAAGCAGAAACTGAACAAGACCAGACATATAAATACTGTGGCTACAAAAGGCTGGGAATTCTGCTGAGAGTAACACACCTCCTGACTCCCCAAAGCCTGTCCATCATCTACAAGGCATAAGTCAGGGCTGTGATGAATACTTTCCACTTGCTTGGATGAGTGCAGCCCCAACAGCACTCAAGAAGCTCGAGATCATCCAGGACAAAGCAGCCCTCTTGATTGACACCCAATCCACAAACATTCACTGCCTCCACCACCGACGCACAGTGGCAGCAGTGCGTACCATCCATAAGATGCATTGCAGGAACTCACTGAGCCTCCTTAGACCCATGATAACTACCATCTAGAAGGACAAGGGCAGCAGATAGATGGGAACACCACTACCTGGAAGTTCCCCTCTAAGCCTCTCACCATCCTGAATTGGAAATACATTGCCGTTCCTTCACTGTCACTGGGTCAAAATCCTGGAACTCCCTTTCTAACAGCACTGTGGGTGTACCTACAATACATGGACTGCAGCAGTTCAAGAAGGCACCTCACCATCACCTTCTCAAGGGCAATTAGGGATGGGCCTTGCCAGTGATGCCCACATCACCTGAATGAATTAAAGAAAGATGATTAATATGGTCAAGCTTTAGCATAAATTCATTCATTGAAACCATTACAGTCTTAGGCGGGTGTAGTGGTAACTAGAATCCATGTGCATAAAGGATGATAATTTGTGATGGCAATGCAAATATAGAAATTCTATCCTTAAATAGAAAAGTGTCATTAGTTTTACCGCTGACCACACCACTTATTAGGAACTCTTGGTAACTGTTTTCTGCTCTGTTCAACCCCATGCTTTTCAATTCTCCTTCAAACAACGAAGTGACTGTTCTGCATCAGGACAGTTGGAACAGGCTTGGCGATGGAAGTTCACACTGGGTAAGCGGATACCTGAGCCAGGTTATGCAGTCTCCCCAAGGCGGTGTTGTTGTTTGAAAGGGCCGCCCTGATGCAGAGATGTTGGACTTACCCAAGATTCGGTCTGCAGGATATTGGAGAGGAGAGTTTCCACTATCTGAGTGAGAGAGACGATCAGGTCAGAGCAAAGGTCAGCAGCCTTCCAGTGGCTCAAACATTGGGAGCCTCCAGAGTCTGTAACCAACACACTCTTCCTCAGCAGAGACTTTTGCTTTGGAAATCCTGCCTTCCATTCTCCTGCATCTCGTCATGATGAAACATATAAGTCTGCTTAGTGAAACTAATTTCCCAGTGCTTTATCACTTAACACTGTTAAGTATTTTACATAGCTTTAAAAAACGTGAGCGTATAAAAACAAACTTCAAGTTTAAAAATGATTACTGGCAATGGTCTACATGCCCATCACAATGACTGTTTCCATCTGACAAAAAGCACTTTTATTTTTAAACTGGAAAAGTAGTTCTTCAAACATATTATAAACCAGAGATAAAAACAAAAAAACTGCGGATGCTGGAAATCCAAAACAAAAACAGAATTACCTGGAAAAACTCAGCAGGTCTGGCAGCATCGGCGGAGAAGAAAAGAGTTGACGTTTCGAGTCCTCATGACCCTTCGACAGAACTTGAGTTCGAGTCCAGGAAAGAGCTGAAATATAAGCTGGTTTAAGGTGTGTGTGTGGGGGGCGGAGAGATAGAGAGACAGAGAGGTGGAGGGGGTTGGTGTGGTTGTAGCGACAAACAAGCAGTGATAGAAGCAGATCATCAAAAGATGTCAACAACAATAGTACAATAGAACACATAGGTGTTAAAGATAAAGTTGGTGATATTATCTAAACGAATGTGCTAATTAAGAATGGATGGTAGGGCACTCAAGGTATAGCTCTAGTGGGTTTTTTTTTTTATTTTTTTTTAATTTTTTTTTTTTTTTATTATTTTTTTTTTTATTTATATAATGGAAATAGGTGGGAAAAGGAAAATCTTTATAATTTATTGGGAAAAAAAAAAAGGGGGAAACAGAAAGGGGGTGGGGATGGGGGAGGGGACTCACGACCTAAAGTTGTTGAATTCAATATTCAGTCCGGAAGGCTGTAAAGTCCCTAGTCGGAAGATGAGGTGTTGTTCCTCCAGTTTGCGTTGGGCTTCACTGGAACAATGCAGCAAGCCAAGGACAGACATGTGGGCAAGAGAGCAGGGTGGAGTGTTAAAATGGCAAGCGACAGGGAGGTTTGGGTCATTCTTGCGGACAGACCAAATCACATCAACAATTTCCAGTTCCCTGGCCCCTACCGCTTCCTCTTCACCATGGACGTCCAATCCCTCTACACCTCCATCCCCCACCAGGATGGTCTGAGGGCCCTTAGCTTCTTCCTCAAACAGAGGCCCGAACAATCCCCATCCACCACTACTCTCCTCCGTCTGGCTGAACTTGTTCTCACGCTGAACAATTTCTCCTTCAACTCCTCTCACTTCCTCCAAATAAAAGGTGTGGCTATGGGTACCCGCATGGGCCCCAGCTATGCCTGTCTCTTTATGGGGTATGTGGAACATTCCTTGTTGCAGTCCTACTCCGGCCCCCTTCCACAACTCTTTCTCCGGTACATCGATGATTATTTCGGTGCTGCTTCATGCTCTCGTCAGGACTTGGAAAAATTTATTAATTTTGCTTCCAATCTCCACCCCTCCATCATTTTCACGTGGTCCATCTCTGACACTTCCCTTCCCTTCCTTGACCTCTCTGTCTCAATCTCTGGTGATAGACTGTCCACCAATATCGATTACAAACCCACCGACACCCACAGCTATCTCGACTACAGCTCCTCACACCCCACTTCCTGTAAGGACTCCATCCCATTCTCTCAGTTCCTTCGCCTCCGTCACATCTGTTCCGATGATGCTACATTCAAAAACAGTTCCTCTGACATGTCCTCCTTCTTCCTTAACCGAGGTTTTCCACCCACGGTCGTTGACAGGGCCCTCAACCGTGTCCGGCCCATCTCCCGCGCATCCGCCCTCACTCCTTCTCCTCCCTCCCAGAAACATGATAGGGTCCCCCTTGTCCTCACTTATCACCCCACCAGCCTCCGCATTCAAAGGATCATCCTCCGCCATTTCCGCCAACTCCAGCATGATGCCACTACCAAACACATCTTCCCTTCACCCCCCTTATCGGCATTCCGTAGGGATCGCTCCCTCCGGGACACCCTGGTCCACTCCTCCATCACCCCCTACTCCTCAACCCCCTCCTATGGCACAACCCCTTGCCCACGCAAAAGATGCAACACCTGCCCCTTCACTTCCTCTCTCCTCACCGTCCAAGGACCCAAACACTCCTTTCAAGTGAAGCAGCATTTCACTTGCATTTCCCCCAACTTAGTCTACTGCATTCGTTGCTCCCAATGTGGTCTCCTCTACATTGGAGAGACCAAACGTAAACTGGGCGACCGCTTTGCAGAACACCTGCGGTCTGTCCGCAAGAATGACCCAAACCTCCCTGTCGCTTGCCATTTTAACACTCCACCCTGCTCTCTTGCCCACATGTCTGTCCTTGGCTTGCTGCATTGTTCCAGTGAAGCCCAACGCAAACTGGAGGAACAACACCTCATCTTCCGACTAGGGACTTTACAGCCTTCCGGACTGAATATTGAATTCAACAACTTTAGGTCGTGAGTCCCCTCCCCCATCCCCACCCCCTTTCTGTTTCCCCCTTTTTTTTTCCCAATAAATTATAAAGATTTTCCTTTTCCCACCTATTTCCATTATATAAAATAAAAAAAAAAAATAATAAAAAAAAAAAAATTAAAAAAAAAACCCACTAGAGCTATACCTTGAGTGCCCTACCATCCATTCTTAATTAGCACATTCGTTTAGATAATATCACCAACTTTATCTTTAACACCTATGTGTTCTATTGTACTATTGTTGTTGACATCTTTTGATGATCTGCTTCTATCACTGCTTGTTTGTCGCTACAACCACACCAACCCCCTCCACCTCTCTGTCTCTCTATCTCTCCGCCCCCCACACACACACCTTAAACCAGCTTATATTTCAGCTCTTTCCTGGACTCGAACTCAAGTTCTGTCGAAGGGTCATGAGGACTCGAAACGTCAACTCTTTTCTTCTCCGCCGATGCTGCCAGACCTGCTGAGTTTTTCCAGGTAATTCTGTTTTTGTTTTATATTATAAACCAGTTTGGATGTAGAAATTCCAAATGATACAATTATTCATTGATTCTCATCCTTACGAATATTTTCACTCATCACAAACATTCAAGTGATGCAAAAAGTAACATTACTGACATGGTGGCCTCCATTGACTACCACTCCTACGATTGCCTCCCCTTGTGGTTGAAGAGGTGGAGGCAGATTGCTCACTGGAACCTGTAGCAGTCAGTATGGAGGTTTCAGGGGGGTTATTTCCAAAGGTTACTGTACCAACATCAGTGCAGGGCAGCTTTGGTCACAGGGCATGACTCTACAGATGTTTTGTCTGTTGGAGAGACCATAGAGGTGGATGATGATGATGGAGCCCTGCTAGGGGTGGGTCCCTCATCACCACCTGTTGACTACCCAACCCTTTCATTGTGCCCTTCATTACTGGAGGGCACCACCAACTGGGGAACAGATTGCTTTCACTCCATGTTACTTTGTGACACTTCCACCACTGACCATTCAATGCTGCTGACTGTGGGATGTACTCCTTGCATGTCAGTGCTTTCTTCCTGCATTCACTGCAATGTGGCGCACAAGGCTCTGCATGAGGTTGGCCACTCTCTCATTGGAGGAGCTCATGCACTCAAAACACTGAGACATTGTGGAGCACATGAGATAAATGGACTCCTCCATTATCATCCTCTCACTCAGTAGAGCCCCACATAACTCCGAAATGCAGGCAGGTATTGCAGTACGAGGGTGTTTAGAATTGAAAGAGTTAATGTGGGAGTGCAGAAACAGTACTGCCAACATGATGATGTAAAAAGAGTCGCATAACTAAAAGGCTCTTGGTTTGGACTGAAGAAGCCTACTGTTTTGTATATCTGAGCATAGTTATGTTCTACAATATATAGTAACTATTCAGACTCTATGCCTCTTAACCTCTTCCTTAGACAACCACAACATACAACAGATATCTCACACTGTTCTCCAGGTAGTGCTGCCTGTTTCTGTTGAGGAGGGCTGTGCCTATCCTCCATCACCTGAGGGAGACTTGACACAGTTGACTCTACTCCCCCAAATCCTCGAGTTCTGACATGATGTGTACTTTACCCTATGCCACCATCTCCAGTAAGGTGCGATGTTCTAGCAAGGTGTGAGTATCTGCGCTAGTGGAGGGTGCACACAAAAGTAATGCAGGTTCTGAGATGCATTCCTCTTCTGACTCCTCAGGGTCTTCTTGTCTTTGTCCTTTCCCTCTGCAGCTGGCCCTGTGGGAGTCATAAGAGTAGATAATGATGTGGGATCAGGACAGTCAACAGATAATTCAGCTTCTTAAAATAGTGGAATGACTCCTTTGGCATTGACAGTTGATTGCATGGGAAGCATTGCCTTGCATCATACATGCATAGAGATGTTGACAGTTTTCACACTGTCTACGGCTGACCCCATTTCCCCATCCCCAGCATCCCTGAGGCTTGACTCTGGCCAGGGACAGTTCCTCAAAGTATGCCAATGCCATGGCCTGTGGCAGCCCACCTTCAGGCATGCCTATTCATTACCCCTGACCCGTTTGGCCTGCAAGGTGAAATAAAATGCAATTAGGACAACGCCAAACCCCTTCACCACTCCCTCAGCATACGCTGCTGCAGTCTGCATTCCAGACAGATCTAAGGTTCTGACCTATACCTGTAGGTCATCAAGGCTGCCAAGTGCACACTTCTCTAGGCCTGAGGGGATCACCAAAACATTCCCTGCATTCCTCATTTCCTCCTCATCACTCCTCTGTTGCTGACCTAGAGAGACACCTCCAGCTAGTACCTCTTGGTGAGCCATTTCAGGCTTTCTATTGCCAATAGCATGGACAGAATACTTCTGTGCCCAGTCACTACCATTAGCGGCAACTCCAGTGAGACATCAGAAAAATGTTGGGGGTGGGGTGTTGCCCTGGTACAGGGGGCTCCTTCCCCACTTCTCCCTGCTCTGCTCCTCCTTTCATGAAAAAATAGCAGCCTCAGCAAAGGCTTCTGCCAGTCATTCAAACTGGGCCCCCTTTCTGTGCCTGGTACTGTTAATTGGGTGGTCGGGGGTGGGGGGGAGGGGTGGTGCGAGGTGGGGGGGTGGGGGTGCTGTGGCGTTGTGAACATGACTATCTTCCATTGTCAACTTACAATGCGTGCTCCTGGCTGATACGGTGTGGGATCACAACCTGGAAATAACAGTGAGGTCAGGATTTCGACCCCAATATAAAAGTCCTGTCTTCGGAATCCATATTTTCTGGAAGTTTTCTTGTGACTACAAAATACCTCTCGAGCAGCCTAAACTGTTTAAAGCATCATTAGATACCTGTCTTAATCCTTGATTATACATCAAGCAACTTATTCGTGAAACTTAAGACTGATACTAACAATACAGGGTATCATGGTTATCCTCAGATTATAGATATTGTTGCACTCTGTTGGACAATCAAGAGGTCCATACATAAAGCCGGTTGTAATAATTATGGTTTTAGTTAGTGAGTCATGTACCTTTAAAAATAATGCTTGTTAGCCAAGATCACATGATCTATAGTAACCAATAGAAGAGTAGCATGGGCTACCTCATCAGCCAGTGTAGATATAGAGTTGGAGTTGAAAGCACATGTGTAGTTGTTGTTGAGTATATTGTAAATAAACTTCATATTTCCACTAAAGAAGTGTCTGCTGATCAACTCTATCACTAATATCACAAATTGGCCACCCTACAACAAGCTGATAATTAGGATAAAACAGGATTGAACAGAAGAAATCAAGTTAGAAAGAAATTGGCACTGTACCTCGCTTAGTGATTGTAAGTAGCATGCTCTGTTAGAATTGAACAAGTTATTCCCTCTCAAAATGCCACAATTTGGGAGAATTGATCATTTTGAACCAGCCACAGATGATTGGTCTCAATACATAGAACGCCTCACGTTCTTTTTTCAAGTAAACAAGATTATGGGGAAGAAGTGAGCAATCCTCTTGAGTACTTGTGGGAGCAAAACCTACAGTATGATTCAAAGTTTGATGGCACCCAGTGCCCCAGATTCAAAGAATTTTGATGAACTGGTGAACCTCGTGAAGAGTCATTTTCAACCCAAGCCCTCAGTCATGATGCAGAGGTTCAGGTTTAATTCGCGAAATAGAGCCCCGGGTGAGACAATTGCAAACTACATGGCGAATGTGAAGCAGCTAACAGAATATTGTGAGTTCGGTATGACACTGAACGACATGCTCAGAAATAATTTAGTGTGTGGTGTGAAAGAGGACACTATTCAGAAAAGATTATTGTCCAACGTGAATCTGGATTTCAAGAAGATGCTAGAGATAGCGCTGGTCATGGAAAGCGCAGTAAGAGATTCACAAGCAATACAGAGTATACAAAATGGTGCTGCCCTCCTCATTGAGCAGGAACTCAGCCGAAAGAGGCACGATAAAGTAAGGCTGTGCTGAGAAGCAGGAAACAGCCCCCACTAGCCAAAGAATAAAGAAAAATAGCTTAGCAGTGAAATCTAAGAATAATTTTAATAGAGGTGGAAACAAACAGTCATTTAGCGATTAGAAGTTTAAAAAAATTGAATGCTACTATTGTCATAGAAATCTCATGAGGCAATTCCAGGAAAGATTCACGCAGGTTTGTAAACAAAAGAAGAAGCCCAATAAAATCTATAATGTATAAGAGCCTGAAGTAACAAATTCAGACATTTAGTGATTGTTTAAACTGTAAGTTGTAAAGATAAAACCAATATTTGTCACAGTGAAAGTAACTGGCAAACCTGTCAGAATAGAAATGGACACGAGAGCTTCCATTGAAGTAATTGGGGAATATACCTTCAGACATTTGAATAATGGTGAACATCAATTAAGTTTTGAAGAAACAGCCGCCAAGTTAAAAACATATATGGGTGAAGACTTTCAAGTAAAAGGCATAAGCGGAGTAACTGTCCATTATGGAAGCCAATTGGCAAAGCTACCCTTGATGGTGGTAACAGGAGAAGGGCCAAGCCTCCTGGGGTGAAATTCATTAAAGGAGATGAAGTTAGAATGGGCTGAAATGTTCTAGTTGAGAGCAAGTGGGCTACTGGAGCTACTTAGAAAGTATGCCACCGTCTTCAAAAATGAACTGGGGAAAATGCAGGGCTTGAAGGCCAAGATTCATGTGGATCCGGAAGCAACCCCTCACTTCATGAAGGCGAGACTGGTACCATATGCCCTGCGGGAAAAAGTTGACATTAAACTGAACAGACTATAGAAACTGGGCATTATACAACCTGTTCAGTTCTCAGAATGGGCAGCACCCATAGTCCCCGTCCTTAAACCCCACCAAACCATCCAATAAACTAATGGTTAATAAAGTAGCTAAGCTAGACAGGTACCCCATTTCAAAAATTGAAGACCTGTATGCTAAGCTGGCAGGAGAGACAACATACACAAAGCTCGACTTGAGTCATGCTTATCAACAACTAGAGTTGGATAATGACTCCCAGGAACTTGTCACAATTAATATTCAAAAAAAGAGTTGTACCAATATACGTGGTTGCCTTTCGGAGTCTCCTCCATGTGTGTCATCTTTCAGAGAACAATAGAAAGCTTATTTCAGGGACTGCCCCAGGTTCTAGTCTATTTCGACATGATATTGGTGACAGGATTCACTGAAAAAGAGCATCTGGCAAACTTAGAAGAAGTCTTAAAACATTTCTTGCAAGCTGGAACGCATTTAAAAAGAGAAAAATGCATGTTCCAAGCGAGGGAGGTAATCTATTTGGGTCACCGGGTAGACTCACAGGCCCTTCACCCCATTGAGGAAAATGTCGGAGCCATAAGAGAATCATCTGTGCCAAAGAAAGCCACAGAGCTCAAAGCATTCCTAGAATGATCAACTATATGGGTGGCTCTTACCCAGTTTGTCTACAGTGCTGCTCCCCCTGCAATCTCTACTCAAAAAGAACTAACGTTGATCTTGGGAGGTGCCCCAGAAAGAAGCTTTCATAAGGGTGAAAAAATTAGCACACTCATCCAATTTATTATTGCTTATGACCAGACAAAAAAATCGGTGCTGACATGAGACACATCTCTCTATGGAGTGGGAGCAGTTCTTTTATCAGATGGATGACGGCATGGAAAGGCCAATAGGTTACGCATCAAGAACACTCATCACAACATAAAAGGGATACTCGCAGCTAGGAAAAGAAGGCCTGTCCATCATCTTTGGTTTCAAGAATTTAGCGGGGAAGGCGGAGAGAAGTCAGAGAAGCCAGAAAACGGGATACAACTGGCATAGTCATGAGAGGAAATTTACTGTGGGAGAGCCGATACACGTGAGAAACTTCATGGAAGGACCAAAGTGGTTACTGGGTGAAATAAGTGTGGTGACTGGACCTCTATCTTACTACACGGAGGTGGAAGGCCGTATCATCTGTAAACATGTGGACCGTTTAAGGAAATGAGATACAAATCACCAAGATTTGGTTCCACCAAAGACCATGAGTGTGCCTGCATTTCCTGTTGAAGATACTCAACCCAGGATGCTCCTGTCAGAGTTGAGGATACAGAACTGCAAGTGCCATTCAAAGCAACTGATGTTCAGGCAACTCTGGAAATTGAGGTTCCTGACAAAGAATCTGAAGTTGTGGAGCTGTGATGTTTCGCACGTACCAGGAACCCACCTGAAAGATTGAACTTGTAAATTCCTTACCCAGTGTAAACATTATGTTGTTTTGAAAATATGTACTTGTAAATATAATATGTATAGCCAAGTTAAAGGGGGAGTAATGTAGTAATTATGGTTTTATTTAGTGTAATGTACCTTTAAGAATAATACTTGTTAGGCAAGATCACATGATTGCAGTAACCAATAGGAGAGTAACGTGGGCTACCTCAGCAGTTAGTGTAGAGATAGAGTTGGAGTTGAAAGCAAATATGTAGTTGCTGCTCAGTATATCGTAAATAAACTTCATGTTTCCACCCAAGAAGCATCTGCTTATTAGCTCTATCACTAATAGCACAATTCAGCCACATTATAACACCAGTGTCTACGGGTCTACTATGACGAGTGATGTGTCTGGGTCTATTCCATGTTTAATGTGCACTATCCATCATATTCGATTAGGTTGCTCAGTCAGGTGGAGCAGGAGAATTCTTCCCACTTCCAGATTAAAACTACATCGTGCTACCAGCAATCATTTGCTCCCCTCCTAATTATCTCCCTCCCCTACCAGACTCTTCAAAGGCTCTGGGCTGACGTCCAAACTGCCTGGTCTTGCTGCCCCTCAACCATTCCACAGCTACCTGGTGGCTGTAGCTCATCCATATTATGACAATGACACCATTGGACCAATTTGCAGTGGTCCTTCCAGCAGCCTCATTCGGCATTTGTAGCATGCAGTCGGATCATACCCTAGCTTGGACACACTCCAATTTCTAGGTCATTGTGTGTTAATGTAGAACTAAAGCAAGTCATATCAATATAATGTACAATTTACATCATACACAGCAAACAATAGTTTAATAATACTGGGTGCTGAACTTCCATGGGGCTTCTCCTAGAATACCCTTATAACATTGATGCCATAACAAGGGAACTCTCAAATAAACATCAGATGCCTGGCTGAACTGGGTTTTAACTGGTTCCCACTATCTTTACTGGTATACAGGAATGCACCAGTCTTGTGTCAGAAGTATAATAAAAGGCTCTATGGGATTTCAGTGCCACAAAGATGATTTGGTGCCTTTGCTGACTGGAACCATTTTGTTTGTAACTGAAAGAATTGGAGGCCATTTGTCACTCTTCAAGGAGTTTCAGGGACAGATTTTTATCTCTAATGCTTGGGCATAAGACACTGTAATGGAAAGTTGAAAGAGAAGGATTGTATGCCCAACACAATTTTTAAATCCATTAATTCAAATTGGACTGGGAATCCATAGATTTGAACATGTGATTTCCTGGGGAACACCAGATCAGGAAGTAAGTCCCAATTTTTACAGCGTACAACATGACACAATGTCACATTGGCCAAACTATTCTTTCATCCATGTGTTCCTGAAAAACTGTTGTGGGTGGAATTTCCATAGGGTGTCCCAATCTTTTACTATAGATATGGCAGAAAAACACTGGAAAGCCTGGAAAAACAGGAAGTGGCATTTGCACCATTTCTCCAATGTTTGTGTTCCTACTGTCGAAGTTGCAGCAGACAAGCAGGAAGATCATATGATGATAGTTACATCAACATTCAGAAAATACTTTTAACAGTTATAGTTACAATCACATTTGGCAGTTTGAAACCCCTGTGCCAAACTGAAGTTCAAAATTAGCACAGATGTGTGTTGCTGTTTAGTGCAACTCAATCTGTTTGATAAACTGTAGCTGTTGAAACAGTATGAGTGATATTTGAGAAAATTAAGATTGTGATCAGCAAAATGCAAAGCAATCCCTTCTTAATCTAACACTAAATGAAATGAGTTTCCACAAAAAATGGGCTGCAATGCAATAACAACAACTTATATTTAATCTGGTGAACCATTATGAGGGACGCAGCTGACAATTATTGGACAATTCTACAAGACTCCAAATTAATTAAAGAATTTTGAAAAGAAATACATAAAAATGTACCTAGTGAATGCTGCAAAATAATGACAGTGTGGAAGGACCCACACCAGCACTCTGGTGATAGCTCTGTTTAAGAAGCAGATGGGCACAGTTATGAATGCCAGATGAACTAACTGTCACAGAAATACTCCCTGTCTTAATTGATATGACAAGCAATAGTTCATATTGTGGTTCCCAAGAGGGAGACTTTGTGACAGCAGAGTGTCCTAATTTCGAGCAAGATGGAAAACTGTAAATGCTCTCGTTGTCCCATTCTATAATTGTATGTCATGTCAGATGAATCAGGCAACAGAAAATGATGGTCAATTTCAGGTAATGAGGGTTACTTTGGGATGAGAGATCTCATTGCGAGCACTAAAGTCACAGGTACAGATACATTTCAAATTAAGGGTGTGCAAATATGTTAGGACCACAGTCAAAAGCAATACTCACAAGAATTATGTTGCCAACTTTTAGCCTGGCTGTGGGCAATATAACATTTATTGCAATATTACAAAATAATAATTTTATGTATGCATCACAGATTTTTGGTTAAAAGGTCCTTCTGCTTGATAGTATGTGATATCTATATGACAGCTCTTAATTGTTGTTTTAATGGCGTTTTATAACTATAGTAAAATATTTATTTGGGAACTTTGTGATACTTACACTGATTAAAGTGAACAATTTGCTGGAGAATTGAACATGAATACCTTTTGAATGATTCTTGTGCATTAGCCATTATGTATGATCACTATATCTTCAATGCAAGGCCTTTCCACAGAAAAAACGAAAACAAAGAAGAACAGGTCGTCACAAATTGGAAAGTTTGATGCTTATGAATAGATCAATATTATTGTTAGAAAATGGGCGCAATGGGAAGTTAAAGAAGACACAACTGGAACCCATATTTCAATGATGATTGGTAAGATTCAAGTCAGCAGGTAGCCATCTTAATGTCAGGATAGAGCAGAACTTATTGGTTTCCAGAAACCAGAGGACTAAGTAGGGGGATTATTTGTTTATTATATATGATATCAAGAAGTAAGAATATGGTAGAATAGGCATAAAGGTATTTGAAAAAAAAAGCTCCTTAAAGAAAAATAATATGTATACGCCTGGTTGGCTGAGTTACAAAAGGTTAACCAGTATCCATGGAACTATACTAGGAATAAAAAGTTTCAAGAGCACGGTAAGGATTTTGCAATAACCATTAGATAACTATAATAGCCAATCGGAACGCATAGGCAGCCAAAAGAATATATACTGCTACATAGGTCACTAGGGCATAAAGAATATAATGAAATGGAACTTTTGCCCATGGAGGCTATTAAAATGTCAGACATGAGAAAATTTAGGAACAGTTCTCTAATATGAGTGTTACTATTTAAAGACATTTTTCCTCATTATAAGTCTATTTTACATCCCATGCTTTCCAAAGAATTTTGATTCGGGTCCATGAATGTAGTCATGTTATGGTCTATCACACACAAAATTCCCCTGATGTACTAATTATTAACTCATGAACTGCTTCAAACACAGGAAGAATAGGAGCTTGCTCTCTTTGCATATCTTGTAGCTATGCTTTTGACACCTTCAACGACACACTGTCTCTCAAAACAGTCAACATGGCAAGGATAACTCAGACTGGCTAGAGATCTCTCAAGTAGCCACTGACTTAAAAATGTACTAAGGTTAGACTTGAAAATTGCTATTAGATAGCATATTTTTTTAAAAAAATCATTCTTTAGGAAGTCTGCTCCATGTTGGAGTCAGACCTTATGCCTCGAATGACAGCTGCCCAAGCCCTGCTAATTGCAACTTTTATGCAGCGGCTTCCTTCCAGAGCTCTGGTGCAGACCTCTGCGACATCTCACAAGCAGCCAACCACAGGTGCGTAACATCAGTGACCGACACCCTCTTTGCTAGGGTAGGGGAGCACATCAATTTTGCAACAGACATGGAGGCTTAGAGCTAAAGAGCAATGGTGTCAATAGCTGGCTTTCCACAAGTACAACGTGTGATACATTGCACACACATTGCCCTTAAATCTCCATTGCAGGAGGTGCATAGGTATATAAATAGAAAGTCTTTTTATTCCATCAACGTGCAGCCTGTGTGTGACCACAATAAAGTTTTCCTCCATATCTATGTACGATTCTCTGGAAGCTGCCAGGACTCTTTCATCCTGAGGGAGTCAAAACTGCCAAACCTTTTTGAGCCTATAACCCATGCCAATGGCTGTCTATTGAGCAATAAAGGTCACCCAGTGAGGAGCTGGATGCTTACTCCATTGCGCCAAATGGAGACAGTGTCAGAATAGCAATACAACAGCAGTCACCTTAAAAATAGAGCAGCCATCAAGCGAGCCATTGGCCTTTTAACAATGCTTTGGCTGCCTGGGAGGAGCACAGCAGTACTTACATGCGAGACTGTAAAGGCTAGCAGTGGCCGAATGCATGCTGCATAACATGGTGCAGCGAAGGGGTGTACATACGCAGGATACAAAGCTCGGTGAAACAAATTGCTCATCGGAGGAGGAGGTAGAGGATGAAATGCAGCCATTTGCCTCAGATGAAGATGTAACCCAAGGAAGACGAACACAAGGATGAGGGGGGCAATGGAGGAACTTATGAGAGGTGTGTCCGGGTACCTAGGGCCAGCTCAGCATATGCCAACATGGTCAACAGGAAGGAGCTAATACAGAGATGCTTCTCCTAAGCAACATTAAGGATTTATACGGCCCTTTGGAAGCATATGGCTGTCCAGCCATTGTAAGATGATTGCCTTTGATACCATAGCTGCCTCACATCCTCCAGGAAATGGCCATTCTGCCAGAAGAGAGAAAATCTGCAATGTCGTTGAAGCTCACTGACATCACAAGAGCTAAAATATTAACCATCATAAGTCAGCATTCAGCCACCTTGAGAGACTGACCTTGAGATGCGCTATGACAGAGAGGTCTGCATATGATTTTTGGAGGCTTTCAAATAGACAGTGAAGAAGTCACCTAGCCACTCAGAGGCTTGGCCCCTCTGTCAAGACTCCTCAGCTCTGAATAAGAGTCATGCAGAATTGAAATGTTAACTCTGTTTCTCTCTCCACAGATGCTGCCAGACCTGCTGAGTTTTTTGAGCATTTTCTGTTTTTATGTCAAAACTGCTCCTGTGCAGTGTCAGTTCAGACTCCAACGTGACAAGCAATAACCGTGTGTAACATGAGAGAATCTAACCATCTGCACTTGATATTTAATGGCATAACCGTCGCTGAATTTTCCACTATCAATGTCCTGGGGGCTACCATTAACTCTTAACTGGAACAACTAGAGTAGGTCAGAAGCTGGGAATTCTGAGTTGAATAACTCAGCTCTTGACTCCCCAAAACTGTCCACCAATTACAAGTCACAAGTGAGGAATGTAATGGAATATTCTCCACTTGTCTGAATGAATGCAGCTCCAACAATGCTGAAGAAGCTCTACACCTTAAATGACAAAACAGCTTGCATAAATGGCACCCTATTTTGCACCTTCAACATTCTCTCCTTCCACCATCGATGCACAGTCGCAGTATTATGTTTCATCCTCCTGATGCACACCAGCAAACCATCAAGACCCCTTCAACAGCACCTTCCAAACCCACAATACCTTCCACTTAGTAGGATAAGACCAGCAAAAGCATGGGAACACCACCACCTGCAAGTTCCCCTCCAAGCCCCACACCATCCTGACTTAGAGCTATATTGCAGTTCCTTCATTGCCACTGGCTCAAATCCTGGAATTTCCTTCCAAATATCACCAAGGGTGTACCTACACCACAAGGATTGCAATGGTTCATGATGGTGCCTCACCACCACCTTCTCAAGGGCATTTAGGGATGGGCAATAAATGCTACCTGGCCAGTGATGCCTACATCCCATGGTTGACTGCCATGAGCTGTGGATGTTTCACATAGCACCTGACTATACTCTGATGGACATGCACGGCTTCACCCTTCACAACTATCAGTTGACAGAGGGATTTACTTCTATCTGGAATCTTCAGTGACACTGGTAAGATCATGCAGTTGTATGTTTACCTGTATGTATGTGTTTGTGAATGTGCATGTGATTTAATTAAGCTGGACGAGAGGTTGATAGGAGTAAAGCTGTCTGGGTTTTGGAAACGTAGGCCAGGATTTTCAGCTTGGCTGGCCATTACTTGGCCAGCCAGCATCAAATCATGGTTGGGGCCTGATCATGGGCAGTATACCATTTCATGGCCGCTCTTGGGCCCACCCGCCATGCCTGCCCAATGAGGGGAAAATCCTGCCCATGAAAACGATAAAGCTGTTAAGTTAGAGGCACAATAGGTCAGATCTAATATTTGCATTTTTAGGTAAGTTGAGAGGTTGTTTGAATTTCAAAGGGAAATTAGAGATAACAGGGAAATGTTTGTATCTTATGGGAGTCCAGAGGTTAATAGTAGTGAGGATATTATATTTTATTGACCCAAAAGCAAAGACAAGATGGAAACATGAAAGATCTTAATTTTGGAAGGGTTTGAGTTTCAAGGGGGAGTGAGAATAATGGTATTGCTATGAAAGGGGAAAAAAGGCATATTAGAGTTACTGTGGATAGCTGTTGAGGTAGTGAATGCTAGAGATAGCTAATGAGCTGGATGGCTGTCAAGCCATTAAACTGGAGATGGTTAAAGATAGCTGGAGCTGTTTGAGTTGTTGAGAAGTCTTGGGCTACAGCAAACAGTTTGATTCTGAAGTAAATTCTGTAGCAAAGCGGAAGGGGGTACAGGTCATGTGGTATACATTTAATGAAGATACAGCAGTTTGCCTTGTGTGATATTACTAGATTCCATATTTAAATCTATAAGGGAGTGTTGCCTGGAAAGTGTTTACTTGTGGGTTTGACCAAGTGGATAGTTTTGGGGGAATGTTTTGTAAAACTAACATTAATTGTGTAACTGTAATCTTGTGTGCTTAACTTTGCTCTTATTTCGTTAATAAAGCTTTTACTTTTAATTTTTAAAAACCCAAAAGTGTAATTGGACCTCTTACCACTGAGACTGGTATGTCTTCTCACTATCAGAACACACAAAAAAGGTTGTGGCCCATAAGCCAAGTTTCCCTCTGGGATTTGGCTTGACAGCAATTCACACCGGCTGTGGTCATAACAATGACCCCATTGCAGCAGAGACAGGGCCGTAAAATGCGGCGAGCCATTCAAAGGCCCAATGACTTCGATAAGACTGTAAAACCCTGAAATTCCATGGTGTACTTACAGAAAATGGAAAAGGTATACTTAACAATGTGAGATATAACAACACATGTGAAGCCATCAGTGCTCAAAATGCCAAGGCATCTTTCAAGCTCAAATACCCCTATGTGGTGCCTGCCAGATTGCCTTGGAGAAGGTGGAGGCAGGCTGCTCACCTCTCTGTCTGTAAGGTATTGTGGAGTAGCGTCATGGTCAGCCTCTTTATACAGGTAACTGTTGGGGAGCTACCTGAGACTGCGGGACCTTGCATTTCTGCAGGGGAAGCTGTGGTCGCTGGGGTATGTACCACAGATGGAGGCTTCAGGAGAGGAGTCAGGGGAGCCATGGAAGATGAGTATGTTGAGCTACACATAATAGACCCATGCTCCTCTGCATCCTCCTCAACCCTGGATAGGCTTTCTCGAGTGCTGGGTGGGGTGGCCTGCTAGGGCACAGCAGTCATCCATTACAGCATCTGTTGTGCCACCAGTGAGAACGTCTTGTTACAGGTACACCATTCCCCATGTATCCCATGGAAGACAGTGCTCAAATTCTGAATAGGCTGCACCAGGCTACTGAGTGAGCCTTGTTCCCTTTGCAGAAGTTCACACTGCTCTTTCATTCATTGGGAGTGGTGCTGCATGTGACTCTCCATGAGGTTGGCATGACTCTCATGACTCCTAAGGCCCCACCTCTATGCCAACTCAAGGATCATCATCACTGCCCTCCCTCCTTCAAGGGGAGTTGTGCATGGGCGTGTCTAACTGAAATTCCTCCTCCTGCACTTTGGTGCTGTACCCTTCACCATGTGCACCCAATTCTAAATGTGCGGTACTTCCCTCTGCAGTGCAGGTATCTGTGCTGATGGACTGTGGGCTGGTCAGATGGGATGGTGCTTCCTCCGACATCTCTTTATCCCCCTCCTCCTGATGCCCGAGGGAAGTTCCTGCTCTGGTGGTTGGGCTTGTAGCAATGGGATCTATACGAGACACAACCTGAGATAATTAGTGTAATCCTTGATCAGGAGAAAGGGCAAGCACACATGCAGTTACAGGTCATTATTAAAAATTATATGAGCAGAAGCCTTGGCCCAGAATGCTTCCTTTGTGCTCAGCCATGTGCTAAATGCTCATTATACTCAATCCACCTACCCCCAGCTGAATAAGCATCACCACCACCAGTGAAGCCATAATCGAAGGTACCTTTAACAAAGCGTTGGCACCTGCAATGGTGATTTTCCATCTCCTACACTGGCCTGGGGAGGTACACATGCTATCTGCATGGCCCTCTCCTCCACGGGACAAATTCCCCTGAGGTTTGCACACCCACCCTGCCCAGGCGATTGCCTTAGCATTTTTAGCTTTCATCTCCTGCAAAAATGAAGACAAACTTTGAGACATTAAATCCTGCATCCACATACAAGCATGATCTATGTGGCCATGTGTCAAAGTGGGATTCAGATACCACCTCATTTATGCTTGGACATACAAGTGTGTCATGTCTATTCAGTCATCCTTGTTGTTTGTGACACATGTGCAAATTGTGGCCCATCTGATTTCTCAGTCATCTGAGACCCAAACCAAACACAAATGTATGCTTCAGCCAAATAGCTCACCTTGCCTGAGCACAGCAGATTGTGGAACTGCTTGTGGAACTAAATCCATAGATAAAGGCAAAATACTGCGGATGCTGGAAATTTGAAACAAAAACAAAAAATGCTGGAAAAACTCAGCAGGTCTGACAGCATCTGCGGAGAGAAAGACAGAGTTAACTTTTAGAGTCCGCTCACAGACTCAAAGCATTAACTCTGTCTTTCTCTCCACAGATGCTGTCAGACCTGCTGAGTTTTTCCAGCATTTTTTGTTTTTGTGGCACTAAATCCATGTTTGGACATAGTTGTCCGATGCACTCACTACAGCAGCAATTGCCTACCACGCTCTCTTCATGACGGCAGGAGGGTTCCTTCCACCTGTTGGATATAGGGTTACCCTCCGGCCTTTCATCACCTGCATCAGAATCCCAGATCCTGGTCACAGAACCTGGATGCACTTAATCCATGAGACTCAGGCACACTGCCCCTCTAGAATATTCTTCCATGACAAGAAATAAAGCACATGGGCCAGTCATGATTCTTTCTTAATGTTGAGCTACAAAATACCTACATGGAACCGCCTGGTGGATCGTTATTCTCAATTAGTGCACAGACTTATGTTGCTGGGAGGGTCTGTTCAAGGTGGGTGTACTGTGGTTGTGTGTGAACACTGCAGAATGTAATGGTGTGATCTGGAGCTTATCGGTTATAAGCTTATAGCTAATCAGTGTGCTGAAGTCACAGTTATGGGTGAGACACTTCTGGTGTCCCCACTTGAAAATGTGACAGATGAAATGGCATGTGGCTGGACATGAAGGATCTACAGGTGGAGTCCTGATACCAGCCTCTGAGGTGTCATGCTCATTTCACTTGCTTTACAGTATCATGATCGGATGTAGCTGCAAGGTGCTGACATCTACATGACTGGGTGTGGTGGATCTTTGCAAACAGTGAATGTCAGCTGTGTAGACAAACATAACACATTTGCAATAGGCAGACTTCATCATCCAAAGTTTCTTAATGAGGCATCTCTTACAGCAAAAATAACCAGCTGGCCAAAATTTAAAGCTTATATTCAGATGACAATGTAATGAAGTCTCCTCCCATGCAGCCTTGTGACCACTTCACAACTTCCTGTCGCAGTGAGTGAGTTCCAGGGTGGCCCTTTAAGTATGGCGTGATAGTGAAAAGCCCGCCTTCTAAATTGGGCCTACCTCTGAAGTGTTTTGGGGGTTGGCTGGCCTGAATTCAGGCCGCACCCACTTCCCGTCAATGAGGAATGTGCCTCCAGAGCCACTTTTTCCCAAAGCAGGGTGGCAAAGACAGGAATTTTCCCAACTCCCGCTAGGGTGAAAGTTCAGTTCTTTATAATTGTGAAAATCCTATCAGTTTAATCCTTATCCTTCTCACTAATAGGCCCTCACCTCATAAGTCTGTCTTCATAACTGTAGGCCCTCATTCCTAGTAACATTGTAATGAATCTGCTCATGTATTCCATTGGCTGTTTATCTCTCCTAAAATGTTATTTTGTTATTCACTCATGTGATGTGGGTGTCACTGGTTGGGCCAGCATTTATTATCCATTCCTAATTGCCCTTGAGAAGATGGTTGTGAGCTGCCTTCTTGAACCGCTGCAGTGCATATGGTGTAGGTAAACCCACAGTGCTGTTAGGGAGCAAGTTCCAGGATTTTGACCCAGCGACAGTAAAGGAACGACAATATATTTCCAAGTCAGGATGGTAAGAGGCTTGGAGGGCAACTTCCAGGTGGTGGTGTTCCCATGTGTCTGCTGCCCTTGTCCTTCTAGATAGTAGCAGTTGTCAGTGTGGAATGTGCTGTCTAAGGAGCCTTGGTGAGTTCCTGCATCTTGTAGATGGTACATACTGCTGCTACTGTGCATCGGTGGTGGAGAGAGTGAATGTTTGTGAATGGGGTGTCAATCAAATGGGCTGCTTTGTCCTGGATGGTGTAAAGCTTCTTGAGTGCTGCTGGAACTGCACTCATCCAGGCAAGTGGAGAGTATTCCATCACATTCCTTGTAGGTAGTGGACAGGCTTTGGGGAGTCAGGAGGTGAGTTATTCATCACAGGATTCCTAGCCCCTTATGTGCTCTTGTAGCCATAGTGTTTATATAGCTAATCCAGTTCCTTTTTGGGTCAATGGTAACCCCCAGGATGTTGATAACGGGGTATTCAGCAATGGTAGTGCCATTGAACATCAAGGGGTGATGGTTGGACTCTCTCTTGTTAGAGATGGCATTGCCTGGCACTTGTGTGGTGCAAATATTACTTGTCACTTGTCAGCCCAGGCCTGAATATTGTTCAGGCTTTGCTGCATTTGGACATGGACTGCTTCAATATCTGAGGAGTCGCGAATAGTGCTGAACATTGTGCGTTTATCAGCGAACATCCCCACTTCTGACCTATGATGGAAGGAAGGTCATCGATGAAATAGCTGAAGATGGTTGGGTCTAGGACACTACCCTGAGGAATCCTGCAGAGATATCCTGGAACTGAGATGATTGACCTCCAATAACCACAACCATTTTCCTTTGTACTAGATATAACTCCAACCAACAGAGAGTTTTCCCTCTGATTCCCATTGACTCCAGTTTTGCTAGTGCTCCTGAATGCCACTCTTGGCCAAATGCTGCCTTGATGTCAAGGGCAGTCACAATGGCACACAATAAGCTTGATTCCCTGACTAAAGGGTTCTGAAAAGGAACAATATTCTCAAGGAGTGCTAATTTGGAAATTATGGGTCCACAGCCATAGGTTTTCCACCTATTAACTCAAATAGAACATTGAGCTCTGCCAGCTTTTGATTTCCTGCAAGCAGCCAGTTGGTTAATTATGGCTTTGTGCAGATGCATATACCACCACTTTCATGTTCCCCTCCAAGCCACACACCATCCTGACTTGGAACTATATTCCTCAACTATCACTGGGTCAAAATCCTGTGGCACTCTTCCTAACAGTAGTGAGGAATAAATTTGCAAGGAAATTACAGAGAGGTGCAACAATTGTAGAGTAGTTATATGGGGGACTTTAATTATCCAAATATAGACTGGGATAGCCGTAGTGTAAAGGGCAAAGAGGGGCAAATCATAGAAAATGTTCAGGAAAATGTTCCACAGCAGTATGTTTTCAAGTCCAATGAGAAAGGGGGCACTGCTAGACTTGGTTCTTGGGAAGGAGAGTCGGCCAAGTGGATCAAGTGACAGTCGGAAAAAATTTAGGGGACAGTGATCATTATATCAAAGGTTTAGGCTGACTATGGAAAATGACACGAAACAATCCAGAGGGAGGATAACTAACTGGGAAAGCCAACTTCAATGGGATAAGAATGGATCTGGGCTGCATAAATTGGAGTCAAAATAGTAGCTGAACAATGGGCTACCTTCAAATAAGCGATAGTTCTGACACAGTCAAGGTATATTCCCTCAAAAAGGAAGGGTGGACAAACAAATCCAGAGCTCCCTGGGTGACAAAGAGATAGGGAATAAGATAAAGAAGAAAAAATGTGATTATGACAGATGTCAGGCAGAAAATACAGTTGAGAACCAGGCTGAATATAGAAGTTTCAGAGGGGAGGTGAAAAAGCCAATAAGGGGAGCAAAGAGGGAGTATGAAAGTGACTGGCAGCTAACATAACAGGGAATACCAACTCACCAAATGTCCAGCAACTCACAAAGGCTCCTTCGACAGCACCTTCCAAATCTGCTACTTCTACCACCAAGAAGGACAAGGGCAGCAGATGCATGGGACACCATCACCTGAAAGCGCCTCCCCCCCCCAAACCACAACTATCCTGACTTGGAACTATATTGCCGTTCCTTCACTGTCGCTGGGTCAAAATCCTGACACTTCCTTCCTGATAGCACTGTGGGTGTACCTACACCAGATGGGCTGCAACAGTTTAAGAAGGCAGCTCACTACCACATACTCAAGGACAATGAGGGATGGGCAATAAATGCTGGCCTGGCCAGTGATGCCCACATACTGT
Organism: Carcharodon carcharias; assembly: GCF_017639515.1. NCBI lineage: Eukaryota > Metazoa > Chordata > Chondrichthyes > Lamniformes > Lamnidae > Carcharodon > Carcharodon carcharias. The sequence goes on from NC_054477.1 coordinate 140,988,346, forward strand.
AAAAAAATATAAAAAACATTTGATGGGCATATAAATAGTAAATAGGGAGATAAAAGGAAGAGTAGATCCAGTTAGGGACCAAACAGGGGATTTACACATGGGGGAGAATTTCCCCCCCCCATTGGGAGGAGGGGGGGTGGTGGGGGTGAGGGGGTGGGGGGGGAGGGGTGTGGGGTTGTGTGGGGGCGAGCAGGAGCAAGCGCAAACCTGATTGACACCCCCGATCGGGTGCGTGCCGCCAATTTATATTGGTGGGCCAATTAAGGCCCGCCCAGTGACACGCACACCCGGAAGCGTTGTGCACTCCCTGTGCTGGCAGGATTGGCGGGGGGGGGGGTGGAATTTCCTGAGAGCTTCCCTGCACTCTTTCGCACATGCGCGAGAAAGAGCGCAGAGATCTCCCCGAGGCACGGAGGTGCCTCAGGGAGACTGGTTTCAGTGTTAAAGTTTGAAATGAAGGTTTGTAACTTTTAAAACATGTCCCCTCATGTAACACTGTCACATGAGCCTTGACATGTCAAAGAATAAAATTATAAATTATTATTACATTTTTTAAAACACTTCATGAAACCTCATCCCGCCCGTGCATGAGGTTTCATGGAAAACGCAAAGGCTGCCTGGGCTCTTTGCCTGCCCATCAACCATAAGATTGCATGGGCAGCATTATTTACAGCTTTAGTGACTTCCCCAAGGGCCTTAATAGGACTTTGACAGTTTGGCGGGCGCGCAGCTGATGGGTCAGCGCGCACGCCAAACTGACAATCTAAATGACGCGCGGTGACATTGGCACATCTGCCCTACATCACCGCGCATCACTTATCACTTTATACTTGGCAAACGGGCCCTGCCCCCACTCGCCGACGGGAAAATTCTTCCCATGGAGGCAGAGGGTATAGCTCAGGTATTAAATGAATATTTTGTCTATACCAAGGAAGACAATGCTACCCAAATCATGGTGAAAGAAGAGGGAATTCAACATTACAACACTTCGATATTGATAAGGAGGAGATATTAGATAGGCTGCCTGCACTTAAAAGTTGATGAGGCCCTTGGAGTAGATGAGATGCATCCAAGGGTACTGAGGGAAGTAAGAGTGAAAATTATGGAGGCACTGGCCATAATTTTCCAGTCTTCCTTAGACTCGGGGTGGCTCCAGGAGACTGGAGAATTACAAAAGTAATATCCATATTCAAAAAAGGGTGTAAAGATAAGCTCAGCGACTTTAGCTGTAAAGAACATATTTTTATTTTTTCTTAGACTGTGGCTTTACGATTGGACTGTGTCTTTAAAAACTACCATGACTGAAGTTTAAAAGAGATGTTCACTGGAGCAAGGAGAAGAAAACCTACAATGTTGCTATCTCCTGGAACAGTGTGTGGCAGGTAGAACAGAATGATGCTGAAAAGGAGACCTGGTCTAAGAGGGAACTGCTAGCAACAGTGTTTTGATTGGCTCCTGACCAAGTGGCCAGGTTCTGTGTGAGGATAGTGCAGTATGTCAGTGTTGTGCGGGGGGCCAGGTGTGTGTGGGTGCACAGCCAATCGGTGCCCCCGATCGGCCGGGCACCACCATTTTAGCTGGGCAGGCCAATTAAGGCCCACCCAGCATGACACATGCTCACAAGTACTGTGCGCTCCCTGTGTGGGGCGGTGGGGGGTTGGTGGGGGGGTGGCGTTGCCTGAGTTGGGGAGTGTGCACTTTCGCACATGCACACAAAAGAGTGCAGAAATCTCTCTGAGGCACAGAAGTGCTTCAGGGACATTACTTTCACATATAAAATATTGAATAAAGGTGAAAAAAAAATTTAAGGGCATGTCCCCTCGTGTGAAACTGTCACATGAGCTGGAACACGTTCCTAAATGGTATTTAAAATTTTTCAAACACTTTAAAAACAGTTCATGAAACCTCATCCCGCCTGTGGATGAGGTTCCATGAAAAATGCGAAGGCCGCCTGGGTTTTTTGCCTGCCTGCCAACTTTAAAGTTGGACGGGCAGCTCAGCAATTGCTTTATTGGCTTTTTAAATGGCCTTAAATGGCCTCGCTTGCCAGGCCAAAGATTCTACCCGAAGTTTAACCAACTTGCCGGAGTTTTTGAAGAGGTAACAGAGAGGGCTGTAGGCAATGCTGTTGATGTGGTGTATATGTACTTCCAAAAAACATTTTTTACAGAGCCAAACATCAGAGTTGTGAGCAAAGTTATAGCTCATGGAATAAAAGGGACAGTAGCAACATGGGGCAGAATTTTCCATTCGGTGTGTGGGCATGCACCCGACACACTCAAGCATTAATTAGCGCGCGATGATGTTGGGTGAGCATCCCTATGCCATTGTGCAGTCGTGCAATATTACTATTGGTGGGCATGTGTGAGAGTCAGCAGTGTGCCCGCCGACAATTAATAGGCCTATTAAGGCCATTAAAGTAGCAATTGATGGCAATTTTTCGCTGCCCGTCCAACATTACATTTGCATGTTTGAGGAAACCTCATCCAAGGTCGGCATGAGGTTTCCATGATTAATTTAAAAAATAATTAAAATGTTTTGAAAAAAAATGTTACCATCCTTATGTTGAGGTGTCTCATTCTGATGCGTGGACATTTTTTCCTGGTTTTACGTTCTGTTTTATTGTTTTCAAATTTGTCAGCTCTCTGCCTTCAGGCACCTTGACTTCCATACTTCCCCCTGCCCGTGCAGACTTCAGCACTCGTCCTCCTCCCACCCCCACCCCGGCAGTGCTGAGCCTTTCACATTGACTGGCTGCTTGTCGACTCAAAAATTCTTCCCGTGGATACGAAATGGCTGAGTGACAGGAAACAGAGCAGTGGTTAATGGATCTTTATCAGGTTGGAGGAAGGTTTGTAGTGGAGTTCCTGCAGGTTCTGTGTTGGGTCCTTTGCTTTTCCTGATATTTATTAATGCCCTGCCCCTTGTTGTACAGGGCACAATTTCAAAATTTATGGATGATATGAAACTTGGTAGCATTCTGAACTATGAGGAGGATAGTCTAGAACTTCAGAAGGACTTAGATAAGCTGGTGGAATGGGTTGTCAGATGGCTGATGAAACTCAATGTGGAGAAATGTGAAGTGATTCATTTTGGTAGAAAAAACATGGAGATACCGTATAAAACATGGAGGTGCAGGAGCAGAGGGACCTGGCTGTATATGTACATGAGTTATTGAAGGTGGCAAGACAGGTTGAAAGGATGGTTAATAAAGGATACAGTATCCTAGGCTTTATTAATAGGGGCATAGAGTTCAAGAGCAAGGAGTTATGTTGAACTTGTATAAGGCACTAGTTTGGCATCAGCTGGAGTATTGTGTCCAGTTCTAGATGCCGCACTTTAGGAAGGATATAAAGGCATTGGAGAGATTGCAGAAAAGATTCATGAGAATGGTTCCTGGGTTGGGGGACTTCAATCATGAAGATAGATTGGAGTGGTTCCGATTGTTTTCCTTGGAAAATTAGCCTGAGAGGAGATTTCAAAGAACTGTTCAAAATCTTGATGGGTCTGGACAGGGTAGATAAAGAGAAACACTCCTGCTCATGAAAGGATCGAGAACAAGAGGGCACAGATTTAAAGTAATTGGCAAAAAGCAAAAATGATACTATGAAAACTTTTGGTTAAGATCTGGAATGCACTGCCTGAAAGTGTGATGGAGGCAAGTTCAATGGAAGTGTTCAAAAGGGACTTAGACTTTTATATGAAAACGTAGTATGTGTGGGGTTATGGAGAGAAGGTGGGAGGATGGCACTAAGTGAATTGCTCATTTGAAGAGCTGAGTTCCCTCTTTCTGCCCTCTAACAATTGTGTGATATTTAACTCATTAATGTTGTCCTCTGTCTTCCAATCCAATCCCTCAAACCGTCTCTGTTTCTTTGACTCTGGGTTCTTGCTCAACCACCCATCTTTTCATTGCACCATTGGACAGTGTGCTTTCAGAAGCTTAGGCCATTTTCTCTGGAATTTCCTTGCTAAACCATTTTGCCTCTCCACCTACATTGTTTCCTTAAGATCTTTCTTTGAAAAAAACCTCCTTGACTCAGCATTTAATATCCTTGCTAATCTCAACACCTTTGTTTTAGCACCCTTTTTTTTTTTCATTATGCTTCCGCAAAGCAGCTTGGGACATCTTGCAATGTTAAAGGTATGTTGATGGCAGTTATTGCCATTTATCCCATGTGCCATTATGTGGCATCATATTGTTCGCATTTTGAAATTCAAGGGGCTGGATTTTCAGCTCAGTGTGCAGGCGCACTCCTGACATACATGAGCGTAAAATAGTACACGATGACGTCGGGTAAATGCCCAACTTCATCGCGCACACATGCGATATTTCAGTCTGCGGGTGCGTGAGAGTTGGCAGCATGCCCGCCGACAATTAAGTGCGCTTTTAAGCCCATTAATCAATTAATTAAATTGAATTTTTTGCTGCCCGTCTAACCTTACTGTTGGCAGGTGGGCGAATAGACCAGGCGGTCTTTTCATTTTTTGCGAAACTTCATCCATGTGCAGAATGAGATTTCCAACAGTGACTGAAAAAGCAGTAAACATTTTTTAACATACTTCACATCCATCTTCGCCCAAGAGAATGAGGATGAAGGTATCGAACTCAGGGAGAGAGACTGCAAGGTACTTGAGCAAATTGATATAGAAGATGACAAGGTATTGGAGGTGTTGACAGGCTTAAAAGTGGACAAATCTCCAGGCCCGGATGATTTGTGTCCCAGACTGCTGAGAGGCAGGGGAGCAGATCAGAGGGGCTCTGACCCAAATATTTAATTCCTCTCTGGCCATGGGGGAGGTGCCAGAGGACTGAAGAACAGCTAATGTGTTTCTGCTACTTAAGAAGGATTGTAGAGATAAGCCAGGGAACTACAGGCCACAGAGTTTCTCATCAGTGGTAGGGAAACTATTGGAGAACGTTCTGAAGGAGAGTATCTATCTCCACTTGGAGAGGCAAGGTTTGATCAGGGATAGTCAGCATGGCTTTGTTAGAGGGAGGTCATGTCTAACAAATTTGATTTTTTGAGGAGGTGTCCAGGTGTGTAGATGGGGATATTGCAGTTGGTGTAGTTTATATGGATTTCAGCAAAGCCTTTGACAAAGTCCCACATGGGAGACTTATAAAGAAGGCAAATGCACATGGGATACCGGGTATTTTGTTAAGGTGGATTCAAAATTGGTTCAGTTGTAGGAGACAGAGGGTGATGACAGAAGGATGTTTTAGTGACTGGAAGCCAGTGTCCAGTGGTGTACCACAGGGATCTATGCTGGGTCCCCTACTATTCGTCATTTATATAAACGACATAGATGACTATGGTGGGGGGTAGGATGAGTAAGTTTGCGGATGACACAATGATTGGCCGGATGGTTAACAGTGAGGTTGAGTGTCTTGGACTGCAGGAAGATATAGACGGGATGGTCAAATGGGGAGGTAAGTGGCAGATGGAATTTAACCCTGAAAAGTGTGAGGTGATGCACTTTGGAAGGAGTAATTTGACAAGGAACTATTCAATGAACGGTATGACACTAGGAAATTCTGAGGAACAAAGGGATCTTGACGTGTGTGTCCATAGATCTCTGAAGGCGCAGAGGTATGTTAGTAGGGTGGTTTATAAAGGCATATGGGATACTTACCTTTATCAATTGAGGCACAGATTACTAAAGTAGGGAGATCATTTAGGAGTTGTATAGAACCTTGGTGAGGCCACAGCTGGAGTACTGTGTGCAGTTCTGGTTGCCACATTATCGGAAGGATGTAATTGCACTGGAGGGGGTGCAGAGGAGATTAACCAGGATGTTGCCTGGGATGAAACATTTAAGTTATGAAGAGAGGTTGGATAGACTTGGGTTGTTTTCATCGGAGCAGAGAAGACTGAGGGGCGACCTGATCGAGGTGTACAAGATTATGAGGGGCATGGACAGGGTGGGTAAGGAGCAGCTGTTCCCCTTAGTTAAAGGGTCAGTCACAAGGGGACATACGTTCAAGTGAGGGACAGGGGGTTAAGGGGGATGTGAGGCAAAATGTTTTTACCCAGAGGGTGGTGACAGTCTGGAATGCACTGCCTGGGAGGGTGGTAGAGGCGGGTTGCCTCACATCCTTTAAAAAGTACCTGGATGAGCACTTGGCACATCATAACATTCAAGGCTATGGGCCAAGTGCTGGTAAATGGGATTAGGTAGGTAGGTCAGGTGTTTCTCACGTGTCGGTGCAGACTCGATGGGCTGAAGGGCCTCTTCTGCACTGTGTGATTCTGTGATTAAATTAATTTTTCACACGTCCCTGTTCATGTGACAAAGTCATGTGGATACATGTTTTCCTTACTTTTTGAATCTTTATTTTTCATTTAAAAAATCTGCAGCCCCCTGAGGCAGCTCTGTGCCTTCAAGGAACTTTCACTGAGCGCACCCTGCACATGCACACAATTCAGTGCTCGCCCTCCTCCCACCCCCACCCCGGCAGCGTTGAGGTTCTCAGCACGTGTTTTACACTGTCTGGCCGTTAATTGGACAGCCAGAGTGTAATTGCAGCTGGGGCCCCTTCAAATTCACGGCCTCTCCCAAGCCCTCCCAATGAGGGGAAAATCCTGCCCAAGGAAACCATACAGTTTTTTCTTTATCTATCTTTTGAGGGTTTTCTACCAAAAAATACATAGAGTTGATTAAACCTGAACTTCCTTTTAGAAACATGTGCCAATTAGCTTGAAGAACTCATGTTTCTTCAATATCTTGATATTTTATTTCTGTCTTCTCCTAGCATTTTACCAACTGCTAAAAGAAGACTAACTGGGTCAGTTTCCTGGATTGAAATCACTGTTGATTGGAAAGTGCTCAGGACTCCTGATATACATGTTAATCATGTCTTCAATGACTTGCACACTGAGGTAAATTTCCCAATGTATTTTTGCACTAGAAGGTTCCATGCCATTGGAATGAACTGGAAAATTTAGGTCAATTTGTTAAATAGGGAAGAATTTTCGGGTAGGCAAGCAGGGGCGGGGCCCACTCGCCGACACATAAAATGATGCGCGGTGATGCCGGGCAGACATCCCGATGTCACCGCACGTCATTTGGATTTTTAGTTCGGCGGGCACGCAGCCGACTCGGCTGCGCACCCGCTGCACTGTCAAAGGCCTATTAAGGCCATTTAAATAGTCATTGAATTAATTAACAAGGATGGAGAGCCCAGGTGGCCTTTGCATTTTTCATGGAACCTCATCCATGGGCGTGGTGAGGTTTCATGAAGGTTTCATTAATTAAATAAAAATTTCAATCAAAATTCATGAACATGTCCCAACTCATGTGACCCTGTCACATGACGGCACATGTCTTAAAATATTTCCTTTTCTTTATTTAAATTTTTAAACCTTATACTAATCTCCCTCAGGCGCCTCAGGGAGATTTCTGTGCTCCTTCATGCTCGTGCATGAAAGAGCGCAGGTGTCGACTCAGGGAATCCCCCCCCAACTGCACAGGTATTGTTCAGCGCTTCTGAGCACGCGTCACGCTGGGCGGGCCTTAATTGGCCGGTCCATGTAAAATGGCGGCGCAGCCCTGATCAGAGGTGCCAATCAACGGCACCAATCGGGTTCGCGCCCGCACCCACCCACCCCTGCACAACCACCACCCCCCACCCCCCCCCCACCCCATACCCCCACCAAGGCCGGTGGGGGGTGGGGGGGAAATTTCTGCCCATAATGTATTGGTGCCTCATGAACAAGCACACACACCGCATGTACTGGAAATTTGGTGCTGACATGAGTTTGTGTTTACCTGCAATAATTTCTCATTGCCCTGGTTTACATATATATTAATGTCCAGTGGTTCGCCAGTCATGCTTATCTGAACACCAGAAAGCAACAATCCTACTTGAAGCAAACATCAGCATGATTGTCCTCGATGGGAGAAATGACAAGGTGAAACACTGGGCACAGGTAGAGTATGATACAGTAGCAGTTATATTATTGGACATACTAGCAATCTACATATCTGGACTAATATCAAATGTGTGTTCAAAGTTCACCCTGGAAGATTGAGGATTTTAAGTAATTTTTAAAAATCTGGAAATAAATGCTACTATCAGTAAAAAAATGACCATGTTCATCACTATCATTTAGGCATAGAAACCTACTATCCATTACCTGGTCTGACTTGTATGTGACTTCAATCCCATACCAACATGGTTGTATTTGAACTGCCCTCTGAGGCAATTCACAAGCTACATAGTTGTATCAAACCACCACCACCACCTCCTCAGGGCAACTATATGAGCAGTAAATGCTAGACAATGTTGATGAGATTTTGCAAGGCAACTGTGGGACACGCTAAATGCCGCTCACGAATTTTATGAGGATACATGTATAAATGAGCCTGTTTTCTAATTTGGGCTGCGATATTTTGAAAATTGGACCAATGGTTTACACTGCTGTCTGTAGCTATGCACTTGACAACACTAAAGGAGATGTCAGTTGTTCAGGCAAGAGTAGCAGACCAGCATCTTTGATGACTAATCTAATTGACAATTTGGGCAGATCACTAGTATCGTGGATAGGGGAATGCATATCAGTATTGTCCGCAAGGAATTCCAGAAAGCATTTGATAAGCTTCCCAAAAAGAATTTATAAGCAAAAATAAAAGCATTGTGCATTGAAGGTAACCTTGTGATATGGGTTGGCAATTGGTTGAGAGATAAGAAACAGAGAGTAGGATGAAGGAAATATTCTCTGATTAGTTGATTATGATAAATGGTGTTCCCCCAGGGTTCTGTATTGGGCATTTCACCATATACATTATTGACCTGGATAAAGAGGTAGTGAATTGTATATCCAAGCTTTCCAACGGTACTGATTGCAAAGCACAGTATGTTGGGAAGATGAGAATTAAAAGTTACAAAGGATATAGACATACTAAATGAATGGACAAAACTATAACTGGTAAACTTTTGGAAAGCAAAAGTATTCATGAAATGGGGCAAAGGCAGGTATGTGAATTCAGGTTGCAGATCACCCATGATCTCATTGAATGATGGAACAAGCCTATTCCTGTATCTATGTTCATATGTTCCTAATATTCTCAATTTTGAGTCAAAGTTCAATTTAGTCAGTGAAAACATTTTAAATGCTTCAATTAGCATCTTAGAGAGAAAAAAATTACTAATATGAGATTTCATTACATAATTTAAAGCATTTAATTTTTCAGGAACTTTATTGATGTTTTGCAGTTAAGGTGCAAGTTATTTGACTTGTTTAGGATATTTAATTGCCTATAATTAAAAAAGAGTTATGCTTATGTTAGCACAGACACCCACTCAGCATGCACATCAATAACTACAATTGCAATAGAAAAACAATCTGCAGAGGCGGATGTAAATCATGTAGGAATGTTTGGTAATTCAGGTTAGTTAACCTTCACAGCTTAACATCACAGTAAGTTTTCTTTAGCTTTGCTTTGAGTAAGGAAGCTAAATTTGGACCTATAATTGAAATTTGATTGAACATTTGAAAATTGATTACGTGATACTGAAGTTTATTCCATTTGAACAAATATTTATTTGGTGTGTGCGAATGAATATGTGTACGTAGGCATCTTTGCAACATCCAAAATCCTTTTCTCGGTGCCATTTGTATTCTGAGAAACCTACTCTGGTAAGTACAAAGTAATTGAGCAATTTTCACTTCAATGTTTAATTGTGTGATCCATGCACACAGCTCATACTTAAGTTTCATGCAGGAACGGAGCTGGAACTCATAACTGTTGAACACATAACTCACAACTGAATGGCAAAAACATTGAATCAGCATCTTGACTACCTGAAGGCTCCACACATTTTGGAAGACAGAGAACAGAGGGAAAACTGACACGGTGTATGATATCTGCAGATGGGAACCTTCAATTAATCAGTCAGAAAGGAACTATTATGGTGCACCAAGGCAGACACCAAACCAATATCATTAAAGTCAGATTGTTGCTGCTCTCTCTGCTTCAAGTCTGAACATTTTGCCAGTTTCACATTCTATAGTCCTGTGTAGTCAAGCATCAATATGGAAATGCTTGAATTCAGTTGACGATTCTAATGTAATAGATCAGATTGCATAGGAAATCTAAAGACATAAGAACTTTAATACTGAATAATTCTATGTGTAGCGAATCCTAAGTTTGCAAGAGATAATGCAGCAGATTTTGACTTCGCACGCTAGTGTGAAATGGGTGAGAGTGAGTCTGCAGCCCATTCCACATCTCTCTGGCTTTCATTTCCATTGACTTCAACGGGAGAGATAAAGAAAAAAACTGCTGACTTGCTATCCCCCGTTTTACACTATGGCCATGAATTTGACCTTGTGGGGGCCAGTGGGAGCGGTCGGGAATCCGACCGCCATCCGCAATTGGATCGCGACTGTGATTTCACGCTGGCGGGCCAGTTAAAGCCCGTCCAGCATGTAACATGTGTTGCAGCGCTCAGCGCTGCCTGTGGTGGGTGGTGAGGGGGGTGTGTGGTGGGGGGATGTGTGCTAGGGTTGGCAGGAGGACCAGCAGGGAACTTCACACAGAGCTGCCTCAGGGAGATGAAGATCTTGAAAAATAAAGAAGAAAGATTTTAAAAATGTTAACAACATGTCCCCTCATGTGTCAGAGTCACATGAGCAGGGATTAGTTTGATTTTTTTTTTTAATGACGGATCAAAACCTCATCCACCCATCCATTTTGCAAAAAACCAAAAGGCCGCTTGGCCTTTCCGTCTGCCCGCCAACTGTAAGGTTGGATGGGCAATGAAAATTTTAATTCAGTTACCTCTTTAATGGCCTTAATAGGCCTGTTAATTGTCAGCGGATGCGCTGCTGCCTCCCGCATGCGCATGCTGACTGAAGTATCGCTTGAGTGCGTGATGACATCAGGATGTTTGCCCAACATCATTGTGCGTCATTTTACACTCATTTGGGTCAGGCGCATGCCCGCCGACCACCAAAAAATTCTGACCTATGGCATAAAGTGAAGACCTACCCCAGTGATTTGTGAAATGACCTAGAGCTATTTCAAATCAAACTTATTGAAAGAGGTCTTGATTAGCCATCAAAAAGAGGTGTATATAAGTGTAATGGAGATGTTTCAGAGGTCTTCAGTCCAACCCCTGTGTTTTTCATTAGCGCTATTAGAGAGCCATGAACCATGACAAATATGAGCCACTCTTTCTCGGTGGATAGGGCTATAGTAAATGCTAATTTTTTAATGATAACCCCAAGTGCAATTTAAATACAGTAGAAATGCGGGTGCAGCCAGACTGTTCTGCCTCATTTTTTAATTTCTCCCTACCGGGCTCAGTCTCTCATTCTCTCTCTCACATTCCCTATCTAGCAGGGCAGGTAGTGAAAAAATACCTACGGCAGCAAATGGAGCTTAAGTATTATTGGAAATGAAGCAGTGCATTTATTTTAATTTATTTAAATCTTTTTTTTATTCATTCACTGGGGGATGTGGGCATCGCTGGCTAGGCCAGCATGTATTGCCGGTCCCTGATTGCCCTTGGGAAGATGGTGGTGAGCTGCCTCCTTGAACCACTGCAGTCCATGTGATGTGGGTACACCCACAGTGCTGTTAGGAAGGGAGTTCCAGGATTTTGACCCAGTGACAATGAAGAAACGGTGATATATTTCCAAGTCAGGATGATGACTGGCTTGGAGAAGAGCTTCCAGGTGGTGGTGTTCCCATGCGCCTCCTGCCCTTGCCCTTCTAGATGGTAGTGGTTGTGGGTTTGGAAGGGTTTGCTCTCTAAGGAGTCTCGGTGAATTCCTGCAATGCATCTTTAAGATGTAACACATTGCTGCCACTATGCTTCGAGGTGGAGGGAGTGAGCTTTTGTGGATAGGGTGTCAATCAAGTGGGCTGATTTGTCCTGGATGGTGTCAACCTTCTTCAGTATTGTTGGAGCTGTACTCATCCAGGCAAGTGGAGAGTATTCCATCACACGCATGACCTGTGCCATGTAGATGGTGGACAGGCTTTGGGAGTAGGAGGTGAGTGACTCTCTGCAGGATTCCTAACCTCTGACCTGCTCTAGTAGCCACAGTCCAGTTCAGTTTCTGGTCAATGGTAACCTCCAGGATGTTGATAGTGAGGGATTCAGCATTTGTAATGCCATTGAATGTCAAGAGGCGATTCTCCCTTGTTGGAGATGGTCATCACCTGGTGCTTGTATGGCATGAATGTTACTTGCCACAAGAAAGCCCATGCTTGAATATTGTCCAGGTCTTGCTGCATTTGGACATGGACTGCTTCAAAATCTGAGGAATCACAAATTGTGGTGAACATTGTGCAATCATCAACGGACATCCCCACTTCTGACCTTGTGATGGAAGGAAGGTCATTGATGAAGTAGCTGACAATGATTGGGTCTAGGACACTACCCTGTGGAACTCCTGCAGTGATGTCCTGAAACTGAGACGATTGACCTCCAACAACCACAACCATCTTCCTTTGTGCTAGGTATGACTCCAACCAGCAGAGAGTTTTCCCTCTGATTCCCATTGACTCCAGTTTTGCTAGGGCTCCTTGATGCCACACTTAGTCAAATGCTACTTTAACGTCAAGGCCAGCCACTCTCACCCCACCTATGGAGTTAGCTCTTTTGTCCATGTTTGAAGCAAGGTTGTAATGAGGTCAGGAGCTGAGTTGCCCTGCTGGAACTCAAACTGAGTGTCAGTGAGCAGGTTATTGCTAAGCAAGTGCCGCATGATAGCACTGTTGATGCCCCCTTCCACCACATTAGTGATGATGGAGAGTAGACTGATGGAGTGGTAATTGGCTGGGTTGAATTTGCCCTACTTTTGGTGTACAGGATGTACATGGGCAGTTTTCCCCATTGCCTTGCTCTGTCAACCTATTTGGCTTTTGTTTTGTTTGTAACCTGCAGTATTGGGTCTTAATAAATGGTTTTGTCCTATCAACTGTGTCCATCATTCCTTCCAAATATGGTCACAAGAAAGTTTGACAATTCGTTTTACAATAATGATAATTGGATTCTCAGTATTATGTGCAACATAGAAAAGAAAAAAGCCTTATGCTTAACTGTACTCCTTAACCAGATAGAGTAATTAGCCATTTAGATCAATAAAACAAAGCAAGTCAGCAAGTATGAGATGATGGGCCATAACTTCTTTGAAGTGGCAATCAGCATCAGGTTGCCACTCCATGCCCAATTACGAACGAGAAATTTGTTCAGTGCCTGTCTCGCCCAACCTTCCGACTCAGGCCGGGCAATAACCAGGGTGTGCAGCTGTTTCTGAAGCCAAGCGCCAGAATCCAGCAGAGTCCAATTGGAGAAGTCCCCTTTTTTTATGGCACTAGCTGCCATAAACCAGGTAAGTTTAAAGGTCCCATTGAAATTGACTCCAGGCAGAAGGTAAGTCTCTGATGTTAGTGGGGATCAGACACCGGGTTGGGGGGGTGGGGGGGGAGGCGAGGTAGGCCATTGGGGTGAGCATGTGGGGGAGTTTGGACATTGGGCTGGAGGGATCAGAAATTGGGGAGTGGCATGTTAGGACATCGAAGGGGGGAGTTGGGGGGTCAGACATCGGAGAGGTCAGCAATCTGGGGGCTGTGGGGGCTTGGATATCAGAGGGGGTTTGGGGGGCTCAGTTATCAGGGGTGTGTGGGGGTCAGCCATCATGGGTGGGCAGGTCAGACATTGGAGGGATCTGGGGGGGGTTGGACATTGGTGCTGGGTGAAGGGTTGGAAATCAGGGATGTGTGGGGGTTCAGACATTGGGGGTGTTGGAAATCAGAGATTGGGGGGATTCAGACATCGGGGGTGGGGGCGTTGGACATAGAGCAGTTGGGGGGTAGACATTGGGGTCTGGGAGGGGCTGGTGCAAGTCGGACATCGGAGGGGCGGGGGTGTCACACATTGGCTGGTTGTGGGGGGAATCAGGCATTGGAGGGCGTGTGGGGTGGGTCAGACATTGGGGCACTGGGGATGGTCGGACATCAGAGGAGGGTAGAGGGGGGTTTGGACATCAGTGGGGTTAGGGGTCAGACATTAGGCGGAGTGGGGTGGGTTTGACATCAGTGGGTGGTAGGGTGTTGGACATTGGAGGGTGGACATTAGGGAATGAGAGAGAGATCAGACATTGGGGGATGTGGGGGTGGACAGACATCGATGGGGGCGCCTGGGGGAATCGGACATCCGAGATGGGGTAGCCGGGTTCAGACATTGAGGGCATTCGGACACAGGAGGGGGGTGGGTGGGGGACAGTCAACTGGAGGGGTGGGTTGATGGGTCATTGCGGGGTGCTCGGGGGGGTGGGGTGGTGTCTGACAATAGGGGTATTGGACATCTGGGGGAGGTGGGGGTGGGTCAGACATTGGTGGGGGGTGTCAGATAGCGGAAGGGGTTTGGGGGGTTCAGACATTGGGGGGCGTAATGGGGCTGGACATTGGATGGTCGGGGGTTCTGACATCGGTGAGTGTTGGGGGTTCGGACATTGGAGGTGTTGGACATCAGGGTGGTGGGGGAGATCAGACATCAGTGGTTGGGGGGGTGGACATCTGGGGGTGTCAGAGGGTTGGACATTGAACTGCGGGGTGTCGGACTTTGGGAGGGTCGGACATCAGAGGTGGATGGGGGGATCAGACATTGTGATCGTGGCAGCGAGGTCGCACATCAGAGGGGTTGACGGGGTTTGGACATTGGAGGAGGGCGGTGGAGCAGACATTTGGAGGGGTGGGGAGGGGGGGTTGGAAATAGTGGGTAAGGGGTTTGGATGCTGGGTGTGGGATTTTGGACATCAGAGGGTAGGGGGTGGATAATTGGGGATGGAGGGAGGGTTTGGATATTGGATATGGCCTGGGAGCATGGGGAGGGGAGGGAGGGGGCAAGTCATACATTGGCAGGGGTGGGGCTATTGGCCATCGTGGGGGTGGGAGTCGGATATCGAGAGGGAAGGGTTATCGGGCATGAGGGGTGTGAGGTGGTGTTGGAGGTCGGAAGGGCAGCAGGGCCGCAAAGTGGGGAGATGTGATTTGTGTGTCTGGTTGAGCAGGGGAGTGGGGTCGGTACTACATTGGTGTGGGGGCTCTGGGCGGGTTCGGGGGAGTCAGGCCTGCGGGTCGGATTGGGGAGGCAGGGGTTTGAATCGGTTCGGGTCAGGGGAATCTCATGGGCAGGGTGAGGGGTGGGGAATACCATGTGGGGGCATAATCATGGGTGGGGGGAGATCCCTGGGTGTCAGAGATTTGGGGTGAAGTCCTGTGGGAGGGGTTTGGGGATGTCGAAGGAGCCCTGAGGCGGAGCCGGTCTGTGTCTTTACAATAGTTACCCAAAAGGTAGAAGAGGTTTAAATTCTTCTAACTTTTTCTGGGTAATTATCCGTGTAACACTGCCAGAAAAATCCGAAGTTTGAGATTTACATCATATTTTTGGATGGTTCCCAGAGCTGGACAATTGCCCAGAGGAAGTTTGCACTTATGGGCAATTTCCATGTAAACCCTTACCTTTGATGTTCCAAGAGGGGGTCCCCTGCGCATCTTTTGGGTATCCCCCAAATCCGAGGCTGGGGAGCTCACAGGTTAAAGCTCAATATTGAGTATTGTTGACTCAGTGTAGAAATCATGTGCCGAGGATTGCTCCAATGCCTAGCCGGGTCATCCAAACCCAGCAGGACCAAGTTCACTTAGGGCCAGTATAATCATCAGAGCTGCTTGGATCAAGGATGGGAAAATCACCCTACTCTGCACTTAATTGCTCAATACCTGATCTGGGACTGTTCAATACTCACTCAACCTGCCGAAACTGGAAAGGGTTCCACTCAGCAGTTCGAATATTTCTCACATTGGTAGGCACCGAATTTATGAAAAATCCATAAAAATAAACAACATTCAACAACTGGTACGAAGGCAAAAAAAAAATCACACAAGAGGTTAGTGGCTATCAATCAGATCCTCCTCCATCACTGTTTTTAATGTGTGACATTTCAAATAGGTTATGAATCTGACAGACCTAATTTCTTTACTGCAAGCTCAACCAGTAATACCACTCTTTTAATGTATTGTGCTTTTCAAAGAAAATGTTGAAGATCAATGAAACATATCAAGAAATAATTCTTAATTTCCTCTCTTTTGTCTCATATTGTCTCCTGACTTTAGAGTAGTAACATCAATGTTGAAGTGAAATGAAGGCTTAACTTTCAGTAAAAATGTATATTCAGCAGAGACCAAAATCAATCAAATAAACATTAGCAACAGGCAATTCCTGTTCAGGTAAAGCAGGTTTTCCATCTATTTTGGTCACCAAGTTTCAAGATTCCAGAGATTTCACACTGACTGAACAAAGGTTATTAATTCCAGCAATCCATATTAACTGAGACTTCTTGTACTAATCCAATTAATACCATTCAGGAAACAAATGGTAACAAAATTTGTTGTACAGCATGATGGAATAAAATTAGTTTATCATAAGTTAGGGGATGTGGCTGTGAAATGAAGGTATCAATAAAAACTGGTGACAATGAAGAAGAATGACACTCAACCTCTAACATCTGATGGTAGGCATTAGCTCAACTGTTACCGTGTATTGTGCGAGTTAAGCAATTTTGCTTGCTACGCAACAGGTATCTGGATGCAATAACTGATGCTCATGTCTGTTGCCCAATGATTTGAACCTGCTTTGGTCTGATACAAACACTTACAGTGGGGTATGCCCTGGATATAAGAAAGTAGTAATTGCATAAACAGGATGAAGAGGACATTGTGCACATAGCAATCACGTTTATCCTGAACAGAGGAAACACCTTATATTTTGTTGTAATATCAATTGTTATGGACTGGGGAGACATGGTGAGAATGATTCCCCCTCTTACCACCTCTCAACTGACCGAAGACAGATGCGTTTTAAAAGAACCCCAAACCCCCAAACCACCATTGCCACAGTAATTGTTAAGAACAAATTAATTACAGGTTTTCTTGTCAGTTTTGTTTTAAAAGGGTGAATATTAATCAACACACGAAATGTATTCACAATCACACCTGCTCTCTCTCTCTCTCTCTCTCTCTCTCTCACACACACACACACACACACACACACACGCAGGAAAAGATGGTGATTACAAAAGAGGTAGCTTGCACTTGGGTCTTAAAAGTCCAAAGATTCACTGTTACACTTGCTTCTCCCGAAATGAAGCCTTGAAACATTGCAGGCCTGTAATTCCTTTTTGGTATACTGGAGAAATAGCATATGGATGTTGATAAAGGTAGATTTGTTTTACTACCTGCAATACCAGGTTTTTCTTGCTTCACTCCAATTGAGTGCAGTCAAATTCCCATAGCGAAAACCTGGATTGGTTTCCTCAAATAGACAGCTAAAGAC
The DNA here is from genome assembly GCF_017639515.1 of Carcharodon carcharias. NCBI lineage: Eukaryota > Metazoa > Chordata > Chondrichthyes > Lamniformes > Lamnidae > Carcharodon > Carcharodon carcharias. The sequence continues at coordinate 141,005,699 of NC_054477.1, forward strand.
TGAGCGGAATTCTTTGCCTGCTGTCGGATCTTAGACGGGGTCCTGTTCCTTTGCTGGTCTGGATCTTTCCCTTCTGATGCTCCAAAAATATGCCTTGTTAACAGTCCTTCTCTGAGAACCTAGTTTCTGTCATATGACCATAGCATTTGTTTTTCATTGTCCTCACAAATGGTCTCTGATGACTTGGACATTGTCAAACAATGAGTCTGAGTTTCACCCATTCGCATATCATTGTCATGAAATAGGTTTTTTTCACAGCCATTCTTTGGAATTTCACTCCAAAGCCAAAAAGTCTGCAAGAAGCACTGTGAACCAGTTTTTAAAAAAAAAAATATTTGGATAAGGGCAGCCATTAATCCACATGGATGGTCTGTTGCATTTTAATGACTTTTCAATGAGATGCCCCGAAAGACTGTTTGCATTGTAATGTATTATGCATGTATGAAAGCTAGCTCCAGGGCCTTGTGTAATTTCATATGTATTGACAGGGAGGTGGGGGGGGGGGTCACCTGACCCCTCAACTCCAATTTGTTTTAAAAATAAAATGACTACACTGCATTTTGTTTTAGGTAAAGTGGTCACTTTGAATTTATACTCCATAAATCCACAACTCCCTATTGTGTGAGCATAACAACATGCTCTCCCTAGGCACCACAATTAATGCTGTAATCCTGCTTCTATATTCGTTCCTGAGAGATGGTCATATGATTATTGTATGAGGGGTTATTTTGACTAATGTTATTTTGCATTACTATCTACCTACAGATCGAGCCCTGTCTCACTCATGGTTAGACCAGTTTGATACAGAAACCTTTATTACTGCATCAAAAACAAAACCACCTCGTGCTTTGGATAAATAGCATACAGCATGTTCAACTTCAGATGATGTTCAAAATGAGCAGTCATTGAACAACAGTTGTCAATTCTGGTTGGACATATACCTGGAGATATGTTGATGTGCCACTTGGCCACATAAAATTTATACGCTGTTTGCAGAACTTACCTTATAAAGGTGGGGGCCCCTGTGGCTAAATGTCTCTGAGAAGAGGACCAGGTAAAAGTCAAATGTCAAGAACACTGATTCATATTGCAGACAGGATTAAATGGATTAAATGAGCAATTTTTGCAAAGCTTTTGCAAAGGAGTGAAAAGTGATGGATGATTTGCAAATATCAGCCAAAATTTTAATCGCCCATTGAATATTGGGGTGTGGGGGGGGCGGTGGTGGTGTTGGTGGGGGGTTGGCGGTGCAGTGGCCTTGGTTTATGGAGTCTCCATGCCCTGAAGAGGGGCTCTCCTGGCAGCAATGCCCTTTTAATTGCGCCGGCAGATCAGAGATGCAGATCGTCATCTTTAATTGGAAGGCGTTCCTGGTAGCAGCCTCTTAAATGGCCGAGAAGATTGCTGCCAAAGTTTAGCTTTCTACCTGCGTCCCAGCCTGGGGACTTACCTCATTGTGGCAAAATCCAGGTCATCTTTTCAGAGAGGCAATGAAAAGCTGTTAAAATAACTAGAAGGCATATAAAGCTTAAGTTGGTGAAAATGCACACAAAATGTCAAAACCAAAAGCAGGAAGTATGAAACAAAAACAAATACTGCCAGAGATGTACATCTTAACTAGCCTGCCAGTGCCCAATTAGAAAAAAATAAGAGGCTAACATGCTACGTACACTTTACCACATTAGAATTCCATTCTAATGCAGCAACAATGTGCAAAATGCTAACCTATATTTCTTCCGCTCTGATATTAATGAGACTACTTAGCACCTATTTCACCCTCTGGAACAACTAGCTGTGGCCTTACATTGCTAAAGTCAATTTTCAGAGTAAAAGGTTTCAGCATGGCCAGGAATAATGTTGGATTCTGCCCCAAAGTTTGTATAGACATTGATTGAGGTAAGGGAGAGAGTCAAACATGGTGGGATCAGAGCAGGAATGAAACAACAGGGTCCGATTTGCCCACCACATCCTCACTTTGCCTCTTCATGATGCCAGGTGCCACACTTAAAGTACAGCCACGCAGACCCTTTCAGTGCTCCCAGCCCAGGACTGCTACAAAGGAGACATGGCCCCAAAAGGCAGGAAGACTGCAGCCCCCCCCCCTCCCCAGTTTAGTGATACATCCCTCGAGTGTTTTTGCACAATGTGGAGGCCTGCCATGATGTCCTCTACCCCCACTCTGGCTGCAGGATGGGCAGCAACATTACCACTCCAGCTTGGTAGGCAATGGCAGTGGTGCTCAGTGCCATTGCTGTACAGAAGAGGTTGGCCATCCAATGCAGATAGAGGATGAATAACCTCATCTGTGCCACCAGGGCAAAGCAACCATCTCATCACTCTAAATTCACACACTCAAGCCCATAACAAATTCCTTGGTATCTCACTCACTGCCAGCTTAAAGGACATCACAACTCATTCGCTCACACACACACTCACATCTCCTTCTGGCCTGACGTCCTCTGAAAACTGCCTCCTCAGCCATCAGCATCTTGAAGCCACTTGCACAGATCAACTTGTGCCCCCACACACACCCTGAGATACCCCTTTCTCAGTATGGCCCTCAACCTGCAGCCTCTTCCCTTGCCTGAGGCCACTTTTCCCCCTTCCCCAAGAAAGCCCTAGCCCTGCAGCTACTGAGAAGTAAACCCCCCTTATGACTGATCTGGTAGGTAGAAACTGGCCCCAGCCCCCCCACCCTAAAAGTGATGTGGTGCTGTCTGCGAAGCTTGACGCTGATGACTGTGAGTGCTGCCTGAAGCAAGGTGGGCAAACAAACCTCAAAGTCCCGAGCAGCTCACCAGGTGCACATCGCTTATGTACAGTTGTGAAACACTTTGCCGTGATGCTCGCGTGATTCACGACGTTGCGAAACCGATTTTTGGCCTTCTTGCCATACTGTCTGCTCATGCTGCCTAACACGGCCGACACCAGCGGGCATGGAAAATTCCACCCGATGAAATAGTGATGGGAGAATGTAAGGTTTATATTAGGTATGATTGTGTGAGAAAGTACGAGGGGAAGAATAGTTAGATGAGCAGTTGGGCAAGGCTTGATTCCAGTTTAAAAAAATATTGATGGATCAGCAAGTTTAATGACTACATATCTTATGGAGAATTCTATGGGCTTGAGTTATTGAGACAAGCAGCCAACTGATTCATATTGTAATCCCATCAGGAATCCCTGCTAGAATATAGTTTTCTGATGTTTCCATGGCCCCTATTTTAATGGGATGGTGGAAATGATGAGCAAAAGCTCCAAAGCACCCAACACACTCAGAAGCAAGAGCAACATTGAGACCCAGCCAATTACAACTGCCATGTTTCATTTCCATATGATTATTAGGCAGGCCAGTTTATTGCATTGATTGCAGGCCACCTACCAACCTACAGTACGCAATTTCCAGTGAAAGAACCTGCCAGTATGTATAAGATCTAAATTCACCTCTTACAGTGAAGCTGCGATCACTGAAAGGAAAGGCTGGAGTAAGTAACTGCAAGGACTTCTGAACCGGGACTCTTCAGAGATATGGAGCCTACCTATTCTCAGAGTCCTTCTCTGTCCTGCAGGATTGTCAGGTGGAAGTAAAGCCACATCCCCTTTTTATGGCACTAGCTGCTATATTTTAGTAAATTCATGTGACAGAGTGGGTAGGGTGGCAGGGGGGATCGGATGGTTGCGGGGGTGGGGAGGGGGCTGGTGAGTTGAAAGGCAGCGATGTCAGTTGCAGAGATACGCAGGAGTTAGACATGTTTTTTTCTGTTTAACATTTCCTGGGTAACTATCCAGGTAAGTTAGTCAGAACTGTCCGAAGTCTCCGGCTCTAACTCAGTAGGAAACTCCATTGGAGGGCCCCAGGGAACTAGGGAATTACCCATCAGAAGTTGAAACTTCCCAGATAATTCCTGTAGAGTCCCTGCATTGGGAATTCCGAAGGGTCCTGTGTTGAATCCTCCAAGGTATGCCCGGTCACCGACCATTCAGAGACTGGAAGATCTAGACCGCAATAATAGAAAGAGAGACGGAGCCAATGAACAACCCTTAGTCAGGCTGACGAAGAAGCAAAGGGGATTAGTAGGCATGCAAAATTGTCACCATTGGAGATGACCAGTCTCCCATCTTCCACCCTAAGTAAATTGAACTTATTCACAAAGCTGTTGTCTATACCTTGACTTGCACCAAATCTCGTTTATCATTCCCTCAATACTTGGTAACTAACATGGACCTGCAGTCTGACAACCACTTGACTTTAAATTCTAATTCTTTGCTTTCAAATCCCTCCATGGTTGCAACCATTCCCATCTCTGTAACTCCTCCATCCCTCTGAGATATGTGTGCTCTGCAAATTCTAGTCTCTTGCACCCCCCCCCCCCCCACCCAATTTTAATTGCTGTGCCATTGGCGGCAGTGCTTTTAGTTGCCTGGGCCTGAAGCTCTGGAATTCCTCCATAAACCTCGCTGCCTCTCTACTTCATTCTTCTCCTTTAAGATACTCCTCAAAACATATCCTTTTGACCAAACTTTTGACCATCTGCCTTAATCACTTCCTATGTGGCTACTGTTAAATTATGTTTGATGATGCTCCTGTGAACAGTTAAATATGTTCAGGGTGCTATGTAAGTTCAAGCTGTTATCATGAGAGGGTGAGTTGGCAGCTCTGCTGGGTAGAATGAAGGTTTCTCAAATACATGTCTCAGTCTACTGCAGGTACCTGCACCCTCAGCTAAATTCAGTGTCTCAAACAGTACGCTCAAGTCATTCATGCACTTGTATCAAGCTTCTCATTGCAAACCTGACACTTCTTCCTTTCTTCTACCATATAGGTTCTTCTCATCACTAACAACAACTGTTGCCTTTTTTAAGGTTGTCTACTTGTTCAACACCATCATCCTGCGCCCCTCCCCCCACACCCCAACCCCCCCGCCCACCCCACACCCCCAAACCAATGCACAACATGATTCCTGGAAGCCAGCTTGGCCGGACTCCCTCAACAGAACCAAGGGATCAGGAATCTCCAGGCAGATCTTCACTTACATAAAAACGCAAGGGTTGGCAGCCACATGCATCTTAAAAATTCTAACACCGGAGCAGGCTTGAGCAACCAAGTGGATGACCCTTGCTACTCTTATGGACAATGGCAGCCCATTACTGAGATTGCACTTTGCAGAAGTAGTCAAGTCATCAGAATCTGTTGGGATTATTGGGGTGCAGAAATGTTTTGGAAATGAAAATACTGTGGGTTCTGATGTTCAGGCACAGGAAAAAACAATGGTTTGTGTACAGGTAAAACAGGAAGAACCAATGATAGGTAAAGAAGTGGGAATAGTGGGAATGTCTTCACAATTTACAGAAGGGAGTTCTGAGGAGCAGGTTGCAGAAATATTTAAAGATTTTTTATGTGAAGGAAAAGCCTTTCCATGTGTATAAGGTGGAGTAGGTAAAGATGTTAAAATTTTAAGACATACAGTGATGAGTCAATCCTTGGTGTTGTGGGATAGCGATCTTTGTTCTTTAGAGGATGTATTGCAGGAACAGGTGATAATAAGTGGGGCTCATGGGGATGCTAAACCTATTCCATCGTGGAAGGTAAATTTAAAGAGTAAATGGAAAACAGGTGAGTGGTGGAAAAATTTTCCATTGTAGGGGTTCAATTTATTTTATGTAATGATATCGCTGGGTCACCGATGTGGGTGATGCCTATGGCAGTTGAGCAGCCTGTAGAGATGTCTTTAACAGAAGTGTTGCAGAGAGAGTATCCTGGATTGTTTCCAGATTGTGTGATAACAAGATCACAGGCCCATAGGTTAAATCAAGAAGAACAGGAAGTTAAAAGGCAGGGAGAAAGTGCGGAAATCCAATTATCCGACACTGTTATTGATAAGATTGTTCAGGAAGAAAGAATGGAGGATAATCCAGCTGAGGTATTTAGCTCAAGGCAGTTGGTAGAGTTACAGAAAAAGGATACACAAATAAGACAGTTATATCAGGCAGCTTACTCAGAAACAGAGGCAGTATGTATTCCAGAATGTTATTACTTTAACGGTAATGTTTTAATGAGAAAATGCCTAATCATGTTTCAGCAAATGAAAGCTGGAGGGAAATACATCAGATTGTTATACAATTTGAATATAGAAATGAGATTCTGAGGATAGCTCATGAAATTCCAATGGGGGGGGGGTGGTCACATGAGGGGACATGTCTGAATAATTTAATTTTTTAAATTTCTTTCTAACTTTAAACCTAAACTTAATCTCCCTGAGGCAGCCCCATGCCTCAGGGAGTTTTCTGCACTCTTCCACGCGCAAGCGCAAAAGAGCACAGGCCCCGACTCTCCCTCCTCCCCCCGCCCACACAGGTAGTGCTGAGTGCTACTGGGCGCATGTCACGCTGGTGGATCTTAATTTGATTTGATGGGAAAAATGCACTTGCAACATTTCATAGACTGACAAACAAAGTAATAGCAGGACTGAGCAATTGTTTATATTGATGACTTGATACTTTTCAGTCAAACATAGGAAGAGCATTTACAATATCAATTATAAGGAGCTAATTTGGTGATGAACCTGGCTAAAAGTGAATTTGCAAAAGTGCAAGTTACATCTCTAGGCCATATCGTTGGACATCGTAAGGTGGCTCTGAGAGATGTGAAAGTCAAGGCTATCATCAATTTCACTGTGCCTACAGAAAAATGATAAGTTTTGAGATTTCTGGGCATGAGTGGGTTTTACTGGAAATTTGTACCAAATTTTAACAGTGTGGTTGCTTTCTTGACTGAACTATTTAAAAAGAACGAGAAGTTTCAATGGACGCAGGAGTGTCAGAAGGCATGTGACAGTTTGAAAACTGCATTGACTACGACACCAGTTTTGGCAGTACCCAAATATGCCAAGCAACTTAAGTTGGGCATCGACACAAGCAATATAGGCATTGGGGCCATAGTGTTACAAGAAGATAACACTGGAGTTGAAAAACTGATAGGGTATTTTTCACGGAAGTTGAATGTACAAAAGAGAAGATATTCAAAGATCGAAAAGGGGACTTTGGGTTTGGTGTTAGCACTGCAGCATTTTGAGATTTATGTTGTAAATAATTCATCAGAAACAATTGTTTATACAGATCACAATCCTATAAAGTTTCTGGACAAGTTTTGAGACGGAAGTGCAAGGCTATTCAGGTGGAGCTTGTTGCTACAACCATTTAATCCACAGATTATACATGTGGCTGAACGAGGAAATCTAATTGCAGATGCATTGACAAGAGTTTGAAGCTGAAAGGGAAAATTGTACATTTAATATATATATTTATACTGTTATGTTAATTCATGCATCTAGTAATGTAATAATGTGAGTATATAGATAAGTATAGGAGGTAATGTAAGGTGGGTTAAGAAATTGAAGCCATCTTTTTGAATTATGATGGTTCAATTTCCAGTAAGGGGTTTGTTGGCAGGGATGGGGGGGGGGGTCATGAAAAAAAGAATAATTTTCATAATATTATTGTGATTTATTTTAAATGTAGGTTAATAGTCGGGATTGGATTAGTTTCTCTGTGTAGATGTGTGGACGTGCATGGGGGTGGGGGTGGATTTAATTGAATTGGAGGCACTGGACTGGAACCTTTGTGCTATCAAAAGGGAAGTCATGTTTGAAATGCTAAATTCATAAACATGGTTGAAGTTTTAGAATGTGAGGTGCATTTTTAGATAAATTATGTTAGTTTGAATTTCAAAGAGATGGTAAGATATTACAAATAGCCATAAGAAGCTAAGACCAAAAGTGTGTTTATTTTTCCCAAAGATAACTGATAAAATGAAAAGTATGAAAGATTTATATTATGAGAAAAGGAAAATTGCAAAGACATATTTGAACAATGAAATGTATGTTAAGAAGGGAGAAACATGTATAAAGGAGATGATGTTATGTGTAAGGAGAAGACATTCTAAGATCTAACAAGTGTGTAAAGCCTCCAGACTCTAGGCATCAAGCCACTGTCTACAGGAACCGAAACTAAGAAAACTTACCGTGAATATCACTGTCCAGGGTTTTTTGTGCTTTTCCTTGGTCTGTTGAAATCTATTTGTTTTTACTGTTGCCTTAATGGAGGTGGAACTGGGAGTCAGATTAATTAAAGGATTTAGGATTGATTATAGTAGTAATTTGTAGACATATGTTTATGCTTAAAATATTTTCTTCTCTTAAGAAATGTTTAATTTAGTTTTGTAAAAATCTCTAATACTTGGTGGACTTATTACTACTGAATTCAAACTGAAGGCATGCATCTCAAAATAAAATACAAATTGCAAAACAGCTGTGGCAGCTGTTTCAAGTTTCCCTCTGGGATTTGAGCAGCTCCATATTTACATAACAATACTCCCCCTGATTGGCCTTGTTATGAATGCACCTTCCTTTGGCCATCATATCCTGGATTAGGACTTGAAACCAAAGCTTCTGGTTCTGAGTCAGGGACGCTACCATGTGCCACAAGACCTTCTCAATGGCAGCTAGAGCCATAGAATTATAGGGCAGAATTTTGCCGTCGGCGAGCGGGGGGCAGAGCCCGCTCATTGACACGTAAAATGATGCGTGATGATGTCAGGCAGAACCCCCGACATCACCCCGCCCTATTTAAGTTTTCAGGAAGGCGGAGACGCAGCAAAATCAGCTGCGGGCCCGCCAACAAGTCAATGGCCACGTGAGGTCATTGACAGGATCAATTAACCAATTAAAGGACCTGCCCATCAAACCTTAAGGCTGGCGGGTCGGCCAGTAGCCCCAGTGGCAAATAGAAAATACATGAAACCTCATCTTAGCGGCAGGATGAGGTTTCATGTAGGGTTTTAAAAGTTGTTCTGTAAATTATGAACATATCCCAACTCATGTGACATTGTCACATGAGGGGACATGTAATGGATTTTTCTTTTCTCTATTTTTAATATTTTTAAAAGTCGAGGTGATCTCCCTGAGGCTGCACTTAGCCTCAGGGAGATGTGTACTCTTTCATGCACATGAGCGAAAGAGTGCACTCTAGCTTTTAGGGATTCGCACCCACCCACACAGGGAGTGCATAGCACTTCCCAGTGGACATCACGCTAGGCGGGCCTTAATTGGCCTGCCCACGTAAAATGGCGGTGTGGCCCCAATCGCTGCCGGCGATTGGCTCCGCGCCCGCCTGCGATTGGGTCAGACTCGCCCGCCCGACAAACAGAAAATTCTGCCCATATAATCATAGAGCAAAGTGCAAAATTGTGGTGAAGTGGAACAAATGTATTTCTCTATTGGTGTTTTTAGCTTGACTGTTTCCTGAGCCCAATGTTTCAACCTTCAAATTTGATTGCATGATTTATATAAGTAGGGAATAAGTTCAATTGTCATCCTTTATAGAAAACATCATCCTAATTGTTAAGCACTTCAAATTTTCTTTGAAATCAGAAAGGTGAAAGTTAAAATTATTTCTGGGAATGTTTCATGTCTTTTAGCTGTTCCCTTTTATGGAGATCAGAATTTGAGACAGAAATGCATTAGTGAATTTTTTATCACCTTTATAATTGTGATTGATGGAGTTGTTGTATCACGTCATACTTTCCCTTTTTAAAAATTAAACGGTGGCATGCACTTTTGTTTGCTTTTGGAATAGGTTAGTGATGCACTGTATGATTCATCTGCTCTGAATGCACAATTATCATTCTGTTAAAACCTTTGGGAACAAAGAGGTGTCACAACATTGAACAATGGTACCACTCATATAGTGACATCTATGCCTATTTTATCTTGTAAGTGTTCACTGCTATCATAAATCATTCACAATTTTCCAGAAAGGAAAATTCCTTTAAGTAATATTTCACTTCCACTTTCATAGAAAAATACCTTTAGCTTGTATAGTTCTCAAGCTGTTTGCCTGACATATTCCCATTTTGCTTTGTATTCCAAACCACAGTTTCTGTTGTGAGCAACTAGACAAATAGAAGCATATACATTATTTTTTGACTAGCCAAAAGCCAACCCAAAAACAGTACAGGAAGCTTGCTTATTTTCCCTGTGAATAAATACAGACAGATTAGATACGGTAATAAAATGGTGTTATGTATCAGAAATGATGGCTGTGGCAAAAACAACTCTTAGACAGCTTTAAGCCTGGCAATCTTTCACCAAATATGTATCTAATTTATGGACCACACAAGGTTATGGGCTGAGGCATATTCCATAGTACTGAACAGCCTTGGTGGTAAGAATATGTCCAGTATGTTTGAGTTAACTGTAAGTTTTTAAGTGCATTCCGAGTCTGCATTCATATTTTAGTTGAATTAAGGAATTGCCGACAGACTGAATACAGTTTTATCTTCATTGCCAAAAAAAATTGTTGATTTATCCAATTTAATAACTTAGTATATTAGATGTTGGCATGTTAATGTTTTAGCCTCAAAGTATTTAGAAATTTTCAACATATAATAGTCCTAAGGGTGCTTGACCGTAGAGGTACATAAAAGTCAATAAATTACAAAATGTATAGGTTACTTTTCATGTTTATCATTGTAATGGATATTAGTGCTGGAGGATGGAAAATAAAACTTTTCATATACTTATTATCCACTGCTAGTTTAAAACTACCCTAGGCTGAGCATTTGACAGCCAGATGTAAAGCTATTTCTAATCCATGTCAGCAGTGGAGGTATAATTTATCATGGATGATAATGCCAAATGAGCAATGGTGAATCTGCTGTTGATTTTACTCTCTATTTTCTGCCAATTAATGGACTGAAAATCAGTCAGATTGTAAAATGGCTACTGATTCACTATTGTCCACTTTGTACTACAGTCCAAGACAAGTTTCAACCCAATGCTCCTTAATTTATTAATCCTAAATCAAATAGTATATTAACATGTTTAATTATTTTTAAATCTTTTCCTTCATTAAATATAAAAAATATGGAGATGGGGATAAAGGCTGCTTGACTGGCTGGGCTGGTTGGAAGGGGTGATGAAAATGCATAAAGCGAGAGTTGGCAAGTTTAACTGGATTACCAAAATTAATCTGATGTAGGCCATGGTAGTCATTGTATTACACATTCACAGAAATAATCATTTTCAGTTAGGTATACTGTCCTTTGGTCAATAATGGGAAATGTCTGTGTAAATATGAAATGTAGAAACACATTTTATACTTTCATTAGCAAACAGAGGAAAATGTTATACTGCACAAAGCTGACAGTTTGAAATGTAAGTAGACTTGTCCTTTCTTTGAAGGAGAGAAATTGTGCCTGCCTTAGTTATAAATGCAACATTTTGAACCATGTGTCATCTTCAAGTATTTATTTTCTTCTAATTTTCCTTTTCTTTAAAAGAAAAATAGGTCTCTCTATCCGTTTTCTAAAGTTGTTGATTCATTTTGGTCTACACTTCCAACGACAAAAATCAATCTGTGATTTCTCACCCCCACTGAGATTCCTCATTATATGTGCCAGCTTAATGTCAGAAAGCTATTTAACTGTAAGAATATATTTTAAAAATGTATGGAATCAGAATCGGCCATTAAATTTACCAAGCTCAGCCTTATCGTAACTACCCTCGCTAATTAATCTCCAAAGAAAAATTTCTTCCTAAATATTTTAGATCTCCACAGTGATCACTCAGAACTTCAACATATTTGTCCATCTTCACAATTCTTCTACTTAATCCTGCCCTATTATTTTCCAAGGATAACATGCACTCCCATTATGCAGCTCCAATTCCAGAGGAACCTTTATGCTGAGTGAGAATTCAATTAACCCAGTCTTTATCCATTCCTATAACCTTTGATCCTGTTCTCAAACGGACATCTATCCATTTTTTTTCCAGCAGTTGATGAACACAAGAATGTATGTGTTGAAACCTCATCAACATTTCAGTCACATTGAGGTTAAAAAAAATCTTTGAATCTCGAATTCCTTGTAGTGTGTTCATTTTGGAGTTCCGCCTTCTGTTTCTGAGACCACAAGTCATATAGTTTGCTGGTAGTCATATTGTCTGTGGCTCTTAGCATTTAAAGATAACATTAAGCACCCCCCCCCCACCCCCAACCACCACACCCCACCTCCATTCCTCTCCAATGCAAACAGGTTTCAATAATTTTACACAATGGACTTATAACGATGCTGTGGATAATAACACAATTGCTTCATATGTTGATCTGGAATTCCTCTGTCTACAATTTTAGTGCTGACATAAATTCATTTCATTCAAGTGGAATAATAACAGTTCCAGCAGTAAACAAAAGAACCACAGAACAGTCAGTTAAGTATTTTATGTTATCTGAAAGCATAATTTCAATGTTACATTTCTTTAGCTGAAAAAAAACACATTTTTTCTGGGTCTAATAACCCTCTTCTCTAGTCATAAAAATTATTTTCTTTTCCATGCAGTTCATGTTTACATACTGCAAAATTATAATTTCCACTTTTTGGTAAGCTAATAGAGTACTTGTCCATATGTTCTACTAGTATAAGTTTAATTGTCCAGATGTAAATCTTCAAATGTGTTTATTTTGACTTAATTTTATGTTTTTACTACACATACTAAGGGTAAAATTAGGATGTTATCTAGTTGGGTCAGATAGAGCCCATGATAATGTAAAGCATGATAAGATTAATTTAACTCTTTTACCTCATGGGTTTAAAAAAAGTACTCAATGTCCTTATAACAATCTCGAGGAGAATAGTACAATCATTTCATTTGGAATTCCTTTGTCAAAACAGTCAAAATAAACACTTTGAAGGATTTATATTGAAACAATGAGTTTGTTTTTCATTTATTTCAAACATTAATAATCATGTTTAGGCAGTTAACATAGGACTGCCAGTTTATACAGCGCCATATGTTTTCAATCAAATAAGAGAAAATTTGAGTTAAGTAAACAAAATCCTTTTGGCCACTAATCTAAATAATCCTTCTAATTGGCAAGTGAGGCATGGTTGCCACCATTACAGAAGCTGAAAGCATCTGTGATTGACTAGCAAGTTGATGACTTTCCATTCACATTATTGTTACTTTCTTCCTCTCCATATGGAGAGAAACATTGTTCTTCCTATTTTATATCAAGTGATAGTATCTTCATAGAGGTTGTGTAGAATTTCCAGTCTTTAAAACTTAAAGAAGGCTTCCCAATGGCCATACAAAATGGGATTAAAATTAAGAGCAACACAGCTGAGAAATCCATAGTTACTGCAATAGTAACAACTATCCTAGCAACCCCTATTGAATGTAGTGAGAATAGGAGCAAAAAAATGTAAATAAGGGGCAAAAATATCAATGTACATGTATATTTGGACATGGGGGGGTCACAATTCAAACTACTCCTTAAACATCTGTGTGTGCAGTCCAGAGCAACCTTTCCTGCTAGCTGCCTGCACGCACAACAGAAGGCCCAATAAAGTGCAGATATAGCACAGTTTCTGCCTAACCTCTGGCTCTTAAAAGTAATCTATCCCTCCTAAAGGGAAGTTGCACTTATTCATAGGAGACTGCTGTTGACTACCACTGGTGGAGCTGCAACCACAGGAGATGGACTATCAAGAAGGCTGCCTGATTCATGAATGCAGCACTGCAGGCCCTTGAAATGAATTCAACAAGAGGAAAGAAGCCATTTTTCCACAAGGCATCAGGGGGCCACAGGGGGCTTCCTGTTAAGGGAATAGGAGGAGGTGGCCATGGAGCTCAGTTTGCATTCTAGGCCTGCGGTCCTGCCAACAGCACTGGAAGAAGCTTAATGACCTCTTGGCTGCAGTAACGGGCTCCATTTCAGTCAAATGAATCTCAAAACAGTCAGCATTCCTCTGATTTCTCTTTCTGTACGCAGTGAATGCAGAATTATAGATGGTGTTATGCACATGATCCCATTTTGACACCACACTCCAGCCTTGAGCATTGTTGTCCAAAAGAGACTGATTGAGTACGATGAGGATCTCTTGGATCCTTTCTGGGCCAATGGTATAGAAAGTGTTGATCCAAGGATGACCTTTCTTCTTGGAGTGAAATAGTTTCCTTGGCTTAAGCCTAATTTTGTGACACATAAGGGAGTTGTCTGTGTCACAGTCAGTGCTGTGATACCTACAAGCGATGAGGACACCATTGTGGGTTGTACATCTGATGATGATGAGATTGAGCTGGTGCCAATGGCACTTTTTTTTATCTTTTTGCAGGATGTGGGCATTGCTGGCTGGGCCAACATTTATTGCCTAGCCCTAATTGCCCTTGAGAAGGTGGTGGTGAGCTACGTTCTTGAACCACTGCAGTCCATGTGGTGTAGGTACACCCACAGTGCTGTTAGAGAAGGAGTTCCAGGATTTTGACCCAGCGACAGTGAAGGAATAGTGATACATTTGCAAGTCAGGATGGTGGGTGGCTTGGAGGGGAACTTCCAGATGTTAATGATCGTGGGTTTGGAAGGTGCTACCTAAGGAGCCTTGGTGTGTCTTATAGATGGTACACACTGCTAATACTGTGCATCAATGGTGGAGGGAGTGAATGTTTGTGGGAGGGGTGCAAATAAAGCTGGTTGCTTTGTCCTGGATGGTGTCAAGCTTCTTGAGAGTTGTTGGAGCTGCACTCATCCAGGCAAGTATTCCATCACAGTCCTGACATGTTTCTTGTAGATGGTGGATAGGTTTTGAGGAGTCTGGAGGTGAGCTACTTGCCACAGGATTTCAAGTCTCTGATCTACTCTTGTTGCCACAATACTTATATGGCTAGTCCAGTTCAGTTTCTGGTCTATGGTAACCCCCAGGATGTTGATAGTGGGGGATTCAGTGATGGTAATGCCATTGAACTTCAAGGGGCGATGGTTAGATTATCTCTTGTTAGAGATGGTCATTGCCTGGCACTTGTGTGGCGCATATGTTACTTACCAATTGTCAGCCCAAGCCTGGATATTGTCCAGGTCTTGCAGCATTTAGACATGGGCTGCTTCACTACCTGAGGAGTCAGGAATTGTGCTGAACATTGTGCAATCATCAGCGAACATCCCCACTTCTGACCTTATGATTGAAGGAAGGTCATTGATGAAGCAGCTGAAGATAGTTGAGTTTAGGACACTACTTGTGGAGCTCCTGCAGTGATGTCCTGGAGCTGAGATGATTGACTTCCAACAACCACAGCCATCTTCCTCTGTGCTCGGTGTGACCTCAACCAACAGAGTGTCCCCTCTGATTCCTATTGACTCCAGTTTTGCTAGGGCTCTTTGATGCCACGCTCATCAAATGCTGTCTCAATGTCAAGGGCTGTCACTCTCACCTCACCTCTGGAGTTCAGCTCTTTTCTACATGTTTGAACCAAGGCTGTAATGAGGCGGGAAGTTGAGTGATCCTGGTGGAACTCAAACTGAGTGTCAGTGAACGGTTAATTGCTAAGTAAGTGCCGCTTGATAACACTATTGCGGACCCTTTCCATCACTTTACTGATGATCGAGAGTAGACTGAGGGGGCGGTAATTGGCCGGGTTGGATTTGTCCTGCTTTATGTGTACAGGACGTACCTGGGCAATTTTCTAGGGGAGATGCCAGTGTGTAGCTGTACTGGAACAGCTTGGCGTGGAGCATGTCAAGTACTGGAGCACTAGTCTTCAGTACTTTTGTCAGGATATTGTCAAGACCCATAGCCTTTGATTGTTCAGTGCCCTTAGCTGTTTCTTGATATCATGTGGAGTGAATCAAATTGAATCAAGACTGGCAAATGTGATGCTGGGAACCTCTGGAGGAGGCCGAGTTGGATCATCCACTTGGCACTTCTGGCTGAAGATTGTTGTGAATGTTTCAGCCTTATCTTTTGCACTGATGTGCTGGGCTTCTCCATCATTGAGGATAGGGATATTTGTGGAGCCTCCTCCTCCAGTGAGTTGTTTAATTGTCCACCACCATTCACGACAGGATGTAGCAGGACTGCAGAACTTAGATCTGATCGGTTGGTTGTGGAATCACATAGCTCTGTCCATCACTTGCTGCTTATGATGTTTGACATGCAAGTAGCCCTGTGTTAAAGCTTCACCAGGTTGACACCTTATTTTTAGGTATGCCTGGTGCTGCTCCTGGCATGCCCTCCTGCACTCTTCATTGAATCAGTGTTGATCCCCTGTCTTGGTGGTAATTGTACATTGGGGGATATGCCATGCCATTGAGGTTACAGATTGTGTTTGAGTAGAATTCTGCTGCTGATGATGGCCCACAGCACCTCATGGTTTCCCAGCCTTGAGCTGCTAGATCTGTTTGAAATCTATCCCATTTAGCACAGTGGTAGTCCTATACAACAGGTTATCCCTAATATGAAGATGGGACTTAATCTCCACAGTACGGTGCAGTGATCATTCCTACCGATACTGTCACAGCTTGTGTCACGGCTTGGTTTTGAAGCAGCTGTTGGTCATTATAACAGCATAGCCCCAGCAACCTCTGTCCATTTTCATTTAGATTGCCATTTCCCTGGTATTGCACAAGCTGTGCAATCAGTACCCACCCTTGCATTGAAGTCCACGAGAAGGTTCGTTTCCTCAGCACTGGGAATTCTGCTGATGGCAGTGTCAAGTGCCTCATAGAATTGATCCTTGACATCTGGGCTGGAGATGAGCATTGGGCATAGATGCACACGATGTTAACTGGGCTTGCGCTTCTTGACAAGAAAAGAGTACAAAGTATCTCTGAACCTTCTGTGGGGGATTCGAACAGCGCAAGTAGAGTTTTACTGCAAAATCCACTCTATGCTCATGTGTTGCCTCTTGGCTTGCTCCTTGTCAGGAGAATGTGTAGTTCTCTCCTTAGGGGATCCACTTTGAGCAAGCCTAGTTGAAAGATGAGTCTCTGAGCTCTAAGAATCCACTGAAAAAGGTAGGCCATGGAGGACAGCACCAAACTGACTGGCGGTGCCCCAGTGCAGGATGGTTAAAGAAAGCCAGCATGGATTCAACAAGGGAAAATCATGATTAACTAACTTGCTGGAGTTTTTTGTGGAGGCAACAGAGAAGGTTGATAAAGGAAAAGCTGTTGCTATGGTGTATATAGATTTTCAAAAGGCCTTTGATATGGTGCCACACAACAGACTTGTGAGCAAAATTCTTGGTCATGGAATAAAAGAGAAAGTAGACACTTGGATAAGAAATTGGCTGAGTGACAGGAATCAGTAGTGATAAATGGTTGTTTTTTCTGGTTGGAGGAAGGTTTGTAGTGGAATTCGTCAGGAGTCATTGTTGGGACCCTTGCTCTTCCTGACATATATTAATAACCTAGACTGTGGTGTGCAGGGCATGATTTCAAAATTTAAAGATGATACAACGATTGGAAATTTTGTGAGCTGCAATGGGGATAGTCTTGAACTACAAAAGGACATAGACATATAGGTTAATTGGGCAGAGGAGTGGCAGATGAGATTCAATGCAGAGAAATGTGAGGTGATTCCTTTTGGCAGGAAAGATATGGTGAGACAGTATAAAATAAAGGGGGAGCCTCTAAAAGAGACATAGAAACAGAAGGACCTCGGTGTATATGAACATAGGTCATTGAAGACAAGATCCTGAGGAGTATGGACAGGCTAAATAGTGAGAAACTGTACCCACTCAAGAGAACATCAAGAACTAGAGGGCACAAATTCAAAATAATTAACAACAGGAATAAATGTGATGTGAGGAAAAACATTTCACCCAGAGGGTGGTTGAAGGCTGGAACAAACTTCCTGAAAGGAGTGTGGAGACAGGTTTGAGTGAGGTATTCAAAAGGGAATTGGATTGCTACCTGAAAAGAGAGAATGTGCAAGGTTACAGGGAGTGGGACTAGATGATAAGCTCTTTCAGGGAGCCAGTGCAGACTTGATGGGCTAAATATAAAGATATTGTGATACTGTGATCTCTCACACTGCCGGAAGTAACCCCTGGTTCATCATGCTCTATATCAATTGAGTGAGACCTTAGAACCGATAAGTTGCTTCCTGTATTGTGCCAACATATACCATGAAGCTGGAATGTTCTCTCCAGTGCACAGGCCCAAGAATCTGGTCCCCGCTCTCGGCATCGCTACTATTGTCAATAGGAAAGGATGAAACCAGTACTGTTTGGTACCAGCTCTGCTGCAGGAATTGCTGAAAGGTTGTCTGACAGATGACAGATTACCACTATGGGACTCTACTTCGGATTATCTGTCAGGGTTTACTTCCTTAGCTTTCTTCTCTGCCAAGACACCCACAAGGCAGTGGGACTAGGGGTCTGGTTCGTGGGCACCAGCGACATCGGTAGGCCTGTATGCCATGTGTCTGGATGTCAGGCCTCCTCCGAATCCCCTGTAGTTTAGACCTGGTCCTTGAGATACCAAGTTTATCTATGTCACTACAATGATGCACTACATTGGACTTGCTGTTGAAGATGGCTCTGGCAGAATCATCTGCTCCCACTGGTGGCAGGTGTCATGGCAGGTGGGGGAGCGGAATTTGGTGTGAGGGGCAGAAATCGGTTTCATGCCAGCATGAATCACAGCGGGATCATCCGACGTTGTCCGCCATGGCGGAACATGGATCCCGCTGAAGGTCAGCGTGAACACAATTTGCATCCTGTTAATGGGATGCTGGCGGGAAAACAAAGTGGCCCAGAATATGCCTGGACAAGTGTAGTGTGCAGAAGCCGTGACTTACCATTAGGGCCTTGCTCAGATCGCAAACATCTGAGGAGATGATGCTGGAGCCCTACAGCTACCAGGCCACGGAGGAACACATGCACTGCATGCTGGGTGAATCCTCATGCACACGGCTCTGCTGCGAAACAGCCTTCGGAAGGTGGGAGGTCTCCAAGCAGAACCTTCAAATTCGCTGAGGCTTTGGACCTTCATGGACTTCACCATGGACTTGAAACATCTCCCGTGGTCTCCGTTCATGCTTGGGGCTTGCTTCAGAACTTCACAGACTTCGCAATGGGCTGGTATGGATGATCAGTGAAGGGGAGGGTGTTGGGTGGAGAGGAAGCTCTAGGCATGAGTGGGATAGGAATGTGTGCTGGGTTGAGGGGGGGTTATAAAGTTGGAAGGGGGTGATGAACGTGACGGGGGCTGAGGTTGCACGCGGGGACAAAGGTGTCATGGGAGGGTAAGTTGGGAGGGGAAAGGAGGGTATCTTGGGGGGAGGAGGGAGTATGCGAGAGGAGGCCGTACTGGAGAAGGAGGGTGTAACAGGAGAGAATGCTACAAGTAGGGAGGTAAATGCAACATGGGAGGAAGGTGTAAGGGAGGGAGTACAGAAGGGGGAAGGTATCCTGGGGAAGGAGGGAGTTCGGAGAGGGGAAGGTGTCCTGCGGGAGGACGGACTAAGAGTGGAGGAGGGCATAAGGCAGGGTGGGGATGTTCCAGTTGAAGGTGCAAGGAAAGAGCCTGTAGAGTCAATGAGTAACTCCTAAGGAGTGAACCCAGGGTGGGCATGGTAGAAGGGAATGACAAGTGTGAGCGGGGGCAGAGGGAGTCGGCAGGGTGGGAGGGTGAGAGTGCGTCAGTATCGATTGTCAAGGAATTATTATATTTTACCGATTATTACTATGGGATACTTTAACGCAGGCTTCAGGATTTTGCCCTTGGCGGGGGTGCTCAGTTGGGACCGACGGGGCAGTTGGGAAGCCGACCGCCGCCTGCAATTTGCTCCGCACCACGATTTTATGAGGATGGGCCAATTAAGGACCCTCCCAGTGTGGAACGCGATTGGCAGCGCTCAGCACTACCTGTGCAGGCAGGGGTGAAGGGCAAGCGGGCCTAGCACGATCTTCCCGCAAATGCGTGAAACAGTGCTTCAACCTCCCTGAGGCAGCTCCGTGCCTCGGGGAGATGAAACGTTGTTTAAAAAAAAAGGAAATTAAAATGGCATAAAACATGCCCCCTCATGTCACTCTGTCACATAAGCTGGGACATGGTTTTAATTCAAAAATAAAATTTTTATTTGATTTTTATTTGCTTTTGGAAACCTCATTCCACCAGTTGATGAGGTTTCCTTAAAAATGTAAAGGCCACTTTGCCTTTTCGCCCGCCTGCCAACCATTAGGTTGGATGGGCAACATAAATTTTAACTTAATTAGCATTTTAATTGCCTTAATATCGAAAGGCTGCATGATGACATCAGGATGCTCGTCCGACGTCCTTGCGCATCATATTATGCTCGGGCATGTCAGGCGCGCACCTGCACACCGAGCAAAATATTCTGCCCAGATGCCTGTGCTTCTTTTGTGTGTGGCTAATTTGATTAAACCAGTGACAATTAGACAGCAATATTAAACTATCAAAACAGTGAGGTGTAAAACAGGCATTTGAAATGGAGATGTGTAAAACTAGGGTGAGATCTCAGCGAGATGGTGTGAATGAGATGTACATTTTTAGATAAGTAGGAGGGGTGTTTGATTTTCAAAAGGACACGGAAGATGTTTACTATGGGCAAGATAAAAAAGGCAAGTTTATTATGTTAACTTTTCCCAAAAGTGCTGGCCATAATGATAACATGAAAGACTGTTATATTTTGGGAGAAGTATCTTTGAAAGGCAAGTTAAAACAATGGGATTTATAGATAAAATATGGAGAAATATTTTTAAAGAAGGATGGAAGGCTGAGTGAGGCGTGGCCAAGTGAGAACGTGAACGGTGACTGTGTGAAGCAGACTTGGGGAAAAGCCCCTAGCCATCCTGAAGAAGTTTGCTGTCCCAGTAACCAAAGTTGTGTTAAAAGCCCTTGGAATTCCATTGTCCAATGGGTGCTTGAGGTAATATTGTTGGATGACTTTATAAATTTGGAATCTATTTGGACTGCTGCCTTAAAGGGCTTGTGTAGTTGGTAGTCTGGTTAAGTAGAATTTTTGGGAACTGTTATAACTGTGTAACTCTAATCTTGTGTGTGCGTTTAAGGTTTTTCTTCTTTTGCTAATAAATGTTTTCATTTAATCTTTAAAATCTCTAAAGATAATAGTGGATTCATTACTTTGGACTTCAGTGCACAAGCCTTCTCGTAATAAATGCGAGCTGCAAAATCTTTGTGATAGAATGGCTAAGATTCCCTTGTGGATTTGATCAGCCTGGCAAATAACACCTGCCATTACATGACACTGAAAGAAGGGGTGGTGATGACGCTGGTGAGGACACAGAGGCAAACATGGACCCTGGAGGTGGGAAGGAGGAGGTCGGGGAGGTCAATTTGGATGGGGGTAGGATTTTTGGGAAGGTAGGGAACATGCACATTCACTTGGACACCCTGGAATGAGAAGGGTTCGGGCTGTAGAATAATGTCAGAGGGGGTGGACTGTGATTTGTATAAGGACATGGGTGACTGGGGGAGGGGAAAGGAGAGGGGAGTTGATCAAAGATTTAATGACTACTATGTTGTGCAAATCGTAAGTGAGGGGATCCTCGTGTTGGATGGGCAGAGGTACTGCATGGGAGTGCAATCAACGGGTGGTCCGACGTACTGACTCCTTGGGAATTGCCTGGCAAGTCTGAAATTCTGACAGGCATTTCCCTATTCCGTGGATCCTCCAAAAAAGTCTCTGGCTCTTTGTTAGAGCCAGAGACTTTGGACGGTTCTGATGAACATACTTGAATAGTTACCCAGAAAATGTTAGGAAAGTCCTTTTCAAACTCCTGCATACTGTACAACTGACCCCCCAATCACTCACACTGACCAACCATCCCTCTTTCCTATACCCTACCCCCACACCCCCACCAATTCCCCCTCAAGCCACATTCACTCACCCATTCACTAACCCACTCACTCATACACTAATTTGCCGGCACACAGAGAAGCTTTGAAACTTTTAAAGACTTACCAGAATACAGCAGCTTGTGCACAAAAAGGGGGCCATGGCTTCTGCACAGTTTCTTTTCCTCCTGTCTCCATGGATTTCTGCGCTGAGGGAGTTATTCTGCATCATGGATCAAAAGTTTGGCCAACAAAATCGTATCCAGCTGTTGGATAGTTTTCTGTCTGATCAGCGTCAGACGAAGGGGTCCTGTGGCTGATCAGAAGATTTGGGTCAATATTTTAACCAATCAGTCCCACATACTCCTGAAGTATATGCACCACCTACTACTGCACAGTTAAAGAATTCCATGATGAGCAAGTTAACCATTATAATTTGTTTGATTTCAACATTATCTTCGTCCTCAGAATTTTCACCTTGGGTAGTTCACCGAATAATGGTGGTTTGAGTTAAGCACCTATTAAGTAACTATTAACTGTCCCTTTGGCATTCCTGAAATACATTCACTCATTGGTTTTGTTCCAGTGTTGTCATCTGCTATAAGAGTCAGATCAGCTAAAGGTGCTTTCATCCTCATTCTGTTTGTCTTTAATCTTTCAATTTTATTGACTATTTCAATAAATAGCAATCATTGAGTCTTCTATTTTTTATATCACAGCGGAATCTCTTATTTCTTCTATTGAAGGAAATGACTGTTTCCGCAGCATTTTTTTTTAAGGCAGTTGACATCAGGTCCAACAAAGCCTCCTTCTCCGAGAGCACAAACCAGTTGGAACCAGGAGCCTCTCCATATGACACAGTTTAGCATAATCCAGTAATTTAAACAGGAGCATCCATCCATGGAACCCCAGATGGAACTTTGATAAATGTTTCTACAATCTATTAAAGTTCATGACACACTTTTCCACGAAGTGACCATCTGTTTTCTGAAATCTACCAAATTCTGCCCTTGTCTCACACGCATTTAACAGATCATATTCTTGCAGAGTTCATCCAAAACTCTAATAAAAGGTCCAAACCTTCATCATGATCCAACTGATGGGCATCCACCTCATAAAACACTTTACTTTTGATTTGACTTTTTGCAGGAAACAACAATGCCAAGGCCATACCTTGTTTTCTCTTTGGTCAAGTCGTCACTCATGTACATATCCACTGGTCGTAAGTTCAGACTCTGAAGGCATCTGTTATGTTGGGTTTATCTCAGGGTTCATTAGCCTCTTATTCTAGAAGAGGTCTTGCTGGAGGCAACAGGCTTTATTCAAAAACAGTTATTTACATGCCAACTATTTTCAAAGGTTAAATAAGACTAACATATAGCTAGAGCTGCCCTCTATTCAGACATCCTCTCTCAGTGAGTGACATCGCTGTGAAATAGCTTCATTTGCACATGCTCAGAATGCTCTTATTAGGGTTAGCCCTTTACTTTGCCATACGCTGACAGTTTGTACTTTCTTTCTTCTATTTTCCCCAATTGTCAATGGAATTTTATTCATGTCTGTTTTTTTTTTCTCTTTCCAACCTTTACGTTAGGTAATCATTCCCTCTACCACATTCTATTCCATGAGCCAGGCAGTGAAGGAGAGAACTGGAACCTAGAATCTTTACACACTTCTGTAAGGTTTTTTTTACAGAGTTAGAAATTATAAATATTTACTATCAAACCCAACAACCACAGTTTCAGTCCATTCCTTTTTTATAGGAATACAAGTGAATCCTCATTTAATGCCTGCCACTTGCATACAATTAAACAATTAATATACAATTAACACTGCCTGCAGTGTGAAAGTCTGAGTTAGTTATGGTGAGGTTTACCACGTCTCCGGGGTCACATACATGCCATGTAACCCACCACAGAAAATGCGGCAGCTGTCACATATCCAGAGGGTTGATGATGCATTTCCCCAAACTTGCTGATCTTCTTCGTCATGAGATGGCTAATGTCCAGCCCCGTGTTTCAAAGTAATCAATCTGAAGATTATGTGCAAAAGAGAAGAGGGGCCCAATTTTCAACTGTGGAAATCAAACAATCTACTACACTTGGCCTCCGCCAATATGAGTTTGGGAAATGACCCTTTAAATATAAATGTTTTATTCTAGTATATTAAACAAAAGATTTGCATGTACCCTTGCAGCTAACTTTCACAATCTCAGGATCACCACACACTACTTTACCATCAATAAAGTACTTTTGAAGTGTAGAAGGTAATTTTTACTAAACAATGGTTTGACAATTCACTATCAATGTTCACGTGCTCCATAATTGCTCATCTCAAAAACTTATTGTCATCTTCTGCAGGTTCAAGTTAAACGTCAGAAAGCTTATCAAGAGCTTTATTATTGTGCAGGAGTCTGCAGATTTTTCACCTATCCCTGAACTTATATTCCAAGCACAGAACGTGTGCAGTAGTTTTGGGATCCTGAAGATAGAGATCTTAGGGGGAATGTCTGTATTTCTGGCAGAAGGTGTGTAGTCACAAGGTAGTGTACCAAGTTTAATAATTTGCATCTGTTCAATGCAATTATTTAGAATCATTTTCTTCCGAAGGGGAAGAATTAATTATAGCCAAGGAAACCATTGATAGGAAAGACCAACATCTGTCTTCAGGGACGGAGAAAAAGTACCAGTAGAAATGGCACCAATTTGACAGGGATAAAATAACAGAACTCAAATGTATTTATCAGATTCAGGGAAATGATTTTTTGACAGTAAGGAATCCTCACTTTCCAGATTGCATTAACTAAAGGTCACAGGCCTAATAGGCACAAATGCCACATTTTCTAAAATGAAGGAAGAATCATCAATGATATTCCAGAATTGGTCAGCAGATCTTATGAACATATAAATGAAAGCAAA
Organism: Carcharodon carcharias; assembly: GCF_017639515.1. NCBI lineage: Eukaryota > Metazoa > Chordata > Chondrichthyes > Lamniformes > Lamnidae > Carcharodon > Carcharodon carcharias. Next base: position 141,030,268 of record NC_054477.1, read on the forward strand.
ATACTGTGGATGTTGGCAATCTGAAATAAAAACAGAAAATGTTGGAAAAGCTCTGCAGGTCTGGCAGCAGCTGTGGAGAGAGAAGCAGAGTTAATGTTTTGAGTCTGTTTGACTCTTCTTCAGATGCAGCCTGCCAACAGTAAATTCTATGAGCACCAAATGCACTAGGATGGTTTCACTGTACTTCCTTCACTTGGAGATAATTCCTCTCATGAGTGCTTATTGGTTTCTAACCTTAGGACAGCTTCTTCTCCAATTGCAGGGTTTACTCTCCATTCCCATGGTTTCTAGTTTAATAAATAGCCTTTTGATAGATCTACCAAACCACAGGTACTCACACCTCAGGAGCTTAAGCTAAAGTTTCTCTGCAATAGACAGGGAGGCATGATGTAAGGCAGTCAATCAATTGTTTGGAACATTACTTGCCCGAGGATGTTGAGGAACAGATTGAAATGATCACTAACATATCTTTGGCTATATGTCGCAAAAAAGAATGATTTAGTGAAAAGCGAATTATCTTTGCTCTCTGGCAATTAAGGTTGAACAAAAACAGTCACACATTATTTTGAAACAAAAGTGAATGTAATACTGCAGTTCATTAATGAAAAGAGCATTGTCAGCCCAGACTGAGAAAATGCCAGCAGTTTAGATTACTAAGTCTCTGTTGTTTTTTGTACTCATTCTCTCTAAGCTATCGAGAAGCTAGATTCTGTGGTAACTGCAGATCATTAAATTAAGTGATTGTGAAAGACAAATACTCATTGCCTTCAGTTGATGTCTCTTTAGACTTTCTTCCTAATGCTCAGTACATTAGTATAATGGCCCTGGAGCTTGGATATTGGCAAGTGTCTGTACATAATGATGGGCATGGTTGAAGACAGCATTTAACACCATCCAAGAGTTAATGCAGTTGAAAGAACTGCAATGTAGCCTGTGTTGCTTTCTAATACCTTATGAATAACAGGAGAGAAAAACAATGGTGGGGTGGGGTTGGGGGGGCGGGATTGGTGGGGAAAGGGTGTGGGGGGGGTGAGAGCGGGTGGTGACGTGGTGGGATTGGGGATGGTGGAAGCCAGGAAGAGTAATTCTCTTGCCCATATTTTCAACAACAGAGCAATTGAAAGTCTGATGGAAGAAAAATGGTCTGCATGGCAATTAGGCTCCTCTTCTGGGGGTTTGCATAGTTCTTCTACCAAAACCAGAGTGAACAAGTAAGACAACCCTCATGCAAACACACCCTTTCCCAGCATGTTGATTGGCCTGATTTGAAATTGCTCTGATAGAATCCAGATGTACTGCATCTAGATAGCATCATCTGTAACATTAGGCCTGCGTGTGGCAAGTTGGGAATCTTACTGGCTTCCTACACGTCTAGGAAAATGGTGGGTCCTTTGTCTACGTCAACTTAGATGATTACTCTTACCATTTCTTCTCAAGATTTTGGCCTGTGTCTCGGTGAGGTAAAACCTTCTAGTATATTTCTTTCTCTGATGGTGTTGCTTGATGGTGGACATTTTCTTGAACTAGAAGAATGCTTTCATACAGACCAACGGTTCAAACTCAGGAAGCTGCCAGCTTTAAAAAAAGCTGACACAGCCCCAAAAGTAACTGTTGAATTAATAAGCAACTGTAAAACAACCATGTGTAATGTCCCATAAACAAGACTAATGCTTCACATTAAATTTCACCAGGCCAGATGTGGATTAATGACAGCTTTGAACCATCAACTAAGTCATTAGTTCCAAAAGAAGTGCACCCCAGCACATTACAGGTGGGATTTTCAGCCATTGAAGCTATTGACTTCATGTTTTTTTCATAAATCTGACTGCAGCAAACAGCCATTACCCACCATTTTGACTGACAATTTTTTTCTAATTCAGCCAAAAAAAATGTGTGAAGAAAAGATTTATTTCATTTAAAAGGAAAATATGCCCATTTATTTCTTCCCAGGAAAATTAATATGTAAAAATAGCTGAATTGACCAACAAATCCAAATGAAACTCTGGCTGGAAAATTGTTTTGGCATGTTTCATTTGTAAACAGGAAGGAAGATGAATATTGCTTTCAGACATTTGTATGGTTTGAAAGAAAGATGCTAATTTCCTGGGAAAATAAAAAAAAAGTTTAAATAACCATTTGCCCCTGCCTGTTTCTACTTAAACACTCGTTACTATTTTAAATTCTAAATTGATGTTGGCCCATCACTTACTTATCATTACACATTGGTTACAGTTGTACTTAGGTACCTTGCAAAGTTTGTGGATGTGTGCTGTTATTTTACAATCAAGTCAGCAGACCATATCACTAATGTGTAACTCATAGCAGAGACCATGTCCACAAGCAAATAAAAACGACTGGGGCTTTGGGCCTCACAATTGGCAGGAACTTGACATTAACAACCTGAACGTAAGACATTACTGTTTTGTGGTGGCCTTGGCCAATTCTGTGGGGTCCTAATATTTAATTCAGGGTCCTATATTATCAATAGTGCTCCTTTAGGCTGCATGAAACCTGTTGCCACTCCAGATTCCACACTGCCCTTCCAAAAATCCCAGAACCCACCTTCTTAGGGTGGGATGACTGGTCAGGCCTGATGCTAATAAGGCTTGGTCCCCAAACTGGGGCCAGTCAACCGGACCAGCCAGTCAGTGTATTCCAGCAGATAACCGCCCAAAGTCTGCTCTGGAGGAAAAGCTACACCAATGCCCGTTCCAACAACTTTGCATTTCTCTAGCATCTTTCACGTAATTATTGCCCCAAGGGAGTTCGCAGAGAAGGGATGGTCAGCAAACTGTGGAAGATTCAGACAAGTCAGTCAAAGGCACATCAAAGAGGTACATTTTGTGGAGATTTTTGAAGGTGTTGTTTTTCCATTTTTGCCTAAATAATAATTGCTTCCTGCTTTTATCCTCTCACAATATTTTTAACAGTTTTGTTAGTCATATGTCTCAAAAACATTTGTGGGAAGAGTTGGAACATCCATTTCCCACCAAGGAAGTCATCTTGAAAGCATGCCCACAGACATTTTGTCCCCAGTTTTGATGCTTGAAGGAACTTACGGTCTGGAAGAGACTTGGAACATCCTATGGAAAAGGAAAATACGTTAAAAGTTTGGAGAAGATTTACAATAAAGTCAATAAAGCAAAGCAGGAACCTTTGGATATATGTTATCTAGATGATAGAATGGGCCAAATTGTCCATTGGATTGCCACCTCTCTCCTATTTAAATGCCTTACACTGGAGCTCCACGTTTCTCACCCAGACTTCCGACCCAGGCCTGCTGAGAAATATGGAGCACAGCTGCTCCTGGAGTTCTTCACCTGGAGTGCAGGAGCATTGGAGGAAACAAAGAAATGCCCCTTTTTTCTATGGCACCAGTTATTGTATACCAGTAAGTGTAAATGTCTAAGCCACTTTGACAAGCTAGGAGAGAAGGTAAGTGTGTAAGGTAAGTGGGTGAAAGAATAGGGTAGGTTGGGTGGGTCAAAGAGGATCAGATTGTCGTGGGGATGGGGTGGTAGTCAGGGGGTGCTGGGGGGTGTGGGTTGCACCTGCACATTAGCTTTCGGTGACCAAAGGTCCATTTGGACATCAAAACTTCCCAGTCGCTCCCCATTTATGAAATACTCTGTACTTCTATTTTCGTATCAAAGTGGATAGCTTCACATTGTTCCGCATTAAATTCCATCTGCCATGCTCTTGTCCACTCATTTAAGTGTGTCTAAATTCCCTCGAAGCCTCTTTGCATCCTACTCACAACTCACATTCCCACCAAGTTTTGTGTCATCAGCAAATTTGGAAGTATTACATTTGGTCCCCACATCCAAATCATTGATGTCGATTGTGAATAACTGGAACCCAAGCATCAATCCTTGTGGTACCCCACTAGGCACATCCTGCCATGCTGAGAATGATCCACTTATCCTTATTCTCTATTTTCTAGCCATTAACCAAACCTCAATCCATGCCAGTATATTACCCCCAATCCAATATATTCTAATTTTGCTTACTAACCTCTTGCATGGGACAATTTTGAAAGCTTTCTGGAAATCGAAATATACCACATCCACTGGTTCTTCTGTATTTATTGTGCTAGTTACATTCATAAAAATTCTAACAGGTTTGTCAAACATGATTCCCTTTTCATAAATCCATGTTGACTCTGCCCAATCCTACTATTATTTTCTAAGTGTCCAGTTCCTTTAAAATAGATTCTATCATTCTCCCTACAACTGACGTCAGGCCAATAGGCTTGTTGTTCCACTTTTGATCTCTCCCTCTTTTCTTAAGTATTGGGGTGACATCTGCTACCTTCCAATCTGCAGCAACTATCCCAGAACCTATAAAATTTTGTAAGATGACTACCAATGCATCTGCTATCTCCACAGCCACCTCTTTCAATACTCTAGGATGCAGGTCATCAGGTCCAGGGGATTTATTAGCCTTCAGTCCCATTAATTTCTCCAATATTACTTTTTTATTAAGACTAATTTCTTTGTGGTCCTCAATCTCATTATTCCATTGGTTCTCTAGTATTTCTGGGAGGTTTTTTTGTATCCTCCTGCATGAAGACAGACACAAAGTATTTATTTAGTTCCTCTGCCATTTCCTATTGCCCATTGTAAATTCTCCTGTCTCTGCCTGCAATGGGCCCACATTTGTCTTTGCTAATCTTTTTCTTTTTACATATCTATAGAAGCTTTTACAGTAGGTTTTTCTGTTTCTCGCTAGTTTGCTTTCACATTCTATTTTCTTTTTCTTTTTATCAGTGTCTTGGTTCTTCATTGCTGAGCTCTAAAATTCTACCAGTCCTAAGGCTGACTACTTTTTTTTTGGCAACTTGATAAGACTTTTCCTTTGATCTCACACAATCCCTAACTTCCCTTGTTAAACATGGTTGCATCATTTTTCCAGCTGGGTTTATGGGCCTTCAGAGTGTTTCATTCTGAGAGGGGTGGCTTCTGGATTGTCTGGGGATCCCAATTGCAGGGGATGGTCCAGCTCACAGTGGGGATCAGGGTCACGTGGGTGGCCCAGATCACAGTGGAGTGGAATCTGGATCACGGCGGTGGTGTCTTATGGTGATTAGGTTGGCGGGGTTGGTGGGGGGGATCCAATTGTGGTCAGAGGAAGAGATGGTGGTTGGTGAGGTGGTGGTGATGGTGGTGTGGGCTGGACTAATACTGGGAGCAAAGACCCTGAATTGGATGAGGCGGTCTGGAAAAGTGAGTGAGTGAATGTTGACCACAAAGCAACAATTAATATTAATCCTCATGGAAAAATCAAGTAGTGTCGTAAAAGCTCGTTTGGTGTCTCACTAAGAGGTCTGGAGGCTTGTATGGTTAAACATAAATCATTTATTGTTAGCCCATAACTATGTACATATTCCAGGTATGCCATGCATAGTTACTGCCTCCATGCTGGCTCCTTCCAGACTCTACTCCACAGTCTACCATCATGTGACTCTCTACATTATACCATGGGCAGTACTGTTCTCCAGTCTCACATTAACCTTTGTTCTGCTGAACATCCTTCTACTACAATGGCATGCTGCTATCCCTTAAAGGCATATATAACATCCACCTTTCTTGGTTAAAAAACCCTTCCAATGAATTATAACCATTTACAAAACAATCTTCACTTTACCTGCTACCCCTTCTCTTACCCCCACATCCCACACCCCACCAAACCTCTGACTTCATAAACTCAGACCGTCTTGAGGATTGACAATTCTCTCATGCCTCGTTCTGTCATATTTGGAGAAATGGTAGTCTTAATTGCTTTGAATTGACTTTGTTGGTTTAGTACTGTGTGACAGAGCAGAACACAACACTGTTTATTTTATATAAAATATATCCTCATGGCTATTTCTTAATATTTTAAATGGGACCTTTCAGCTGACGAAGACCATTAAGATGGCTGACCCTATGTCTGTGAGTTATTGTCTGTGACTCACTAGAAGAAATGAAGCCATGCCGCAGTTTTGGAAATGTCACATCTCATTATTTCTAAGGAGCTAGAAACAGAACACTTGGAGACAACTTCAAAGGGAGGTACATGAAGGCCATTTCATTTGATAGACCAGGCTTTCCAGTGGACTCAGAGAGCCAATCAAGACAATGACCTCTCAAATATTCTTCTTAACCCATAATGGTGAGGACGTTAGCTGTCCTGAAGACCAAGCTGAATTCCAGATACTAGTTAAACATTGATTCTTGATGACCTTGATGACTTCCTAAACTTCAAGCCAGTCTGCTGCTTGAATATCTGACTAGCAGGCCACACAGAAGGGGATCCGACCATGCTGGTCAACTGGTCGTATATACCCTGTCTCTTCTGAAAGTTTGGTATCACTACCTACAAACTGATTCATCTCTGTATGCCTATTTCATCTTGTGAAGTCAACACTACCATAAAGCAAATCTTACAACATTGGTTTTCAGCTTGCCGACCTCTGTGAAGAAATTCCTCATGGGACTTTGATTCTGGATCTCATGTGAACCAATAGTTATTTACTCTGTGGTTTCTGTACTGTAAGACCTTCTTTTCTCTATCCTTCTCTTTACTATAAGTGTGCAGAAAGGGACATTGCGAACCCTCCTTTCTGTGGTTTTTGAATGTGCGCAATAAAGCAACCTTTTTGAGTTCATCCTACCTCAAGTTTGCTGTGGGTTATTAGTAGGAATTGTATCACACAAAAACTGAGGGGTAAGGAAATATGCCACCGCTTATTAAATGGGAAATAAAAATCAAAGCACTTATCTGTTTATGGATAGGTGGTGAGAGAAAAAAAATGTGTGCTGTCCATAACAATTGAAATGATAGCAATCTGTGTTTCTCATACTTGGTTGTCTCCATTTGATTCACTATTTGTGCTCCTTTGAGTTGTGTTTCTCTTTATCAACAACCCGTCTGCTTTATTCGGACAACATGTGTTTGTCCCATTCCTTCTGAAGGGAATGTGGACTCTGTTCATTCCAAGGTGGACTCGGATTTTTTTTTCCTGTGGGGTCTGTCATGTTCTTCCTGAATATTGACGTTTCAAAAATGGAACATTTATTTCCACATGTTGCAAAATTTTAACAAAATATTTGTTTACCCTCTTACTTTACAATCCTTTTTCAATCTTATGAATCTTTTCATTCAGCTCAGCAACTAATCTGGTGAGTTTAGTTGTCTTTGTGGATTTGCTGTTCTATATGGCACATCTCGTTTTTCATGTTCTTCAGATTTGGTCAAAGTTCGAGAACTTTATCAGTCCTGTGTGTTAATTCCACATTCAACCTGATTCATCAACAATTCCTTCTTCTGTTCTAAGCATTTTTCACAATACTTAATAAAGACTTCTGATGCTTGAAGTTCATCAAGTTTTAATTGAAGACCTATCTTTGTTGAATTTGCTTCCACAAATTATAATTTAGGTATTTCAAGTCCTGTTTCATTGTTCAACTTTCTGCGAGTGACATTCCAGTGTTCTCCTCAGCTCTCATTTGTCACTAGCAAACTCCTCTTTCAGATGTGAAAACTGGTTCTCTACACTGATCTGTTTTTTCTTAGCAAAGCCTAATTCCTCTGTGCTATCTTTCAAGCTCCCATTCTGTAATTTTACTTCTGCTAATTGTTTCTGAGACTCTCCATGTTCTCTTATGAGAATACGGACTTTTTCTTGCTATTCTAGGTTCTTGATTTTCATTTCTTCATGTGTATCTTTGGAAATGTAATGATTTTCCAAGTTTTGTTCCAAATGCCTAGCTAATTTCTTCAGCTTTGCTGTCTCTTTCTTCTACCCCTTGGTCTTCTCTGCTGACTGGTTCTCCAGTTCGTTCAGAGTGACAGTAAATTCATCTTTTTTTTCTTTGTAATTTTCCAGATGAACAAACTTTGTCCTAAGGGATCCTTGTAACATGTAAAGATCTTTCAACAGATTTTCTTTTTCTTTGTGAAGCTCAATTGCTTTGTCTTGAGTTTTCTTGTAATTCAACAGAGTCTCCTCAGATTTTTTCTGCTGTTCTTCCATTCTGCTGTTAGGACAGTTTTCATTTCTTCATGTTGCTGAGGGGATATGCACTCCTTTTGCATTTGATCTTGAAGGACAATCAGCTGTTCTTTCAACTGTTTATTTTCTTATTGACCTCTTGCCAACTCACACTGCCTTTCAGTGCATTGCTTTGTCACTACTGGTAGTTCTAACACTGCTTTGCTGAAGTTGTGTTCAACGTATTTTTTAGCTCTTCATGTTTTTCCTTGGCTGCATACTGATTCTTCAAAGAGTCTTTCAGGCCACAACTTCTTTGAGTGCCTTTTCTGCCAGCTATTGTGCCTGACTTAAAGCTTGTTAAACTTTCCCAACTCCCGCTTTGATTTGTCAGCTGTGGAATTGATGGTCATTATTTCCGCCTGGTACCTTTGTGTTGTCCCTGGAATCTATTTGTTCAGATCTTGAACAGCTTGGTTCATTTACTTTATTGTCTGCTTTCAATGGTATATACTCAGCTTGAATCTTGTGCTTCAAATCTTTCAGTTCAGCTTTGACACAAACATTTTCCTATGGAGTAGTTTCATTTTCTTTTTGCCGGTTTTGTTTCTTTTGAGTTACCTTAGATAGTTTTCCTTCATACACAGCCATCTCCTTGTTCCATACACCCACTTGCTGTTGTAGTTTGGATATTGTGTCAGCACTTTTAAGAAATCTATGTTTAAGCATTTCAGCTACTTCTCAGCCTTTTCTTCTGCCCTAAATTCCTCAGCTCATGTACCTTATTTCATGATTTGGTCTGTGACCATATTGTGCTTTACTTGAGTATTGTCTCCCTCGGCCTGGAATGTCCTGCCTCCCATCAGCCTGGGGGTCTGCTATCTCCCTTGCACTGGGATCTCCTCACCACTTTGGTGCTTTATTGGGTGTATTATACACCTTCTTTTGAGGTCTGCTCATTCCACAACTTAGGATTTAAAATATTTGTCACAGCCTTTTAATATTTCACCAAATGTGGTTGAGGATTCATCTATACCTTGTTTTATGGTTACTTCATTCCCCACATATGCCAAACAAGTAAATATACATTTTAGCTTGTACTTTTTCTGATTCCCTACTTAATCCTGATGTACTCCTGCAACCTAAAAATATTCTTTTCCAAGAGTCCCAATCTTGGTCCTGGTTTAGCCCTTGTCATAGTCAAAATGGGTCAGGTGGTTCTAATTTTCTATCCATGGCTGTTTTTGTTTTTATTTTTTTCCTTTGTATTCACTGATTTATTGCCCTTTTAAGAATTCCTGTGCAGGAACCATTTTTTTCTCTCTTCAATACAGCTCTGCGGCTGCCAGTTTCTTTCTCCTCTGCTCGTCCTGCATTTTTTTTTGGATTTGGCAGACTCCTGCTTCAATTGCAGGTCTTTTTAAATACATTTTTTGAAAACTGCAGCAATCACTCCTCTGAGCTGTGAAAATTGATTTCAAGGTGATTCTCTATTTTTATGCTCCCTGCCATTTAAAAAAAAACTTTTTTTTTTCAATTTCAATCTAACTCGGCCACTTTGTGTTATAGCGCCAGCTGGCACTGTAGCTTTCCTCCAGCTACCCCCTGGATGTGTGGAACCTGATGGCTGCCTATTTTAAAATGCCAAGTTCCATTTTTATTGTATTTTGATCACCATTCTTGTGATTTGGCCAGGTCTATGGAACCTGCCTTCACTCAGGTTCTTCTTTTCATCTAGACAGTAGATTCTTCTTTACAGTGGGTTATTCTTGTTTCACCTTTTTTCCATTAAAAAAAATTGCTCAGCCTTTTAATGATCTGACCAGGTTCCTTGACTCTGCCTTCAATCAGGATTGGCAATGGACCTCCACATGTTCTGCTGGAGTCCTTCAGCTTCCACATCTGTAATGGAGCTTTTTATTTAGGCAATCTCCAACTTTGTCTTCAATGTAGGTGCATTTCTCTTAGGTCAGGGTTTGTTTTTTTAAGTTTTCCATAACTTGGGATTCTGGGGTCCTTCTTCAGCTACTTTGAGGTTCTAGATTCATTCATTTAGCTGCCACCATGTTGTAACAACTCATTTGTTGTCTAACTAAGAGGCCTGGAGACTTGTATGATTAAACATAAACCATCTATTCTTATCCTATAACTATGTACATATCCCAGGTACTGCCATGCATGGGTGCTGCCTCCATGCTGGTTCCTCCCAGACTCTAATCCTCAGTCTACTATCAGGTGACTTTCTACATCATACTGTGGGCAGCACTGTTCTCCTGTCCCCTTAACCCTTACTCTGCTGAACATCCTTATACTACAATGGCACGCTGTTATCTCTCAACGGCATATACAACACATGGATAGATGCGGAAGCCCATAAATATCAGGGAAAAATATGTAGAATCTCAATGATTCCTAACATGGAAGGAATGGAATCAGCTTGGTATTGCCAACACAAGATGGATCTTTCTGATAAAAGGAAAATGCAACCGAGTCCCAAAAATGCTCAGAAAGTTAATTTTAGCTGTGTGGCAGTGGGGATGCCAGGTTTTTCATTAGTGCCACTTGGTGTAGGGAGAGAAATATCACCAGGACTTCCACTCTTGACCACTCTCCAGTGATCTGGTCATTTTCCAGTATTTACTACGTTTACAGGGCTGGCTACCTTCTTTCAAAGTTATACTTTCTTTTACAAGGCTCAATATTTGAAACACAATTTTAATAAATGAAAAATATGTGGCACTAAACATCCATTCAAGCTCAGTAAATCTCCTATCTTTATTTAGTTCCTAAATTGATCAAACAACTTGTAATCTGTTTTTCAGCAGACTACTAATGTTAAACCAAGAACTTTTGTATATTGGTCTACCTGGGAGGTCTGCTGTGCCTCTTTAATTAATTGCTTCATTGAATACTAGTGATAGATGGGCCTTTTATTACTTTGACATTTTTCCTGCTATCTGATTATGTTAAAGTACGTAGGGATTAACATGCAGCTGTTTCTGGATGAAGTTAAGTCACAGCACAGTTCTGTACTTCCCTGTAAGAAGACCAATGATGGAAGAAAATTTTACAAGAAAGAAAGAGAACTGAAGAAAGTGAGAAAAGTAATGATAAAAGAGCACCATCTTCATGAAAAATGATGTAAAGCTTTTTCCATTTGTTTACAAGCACATAACATGATGGCATACTTTGTGAAATGACCTCTGTGTGGCTTGGTGATGCAGGGAATGACACTTAGATCCTCTGTTTCAATGTCCCCTTTATGGAGGCAATGCAGCAATAAGGACATTCAGTTTAGTGTAATACGTTTAATCAACATTGGAAAATATTTCATGTTTTGAGCAATTTACCTAGGAGTTCATTAGAACATTCAGTTAACAGTTAAAGAGGGGACAAAGTCATCAGTTTACAAATTGTTGCTGAAGTCCAGATACTGGAACCAGCTGAGTACTATAAAAACTCAATATCCTAGAGAGTGCACATACCTCAGGGCTCTGGTGGCAGACCAAGGCAAATTGATCATCCAGCTTTATTTAATTTGTTACCAGCAAGCTGCAGGTACCAACTGTGGCTCAAGAAGCAGCTCACTGATACTGGGGGTATGGGTGCGACTGGGAAGCAGCATTATTGTCGACTTTGGCTGTTGGCTGATGTCAAAATAAGGAACTATGTGGAGTGCAGGGGGAAGTAATTGGTGGGGGTCAGGGTGTGGTATGGTGGGCAAGAAACCCATTGATTTAACATGGAGCCAGGAAAAGCAGGAGCTCCGCAATAAGCTAAGTAAAAAAGTATTCAACCTTACCATTCTGGTGGCAGCTTCCAATAGTTCCTTTAAGAACTCCCATTTGGCAGCCAATTAAGCAAGTGAAGAAAATGCAGTCCTGTGAAATCACATTTTGCAAAGGGACCTCATATGGCCAAGAGGGCCCCCTCTTGTTTATGCAAAGGATTTATTTCAGACTTGTGCACCCTGGACAGCTACAGCAAAGTTTTTACTCATATGGCAGGGAGCCCACATCCGGTAAAGACTGAGCACTTGGATGCTATCCACCATATTGCATCTTGAGGCATCTATTTAGCACCTGTAAAACAAGCACAGTGTGATCCAGTTTCTAAGCCACCACCTCCTCAGTACATGGCATGACCACAAGTATATTCCGAAGTTTCTAAGCCCCACTTTAATTCTTCAATTTAAATACAGAATTATAATTACTGCTGACTATCGGGTGCTTAGAAGCTTGTGTGTTGGGAATTAAATGAGAGGAAATTGAAGATTAATAGAAACATACAAGTATTTCTTTCACAAGAAAAATGATTCTTGCGGTAATGCTTCTTCAGCTGTCCTCTACAACCTGTGGCTTAAACCCATGCAGACTGAGGCAATTGATGTTTACATTGGAAAATCATCTAAAAGTGTAAACACAGGAGAGTGATTTATTGACAGTGAGCAATAAGTATGATGCTTCCAGGCATCTCCTTAATGTGTTGATGTCTCTTGATAATACTAAAGTTCCATGTCAACACTTCACATTGACCTTGCCTGCTTAAGTTTAATACAGCTGGTCCATCTGAAGTAATCTTTTGCATGGAGGTCTATAGTACATGTAAACATTTTAATGTGTTGCAGCTCCTAAATGCTCCAAACACTGGCCTGCTTAACTACCCATAGGCCCTATTTTCTGACAGCTAATTTTTAAACAGGACAGAATTGATTCTATATTTTCATATAGTTTTCAATGGGAGGCACCAATCGTATGTTTTCAAAGCACGTTAACTTGATCATGCGTAAATATTAATTTATGGGGAAGCTATACTATCATTGCTGTAAATTAACGGTGTATACATAACAGGAAGATTTCCTAAATACTATTTCCTGAAAAATCATAACACAGAACCTGAAAAATTACATCTATAACTACCTGGAAATAATTGTCGGAGGTGATTTGCCAGCTATATTTATAACGTTGTCAATTCTTGCCAGAGAAAAACTGTGCCAAAGCAATGTCATTGTATCATATTGCTTCGGCACTTAATAAATATTTCAATTGGAGATGCTTTCTGCCACCTCATATAATTTTTATTCATCGATGTTATGGCAATGTTTGTGAATTAAGACCTGTTTCAATTATATATACCGTGGCAGGGCTAAAGGAAACACAATTCAGTGAGTGTTGTCATAGTTGATCCTAAGATAAAAACTGAATTATAAGAGAGCCTGTAGGATAACAAATGCAATATTTTATACAAAGCCTTTACCCAACCAAGCACGCTTCACTTCAGCAGACAGATGGATGAAACAACTTTCCAAAAATGCGATTTAAATCACAAACTTCAGATGGTTCCGACTGGGTTACACCAACAGTTCACCCAGAAAAAAGTAGAAGGGTTAAAACCACTTCTGGATAATTATTGAACTTACCCAGACCGAGCCCCCAAGGGATTCCTCCTATACTCCCGACTCCCCACAGGACCCCCCCCCCAACATACCCAACTTCCCCTACACCAACCCCCCCCCTCCCCCCCGGGGTCTCTACCACCCCACAAACTACCCCGCCCATGGGACTCATCCCACCACCTCAGCCCCCAGGGGTTTCTCTACTCACCCGACCATCCAACCTCATGGGATTCCCCCAGCTCACACAGGGCTGCTCCCCCCTCTCAGCAGGCCTGACTCTCATCCCAACTCCCTCCTCTCGCCTGATTGGACCCAACCTGAGGGCCAACATTCCCACTGATGGCCAGACACACTCCCCACTGCCTGGCCGCAGGCCCAACCCCACCCAAGGTCTGGCCTGCACCCCACACCGAGACCCGACCTCCTCTCCCTGACCCCCACCCCAGGCCCAATCTGAACTGAGGCCTGACCCTCCCTACCCCCCAATACTGAGGCCCGACACCCTCCCCCCACCACCCCAGGCCTGATTCGAAGCCCAACACTCTCCTCAGCAAGAAGCCACAGCTTTTGGGCCCAGCTCAAGGCCCAACCCATGCCTGACCTCCAACAACACCGATTCCCTCCAGCTTCCGACCACTGACGTCCCGATTTTCCACTGTGACCTTTGACCCCACCGACCTCTGACCCCCCTCTGACCTCAAATCCACCCTACCTTCGATCCTCCATTCCCAATCCCCCTGACTTCTGATCTTCCCCCCAACATCAAACCCTAACCAATTTCCTTAGACACTTACCTACTCCCAGGCCTGTCTAAGATCTTCTTTAAACTTCAATGGACCTTTAAACTTACCCCTGCTATGGAAGCCAGTACCATAAAAGGAGGGGGACATGGCCTCCTTCAAATGACTATCCTGCACTTTAACGCTGGGCCCTGGAGACATGCTGCACTGCCTGGATCTTGCCTGGCCTGAGTCGATGCTGGCTGTCACTCCGAGGAAGTTTAGGCCCATAATTTAGTGGCAAATGCGTTAGTCGTGGAGCAGAAATCAAGTCTAGAAATTATAGTTATTATATAGATGTTCCTTTTGCTCGATTGCCAAAGGCCAGTTTCACCCTCGTGTCAGCAGATGAGGTGGCTAAATGTCACCATGTATTTTTTATTCGCTCTTGGGATGTGGGCATCGCTGACTAGGCCAGCATTTATTGCCCATTCCTAATTGTCTTTGAGGAGGTGGTGGTGAGCTGCCTTCTTGAACTGCAGCAGTCCATGTTGTGTAGGAACGCCCACACTGTTGTTAGGGAGGAAGTCCTAGGATTTTGTACCAGCGACAGTGAAGGAACGGTGATATATTTCCAAGTCAGGATGGTGAGTGGCTTGGAGGGGAACTTGTAGGTGGTGGTGTTCCCATGCATCTGCTGCCCTTGTCCTTCCAGGTGATACCAGTCATGGGTTTGGAAGGTGCTGTCTGAGGAATTAGTATTATCACTATTATCACTGCTATTCTGAGGATCTCCTGCAGTGATGTCCTGGAGCTGAGATGACTGACCTCAAACAACCACAACCATCTTCCTTTGTGCTAGGTATGACTCGAACCAGTGGAGAGTTTCCCCCCTGATTCCCATTAACTCGGGTTTTGCTAGGGATCCTTAATGCTACACTTGGTCAAATGCTGCCTTAACGTCAAGGGCAGTCACTCTCCACTCACCTCTGGAGTTCAGCTGTTTTGATGAGGAAGATGAGAGGGACAAGGGAGCAACAGTGTGGAGCTGTGTTGGGGTGCCCTCATCTGGTTCTTATCCGGTCTGTTTAGTTGTAATCATAAAATCACCATGACATTTTTACTACTCCTTCATGGAATGTGGGAAGGCATTTATTCATTGCCCATCTCTGATTGCCCTTGAGAAGTTGGTGATGAGTTGCCTTCTTGAACCACTGCAGTCCATGTGGTGTGGGTACACCCACAGTGCTGCTAGGAAGGGAATTCCAGGACTTTGACCCAACAACAGTGAAGGAATGGCAATATAGTTCCAAGACAGGATGGTGTGGGGCTTGGAGGGGAAATTGCAGGTAGTGGTATTCTCATGCACCTGCTGCCCTGGCCCCTCTAGGTGGTAGAGGTGGCAAGGTTGAAAGGTACTGTCAAAGGAACCTTGGCAAGTTACTGTAGTGCATGTTTTATATGGTACACACTGCTGCCACTCTTCACCAGAGATGGAGGGAGTGAATTTTTAAAGTGGTGGATGGGATGCCAATCAAGTGGGCTGCTTTGTCTTGGATAATGTCACCTTCTTGAGTGTTGGAGCTGTGCTCACCCAGGCAAGTGAAGAATATTCCTGACGTGTGCCTTGTAGATGGTGGACAGGCTTTGGGGAGTCATGAGTTGAGTTATTTTCTTCAGGATTCCTAGCCTCTCGCCTGATCTTATAGCCAAAGTATTCATATGGCTAGTCCAGTTCAGGTTCTGGTCAATGATAACATCGGATAGTGATTATAATGCCACTGAATGTCAAGGAGAGTTGGTTAGATTCTCTCTTGTTGGAAATAGCCATTGCCTGGTACTTGTATGGCTTGAATATTACTTGCCACTTATCAACCAAAGCTTGAATGTTGTCTAGGTCTTGCTGCATATGGACATGGACTGCTTCAGTATCTGAGGATGATGCAATCATCAGTGAGTTTCCCCACTTCTGTCATTCTGGTGGAGGGAAGGCGATTAATGAACAACTAAAGATATTTGAGCCTATGGCACTACCCTGAGGAATCACCAACTGAGATGACTGATGTCCAAAAACCACAGCCATCTTCCTGTGCACTAGGTATGACTCCAACCAGTGGAGAATTTTCCCCCTGATTGCCATTGACTTCAGTTTTGCTAAGGCTCCTTGACGCCACACTTGGTCAATTGCTGCCTTGATGACAAGGGCAGTCACTCTCACCTCACCTCTGGAGTTCAGCTATTTTGTCCTTGTTTGGACAAAGGCAACAAGGAGGTCACGAGCTGAGTGACCCTGGTGGAACCCAAACTGAGCATCAGGTTATTACTGTGCAAGTTCCATTTGATGGTACTGTTGATGACCCCTTCCATCACTTTGCTGATGATAGATAGTCGGATTGTGGTGTGTGTGTTGTCTGGAATGAATTTGTCCTGCTTTTTGTGGACAGAACATATTTGAGTAATTTGCCACATAGCTGGGTGGTTGCCAGGGTTTTAACTGTACTGGAACAGCCTGTCTAGGGGCTTGTTTTGGAGCAAAAGGCTTCAGCACTATTGACAAAATGTTCTCAGGCCAATAGCCTTTGCAGTATCAAGTGCCTTCAACTGTCTCTTGATACAGCCTGCAGTGAATTGAATTGGCTGAAGACTGGCATCTGTGATGCTGGGGATATCAGAAGGAGGACAAGGTGGATCATCTACTTGGCACATTTTGCTGACGGCAGTTGCAAATGCTTCAGCCTTGTCTTTTGCATTGATGTGTTGGACTCCCCCTTCATTAAGAGGATAATTATGGAGCTCTACCTCTGGTTAGTTGTTTAATTATCCACCACCTTTCACGACTCGATGTGACAGGACTCTGATCCTTTGGGTGTAGGCTCATTTAGCTCTGTCTATTTCATGCTGCTTTTGCTGTTTGGCTTGCAAGTAGTCCAATTGAAATCTCATTTTTAGGTATGCCAGATTCTGCTCCGGGCATGCCCTCCTGCACTATTCATTGAGCCGGGGTTGACCTCTTGGCTTGATCTTAATTGTAGAATGAGGGATCTGCTGGGCCATGGCATTACAGATTCCAACACCATTACCTCTAGAGCCCCCCAAGGATCTGTCCTTCTCCACCCCTCCAATTACTAATTTACATGCTGCTCCTTGCTAACATCGTGATAAAATACAATACCAGGTTTCACATGTAAGCTGACGACATTCAGCTCTACTTCACCATTACCTTTTCTGAGCCCTCCACTGCCATTGATTTGTCACACAGCTTGCGTCTCATTTGACATTTAATGAACAGAAATTTCGCCCAATTGGGTAGACCAAAGCCATTGCCTTTTGACCCACCACAAACTCCATTCCCTCACCATTGGCACTATCTCATTGGTAATTGTATCAAGCATAATATAGATAATTCTCAGCATGTGTTACTTATAGAGATCCTCTGGACCTTTGTCCAATTTACGATTGGGTTTAAATATATTTCTTCTTTAAATTCAATTCATTAAGGATTAACGCTTGGTTTTGTTTAAGTATTTCTAATATGATTTTTAACAATGGAATCATATACATCATATTGAGGTTCAGTAGAAATTGATAGGTTTATGTATGTAGCTGTCACCTAATCAGTTATTTCTCCCTTTTCCATTTATTGGGCCTGTGAAGCTAATCTATTGTTAAATCTGTCATTGTTGCCCCATTTTAGGCCTGTCAATTGAGTGCAGCGATGCTGAATTTATTGCCCTATATTCCTTATACATACTATAGGCAACAATGACCAACCACATGTATGCAAAATCTGAGTTGGCCACATGTGTAATCTAACAAGCACAGCTCCTGGAGCTCAGTCACATCTAGCCTAAACTCAGTGATCTGGGATCATTCCTGATTCATTTTGTCAAACCCAGAATCATTGCAGATCCCTGTCCTACCCTCTGATTACTTCTCACTCAAGTCCTTCTTTACCCACAGTCTTCTTGTTAGCCACTGCAGAAGAGGTTGACTCTCCCAGTGTATTTGTTGATTGTAAATTGCAGCCAAAATCAGCAAGTTCAGTACAAGAATTGAATCTGTGGCTGCTGCTGAGTAAACCACAGATGAAGAAGAACTCAGTTACAACCCTTTCAAAGAAATGGCACAGAGACCTCCTTAGAATCTCTCATAATCTAATAACTCCCTTCTGTGTTGAACATAACATAAGAAATAGGAGCAGGAGTAGGCCTTTTGCTCCCTCGAGCTTGCTTCGCCATGTAATAAGATCATGGCTGATTTGACTGTGGCCTTAACTCCATCTTCCTGTCTGTCCCTATAATCTTTGACTCCTTTGTAGATCAAAAATCTGTCTAACTCAGCCTTATTCAATGACCCAGCCTCCACTGGACTCTGGTGTAGGGAATTCCTAACAACCCTTCGAGAGAAGAAATCCATCGTCATCTCCTTCTTAAATGGAAGATGTTTTAACTGTTCTGCCTAGTTCTAGATTTCCCCACGAGGAGAAACATCCTCTCTATATCTACCCTGTCAGGTGTCCTCAGAACCTTTCGTGTTTCAATAAGATCACGTCTCATTGTTCTAAACTCCAATGAGTATAGGCCCAACCTGTTCAACCTTTCTTCATAAGACAACTCCTTCAACATAGGAGTGGGACATCTGCATAAGCTAGGTATAGGCATATTCTAATGCATACATCAGTACCTCAAGAGTACATATATGAATCAATCTAGTGAGTCTTCTCTGAATTTTCTCCAATGGAAAATTCCAAATAACTGGCCTGGGCCAGCTTAGTTAAACATGATTTCACACAGTCAGCTAGGTCAGGTATAACCAGACTGTTGGAAATTGCAGGCTGAAGTTTGGGACTCGTTGATCTGCCTGCTGAATGGAGCATGAGTGCTCTGTGGATTGTGGTGAAGGGAATACTGGATTGGTTGGTTGATCAAAACTCAACAAGAAATTGGACAAAGTTGAAAGGAAGTGAGGATTAAAATGGATTGCACCTGATTGGCACAAGTCAATGCAATTATTAAGGCTCCACAAAGTATGTCAAATTGAGTCTCGGAATTCTGCCCCAGGAGTGGGCCTCTCCAAGAAGGCATTTTTGAGGGTTCACGATATTGGAAAGATTATTTCTACCAGTAATAATAAGCATTTTCATTTCAGAATTATTATTTGGTTTGATTTGCATTTCACACATATTACTGGCAATTTTTCAGCTGTGCGGAAAAGTTACCAGAATGCTTCAATCCAAGTGCACAACATATCTGCCCCAATTCAATTCATTGCTTCCTGCCTATCGTCATTTTAGGATTGGTATGAAGAATATGAGTTGAAGCTTCTGACTCATTCTCATTCATACTTACTGAATTATCCAAATTTATGTTAATGATTCACATTTAATTAATTGGATATTTGCTTGTTCTCTTAAGTAACCCCCAAATTATGTAAATCACTAATTTTTGCCTCACAAATGTGTGACACATTGAGATGTGACACTTTTTGGTGTGATATTTATGAAACATATTACATGACAGATGGGCGTTGCTCATAGTAAGTGAGTCTTACATCTGCAATGAAGTGCTTCACCTGAAGTGGGACATTCGCATAAGTTAGCTATAGACATATTCTAATGCATGTATCAGTACCCCATGATTACATATATGCCAGGAGTAGATTTACTGTTTTATTAAGACATGAAATGTTTGAGGTATTGTTTTGTAAAGATAATGTTGTACTGCTTAAAGCCACAAAGTCGAATTGCTGCTAATTAAATACATATCAGGTAAATCAAAGTGGAAATATCCTTTTCAGATTAGATTCAGTTTCAGGATTCCACTCAAAAATACTTTGTATTTTAAGATTGTTTTGCATTTGTAGCAAAGTGTGTCAACTGAAATATGACATTCCCTTCTGCTAGATGTAGAATGACATTAATATCCCGTGATGTTCTTTAAAGTACAAATAGCCTAGTTTAGTATGTTACTGTTTATATTTCAGATTATAAATAAAGCTGTATTAGAAAATAAGGCTTTAAAGTGTGCAGTGGCAGCAGGGTTTCTGTCTTTTTATCCTATTCCAAATGCCTTCATTAAAATAATGAGATCCCGCTGGATGAAAAAATATCCTTGACGTTAGTGTTCTTTTTAAATAAAATCGTACATATATATACATAAAACCCAATATTAAGAAATAGAATTTTATGTTTCTTGTATGTTCATCAATTGTACATAGCTTCATCAACTGAAACAACACTTCTGGGCCTTCTGTCCCCTACACTATCTACATACAGTATGTAAAACCAGATTTACTTACTACATCAGGGTAGGCACAAATAACTGTCCTATATATAAATCCAATTATGTTAACATAAAATGCTACCATTAAAATGAGTCAAATCTTAGTCCTCAAGGTGCTCACCTTTTTTAGTGCAAGGATCCTACATGTTAATCTATTAAGAGTTAATTGTTCATTTCCTAGATTATCCCAGTGGCTCATTTTCATGAGTCTTCTTGAAATAAAAACAAAACTGCTGAAGATTGTAGGATTATGCTGTATTAAATATATATTATCCCCACAGTCACATCCACAGTAACTATGGAAAACAGTGCACACAAGCTTGATATTGTATGGGGCATGTATTTTTCTTTATGAATCTGGATGTGATAGAAACAACATAATAACAAGATATATTGGGAGATGAACAGCTCACCCTCAGATTTTAATATGCATTTCCACATCAGTATCCCAACTTGCATCTTTCTGGACCTCTCTTACACATTCATGGAGATATTTTGAATGGAAACCAACAAAGCATGTGTGGAAAATGGCTTTACCTATTTATTTTATTTTCCTTACATTCATTTATCTTGTTGTTAAGAAGGTCTTACACTACTAATAACTGCCATAATATGCCTTTAAGAGATTGCAGCATGATATCACTAGAACGGAAGTGTGTCATGTGATTCAGTTTTAATTTTGATTTTGCTTTTAAGCATGTCACACACAGACAGCTCTGCTGTTGCTGTCTTCAAGCTTCTGCATGAATCTTTCCATGTGCCTAGTCTCAATACATGAACCCGCAATGTGTTTGCACAATCCCTTATGAATGATTGGTGCCTTTATATCATTATAGAAATGTGACAATAGCTAGCCTTAAATAACTGAGCAGATTTAATTTGTATCTGCAATGCAAATATAGCAACTTCATGACATTCAGTACATGCCGACGATGAGGCGGAACCGAAATGCCATTTTTGCAAAGCTAACAGTGGTGGTATGCAACTCGGGCAGCAACTTTTAGGTATTCACATTTAAATGTGCATCTGTCTCCTTCCTATGGTTGTTCTTCTATGCACCATAATGGCATCAGCCTCACTGCTTTTGACAGCAAACTCTGGCTCAATATCTTGTGAAATGAAGAAAGCTGAGCAGCAATTAGTTTGGAAATCCCATACAAGAAGGCAGGTTTAATTTTAAAATCAGGGAATAAACAGGATGGAAATATAAGGATTGGGCAAGAAAGGAAGCAACCTGACAGCAAGCAGATGAATTGGCCAGAATTTTCTGGTCGTTGGGCGGGCTCAACAAGGGCGAGCAGAAGTGACCGTGAAATGGGCTATCACCCGCGATCGGGCCCCCATTGCAATTTCACACGGGCTGGCCGCTAACTGGCTCATTGTGGCCGGTATGGCGGCTGGAGGAGCGCGAGCATGAGTTTGCGCATGCACGCGGGAGCCTGCAGCAAAAGACCCCTGAGGCACGGAGCCAACTCAGGGAGCTGAAGAATTTTAAAATAAAAAAATAAAGAAATTAGAAATGTTAAAAACATGAGTTTTAAAAGATTTTAATTTTTTAAAAAAACACTGCTCAAAACCTGATCCCGCCTGTGGATGAGGTTTCACCAAAAATGCAAAGGCCGCTTGGCCTTTTCGACCGCCCATCAACAGAATGGTTGGATGGGCAGCAAAAAATTTCAATCAATTAGTTCATCAAGGGCGCGTAATTGTTGGCGGCTGCACTGCCGACTCCTGCGCGTGCCCACTGACCAAAATATCACGCGAGTGCGCGATGATGTCAGGGGGCGAGACTGATGTCATCGTGCGTCAGTCCAAAAGATGAGTTCAAAGGCTTGAACAGATGTGAAACAGATTGTTTCATACTTGCAATTGTGGTGCAGATATTTTGAACCATGTTATAATTAACTGTAATCTTCCTAGTTGTCAATGCATATTATAAGTGGGAGGAAAAATTCAGCTGCTCCATATGAGTAGCCCATAATTCAACATTTTTAAACATATTCAGACTTTTGCCATGTCCTGTTCTGTCTTGCAAAGTGATTGCACTTGCCACTGACCTCAAAGAAAGTTGCTCACAAAGATCTGGCGACCTCTGACGCGGGCTTCCCATTTCCTGACATCAGTGTGAATTTGGGACCACATTGAGGAAATCTCCAGGCATCCAGAAACAGGGAAGTCACCAGCCTTGATAAATTCCTGACTGAAGTATTCTGAGAGACAGCAAACCAGGAAGTAAAAGCCATTAAAACTCCACTTTTAGTCTAAATTTTACAGTTGGTGAAATGAAATATTTGTACTTGAGGGATTAAGATAGGATTAAAATATAAAAACACGTTCTTTGTAAAAAAAATTTTGGGCTTTTTAATCATAACAGTGAAATGTGGCATTGAACCACATTAAATTAGTCTTGCAGGCCAGTGAGACTGTTTAGCAGTAATTGTGAACTTTGCACACTTTAAAAAACCCAGTTTTATCTTATTGAAAAAGTTGTAAATTTTCCATGAATTTTACAGTGCAACTAATAGTGTAAAATGGAAGTTCATGTCAGTTCAATGATTTCTATTTGATTCTAGTCTGGGGGATTTTAACAATCCCATGGACCATAAACTATTAACAGCAACTTCTGAATTTCCACTTTTAACCATGCATGTGTGGATGAGAGAAATTGTTGACATTTTCAAAGGAATAATTACATGAAACACTGGCAGTTTCATGATCACTGTTAACACAAAATCTGGGTCTTTATAAAGCTTACATGGACCTATCAGTTATACAAAGTAAGGGATATACACTTACTTATTCAATGAATAAAACTAAAGATCAGGGACAAGCCTATTGCTTTTTTGATAACATGGAGTGACCTATACTTAAGATCAAGGAGAAATCATACACCTCAAACATCCCTCTTTGGCATAAGAGGTATATATTAAATGATAAAGACTTCTAACTTAATATGTGGTAGCCATTTTGCACTGTTATCATAATTTGTTACTTTTTGCAGTAAAATAGTTTGAACATACACATGGATATTAATTTATAAATCATTAGTGCAGAAACAAAGATAAATGTTAGATGTTCTTATCTCTGCTGTTTTTAAACAACGCAGGTAATGGTTTGACAGTTTGGCGCTCTTACTCTACCTGTCTGATCAAGCTAATTATCTGTAATTCTTTCCCATTAGTAGAGGTTGGTGGATGAGGGATGGGCATGCTCAACAGGTGACAAAGGAAACTATCTGTAGTAACTCAGCTCCAACCTACATCCACAGCACACTCCAGGTCTGTGATTGCCATTTTGAAATGCTTCATTACGCAGTGGGACTGTTATGGACATTTCCACAAATATGGAATAGCAGAATTGTAACTTGGGCCATTTTTACATGCACAGACACATATATCATTGGACGCCTGTTGCCTGCAGAAGATTTATTGCTCTTTTTGTGGGTGCCTGGAAGAATGCGGCAGTGACAGACTAAGAAAAGTAAGGACTGCTCTAAACTTCAACATCTATCAGTTCAATGCCTCCTAAGTAGAAGCAGGGCAGAGCTCATGATACTGCATGTCTCAGATTGATAATGCACCAGTGTTCCTTGACAAAGGAACATCATAATTAACTGAAAATTGTTCACTGAAGATCATTTTGAAGAACCAAGATAAAAATCTGTTCTGAATAAAATGACTTCATTCTCCATTTATGCAAGGATGACATCATACAGGAAATTATTAAAATGACAACAGTATAATCTTAGTAAACGATAGCGTTTTAGTGCCTGGATCAATGCTATGTTTCATTGGAACTGTGTTTTTCAAGGACTCTATTTTAATCCAGTGGGTATTGATTTCCCTTCGGAGTTTTCAAAACAAAAATATTTTTGTCAAAATGTTACACGGAAGAAAAGTAACTACATCATTCTTATACTGGATACTATTTTATAATACTACACAAAGGCACTTAACTCTATGACAGAATGGTACCAGGCAGGCAGTTCTGGTATGTATGGGGAGATCATCAAGAAAAGGCATTTTGTGCACCAGTGTAACATTTATAGAGGCAATTCCAGCTTTAGGAAAAAAGAGTTCTGAATTCTACATGGAAAATTGGAGGGGAGATTCATACTTGTACTGCTCCTAGCTTGGGAACTAGGTCAGCAATCTGGCCTCTGGATTATAAGCATAAACCCAGGTGAACGAAAGTCAAAGAGGAAATTTCCAACTACTCATAAAAGTAAAAACAAAAGAAAAGGATTAAAATAAATCTACGTTTGTAAATAGCCAGCATGCCTGGAAAAAAGCTTAGTTAGTGCCTAGATTTAACTAATATTGTAGGAAGTACCATCCAATCTTGCGAGATTCAGATTCAGGATGATAAATTTAATTTAAGGGTTCAAAATGGGTTAGTTGCTTGACCTTGAATATTCCACAATTCGTGTCTTGCATACTTTTGAGGCTGCATTTTCTGACCTCAGCTGGTAACATGCAAGGCTTCCCTGAAGGTGCATCCCTTGCATGCAAAGCCTTGCATGTATTTTCTAAATACTGAGCATGTCATCTGAGGTTGAGAAATAATGTGCTGCATTGTTTGGGAGCATCTAAGACAATTTACAGAATACAAATCTGGGACTCTGTCAAACATCGCAACTTTGTTTAATAACTGACATAATAATGTATATCAGACAGTGCATTCCAGTGTAATAAAGTTAAAGAAAAGTGATAAATATTGAATGTATCTTTACGTAGTGAGTTATATTAGAGTTGCACAAGTCATTTAACATTCAAAATACACCAGAGAGTCTACACGACAGTGACATTCATGAAGTAAAGAAGGAATGTTTTAAATAAAAAATTATATCATCTTTAGTAAATTTGCATCTGCCAACTCAGCACTGATAGCAACAATGGAGTTGAAAATATTTGTAGAGAGAGAGAGAGAAAGTGCTAACAAAGGGCGGAATTTTCCGAGCTGGCTGGTGGTGGGCGCAATAGGTGGCGTGCACAGAAAATATGGCGGGACGCACTTCATGAAGGCGAGAAGGCAGGAGGCGACCTTCTGCTCAGCCCGCCAATGGCGGGCCTTGTTTCCTGCCATCAGTCGGTGGGGAGCTAATTGTAATACATTAGCATATAATTAAAAGGCCACCCCGCCAAGCTTAGGACCTCCAAGTTGGCAGGAAAGCACGCCGACATGTTTCACAACAGCACGTGAGCGACATGCACTTGGTGGCCTTCACTTTGGGGGAACTGAGATGAGTGAGCAGCAGCATTCTCCACAGCTCGCCTGTAGTTTACAGGCCTCAGAGGCGCTGGGGAGAAGGGGAAACTGATGCCTGGTTCCGCAGACGACTGCTGAGGGGTGGACGGTATCTAAGGGCAAGTGCTAGGCAGCCTCAGAGGCGACTGCTGAGGGGTCAGGGTGTCCGGGGGCAAGTGCTGGCCAGCCTCGGAGGCGACTGCTGAGGGAGGGGCGTCAAGTGCTGCCCTGACACTGCATCCTATGCACGGGGGGGAGGGAGTGGTAAGCAAGGGGAGTCGCCATGCAGTAGAGACACCTGTATAAACTAATTGTGCCTCAGCAACTAAGACAGATCAGGAGCAGCCACAGTGATATGATTGGGGTCAGGCTGCTAACCTTCCCACCCATGCAAGCAACACGGAGGCAACCAAAGGGCCACCAAACGCTCCATGACCTTCCCCCACACCCTCCCCCTCCACCCTCCCCAGCACAGACTTTGGGTCCGCCACCACTTTATTGGGCAGCAGAGCAGTTGGACTGTGCATGTTGTACAATCTCCTCACCAACGCCGGCCATGTAGCAGTTACTGCTGGAGGTGCTCACAGCCCCTTGCAACCTCAACATCCTGGTTTGGACCAGTGTCTCCCATGTCGCAGATTGATAGGGCAGCCATGCAGCGCACTCATCTCTGGCCATCCGAGGGGTGACCAGCACTGTCCAGGAAGCATTAAGGGATAGTCATACAGGGTCGGGAAAGGTGCTAACCAGGAATGACAGCAACATCCAGGATCTATAGACACCACCTGCCATTCCTGCAGATGACTGAGAACCAGTGTCGCCGATGACTGCACATGTCTAGGGACCTGGTGGCTCACATCTGCCACTTACTGCAGGACTTGGCGCCACAGTGCCAGTGGTTGTGAAAGTGAACGTGGCGCTCAATTTCTATGCCAGTGGCTGCTTTCAGGGCTCCACAGGTGACCTCTGTGGGATTTCACAATCCGCCACCCACAAATGCATCCATGAGGTCACGGATGCCATCTTCTCCATGGCACACAGGTTTTTGCATTTCGCCTGGGACTGGGTCAGCCAGAATGCAAGAGCGATTGGATTCGCCCTGATCTCAGGATACCCACAAGTGCAGAGTGCAATTGGCTGCGCTCATGTGGCACTCAGGTCTCCGTCGCTACACACAGTGTACTTCATCATCCACAAGGGCTTCGTCTCGCTGCTGCGACCACCAGAAATGTTTCCCGCAGATGGTTTCCAAGGACTGTGTATGACGCCTACATCCTGAGTCACTTGCAGATCCCTGCAGTCTTCCAGGGTCAACAGAGGCTGCAGGGTTAGCTCCTTGGGGACAAGGGCTACGAGCAGAGGCCGTGGCTGATGACTCCCATGTGGTGGCCTCTGACTGCAGCAGAGCGACGCTATAATGAGGCTATGCTGCAGCTCTCAACCTGGTGGAGCAGACCATTGGGATGCTGAAGATGCAGTTCCAGTGCCTGGACTGTTCTGGAGGAACCCTGCAATACAATCCGCAGAGGGTGTCACACATGGTCGTCATCTGTTGCACCCTTTACAACCTGGTGCTGCTACGGGGTGAGGAGCTGGCTGAGGAGGAGCTGGAAGAGCTGCACGTCTCTGCCGATGCAGAGGACGCTGACTGGGAGAAGGATGAGGGGGTCCTCGGTGGTGACGACACAAGGGATGAGTCACTCGGTCTGGCTAGAAGAGGCAGGCACACTTGGGAGGCCCTCAGAGCTGCTAGATTTGTGGAGGGTGATGAGAACATGCAGTGAGGTGTCCCCGTAGATCCTCACATCCCCACATATGATGCCAGTCTGGCTTATCTCAGTGCCAATACCCTCTGTGAGAATGCTCCTGTCATGGAGATGCAGTGGAGACCCTAACAGTCGTTCAATCGCAGGGGGATAATGACAACATGCAGTGGGAACACTCCATACATTTTCACATAGCCTCTGAGAATGTCTGGCTGAGGGCAGCTCACCTGTGCTCCATGATCAGGGCCTTCTCAGAGACACAGCCATGAAACTCTAGATGCATCTGATGCCGTGTCCGCCTTCAGCACCTCAGCTCTTCAGGAGCTGGTGCTCAGCATCAAACGTCGCAGATGCTAGTGTGATGTGGGCCTGCCCCACCTTAAAGGTGCTGAGAGCACAAAGAGAGAATGAGAGAACTCTGTGGTGCCTGCCCACTACAGTCTGGCAGCAATGACCAGCACTGCCAAGGTGCAGGCATCAGTAATGTTTCCAGGGAGTGTGAAGCTGGACCATCAGAACATGTAGCCATAGGCAGGAAGACATTCTTGGGAGTTTACTGACAATAGTTAACATTACGTACGAGTGATTAACACCCAGGCCCAGGTTGTGCAATTAATTCCCCGTAACTTTCCTAACCCTGTCGCTATGTCTTGATGCTCCCCAGACATCCACAGCAGAGGCGGAGGCAGCCTGCTGACTGTGGCGCCCTGTCTGTGATGACTTTGGCGGGTGTCCTCTGGAGGGCCAAGACTTAGAGGACCCCGGCCTGCTTTCGGGGTCCTGCTGTGTGGCAGTGGCACACTCCTCGGTCTGTGAAGCTGGATCTGTAGAGGTCACAGGAAGAGGGAAGTCAGATGGGCCGGTCACTCCAAGAGTCACCTAGGTGGATGACCCCTGAGTGTGTACCTGCTGGTCCTCCTCCCTATGGGTGCCCGAGGGCCCCTGGCTGACTCCATGAGCAGAAGTGATAGCTGGAGTGAGATCAAGCTGCCCAGCACCCCTCTTGTGTACATACTTTTGGAGGCCAACTATGGCATCAGCTATGGAGTTAAGTCCGCACATTAGTGCAGGAGTGACATCCTGGACCAATCTCTCCATGGTGGCCGCCATCCTACCAGTGCTGACCTCAGTGCATTGCAGTGCTGGCACTATCACCTCAGCGGACTCCTCCATTGTGCCTTGCATTTTGAGGAGTGCAGCGGACATCCCTTCCTGTTGTTCCTGAGCTTGCCTTTGCAGCTCCAGCAACTGTGACATGACCAAATCCAGTGGCTTATCATCTGAATCGGACTCAGAAACATTCGGGCCTCCAGCATTCCTCCCACCTGGGAAGTCTCTGCCTCCACCTGCTGTGGATCAGACAGTGCTCACCTGATTGTGATCCTAAGGCTACTCTAAAGCTAGGTCCCACCAAGCTGTTCGTCCCTGCGCTGGTGGGGTCTGTGGTTGAGCACTGTGACAGGACTTCAGGGAGGGTGCCTTCAGATTCCTCTTCAGAGGTTTCTTTAGAGTTGCTTGGAGGCTCTGGGTCGTGGGCTTCGTCGGCTGCTTCCCAGATGTGCCTGCGAAAGCAAGAGGAGATAATTAGTGCATGGCGGTGACCTGTGAAAGAGGATACATCACTCATGGCATGGTTGTCTGATGGATGTTGCACTGCTGGACCCTCACTTGGTAGAGCAGTGCCAACCTCACCGTCAGCACAGAACCGGTCCAGATCCTCGCTGGCCAGCAGGATGGCTCTATTTTCAAATTCTATCAGAATTTTGAATTACTGCATTTCTCTACTACCTACGAACTTCCCCCCCCTTGTTGTGAGCCAGTTTGTCCTGCATGGATAGAGATGAGGAGGGTGTATCAGGAC
Organism: Carcharodon carcharias; assembly: GCF_017639515.1. NCBI lineage: Eukaryota > Metazoa > Chordata > Chondrichthyes > Lamniformes > Lamnidae > Carcharodon > Carcharodon carcharias. Next base: position 141,059,512 of record NC_054477.1, read on the forward strand.
TCCTGCTGGGCCAGATGATAAGTATGCATGGCCTGTGTGGCTGATGAGTGGTCCCATGGATGGGATGAGGACAATGATGGTGTGTGTGAGAGAGTGAATGGTGATGCCCCTTGAACTGGCAGTGAGTGAGTGCCCTGTGGGTGTGTGATGGGTTTGTAAGTATGTGAGTTGGTAGTGGTGAAAAGCGTGACTTACCCTGGTGGAATGACGGAGACCATTGATCCTTTTGCGGCACTGGTTGGCTGTCCTCCTCTGCAGGGTGTTCATGCTGACCACTGCTGCCACCACCTCCCAAGCTGGGTTGGTGACATTGCTACCCATCTTGCGGCCAGAGCTGGGGTAGACCACATCCCGTCAGGCCTCCATGGCATCCAGCAGTCACTTGAGGGACCAGTCGTTGAAGTGGGGGACTGCAGTCAGTTTGCCTTTGCTGGCCATATCTCCCAGACGGCAGTGGTGAACTGGTGGCGATGAGCGAATTGCTGGCGGCTGCCTTTTAAAGATGGCGGCCAGTGTGATGCAATAGCAGGGTGATGGTGAGCAGGCAAATGAGAGCCCGTCTACCATGGAAATGTCATGTTTCACGTGAGTGAATATATAATGAGGCAGGCTTGGGAAGATACAGCGTGAAAACCTGCCGTTTTTATCGGTGGGTAGGACTCCATTTTACCCGCCTAACACCGCACTTAGTGCAGTTCTGGGAAAATTCATCCCAGAGACTTGTAATCCAATCCAGTAATTTAAGATGTCAGCTGAAGCTTTTGTTGTGCTCACTTTCAGTTATCTATAAACACGGGTAATCCCGAGATATTTAGTGTCAAAATTCCTTGGATGTTTATTTAGTGTTTTTAATGGATATAATTTGAGTAAATTGCAACATACTGCAGCCTTTAAGAGACAACCTTTGTATTCAACCTGACACAATGACAATCAATTTAAGTCATAAAGTGCCCCAAAATGATAATGTTTGATCATTTTTGAAAGTTGCACAGTTAAAGATGACAAATGAATGATCATAATTATTTACAAAATGCTCTTCAAGATTCCAAAATTTTAATAGTTAAAATTTAGTTGCATCTGAAGGATTATATTTATGGATGTCTTTCAGCAAAACGTGTAATGATAATAGAATCCCAAAAGCATTTTAAATAAGATATATTTGTCTGAGAGATATTTAAATAAGCAATAAGTTGTAATTATAAGCAAAGGGCTGGGCTACAATGAGTTTAAAGCCTGTGTGAAGTACTGATACATACTGCCCACCTACTGAGATATGTTTCTTTCATGAGCCAAGATAACTCAGTGCTAATGTATAACATCCCCATATAAATTTGCCATAAAAGATTCGGTTGCAGTAAGGAAGCAGTGATGATTTAATCAGACATTACAATGATCTTAATAAACAAACTGAAAACAAGATAATTAAGAAGAGATGGAAATTTAACCCTATGTTTATGGATATTGATGCAGTTTTATGGCATCATCAAAAACATTAGAAAAACAATTTTATTTACCAGCAAATGATGAAAGCAGTCTCATGCCCAGAAAAAGGCAAAAAAGAGAAGAAAGCCGAACAAAGAAATACAAATATTTAGCCTAGACAATTAAAGTAATCTTGTGGCTGTGGTTCCAGGTCAATTACTGCAAATTTGAACAAGATGTGATCCCATCTAAGAGGTAAAAATAAACAAAGGATGTTTGACCTAGTTTCAATTCAATAGCTTAATAAACCAAGCCTGGACAGATTTGAGTGAGGCAAATTCAATACAGTGTCTAATTCTTTAAAAAAACTTTTAATTCCATCATTATTGAAAGACCCAAGTTTACTCAGTATTCATCAAGGTATTGCTTAGGTCAATGACCAACAAAGTTAGGTAAATGGATCCAGTTTTAATTTTGAGTCTGGAGCATTACAATTATCTTGAGGGGTGAAAAAACAGGCATGTTTCTTGCTCCTGATTGTTATCCAATTAGACCTGCTGGAAAATGACAATGTTTGATGAGTGCAGGATCAGCTTCTCATTGGCCACGATTCTCCAATCCTGCCTGGCACGGGACCGGGAACTCCTGCCCGAAGTCAATGGACCTTTGACTGATCCGTCAACACAGGCGGTACTGGAAAATCTTGGCTGCTATCTAGGCTGGCATAGGAAGAAGGTAAGAAACAGGAGAGTGTTAATGCCTGAGGAACTACACTGCAGCATGAACCAATACCTTCAGGAAGGACAGGAGGAAAATGGAGGGGCTATTCGAAAGGTCTCATAATCATAAATTTACTTAAGCTAAGCAGCACATAGCAAACTGAGCCATTGTACAGAAGATTACAAATCCTATTACCAACTTGCTTTTGAGCTATGATCCAAGGTGCCTTCTAGTTCACCTTCACATTCTGCCTCCACCACCTGCCATAAGTAGATCATGTCCTGGCAACTGAATGAAAGTCATTTTCTTAAAAGAAAATCTTAAATCATTCATGACTTACTTCCAAGTGGCAATGTCAATATTTTGGTACTTAAATATGTAACTCAAAGACTGTCATTTACTACAGGAGACATCTGTCAAAATATATCAAATTATCATCATTAGATGTCAGCTGTGGTTCAGTGAGTAGAACTTTCACCTCTGAGTCACAAGAACACTCGAACACAGCAGGAGTAGGCCATTCGGCCCCTCAAGCCTACTCTGCCATTCAATAAGACCATGGCTGATTTGATTGTGGTGCCAACTCCACTTTCCTGCCTGCCCCCCTCAAACTCTTGACTTTCGTCGGTCAAATTTGGTCTGATTAGATTAATTTTAACATGTTCTAAAATAAGTTAAATGAATGCCAAAATCCAAAGCTATGAAAGTTTGAAGAAATCCTAATATCATTGTTGACCTTCAACAATCACTGTCCAAAAAATGGTGAAAATTATAATAAACAATAAGGACACTTGGCACTAACTGTATAAATGTTGTAAATAAAGCTATGTTTTTAAAACTGATAAATTAGTAAAATAAAGCACATTTCTGTCACTTGCAAGGTTCTGGGTTCAAATTCTACACCAGGGCTTGAGCACAAAAATAACAACAGGTGATCCAGTGCAGCACTGAGAGGGTACTGCACTGGCAGACATGCTGTCATTCAGGTGACACGTTAAACTATCTGTTCATCTATCTGTTTGGATGGATGTAAAAGGTTCTATGGCACTATTTCAAAGAAAAACTGAGAGTTATCCCCGAGGCCCTGGCCAACATTCATCCCACAATCAACATCACAAAAACAATTACCTGGTCATTATCACTTTGCTGTTTGTGGAAGATTGCTGTGTGCAAATTGACTGTATCATTTCCTGCACTATAACAGCAACTACACTTCAAAAGTAATTCATTGCCTGTAAAGTGCATCTTTGGTCATGAAAAGTGCTATATAAATGCAATTATTAATTACTTTGGAGGGTTTTTTTTAGATTTTAAGAAATCTTTCCCAAAAGACAGTGTTCAGTTGAAGAAAACTAATGGATGGAATTCTCCCAGGATTGCACTAAATGCGGTCGCGGGCGGGTAAAATGGAGTCCTACCCGCCGATGAAAATGGCGGGTTTAAATGGCGTATCTTCCCGAGACTGCCTCATTATATATTCACTAGCGTGAGGCATGCCGTTTCCATGGCAGGCGGGCTCTCATTCGCCTGCTCTCCATCACCCCACTGTTGCATCACTCCGGCCGCCATCTTTAAAAGGCAGCCGCCAGCAAAGTGCTCATTGTCACCTGCTCACCACCGCTGCCTGGGAGACATGGCCAGCAAAGGCAAAAAGACTGCAGTCCCCCTCCCGCTTCAACGACGGGTCCCTCGACTGCTGGATATCATGGAGGCTTGCTAGGGTGTGCTCTACCCCCTCTCTGGCCGCAGGATGGGTAGCAATGTCACCAACCTGACTTGGGAGGCAGTGGCAATGGTGTTCAGCATGAATGCCGGAGGAGGACAGCCACCCAGTGCCGCAAAAGGATGAATGGTCTCCTCTGTTCCACTAGGGTAAGCCACGCTTTTCATCACTCCCAAGTCACACACTCACAAACACACCACATATCCACAGGGCCCTCGCTCACTGCCAGTGCAAGGGACATCATCATTCACTCTTTCACACACACCGTCAGTATCCTAATGGGACCACTCACCACCCACACAGGCCAGGCATACTTATCATCTGGCCCAGCAGGTGTCCTGAGACACTCTCCCCATCTCTATCCATGCAGGACAAGCTGGCTCACAAAAGGAGGGGAAGGTCGCAGACAGGTGGAGGGATGCCGGAATTCAAAGTTCTGACATCATTTGAAAACAGAGCCATCCAGCAGGCCGGCGATGACCGGGACCGGTTCTGTGCTGACGGTGAGGTCAGAGCTGCTCTACCAAGTGAGGATCCAACAGTACAAAATCCATCAGGCAACCATGCCATGAGTGATGTGTGCTCTTTCACAGGCCACCGCCATGCATTAATTATTCCCCCTTGCTTTCGCAGGCACATCTGCCAAACAGCCTACAGAGTCCATGACCCAGGACCTCCAATCAAGCTCAGAAGAAACCTCTGAGGAGGACTCTGGAGGCACCCTCCCTGAAGTCCCATCACAGCGCTCACCCACACTCTCCACCAGCGCAGAGACATACACCTTAGTGGGACCTAGCTTTAGAGTAGCCTCAGGATCACAATCGGGTGAGGTCAACGCACCGAGGTCAACACTGGCAGGATGGCAGCCACCATGGAGACCTTGGTCCAGGATGTCACTCCTGTGCTGCTGCGTGGGCTGAACTCCATCGCTGATGCCATAGTTGGCCTCCAACAGTGGGAGGGGTGCTGGGCAGCTCGATCCCACTTCAGCTACCCTTTCCGCTCACGGAGTCAGCCAGAGGACCTCAGGTACTGATAGGGAGGAGGACGAGCAGGTGCACACTCCGGGGCCATCCACCCAGGTGACTCTGGGAGTGACCGGCTCATCTGACTCCCCTCTTCCTGTGACCTCCGCAGATCCAGCTCCACAGGCCGAGGAGGGTGCCACTGCCACACAGCAGGACACCGAAAGCAGGCCAGGGCCCTCCAAGTCTCAGCCCTCCTGAGGAGACCCACCAAAGTCATCGCAGACAGGGCGTCACAGTCAGCTGGCTGCCTCTGCCTCTGCCTCTGCTGTGGATGTCCGAGGAGCACCAAGACGTAGCAGCAGGGTTAGGAAATTTAGGTAAAATTAGTTGCACAGTCTGGCCACAGGTATTGATCACTTGTACATACTGTTCACTATTGTCAATGGATTCCTAAGAATGTCACCCTGCCTATGGCTCCTTGTTCTGATGAGCAGTGTTCTTGTCACTCAGATGTGAAACATTTCTGCACAAGATAAAAGGCAGGTGTCTCAGTCCAGGGCCTCTTCCCTGTGCTCTGTGCAGCCTTTTGACCACTGTGATGGTCCAGTCTCACACTCCCTGGAAACATTACTGATGCCTGCACCTTGGCAGTGCTGGCCATTGCTGCCTGAATGTAGTGGGCAGGTGCCACAGAGTTCTCTCATTCTCTCTGTGTACTCTCAGCACATTTTAGGTAGAGCTGGACCCCATCACACCAGCATCTGGGACCAGAAATACTTTGCAAAGGTCCTGAAGGGCTGAGGTGCTGAAGGTGAACACAGCATCAGATGCGTCTAAAATTTCATGGCTGAAGTTGAGATGGCCCTGACCATGGAGCACACGTGAGCTGCCCTCGGTCAGACAGGAGTCAGACATTCTCAGAGGCTATGTGAAGATCTGTGGCGTGTCCTCACCGCATGTTGTCATCATCCTCCTGTGATCGAGCAATATTATGGCCTCCACTGCATCTCTGTAACAGGAGCATTCTCACAGTCAAATGTTCACAACTGCGATGTGAGGATCTATGGGGCTACCTCACTGCATATCATCATCATCTTCCACAAATCTGGCAGCTATGAGGACCTCCCGAGGGTGCCTGCCTCGTCGAGCCAGTATGAGAGCCTCATCCCCATAATCATCACCACCAAGGACCCCCTCACCCTCATCCCCATTTTGGTACTTCTCATCGGACACGTGCAGCCCCTCCACCTCCTCCTCGGCCAGCGCCTCACACCGTTGCAGTGACAGGTTGAAAAGGGTGCAGACGATGAAGACAATGTGTGACACCCTCTGTGGACTGTATTGCAGAGCTCCACCAGAGTCAAGGCATCGGAATCGCATCTTCAGCATCCCGATGGTCTGCTCCACCAAGTTGCTAGCTGCTGCATGCGCATCATTATACCTTCACTCTGCTGTAGTCTGAGGCCACTGCATATTTGTCATCAGCCACGGCCTCTGCGAGTAGCCCTTGTCCTCAAGGAGCCAATCCTGCAGCCTCTGTGGACCCTGGAAGGCTGCAGGGATCTGTGAGTGACTCAGGATGTAAGTGTCGTGCACACTCCCTGGAAACAGTGCGCATACCTGCAGGATGTGTTTCTGGTGGTCACATACCAGCTGCACATTCAGTGAGTGGAAGCCCTTGCAGTTGATGAAGTCCACTGAGTGTAGTGATGGAGACCTGAGCACCACATGAGTGCAGTCAATCGCACCCTGCACCTATGAGAATCCTGAAGTCAGGGTGAATCCAATGGCCCTTGTATCCTGGCTGCGTTGGTCCTGGGCGAAATGCATGAAGTTGTGTGCCATGGAGAAGATGGCATCCGTGGCCTCATGGATGCATTTGTGGGTGACGGATTGTGAAATCCCACAGAGGTCACCTGTAGAGCCCTTAAAGGAGCCACTGGTATAGAAATTGAGCACCACCATCACTCTCACAGCCACTGGCAGTAGATGCCCTTTATGTCCCCTTTGCGCCAAATTCTGCAGTAAGTGGCAGATGTGAGCCACCAGAACCGTAGACATGCGCAGTCATCAGTTGCACTGGTTGTCAGTCATCTGCAGGAATGACAGGCGGCATCTATAGACCCTGGGTATCGCTAGGCGCCGACCGCCATTGCTCGCTGTCACTCCTGGGCAGCTTGTGTGCGAGCCCCTGCTGCCCCTTCTTCATGAGGTTACTGCTCCTGCCTTTGTACGGCCAGGAACCTCAGTCGCTCTCTCCTCCATCTTCTATGGTCTCTGTAGGCCATCAGGCATACAATTAGGTCACCAGGATCCATGATCTTGACGTGGTCCTCCTGCAGCATGAAAGAGAGTGAGAGATGTGGTTATCATGGCTGTACTTAACACCTTTCCTGGCCCTGTGTGACCTCTACTTAATGCTTCCTGGAGAGTGCTGGTCACACCTTGGATGGCCAGAGATGAGTGCGCTGCATGTCTGCCCTGTCAACCTACGACATGGGGGACACTGGTACTGAGATTGCAAGGGGCTATGAGCACCTCCAGCAGTGACTGCTACATGGCCAGCGCTGGCGAGGAGATTGTACCACATGTGCAGTCCAACTGCTCCACGGTCCAATAAGCTGATGGCAGTCTCGAAGCCTGTGCAAGGGTGGTGGGGAGGGGGGGGGGATGAGGGGTGAGGAGGGGTAATGTATGGAGCGCTTGGTGGCCCTTTTTTGCCTCCGTGTTGCTTGCGTGGGTGGGTAAGCTAGGATCCTGACCCCAATCATATCACTGTGGCTGCGCCTGACCTGTCTTAGTTGTAGTCCCTAGTACGTGGCCGCTTCCTTTGTTTACCCTGCTCTCCACCTCAGTTGCCTGTGCACAGGATGCAGCACCAGGGCAGCACTTGACCCCACACCCCCTCACCCCTCCCCCTCAGCAGTTGCCTCCGAGGCTGCCCAACACTTGCCCACAGACATCCCTCAGCCCTCAGCAGTCACCTGCGGGGCCAGGCATCAGTTTCCTTTGCTCTCCCTGGCGTCCCTAGGCCTGTAAACAACAGGCGAGCTGTGGACAACACTGCTGCTCACTTACCTCAGTTCCCCCAAAGTGAAGGCCGCCAAGTGCACCTCGCCTGCGTGATGTTGTGAAACACATCGGCGTGTTTCCCGCCAACCTGGACAGACAACACAGTGGGGTTGCAAGAACCTGGCTGGGTAGCCTTTTAATTATATGCTAATGTATTACAATTAGCTCCCTGCCAACCAATGGCCTTTGCTGGGCTAAGTAGAAGACTGCGACCTGCCTTCACACCGTCATGAAATGGGTCCCGCCATATTTTCCCCAATGCCACCTATCATTCCTGCTGCCAGCGGGCATGGAAAATTCTGCCCAATGTTGAAAATACCAGTACTCCAAATACATTTAATAATTAAGAGTACATAAATCAAAAATGAAATCCTTAGAGATTATCAAGTTATTATTTGTTTTGTAGTAACCAATGCCAAACAGCAACCATTCAGTCCCAGCATTCTTAGGAAGTCCATGCAGAAAACACAATAGCAAGGCACAACAAGACTGGGATGTTATATATATTGTTATGCAAGGTATACAAATCTTAACAATTGCCTTCAAACTAAGAGCTAGATACTGCAGGAAATATCCATTATTCAAAAGAATTAGAAACATCAGCAGTATCAACATTGTCACCTACTGAGATGGAGGGCCAAATTTTCATTGAGTCGAGCAATATCAGGAACTTGTTAAAAATAGCATCACAGAGGAATTGTGAACCATGGGGTAACTTATTTCTGGAACCCTTCGATTGGCAGAACATTTATTTTGAAATAGAAAAAAAAATCAGTTCTTTCTGTTTCCAAAGGCTCCATTGGAGCTATAAAAGTTTGGTTTGACAGCTCAGCCCATTATGAATGCTTGGATGACTTTCAAAAGCTAAAAAAAAACTCTTATTTCAACAGGGGCTATGAACACATTTCTATTGACAATTTTGCAAGGTTATTAAAGGATTACCTGTCTTGGATTTGGTGACTAGATGTTTGTTTTTACAACTGAATCACGAGATTCACCTTTTCTTTCATTGGATGCAGAGTTTTTTTTTCATTATGAATGATTGTGTTTTTGAGTGACAGCTCTATTAGTTTTTTTTTACCTTTTTTGTTTCATATCCATTTCAAAGCTTCTCATTGCTACTGCATGGCTCCTAAGGTCAGTCCATAGTAGATACTTGATGAGTTACCACGGAAGGGCTAGGGGTATGAGGGGATGTGGAAGAATGGTAGGAGCATAGAAGAGGCATGAGAGGCATGTGAAGTGGTTGGGGAGGTGAGCAGTGATGGTTTAGGGATCTGACATTCATTAAAAAACTGGGCCAATGCCCTAGAAAACGAAAGCAGATGGTCTAGCCTGCTGGCCTGGTCATCTGTCCACCTCCATTTCTGTCTCTTGCCTGCTTTCAGAGGTGACGGAACCATCTCCAACCTTACCCCATCTTCCCAGACATAAATATGGTGAGCGGTAGACTTTCAAAAAGAAATAGATCTGCTGAGTCAAGAGGCTTCCAAACTCAACCTTCCCACCTTCTTCATGAAAACCTGGACATGATAAAGAACTGCAACCTGGCTGTTAAAGTTTTAGTCTTTAAAAGGGCCCCTACAAGGAATAAAATGGAACCATTCTACCATTGGCCAATGAGAGGTAACAACTCAGGTGATGGAGTTTCAATGAGGGAAGGCTGCCTCATGGTTCCTGAGGCACCCCAAAGCATCTGGCTGTGGCCAATAAGGGCCCAGAGGAACATTCTGTTCCTGGCAGAGGAAGGGGGGAAGAAACCTGCCTTGGAAACCAAGCAGGCATGGCGGGAAATAGCTGAAGAGGTAAATAGCAGAAGTGTAGTCCTTTACTCATGGATATGGGGACACAAACAGTTCAATAACCTCAAGCCACATTAAGTGTCAACCCCCTTAACCTGACTTCCCCAGCTTTCTCCTGCACAGCACATCTTAGACCACCACACCTTACAAGTGCACCTATTCGTCTCTATCAAGGCTTTGTGGGCAGCTGCTGCTTTTTGAATATAATAAAAAGGCTCGTTACATGTGGAAGGTTTTTATGGATACAGGGATAAAGCTAAGCTTATAATTACTATTTAACATTATTTATAAGGTTAACATAGGGTAACTTCTGCAAATGAGTTAACAGAGAATCTTTATATTGTGTTCATGGTATTGTACTAATACTAGGAGGGTGACTGGTTAAAGGCCAGGCAACAAATGGTTAAAGGCCGGTGAACAATTGTTTTTTTCCCCCCCCCAGTTTGTGACCTTTTTGATTACAATTGTGTAAAGTTGTTTGCTTAAAACTCAAAGTAAGGTCAAAAGGTAATGTCTTAACTTAATGCAACTGGTGATTGCTATTTGTTTAGAATATCATTGAATAAGTATAAATTCAGCAGTTTGTAATCATCCTTACACAATGGTTGCTTGGTGGAACCGGGGACAGATAGGGGAACTGCTGAAGCAAGCAGATCTATGAGGAGATTGGCCAAATTTGCTGTTGGGACCTTCCTGCTGTAGGCAGGATTGCCAGGGGAGAAAATGAGCCAATCATGGATCATCGCTTTCAGAGAAAGGAGTCAATCACAGAAAGTCACCATCAGAGAAAGGAACCAATCATGGACCATCATTATCAGAGAAAGAAGCCAATCATGGACCATTGCTATCAGAGAAATGAGTCAATCATGGATTATTGCTATTAGAGAAAGGAGCCAGTCGGAAAGTGTGTACATGGCAGGGCAGGAAGCAGAGGCCTATTTAAGTACGCTATTCATTAAGCTCGAGGCCATCGCTGCAGCTAAGCAAGGAAGGGGGATATCACCCATCTGAATAGAGAATGGACAAGGATGGATCCACCACCCAATCCGGTCTGTTTCTCGGGGAAACCAAGCAACTAAAGCATGGGGTGAGTAGTCACTGGTATAAATATTATTGAACTGCCTGTGACAGATATCAGATAATAAAGTGCAGTTGTTTTGGGCGAAGTCCCAAGTTTTTGGTCATTGATTTCCAGAGTAAACCTCCAAACCCACATAGTAGGAACAGCCTACAGTATGTCCTTACATCCCTATCTAACCAGTCACCATTCATACTTACATTGATGCATTGATGTTATTGACATCTCACACCCATCCCTCACGGTGACTCTCCACGAATGTTGCCCTTCCATCCTCTCAATACATTTCAGTTCTCACACTCATAAACCTATTTTTTCTGTTCTTCAAGGAGAGACAAAGGTCGGAGTTGGCCCTCTAGTCATAGCCATCCTGACTGCAGTGAAGGAGGAAGCAATGGAGATAAGCAGAGTTTTAGCATATGTGGCCATTAGCATTGGAGGGATGGGAGTCTCCCTGATTCCTGGTGACAGAATTAAATATCACATAATCACATAGCATACAACACTTATTCATGTCGACTCAATGTCAGAAGCCTCTGAAATATGAGGATCTGCACAATGATAACTTTGAACACTTTCATCCTGTCAGTTTTAATTCATGTCTTTCTTCCCCACAGGCCCTGTAATTGTCACTCAGGAGCTAGTGCCGGAGGAGGTTGAAAGCTCCCAAGAGGAGGTCATGTGCTCTGAAAAAGCACCATCATAGGACTTGTATGTACTCTCCACCAGCTCAGGAACATGCACTTCAGTGGAGCCTCCAAGATAGTTAACCGGAATGCCAGATAGTGAGCCGCACATCACAAGTGAGCAGGGGTTGGCGTTAGAGACTGGTAAAGCAGTGGGGAAACCCTGTCAGGGGGCACAGGGCTCTCCAAGCCCTGCACAGCCGGACACAGATGCTAAAGCATGGGGTAAATACGGGGCAGTCTTTGCCAGGCCTTCAGGAGTTCAAAACCCAGAGGACATTGGCTATGAGCATCTAGCAGTCAAAACATGGGAATGAGCAGCCTGACTCTAGCTTTGTGAAACTATCACACTAGCACAGAGGAATGATAGGAAATGGGAGAGAAAAACTTTGTAGTTTCACAAGGACTGTTTAAATGCTTGTTAAATTATCACTTTATTGTCAATATTTATGCACCATGAGTGTTATTTCAAAGATCTATTGTTCAGTCATCTGCATTGTTGCTGGTCAAACTTCAAATGGCCATTAACCTTGAGGATAATGTTATGAAGAGTGTAAAAGATAAGCAATGGATGTTGTTAAGAAAGATGGATTGTTGACTGTGGAAATGCTTTGTGCTGGGTGGATACAATGGGTTTAGCATTGTTCTGGATGGTTGCAGTGCCTCAGCTTAGCTGAAGCATGCCTGAATGTGTCTGTCCCGGCTGTCTCTGACTGCTAAATGAGTAGCTACAGCTATCATGGCCACACTGGGCTCCTCTTTCTGTAGATCTTTCCTCCTCCTCATCTGAAGATGCAAGCGCAATCATCTTCTTCCTCAGCCACCTGTTCCAGCACCCACTGCTGCATTATGTTGTGAAAGGCGAGCACATCACTCTCATTCCTGGCCACACTTTCTGGTGCGTACAGGTGAACCCCAGATCTGTCCAGGCACTAGAATCGCATCACCTTCTGATTGCTTGCTCAGTTAAAACTCTGGTGTTCATGTGGCATCTGTTGTAACCTCCCTGTGTCTCAGTAAGAGGGCTCTGAATTATGCAAGTCTATGGAGGGTAGCTCTCATCTCGAAGGAGACAATTACTAACTCCGCTTCAAGGTGTGAATATCTGTGAGAGATTTGATGTCCCAGAATTTAGGCATTATGGCAGCTTCCAGGGTTTCTTGTGCAGACTTCTATGATAATCTTTCAGTGGTTACATTCCAGCTGAACAGTGAGGGAGTGAAATCCAATGTCCTGCTGGATGACTTGAAGGCATCTCAATTGTCACATGTGGGGAATCATGACTCCCTGCACCAGTGAAAATGCAGCTTCCCATTCAGACTAGACTCATCATTGATGAGTGCCCCTATGTGGTGGCCCTGGGAGATGCACTTGTGGGCAGTAGATTGTGAAATTCCACAAATGTTATGAGCCAATCCCCAGAAGGACTGGAGATGAAGAAATTTAGGGCTGACGTGACTTTGACTGCCACTGGCAATGCATTGCTTACCTGGTCAACTGGGAAGAAGGTCTTATTCCAGGAGCTGAAAATATCAACAATAAACTGACATGAAAGTCTGAGCATCCTGAGTCATTGGTGCTCAGTTTTGTCTAGAAAGCTCATCCTCTCCCTGTATGCCCTGTGCTGGGGGTATTGCATCCTGTGAGCTGGAGCTCGGGGTCCATTGCCTCTGTCCTGTGGAGATGCAGGCAGTTGAGAAGGGCCGCTCCTGCTCCTGCTGGTGCTACTCCTGCTGTTGGTGTTGCTGCTGCTCCTTTTGTTCCCAATCAGAAGTCCATGGGAGAGCTGGATAAAGCTGGCTCCCATTTTGCTGACAGCCGGGAAGCACAGATCAGAGTCAGAAAAGCTCCATACAATTTTTGACCTCATTTGCTTTCTGAGGTGGCGAATGCCACAGGTTCACCACTCTGTGGGTGAAGAGGTTTCTCCTCATCTCAGTCCTCAATGGTCTTCCCCGTATCCTCAGACTGTGACCCCTGGTTCTGGACTCCCCCACCATCGGGAACATCCTTCCTGCATCTACCCTTTCTAGTCCTGTTAGAATTTTATAGGTTTCTATTACATCCCACCTCATTCTTCTGTACTCCAGTGAATATAATCCTAACTGATTCAATCCCTTCTCATATGTCAGTCCCGCCATCCCAGGATTCAGTCTGGTAAACCTTCGCTGCACTCTCTCTATAGCAAGAACATCCTTCCTTAGATAAGGAGACTAAAACTGCACACAGTATTCCTAGTGTGGTCTCACCAAGGCCCTGTACAATTGCAGCAAGACATCCCTGCTCCTGTACCTGAATGCTCTGACTATGAAGGCCAACATACCATTTGCCTTCTTTACCGCCTGCTGCACCGGCATGTTTAGCTTCAGTGACCAGTGTACGAGGACACCCAGGTGTCGTTGCACATTCCCCTCTCTCAATTTCTAGCCATTCAGATAATAATGGGCCTTCCTCTTTCCGAAACGGATAACCTCACATTTATCCACATTATACTGCATCTGCCATGCATTTTCCCACTCACTCAGCTTATCCAAATCACCCTGAAGCATCTCTGAATCCTCTTCACAGCTCACCTTCCCAAACAGCTTTGTATCATCTGCAAATTTGGAGATATTACATTTAGCTCCTTCATCTAAATCATTAACATATATTATGAATAGCTGGGGTCCCAGCACAGATCCCTGCAGTGCCCCACTGGTCACTGACTGCCATTCAGAAAAAGACCTGTTTATTCCTACTCTTTGTTTCCTGTCTGCCAAACAGTTTTCTATCCATCTCAATACACAACCCCCAATCCCATGTGCTTTAATTTTACACGCCAATCTCTTATGTGGGACTTTGTCGAAAACCCTCTGCAAGTTTAAATAAACCACATCCACTGGTTCCCCCTCATCAACTCTACTAGTTATATTCTGAAAAAATTCCAGTAGATTTGTCAATCATGATTTCCTTTTCGTAAATTCATGCTGACCCTGTCTGATTCTGCCACTGTTTTCCAAGTGCTCAGCTATTAAATCTTTTTTAATGGACTCGAGAAATCCCCCTACTACCAGCGTCAGGCTGACTGGTCTATAATTCCCTGTTTTCTCTCTACCTCCATTTTTAAATAGTGGGGTTACATTAGCTACCCTCCAATCTGTCGGAACTGTTCCAGAGGCTATAGAATCTCGGAAAATGACCACCAATGCATCCACTATTTCTAGGACCACTTCCATAAGTACTCTGGGATGTAGATTATCAGGACCTGGGGATTTTTCAGCCTTCTATCCCATCAATTTCTCCAACACCATTTCCCTACTAATACTGATTTCTTTTAGTTCCTCCATCTCACTAAACCCTGCGTTCCCCAACATTTCTGGTACGTTAAGATCTAGACAGCAGAAGACATGCTGCCAATGGTTATGCAAACAAAGTGGGGGGGTGCACAATAAAATGTTAGAAGATGGCAGAAGTTCCTAAGGTCTATAGGGTTGGCAGGGTTTATCAAGATAAGGAGCGGCAAGACCAGGGATTTGAACTAATCCAATGTAAATCAGTGAGCAAAGGAGTGATGGGGAAACAGGACTTGGTTCAAGTTAGGTTATGAGAAGTGGAATTTTAAATAAGTTCAAATTAATAGAGGATGGAAAATGGGAAAATCCATACACCACTTTCTCTTTAATGAATCCCTCCCCTAGCAATTACCATTGTGATATTTAAGGTTCCAGCATACTGTGCTATGTCCCTGAGATTAGAAATTAACTTGAGGAGTTTGCAGTCAACACCTCGACCTTTATGTTAAGCTCTGACCGCCTGTAGGAATCTGTGGTCCTATTGCCATGAGGGAAATTGTGTGTAAAAGGCTTATAACACGTAAAAAAGCTTGTTATGCTTTTAAATATTTTCAAACCCTCTTTACTCGAGGTGTTTCAGTTCTCATATCTTAGATCACTCTCATAGGTGACTTGCAACTTGCTGTGCCAGCAAGAATGTTTTCACTAGCATCACTACCCTAAATATTTAATAATGCAACCAGAATAAGGAACAGAAATCTCTGGCCTGTCACCTGTTATTAAACGATCGAGATTATTTCATGCCCACACAAGATCTATCTTCAGTGCTTGATAAGTGCCACAATATCAGCTCAGATCTTGATCTAATATGAAAATATTAAGCAAATGTATTAACAAGCAATTATGTTTATGCATGTGTGTAATTATGTAAGTACATTAATTGTAATTCCTGTGAAATTATGCTGTTTATATTCTCAGTGAGGAAAATAAAGTATGAGCTACAAGTTTGAAGCTTCATCTTTATCTCCATAAAGAACTATTTGAGCAAATTGCCTTTTTGTTGCACTTGCGAATGGATCCCCTGGGTGCAGCTTGAGGAGAATATTGAGCTGTGAGGATTGCGCACCAACAACAGAGCCTACCCAATCTTCTCACGTGAATTTAAATGGGCAGAACATTAGGCAGGGTCTGCCATGGATGTATAAGCCTTTTTGCACAATATATCTCTCTGCCCTGCACATAAGTCATTGTTTACACCCAAGCACAATAAGAGAAAAATTTGCCTATTATATTCGCAGCTCATCTCCTTGTTTCCTTACAGGCTGTGGGTGCTTATTAAATTTGCCTGTTTCTCTATGAAGCACTCATTTGGTTTGAGTCACATGGCACTCGGAGCACTTGTATCCATTCATTCTTTTGATTGTTCTTGGCCTGCTGCCAAGGTTCATTATAAATTCATCATTGCTAACATCATTCAAAAATAACAAGTTGTCAGGTTATAACTGACCCAGCCACAAAGAAATCTCTCAAGTCTGTTACTGTGGGAGACTATACCAACAAACTTTGTAGTACACGGAAAATAAAATGCAAAATAATCGGAGTTTGTCTGATTTTTTTTAAACTCATTTATCGAACTTTTATTATGCCTCTCTAAGGCACTTCGGGATATTTTTCTAAATTAAAGGCTTTACATTAATGCAAATTGTTGCTGATTTAATAGAGCAACTAATAGACCAAATCAAGACAAACCAACCATGTTGCAGCCACACTGATGAACATACGAGTTAGGAGCAGGAGTAGGCCGCTCGACCCTTCGAGCCTGCTCCACGATTGAGTGAGATCATGGCTGATCTGACTGACCACCTACCCCCGAAAACCCTTCACCCCCATAGTTATCAAGAATCTATCTACCTCCGCCATTAAAACATTCAAAGACCCTGCCTCCACTGCCTTTTGAGGAAGGGAGATCCCCAGACTCACTACCTTCTGAGAGAAAAATATTCCTCTCATCTTTGTCTTAAGTGGGGTAATCCCTTATTTTTAAACAGTGACCCCCCAGCTCTGGATTCTCTCACAAGAGGAACCATCTTCTCCACACCCACCCTGTCAAGACCCCTCAGGATCTTATATGGTTTAATCAAGTCACCTCTTACTCTTCTAAACTCTAGCAGACGTAAGCCTAGCCTGTTCAATCTTTCATTACTAGACATTATTATTAGCTTATTAAAACTTCTCTGAACTGCTTCTAATGCATTCACATCCTTCCTTAAGTAAGGAGACCAATGCTGTACACAGTGCTCCAGATAGGTCCCACGGTGCCCTGTACACTGAAGTACAGCCTTCCTACTTTCATCTACAATTCTTCTCGCAATAAACAATAACATTCCATTAGCTTTCCTAATTACTTGCTGCACATGCATATTAGCCTTTTGTGGTTCATGCATGAGGATACCCAGATCTCTCTGCATCTCAGAGCTCTGCAATCTTTCACCATTTAGATAATATGCTTCTTTTTTATTCTCCCTGCCAAAATGGACCATTTCACATTTTCCTACATTACACTCAATTTGCCAAATCTTTGCTCACTCACTTGTCTTATCTATGTCACCTTGTAGAAATAAAAGCCCCAGCACTGATTCCTGTGGCAAACCACTGGTTACATCACGCCAACCAGAAAACGACCAATTTATGGCTACCCTCTGTTTCTTGATAGCTAGATAATCTTCTACCCATACCAATATGTTACCCCCTACACCATGCGCTTTTATTTTCCGCAATAACTTTTGATGTGACAACTTATTAAATGCCTTTGGGAAATCTAAGTACAGAACATCCACTGCTTCCTCTGTATCTACAGCACATGTGACTCCTTCGAAGGACTCCAATGAATTGGTTAAACATGAATTCTCTTTCACAAAACCACATTGACTCTCCCTGGTTGCTTTGATTTTTTCTAAGTGCCCTGCATAACAGTTTTATTAATAGCTTCCAACATATTCCCTATGACAGATGTTAAGCAAACTGGCCTATAGTTTCCTGCTTTCTGTCTTCCTCCCTTTTTGAATATAGGAGTTACATTTGCTATTTTCCAATTGAATGGCACCTTCCCCTAATCCAAGGATCTTAGAAAATTAAAACCAACACATCAACTATCTCACCAGCCATTTATTTTAAGGTCCTAGGATGAAGTCCATCAGGACCCAGCAATTTGTCATTCCACAGCTCCAACAATTTGCTAAGTACCACTTCCCTGGTGATTGTAATTTTCCCGAGTTTCTCCATCCTTTCCAATTTCTGATTTAAAGCTATTTCAGGGATGTTACTTGTATCCTCTATAGTGAAGACCAATGCAAAATGCCTGTTTAATTCATCCATCATCACTTCATTTTCCATTATTCATTCCCAAGACTCACTTTCTTAACTGTTTTCTTATTTAAGGATCTATAGAAACTCTTACTATCCATCTTTATATTTCTAGCTAGCTTTTTCTCATACTCTTATTTTTCCCACCTTCATACTCTTTTTGTCATTCTTTGCTGTTCTCAATATTCTGTCCAATCTGCTGATCTGCCACCTGTCTTTGCACAATTATATGCTTTTTCTTTAAGTTTGATAATGTCTTTAACATTTTTAGTTAACTACAGATGTTGGGTCCTCCCCTTGGAATTTTTATTTTTTGTTGGAATATATCTATTCTATGTATTCTGAAATATCCCTTTAAATGTCTGCCATTGCACCTCTATTGACCTATTCCTTTACCTCATTTGCCAGTTCACTTTAGCCAGCTCTATTTTCATTCCCACACAATTGCTCTTATTTAAATTTAAAGTATTAGTCTTGGATCCACGCTTCTCTCCCTCAACTGAATGTAAAATTCATCAATATCATGATTGCTGCGACCTAGGGGGTACCTTCACTATGAGATCATCAATTAATCCTATCTCATTGCATAACACCAGGGCAAAATCTTTAGCTAGGTGGGCGGGTGCCAGAGTCAGCAAGTAAAAGGTCTGTTAAGGCCACTAAAAAGGTTATTAAATTAAAATTTTCACTGCCTATCCAACCTTGCGGTTGGCAGGCAGTCAAAAAGGCCAAGTGGCCTTTGCACTTTTTAGGAAACGTTATTCACTGGGGAGGGTGGGGGGTGTTGGCGGTGGGGGGATGGTTGGTGCTGAGGTTTCCTTACACAAATAAAAATAAAACAAAATTTTTAAAACTTCATTTACAACATGTCCCTGCTCATGTAGAGTCACATGAGGGGACATGTTTTGTTACATTTTTAAATTTTTTTTTAATAGTTCTTCATCTCCCTGAGGCAGCTCTGTGCATTTCACACTGGGTGGGCCTTAATTGGCCCACTAGCATGAAATCACCTTGTGGCCTTGATCACGAGCAATGGTCAGTTTCATGATTGCCCCCACCAAGCCCACCCAACAAGGGCAAGATTCTGCCCCAAAGTCTAGTACAGCCAGCTCTTTGGTTGGCTCCAGAATGTACCATTCTAAGAAACTATCCCAAAAACATTCTATGAACTGCTCATCTAGGCTACTGTTATGATCGCAACTGATATTACTGCTGGACAAGCTTGATCCCAGGGCAGAACCAGCTTGATAGATCCTAGCTTTGATTTGTTGTTTAGAGACGTGGAAAGTAGCTACTGAACAGAGTCACAGGAGTCAGCGGAAAAATGTTAACAAAAGAATAAAACATTTATTAAACAAGAAAAGATTAACTATATTACAATACACTTTCACCCACAACTAAACCTTTACTGCTACATACAGATTTGGATGGGTAACACAAATTACAAAAGCCATCTTATACTCTAATGTTCACAGTCCATGTAAACAAATTGGCACACTACATTATAAAACCAAGGGACAGATACCACTCCAGGCAGATGCTATAGATCTTTTCTCAACTCCCCCCAGATGCTTGTTACACCATGAGCCAGTTCAATCTTTCACACAAGGATTTCCAATCTCCATTTTTCAAGAACTCACATTGGAATCTTCTCCCAAATCAATGCCTTCTCTCAGATACCTTCTGCAAGGGTTCAGCTCTAGGATTTTGAACTGCCCTTCCCATGTTCCCACCATCGCACCCCCCCACTCCCCACATCTTCCAGGATCACCACAAGCATTCAAGCTTTCTTCCACATGCTCCCTCTCACTGACTCAGTTGTCAATAGTATATCACTGCTTTATATGCCCATAGCAAAGAGTTAAAGGCCTTCAGTTTCCCTTTGGACATTTTGACTTCTCACAAGTGTTTATATCACTTTGACTCTGCTTCCTGCAGCTTAGAGCTTTAAGCATGAAGCTTGGAGCCTTTCCCTGTCCCTCACTCTTAACTTCCCTGAACAGGGCCTTTTCCAGGTTCCTGTTCTTCCTTTGATTAAAAGGTCTGCTTGGGACTTTCTCCTGTTCCACTCCCCTAGATTTGGGGGCTTTCTTTAATTTGGGACTTGTTATCTGTCCCCTTTGTTCCAGTCTCTTCCTGGCAGTTGCTTTCAACCAACTTTATATTGGAACTTGCTATCAGCCCCTTCTAGGTTGCTTCTGCTTGACAGCTGTCTTCAAAACAACTAAACTCAAACAGTTTCCAAATCAAGCTGCTGTTTCTATTTTTTTCTGTGCATTTCTGTGGGAGGGATCTGCCTCTCTGGACCCCTGTTGCTAGGTAAAAGCCCAGTTTCTCTACTCTTGTACTGCTTAACTTCTCTTACAGCCGTAAACTCTCATTAGAAATGCAGGTACCTTTTAAAGTGAAACTAAAATTCAGCTTGATGTTTCCTTAACACAATTCAGAAATACAAGTCAAACGTAAACTTTAAAGCTAAAACTCATTCCTGACACCCACAAATACCAATATAACTTACTTAAAATATACATATATTTTTTAACACTACCTTTGTCCATCTGATTTTTCCAGTCTATATGTAGATGAAGGTCCCCCATAATTATTGCCATACCTTTCTGACAAGCTCCTATTACCTCTTATGTACTCTGTCCGACCATGTTGTTACAATTAGGGAGCCCAAACACCACTCCTAAAAATGACTTCTTGCCTTTATCATTTCTCATCTCAACTGACATGGCTTCTACATCCTGGTTCCCTGAACTTAGGTCTTTCCTCTCTAATGCACATACTAGCTCACTACATCATTGATTTGCAAAGCTGCACCTCTATCTTTTCTTAACTTCCTGTCCTTCCTAAAAGTCACATAGCCTTCAATATTCAGGTCCCAATCTATGTTATCCTGCAACCATGTCTCTGTAATAGCTATCAGATTATACTCAGAGATAAAAACAAAAAAACTGCGGACGCTGGAAATCCAAAACAAAAACAAAAACAGAATTACCTGGAAAAACTCAGCAGGTCTGGCAGCATCGGCGGAGAAGAAAAGAGTTGACGTTTCGATAATATCACCAACTTTAACTCTAACACCTATGTGTTCTTTTGTATTATTGTTGTTGACATCTTTTGATGATCTGCTTCTATCACTGCTTGTTTGTCCCTACAACCACACCCCCACTCCACCTCTCTATCTCTCTCTCTCTCTCCGCCCCCCACACACACACCTTAAACCAGCTTATATTTCAACTCTTTCTTGGACTCGAACTCAAGTTCTGTCGAAGGGTCATGAGGACTCGAAACGTCAACTCTTTTCTGAGTTTTTCCAGGTAATTCTGTTTTTGTTTTTGTATCAGATTATACTTATTTATTTCTATTTGCATTATCGGTTCATCTGTTTTGTTTTGAACGCTATATGTATTCAGGTACAGAGCGTACAGTTTTGTCCTTTTATTATTTTTGCAACCTCTAGCCTTGACTGCTGTTTTACTCTTAGATTTGTATTCTTTATCCCTTCCTGTCACATTCTGTTTATCATTTCCCATATTAATACCTTATTCTCTTGCCTTGCCTCTACGCTTTAGTTTACCACATCTTCCCAAATTTGATCTTTTGCCTCCATTAATTAGTTTAAAACTCTCCCTAGTTCCCTAGTTTTGCAGCTCTTTAGAACACTGGTTCCAACAATGTTCAGGTATAGATCGTCCTAACGGTACAGATCCCATTTTCCCCAATATTGGTGCAGTGCCTCAGGAACTGGAACCCACTTCTCCCACACTAGTCTTTGAGCCATGCATTAATTTCTCTGATCTTATTTGCCCTTTGCCAATTTGCAAGTGGCTCAGGTAATAACCCAGAGATTACTACCTTTGAGGTTCTACTTTCCTTTTTAGTGCCTAACTCCTCATACTCTTTAGGCAGACCTTTCTCCTAGCTTTACCTAGGCTATTGGTACCTATGTGGATCATGACAACTGGATCCTCACCCCCTTGCCCCCAAAAGGCAAGTTCTTCTCCAGCCCTGAGCAGATGTCCAAAACCCTGGCACTAGGCAGACAAAACAGCTGTCTGGACTCTTGCTCTTTGCTGCAGAGAACAGTGTCAAAGCCCCTCACTATTCTGTTACTTACTACCACTATATTCCTTTTTAACTCCTACTCACTTAAATGGCTTCCTGTACCATAGCGCCATGATCAGTTTGCTCGTCCATCCTGCAGCCCACACTCTCATCCAAACAAGCTGAGAGAGCCTCAATCCTATTGGACAATTCCAAAGGCTGAGTCTCCTGTGCTCCTGCCCTTTGTGTCCCCTTAGTTAGGCTGCACCCCGTGCTGTTGACTGAGTGAGTTCAAAGGGTTAATTTCTATCTAAAGTCTTTATTTTACCTTTAATTTAGTAATTAAGTAAAAATTACTACTTAAATTAGAAGTTAAGTTTTACTCCAGCTTAAAACAGGGGTATACAAGTTCTCTAAGAGTAGCAGCTGCTTAATTAGCTAGCTAGCTCAAACTGGTTTTTCAGGAGATTGAATTAGTTGTTTTTCAGGGAGCATAAAGGGTGGCTTTCCTCAGTGCTGTTCTAGTCTGCACTGAAGTGCTATTGGGTGCACAGATTCTAAAGTTTAGGAGGAGTAGACCTGGCAAAGGTACACACCATAATAAATACAGATAATCAGAGCTCAGGAGAGAAATCATGGACCCTAGTTTTTCTCCTGTTTCTGGGCCCCTTATCCCCCACTGTACCCTTTAACACTCCCCCTCACATCCTTTGGGTGCCCAGAATTGGGAACCACGGAGGAGTCAAAATGTTTCATGTAGATTTAGCAAAATTTTTTGTCATGTGTACTCTATGCCTCCATTTATAATCCCATTGAAAGTTCAGGTTTTGGTATAATACCCTTTACAACCACAGCTTTGTCAGGCAATTACACACAATTTGGTCACTCATATCATGCAACTAACTCTGCTTCTTTGAACCTGGGCCTATGTAATATCCAGACTGCAACATCCAAAAGCTTGAACCTCACAAGCACCACAAACAACAACCGTATCTATAAATGAGAATACCTTGAACTAAGAGTCACTTATTCTACTGGCGCGTGACTCCTGGTTTCACTTCCAAGTTTAAAAATAACAAAACTTTCCAGTAAATTAGCCCCAACAAATTCACCAGCAATGCTACTTCTATCCATAACAGTGGGCTTTGTTGTCAGAAAAATTACACTTTGCATTAAGTGATAAATATTTTCTCATTTTAAATTGAAACTAACCACACTTATAAATGCCCAGCATAGAAACATAGAAACACAGAAAATAGAAACAGGAGTAGGTCATTCAGCCCTTCGAGCTTGCTCTGACATTCAATATGATTATGGCTGATCCTCTATCTCAACACCATACTCCCACTCTCTCCTCATACCTCAGAAGCATGGAACATATAATGGGAGAGAAAAGCACTGCAGATGCTTCAATTTGAAATATAGACTCGAAATAATCAGTAGGCCTGGCAGCATCTGTTGGGAGAGAAACAGAGTCAATGCTTCAGGCCCATGGATCTGCACTTTTTCTGACGAAGGGTCACTAACCTCTGTTTCTCTCTACACAGATGCCATCAGGCATGCTGAGCATTTCCAACACTTTCCATTTCTATTGGAGACATGAAACCCTTTTTCTAGCCCTCCAAAAGGCAGTCAGACTTCTTGTAAGCCTTTCATTCCCCTTCAGCAAGAAACCCAGCAAGAGCTGCCTGAGACCTGGCACAACTTTAAGCATGAGTTTAGAAAAAAAACAGATAAGGTTTGAAGAAAAGATATACAACTTGCTGAGCCAAAAAAAAATCAAAGCAATAAATTGATAATTTAAAAATCAGTAATTAATGAAAATGATAATAAATTGTCAAGCAGCAGAGCTAACAAGCACTTCTTTAACCTGACATGTAAAGAGCAATGAGCAACTAACTTGAAAATGGCTGATGATCGCTTGAAATAGCACTGACAAGGGGATTGTTCCTGCTGCTGAAAGCATGTTCAGTTGTTAAAAGGGGGTATTATCAGGAGCATTGAGATTAAAAATGGCACCACTGGCAATAAATCTGTGTTATGTGCCGACCAATATCATGGTCTGCCTACTCTGCATACTTCTGGTGCATTCTCCCAGCAGCTGCACTAATACCCTCATCAAAATAGCATCCAGACCAGAAGTATTCTTGCCCAACAATGCTGCCATTTATGGTGTCAAAATAGCACCAGTGGCACCAAAACTATGGGCGCAATGGAGCCAAATTTTTTAGGAAGGAACAAAATTTTCTGGCTGCTCTCACTATCTCACTTTAGCTTCGATTTGACAAACAATTTGACTTATATTAATTACGGACTGCTTGGATCTGTAAATTATCTGAGCGCCTGTCCGTATGGTTTTCACACATTTAAGATTTCAAAGCCATGAGACAACTTATAATGCTAATTTAAAAAAAAAATCATTCATGGGATGTGGGCTTCGCTGGCTAGGCCAGCATTTATTGCCCATCCCTAATTTCCCTTGAGAAGGCGGCGGTGAACCGCTGCAGTCCATGTGGTTTAGGTACACCCACAGTGCTCTTAGGAAGGGAGCCCCAGGAGTTTGACCCAATGACAGTGAAAGAACGGTGATATATTTCCAAGTCAGGATGGTACGTGGCTTGGAGGGGAACTTCCAGATGGTGATGTTCCCATGTGTCTGCTGCCCTTCTCCTTCTGGGTGGTAGTCATTATGGACTTGGAAGGTGCTGTCTAATGAGCCTTGGTGAGTTCCTGCAGTGCATCTTGTAGATTGTACACACTGCTGCCACTGTACGTTGCCGGTGGAGGGAGTGAATGTTTGTGGATGGGGCACCAATCAAGCGAGCTGCTCTGCCCTGGATGGTGCTGAGCTTCTTGAGTGTTGTAGGAGCTGCATTCATCCAGGCAAATGCAGGGTATTCCATCACACTCTTGGCTTGTGCCTTGTAGATAATGGACAGGCTTTGTGGAGTCAGGAGGTGAATTCCCTGCTGCAGGATTCCTTACCTCTCATCTGCTTTTGTAGCCACAATGTTTTTATGGCTAGTCCAGTTCAGTTTCTGGTCAATGGTAATCCCCAGGATGTTGAAAGGCATTGCTATTGACCAAAAACTGGCCACATAAATACTGTGGCTACAAAAGCAGGCCAGTGGCTATTGGAAATGGACTTATGGATATTGATAAACATCCAAAGGTTTCCTTACACTGTTTGTATATTGCCTTTCACTCCAGAAGGTCAAAGGGACTCTGACCAGCTAAGTTGAAACACATTTAAATTGCAGAGCCATATAAAAATGTAATGCTGGAATTTTTGAGGTTTGAAGCAAAATTAAGTTTGTTTTTGAGATAATTAATACAAAGGAATGGGTATTGGAATTCCTCAGAAAAACATTTATTTCTAACATGCTTTGTTTGGTTATTTTGGAAGTTAAAATGTATTCAGTGTTCAAAAATCCAAAAAGTATAGGGCGGATTCATCCCAGATTTGCACTAAGTGCGGTAGCAGGCAGGTAAAACAATGTTTTACCAGCCAGCTGCAATGGCGGGTTTTCACGCCGTATCATCCCAAACCTGCTACATTAGTTATGCATTCCTGGGAAACATGCCATTTCCATGGTGGGTGGCACCAATGAAGATAGAGGATGAATGATCTCACCCATGCAGCCAAGGTAAGGCAACCGACTCATCACTCTAAACTCACACCCTCAAGCCCATCACACATTCACTTGCATCTCACTCAATGCCAGCTCAAGGGACATCACCATCCATTCTCACACACATACCCTCACATGTCCATCTGGCATCATCTCCTCCAGAGACCGCCTCCTCAGCCATCAACATCTTGAGGGCATTTGCATAGATCAACATGTGCCCCCACACACACCCTGGGATACCCTTCTTCCCCAGTACAGTTCTCACCCTGCAGTCTCTCCTCTTGCCTAAGGCCTCTTCTCCCCCTTCCCAAGCAAGATCTTGCCTTGCCGCTGTTGAAATGCCACCCATATATGGCTGATCTGGTAGGCAGACTTACCCATGAGCCCCCACAAAAGTGATATGGTGCTGTCTGTGAAGCCTGGCGCTGATGATTGCGAGTACTGACCGAAGCAAGGTTGGCAAACAAACCTTCAAGTTCCGAGTGCAACACAGCCGACCAAGTGCACATCTTATGTATGCTGTTGTGAAACACATTGGCGTGTTTCCCGCTGTCGTGGGCGGAGAATCCAGCAGGGGAGATGTGGTGGGAGATGAGTCCAGCTGGCTGGCCTTATAATGATATGCTGATGTATTGCATTGAGGTTCCTGAAGTCCGACAGCAGGGAATGTGGCCGGCCGTCGGGTGGAGCTGACGATCGCAAATTGGTTTCACAATGCCAAGAAACTGAACTTTGGCCTTCTCGGCATATTGTCCGCTCACGCCACTGAACGTGCCTGATGCCAATGGACATGGAAAATCCCGGCCATGAGTTTGCTAAAAGAAAGAAAGCAGACAAATTTGCAGAAATTTCTCAAATGAATATAATTAACTCATGCAGCTTATTTATTAACTTCATGTTGTTCCCTGTTTCGGGATATCTAATCCAAGCTCCATCAGCTGGAAAGCAGTTGGAGCTGACCCAAATTTTCTCCAACCGTGCAATCAGCAACTGACTGCAAACAGTTAATGGGAGTAGCTTTTGTTGTGGGCCAAGATAATGATGCCAATTTCTTCCTCCCTGAGATGAAGAATTTTGCCATGGCATGGAATCCACTCCATGACCTGGACAACAACTGGCTAATGTCCCTCCCAGCAATAAATAGCAGATGGCCTCAAATGACAGGAAGCCTTTGATGTAAACTTACTGCCATCTGCTTGGAGGCAAGTAATCGCCTGTCAATTCTTCAGCACAGTCCAGTACTAAGGAATTCTATTGTATTCCGAGGTGAAATTTCAGGAAGACTATTATCTAATGAAAGCTGAGAGGGTTACAGAGCTTTGTGTTTTTAGGGGCATGGACTGAAGCTTGTTGCACAAAACTGCATAACCTGGTTCAATGTTAACTAAACTACCTTTCCAGTCCCAGTCTGGCTTATCTTTGCATTAACTGAAATAGAGATATTGGATGCATTGGTGATCATTTTCCAAAATTCTATAGATTCTGGAATGGTTCCTGAAGATTGGCAGGTAGCAAATGTCACTCCACTGTTTAAGAAGGGAGGGAGAGAGAAAACAGGGAACTACAGACCTGTCAGCCTTACATCAGTAGTAGGGAAAATGCTAGAATCTATTATAAAGGATGTGATAAATGGATACTTGGATAATCATGATCTGATTGGGCATAGTCAGCATGGATTTGCAAATGGGAACTCATGTTTGATGAACTTGTTGGAGTTTTTTGAGGATGTTACTAACAAAATTAATAAAGGAGAGTTGATGGACACAGCATACTTGGATTTTCAGATGGCTTTTGATAAAGTCCCCCAAAGGAGGTTGATTAGCAAAATAAAAGCACATGGGATAGGAGACAAATATACTGGCATGGATTAAGGATTGGCTAACAGGCAAAAAACAGAGATTAAGAATAAATGGGTCATTCTCGCATTGGAAGGCCGTGACTAGTGGGGTACCACAAGGATCAATACTTGGGCGCCAGCTATTCATGAAATATATTAATGATTTGGATGTGGGCACCAGGTGTAATATTTCCAAGTTCACAGATGATACATAGCTAGGTGGGAATGTGTGTTGCGAGGAAGATGGACTTGGGCAGACTTAGTGAGTGGGCAAGAGCATGGCAAATGGAATATAATGTGGAAAAATGTGAGGTTATCCACTTTGGTAGAAGGAACAGATTTGCAGATTATTCCCTGAATGGTAAGGGATTAGGAAATGTACATGTACAAAGGAACCTAAGTATCCTTGTCCATAAATCACTGAAAGCTAACGTGCAGATGCAGCAGGCAATTAAAAAAGTTAATGGATTGTTAGCCTTTATCGCAAGAGGATTTGAGTACAGGAGCAGTAAAGTCTTGCTTCAATTGTATAGAAGCTGGGTTAGACCACACCTGGAGTACTGTGTGCAGTTTTGGTCCCCTTACCTCAGAAAGAATATTATTGCCTTAGAGGGAGTGTAATGAAGATTCACCAGACTTGTTCCGGGGATGGTGGAACTGTCTTATGAAGTGAGATTAGGGAAACCGAGCCTGTATTGCCTAGAGTTTCAAGGAATGAGAAGTGATCTCATTGAAACCTACAAAATACTTAAAGGAATGGACAGAGTAGATGCAGGTAAGATGTTTCCCCTGGTTGGGAAGTCTAAAACTAACGGACACAATTTCAAAATAAGGGGGAAGCCACTTCAGACTGGGATGAGGAGAAATTTATTTACTCAGAGGATTGTGAATCCCTGGAATTTTCTACCCTCGAGGGCCATGGAAGCTCAGTCATTGAGTATGTTTAAGGTAGAGATTGATGGATTTCTGATTAACAATAATGCAAAGGGTTATGACGATAGTGTGGGTAAAAGACATTGAAGTGTTCAATCAGCCATGATCGTATTGAATGACAGAGTAGGCTCGACGGGCTGAATGGCCTTCTTCCTGTTCCTAAGTTTTTATGTTCCTAAATCCTCCTAGAAATTTAAATGTGCTGATCCAACTTTGTCAAGTCTGAACTGTCCTTTGAAATGTATTACTTTTCCACCAGTGTACTATTCTTTGTCTTTCATGGTGACACGTTGCACTCTGCCCGCATTTTGTCCCTCACCCTTAATGGAACTGATGTTGCATCGTCAGCGCTCTTCAGGTGCTGTTCATACTTGGGTGGGAATGAGCTGACTTCTTCTGGAGCTCTTGGCACTGCCCACTTTCCATGGGACAGGAAGTCACAAATTTTGATGTTTCATTATTATTTAAAACCTTCCTTGAAGTATTTGTTTTAAATTGGGCATTGTGTGTTTGAGCACTGTACAGCTGCACAAATTACATTAACTCCCTGAATGTAAATGTTTTGTTGGCTGTACGAGATGTATGTACAATGGGGCAGACATTAAAATATGTTGAGACCATATCTTGAGGCATAAAGCAGGCAGCAAATATACTAGCATTGTAGTGAGATGATCAATGGCCAATCGGAACAGTTAGTCCCATTGCGAAATCTTGTAGGAGTCCAGGCTAGGTGCCACAGCAATAGGCCCCTTAGAGCTGCTTATGAAGGGCGTAATGCCTGTTGAAGGATTCCTCTACAAAGTTAGTGACTGAGCTGGATTCTTTAACTACCCTTTAATTACTGCCCACTCCTAGCCCTCTCTCAGAATTTACCTTAGGGCTATACTGCCAGTGAGGCAAATGACCTAAAATTAACTCTCCTCATCCACCGAGCTGTCTTGAGAGTTATGACATCCAGGAACAATTCCTGATGATCTTTGGCTCACCTGACTCATATTAACTGAGTCTGGTCCCAGACTAATATTTACCCTAATCTGTGGACAGGCACGCAGCAACCTTTAGGCCTTAGGCCTCCGCACCTGACAATATGAACAATAGGGGGAGATGATGGTGTAGTGGTATTGTCACTGGGCTAGTAATCCAGAGACCCAGGTTAATGCTGTGGAGATCTGGGTTCAAATCCTGCCATGGCAGGTGGTGGAATTTGAATTCAATAAATATCTGGAATTAAAAGTCCAATGATGACCATTTGTCGATTGTTGTTAAAAACCCACCTGGTTCACTAATGCCCTTAAGGGAAGGAAATCTGTCATCCTTACCCGGTCTGGCCTACATGTGACTCCAGACCCACAGCAATGTGGTTGACTCTTAAATGGCCCACCAAGCCACTCAATTGTAAACAACTGCTACAACGACACAAAAAAAGAATGAAACTGGATGGACCACCCGACATTAACCTAGGCACCAGAAACAGCAATCACTGCCCCATCAACCTTGCAAAGTCCTCCTTACTAACATCTGGGAGCAAGTGCTAAAATTGGGAAAGCTGTCTCACTGGCTAGTCAAGCAACAGCCTGACATAGTCATCCTCACGGAATCATACCTCACATGTTCTAGACTCCACCATCACCATCCCTGGGTATGTCATGTCCCACTGGCAGGATAGACCCAGCAGAGGTGGCGTACAGTCAGGAGGGAACATTGACTCCAAACTCCATGAATCTTGTGGCATCAAGCCAAACATGGGCAAGGATAACTCTTACTGACTACCACCTATAGCCCTACCTCAGCTGATGAACCAGTGCTCCTCCATGTTGAACATCACTTGGAGGAAGCACTGAGGGTGGCAAGGGTGCAGAATGTTCTCTGGGTGGGGAACTTCAATGTCCATCACCAAGAGTGGCTTGGTAGCAGAGCTACTGACCAAGTCTGCTGAGTCCTAAATGATATAGCTGCTAGACTGGGTCTGCAGCAGGTGGTGAGGGAACCGATAAAAAGAGAAAACATACTTGACCTTATCCTCACTAATATGTGACCGCTGCACAGTCATTGTGGAGACAATGTCCTGCCCTTACATTGAGGATACCCTCCATTGTGTTGTGAGGCACTACCACTGTGCTAAATGGGATAGATTTTGAACAGATCTAGCAACTCAAGACTGGGCATCCATGAGGCACTGTGGGCCATCAGCAGCAGTAGTACACTAACACAATCTACAACCTCAAAGCCTGATATATCCCACACTCTACCATTACCATCAAGCCAGGGGATCAACCTTGGTTCAATGAAGAGTACAGGAGGGCATGCCAGGATCAATACCAGGTATACTAAAAATGAGGTGTTAATCTGGCAAAGCTATTAAACAGGACTGCTTGCGTGCCAAGCAACAAGTGATAGACAGAGTTAAGCGATCCCACAACCAACGGATCAGATCTAAGCTCTGCAGTCCCGCCACAGTCAATCGTGAATGGTGATGGACAATTAAACAACTCACTGGAGGAGGTGGCTCCACAAATATCCCCATCCTCAATGATAGAGGAGCCCAGCACAGTAGTGCAAAAGAAAAGGCTGAAGCATTCGCAACAATCTTTGGCCAGAAATGTCGAGTGGAGGATCCACCTCAGCTTCCTCTGGAGGTCCCCAGCATCACAGATGCCAGTTTTCAGCCAATTCAATTCACTCCACGTGATAGCAAGAAACAGCTGAAGGCAGTTAATATCACAAAGGCTATGGGCCCTGACAACATTCCAGCAATACTACTGAAGACTTGTGCACCAGGACTTGCCGCACCTCCAGCCGAGCGGTTCCAGTACAGTTACAACACTGGCATCTACCCGGCTATGTGAAAAATTGCCTAGGTATGTCCTGTACACAAAAAGTAGGATAAATTCAACCCAGCCAATTACCGCTCCGTCAATCTACTCTCTATCATCAGTAAGGTAATGGAAGGGGTCATCAACAGTGCTATCAAGTGGCACTTCCTTATCAATAACCTGCTCACTGATGCCTAGTTTGGTTTCCGTCAGGGCCACTCAGCTCCTGGCCTATTACAGACTTGGTTCAAACAAAGAAGAGCTGAACTCCCAAGGTGAGGTGAGAGTGACTGCCCTTGACATCAATGCAACATTTGATCGAGTGTGGCATCAAGGAGCCCTAGCAAAACTGGAATCAATAGGAATCAGGGGTAAAACTCTCTGCTGGCTGGAGTCATACCCAGCATAAAGGAAGACGGTTGTGGTTGTTGGAGGTCAGTCATCTCAGCTCCAGACATCACACAGGCGTTCTTCAGGGTAGTGTCCTCGGCCCAATCATCTTCAGCTGCTTCATCAATGACATTCCTTCCTTCTTAAGCTCAGAAGTGGGATGTTTGCTAATGATTAAACAATGTTCAGCACCATTCATGACTCCTCAGATACTGAAGCAGTCCATGTCCAATTGCAGCAAGACCTGGACAATATCCACGCTTGGGCTGACAAGTGGCAAGTAATATTCGAGCCACCCAAGTGTCAGGCAATGGCCATCTCCAACAAGAGAGAATCCAATCGCCCCTTGATGTTCAATGGCATTACTGTCACTGGCTATCAACATCCAGGGGGTTACCATTGACCAGAAACTGAACAGGACTAGTCATATAAATACAGTGGCTACAAGAGCAGGCCAGAGGCTAGGAATCGTGCAACGAGTAACTCCCCTCCTGACTCCCCAAAGCCTGTCCACCAACTATAAGGCACAAGTCAGGAATGTGATGGAATACTCCCCATTTGCCTGGATGAGTGCAGCTCCTACAACATTCAAGAAACTGGACACCGTCCAGCAAAAAGCAGTCCGCTTCATTGGCACCACATCCACAAACATTCACTCCCTCCCTCACTGACGCACACTAGCAGCAGTGTGTAACATCTGTAAGATGCATTGCAGGAATTCACCAAGGCTCCTTAGACAGCACCTTCCAAACCCACGAGCACTATGATCTAGAAGGACAAGGGCAGCAGATATATGGGAACACCACCAATTGGAAGTTCACCTCCAAGTCAGTCACCATCCTGACTTGGAAATATATCGCTATTCCTTCATTGTTGCTGGGTCCAAATCCTGGAACTCCCTTCCTAACAGCACTGTGGATGTACCTACACCAAATGGACTGCAGTGGTTCAAGAAGGCAGCTCACCGTCACCTTCTCAAGGGCAACTAGGGATGGGCAATAAATGCTGGCCCAGCAAGCGAAGCCCACATCCTGTGAATGAATTTTAAAAAAGGCGTCCAATGGACTTACGTGCATCTGGTGCTCCCTTTATATAATTGTCATAAATTGCCATCTGGCACCACACTGAGCATCCCATTTACTCTTCTAACACTTACTTGAATAGGTGAAATATCGTTTCGGTAAAACAGCAATAAAGCACAACTGAACAGGAATGGTATCTGTCAATCAATAAATAACAAGCAGAAATCAAAATTAGCATCAAGGAATTTAAATAAGAAAACCTGCAATTAAAATTCAGCAACCAGACAGCTCCCAACATCAAGGAGCAAAAGCTCAACCAGTCAAATTGAGCCAAATACTCTTTTTTGAAAATGGCTTTGGCCACAAACACACAGAACTGCCTTTATGTCATTTTCAAGCCTACCCACACTGTGAGACCAAGCTGTGCTTTGGGTGCAACTAACAAGGGAGTGATTTTGCAGAAGTTAACCTGGATTTTCCAGCATGGGCAAAGTTCACAACTGAATAGGTATAAATGTGTTTAAGACAGACTCAAAAGGAAATATGCTCTTACCACGCAGCTTTGTGAGATCAGGACATTTTCATAACTTCTAAGTTGTTCTTGATGCAGCTTTGGACAAATTCATGAAGCGATGAGTGGGAGCAGAACCTTGTATGATAAATAATGTCAGGTAGTTAAAGGAGATGACACAACAGGGTAGCAAATATTTGCAAAGCTTCAGAAGGTAGCTCACCCTTTAGTAATTGGCACTGAATGGAAAGACAAAGAATTAACAGGCAGAGATTAAGGGCAAAGAAATCCAAGAGTCTGATAGAGCAGCACTTAACTTAATCTTTGATTGCTTCTAAAGCTGAGGCGATACTTTATGAGATGATTGCAAGGATAGTCACCCTCTGTATCACTCCACTGCATTGCTCCCATAAATCACTGTTGCTGCAAGCCTATTACAGTCCATATTTTACTGGCTCTGTCACTGGTTGTGTCAACTGTATGCTGCAGATTAACTGCACCATCTGCAGATAGCTCTGCACCCACCTCTTGATAATCTGGACATGAGCGCACTGATTAATGCCAGGCAGATGTGATATTTTGGGTGGAATTGTGGTCAATTCAGGATGCACTGGTTGTTCATCACCTTAAAGTATATTCTTTCATTCTGTGCCATTAAAATAAAAACACACAAACTATGATAGGGTTGCTTTTGAGGAAGCACAGCATCCAGCATAATGGTTAGTTAGGTATCTACCAAAGGCAGCATTAGATTTTGGCCCCTTTGGGTACAGGGGCCCTCACCTGCACTATCATATCTGCTACAGTCTACATCTGTTGAGCTACCTTTGCAGATGCTTGTGTGTCTGCACAGCCTCTCATGCAGTTTGAGCAGTCTGGTACGTTACTATTAGTCCATCTCCTTTTTCAAATATATTAAATAGAGAGATTCATAAGAGTATTATTAATGGATTTCCTACACTGACAACCACTAGCATACAGAATTCCAATCCATATCGCACCTTCAAATAAAGCCCTTGCCCAGTTCAGGCAGATACATTCAAACTCATGAAATAATTAAATAACATAACATGTTGGAGGTCTGCAGCTATGGATCTCTGTCCACATTTCTGACTGGGCCTGCTCAATAATTTGGACAACCCCAGTTAGAAGAGAAAGCCCCCTGTTTTTTAGAATCTGAGGAAACTGGATTGATTTAATAACTGGACTAAGGGGCCTAGCATTTTTGGGAAAAGTGGGGAGGGAGCAGGGTAACGCAATGAAAGCTCAGCAAGACTGGGGACGTAGAGGTCCTGCCGAATTTCATGGCAGGGCACCATGGATGTATTTCCCATCCAGCAGCTGACCAAAGTGATAGGCTGGCCAGCTGCAGACAGTGAATCCAGTGGCAGAAGGCTGCAGCCAGTGGCCTTAGAGACCATCCTCTGGAGTTGCAAGGCAGATGGAGCAAGAGGTCGCTCCTTTGGGGAATGGTGATTGTTGACTTGAGAGGGAGGAATGAGAGAGATCTGGGCTTACAGGGCATGCTGAGAGAGAAGGCCTGAGGTCAGCAATCAAAAGGTCACAGCAGGATGGAGAGAGGGGCTGTGATAGGCAGAGGGGAGACTGAATGCCCCCTTGAGGGGCTGGGGAAGCATTCTTGCTCTTCCTGAATCAAAGGAGTGATGAAAAAGGTACTTACCTTGTTTAGTTGGCAGCCCCTGGCTTTCATTGCTGTGTTTCACGATCCCTGGGCAAATCACATGGCAACTGTTAAATTTAAGTCAGTCTTCCAGTTTGACTGTTGGCTGAGAGGGACCGAGGGGGCAAGATCATTGAAGCCTTAATTCATGCCTTCACTAATGATTATATTTACTGATTTTAAATCAGCTTACCAAAAGAGAAGAGAATGTTATGGAAAATATTTTTTCTTCAGAACTTTTGATTTCTTTTCAAAGTGATGCTGATAAAATTACATATTTAAATAGCATATTAAGATACATTTTTCTAAAAGAAGAACAAACATGATTGCAAAGCAAATATGTCCTTTTTAAAGACAAATTGTATGATTAACATCGACCACATTCATTGATTCTTTTGTGTTTATTGAATGCAAGTCTTTCAAAATGTTATATTTCAGTGCTACAGAACTCATCAAAATGTTAATGTGTAGCATCAATTTTGGGGGCAATCAGTATTATTGTTGGTATTCTGATATAATTGCTTCAAATAAATTTCATGGGTAAATAGGAATCGCTCTTTTTTTACTTTCCTACATTAGTCACAAGCTAAGTTTGACCTTCCATTGTTCCCAGTGATTTGGAAGTTATTCTTCATGTGACTGATAATTAACCTGGCAGTTTGAAGCAGAGGTTTGGCTCCTTATTATAATTCCCCCTCAGCCTGTGCACGTGGTGAGTTTGAGGTGTTACCATCAGGCCCAATCAACCTACTGTTCTGGGGCCATACCAATCCCACTCAGCAACAACCTATCTTGACTGACTTTGAAATAGGCTGAGGCTTCTTCCACAGGAAAGTGAGGGCCTGACTTAAAGGTAATATTCATGTCCTGATGATGTTCATGATGCCACAATGTGACGCTTATGAAGAATCAGAGATAGGCCTGTCAGATGTCAAAGAAGTCAAAGAAACCTGGCAGGAGGCAGCAGAGTCGTCAAAAGATAAGTAAAACCTTTGCCTCTTCAGAGGAGCGGGACACAATCCCAACTTTGCCAAAAGGCCATTGAGCTGAAACATTAACTCCTTTTTTTCTGTACAGATACCGCCTGACCTGCTGCATATTTTCTGTTTTTAATTCAGATGTCTGTTCATGTTTTTTAAATTTATTCACAGGATGTGAGCTTCGCTGGCAGGGCCACCACTTATTGCCAATCGCTAGTTGCCCTTGAGAAGATGGTGATGAGCTGTCTTCTTGAACCGCAAAAGCCCATGTGGTGCAGGTACACCCACAGTGCTGTTAGGAAGGGACTTCCAGGATTTTGACCCAGCGACAGTGAAGGAACAGGGATTAATTTCCAAGTCAGGATAGTGAGTGACTTGGAGGGGACCTTCTAGGTGGTGGTGTTCCCATCTATCTGCTGCACTTGTCCTTCTAGATGGTAGTGGTTGTGTGTTTGGAAGGTGCTTTCTAAGGATCCTTGGCAAATTCCTGCAGTGCATCTTGTCTCTACTGTCTCTACTGTCACTGTGCGTCGATGGTGGAGGGAGTGAATGTTTGTGGTTGTGGTGTCAATCAAGTGGACTGCTTTGTCCTGGATGGTGTCAAGCTTCTTGAGTGTCTCATCCAGGCAAGTGTGGAGTATTGCATCACAGTCCTGACTTGTGCCTTATAAATGGTGGATAGTCTTTAGGAGCCAAGAGGTGAGCTACTTGTCGCACGATTCCTAGCCTCTGACCTGCTTTTGTGGCCACAGTATTTATACAGATAGCCCAGTTCAGTTTCTGGTCAATGGTAACCCCCAGGATGTTGATTAAGGGGGATTCAGTGATGGTAAAGCCATTGAATGCAAGGGGCGATGGTTAGATACTTTCTTGTTGGAGATGGTCATTGCCTGACACTTTTGTGCCATGAAGGTTACATGCCACTTGTCAGCCCAAGCCTGGATATTGTCCGGGTCTTTCTGCATTTGGACATGGACTGCTTCAATACCTGAGGAGTCACGAATGGTGTTCAACATTGTCCAATCATCGACAAACCTCCCACTTCTGACATTATGATGGAATGAAGGTCTTTGAGGAAGCAGCTGAAGATGTGTGGGCTGAGGACGCTACTCTGAGGAACTCCTGCGGCAATACCTTGGAGCTGAGATGACTGACCTTCACCAACCACAGGTGCTAGGTATGATTTGAACCAGTGGAGAGTTTTCCTGATGATTCCTATTGACTTCAGTTTACTAGGAATCCTTGATGCCACTTGGTCAAATGCGGCCTTGATATTAAGGGCAGTCACTCTCTCTTCACCTTGGGAGTTCAGCTCCTTTATTCATGTTTGAACCAAGGCTGTAATGAGATCAGGAGCTGAGTGGCCCTGGTGGAACCCAAACTGGGCGTCTGTGAGCAGGTTATTGCTAAGCAAGTGCCACTTGATAGCACTGTTGATGACCCCTTCCATTACCTTACTGATGATCAAGAGTAGACTGATGGGGCGGTAATTTGTTGTGTTGGATTTGTCCTGCTTTTTGGGTGCAGGACATACCTGGACAATTTTCCACATAGCCAGGTAGATGCCTGTAATGTAGCTGTACAGGAACAGTTTGGCTAGTGACACGGCAAGTTCTGGAGCACAAGTCTTCAATACTATTGCCGGAATATTGTCAGGCCCCATAGCCTTTGCACCATGCAGTGCCTTCAGCCGGTTCCTTGTATCATGTGGAGTGAAATGAATTGGCTGAAAACTGGCGTCTGTGATGTTGGGGACCTCCGGAGTAGGCTGAGATGGATCATCCACTGGGCACTTCTGGCTGAAGATTGCAGCAAATGCTTCAGCCTTCTCTTTTGCACTGATGTGCTGGGCTACCCCACCATTGAGGATGGGGGTATTTTTGGAGCTTCTTCCTCCAGTGAGTTGTTTAATTGTCCGCCACCATTCACCACTGGATGTGGCAGGACTGCAGAAATTAGGTCTGATCCATTTGTTGTGGGGTTGCTTAGCTCTGTCTATCACTTGCTGCTTATGCTGTTTGGAATGCAAGTAGCCCTGTGTTATGGCTTCGCCAGGTTGACACCTGGTTTTTAATAATGCCTGCTGCTGCTCCTGGCATGCCCTCCTGCACTTTTCATTGCCCAACCTGTCCTAAATGTGCTTGATGCAGGATAAGGAAAGTAAAAAAAAATCCATTTGTCAGAACTCGTTTTAATGAAAACATTAAAAAAATCTAAGGAGCATGTTTGGAAAATAAAATAAAGTGTCATTGATCAGAAACTGCAGATTGCATTAATTCACGGCTGTACCAATGTCAGTTGTGCTGATGCAATTCATCACAAGTTACAGTGTAAATATATTCTGCTGCCATTCTAAAAGAACACAATATGACTCAGCTGCTAGTGCTTATACCAAATATAGATATGGGCCCAGAAATCTGATTATGCCATACTCCCACTGCATGCACACAATGTCCACAGAATAAGGACCATGACAAAATAACCCACTAGCCTTAGTTGCAAGCTTACCTTTCTGTTGGCATAAAGTGGGCCCTGTAAGGCAGTTTGCTCTCCCATGCCTCATTAAGTCTATCCAGTGAGTAACTAGGCTTTCCATATCAAGAGGATCTCAATTTGAACCCTAATTTTTGCCATGTCAGCCAAACTCAATCCAACTCATGGGAATCTTGCCTATTGGGACTGCATACAATAGATTTGGACATAGGCTGCCCATAATATTCAGCCCATTCATTTTAAAGGTTGGAAGGTTCTGGGTAATGAAAACCTAAATATGTTTCATTAGTCTACAGGTGTCTAGACATAAGCTAATCAATTACCTTATGAAATAATTATTGGCTTGCATATGGAGCTTACAAAACTACCTGTAACAGGCCCAACTCGCACATGAATAGTGGCCATTAGGACAGGGTACTGGAACGTGACGTCTGACAAAAAAGTTGCAAAATTGCACCTTAGTTGTCAAAAGTCAGTATTTTGAAACACATTATGATTGATTAGTTACACTCCCTGCATTATTTGTAGAAAATGATGACCATGGAACAAAGACGTTTACACCAAAGTTGATTTGTCTAGCTTATTTTTTCTGTACATCACAACACTTCCATTGTGGTTGAATAGAGCAATGGACATTGCTGTAAGAATCACAGCAGTTTTATCGACACCGATGGATACCCAGCCACTAGATCTGGTTTTGTTGAACTCACTTAGCAATTCATGTAAGGTTCATATGGGTGTAGAAACATAGGACTTAGGAGCAGGAGCAGGCCATTTGGCCCTTCGAGCCTGCTCCACCATTCAATAAGATCATAGCTGATCTGCTTGTGGCCTCAACTCTACTTTCCTGTCTAACCTCCATAACCTTTAACTCCCTTGTCTTTCAAAACTTTATCTAACTTAAGCTTGAATACATTCAATGGCCCAACATTCACAGCTATCTGGGGAAGAGAATTCCACTTCCTGTCACAATCAGTGAGAACACATCGCAGGACTTGCCCTTTTTTCTTACTCCTCGGTAGATCAAAACATAATTTATAAGGATAAAAGTATGAGCCCAATGTCTGTGCCTAACCATTTATGAACTGATTGTAAAGAAATCAGTCTGACAGACTTTCTTGTGTAAAACACCTACCTGGATAAAGATATAAAGATAGTTAAAAAGATTAACCCACGTCCCATCCTTCATTACACACACGCACACAAACACACACAAGCATGCAAAAATTATATGTCATACAGTAGGAGGTTACTATTCTGTTTAAAATTTAATGCTAAAATGTAAAATATAGAGAGTTCACTGTTTATGAGTCCTTCACTGGTATCCACGGCTTAAGCAGATTTCTCTCATGATGGCATTAAAATTCTAGTAGAGTTGGAGATGATGTAAACTGAAATTTCTGGAGACAATGTTTTTTTCAAACGTAACCTGCCTTTTCCAAAAGTTGGCAATTTTTGCACCTGAGGCTCCTTTCAATAGAAATTCTCAATCTCTGTGCTGGTTTTCAAACTGCAGTAGAGATAGGGTCTTGAACTCAAGAGAGAAAAGGAGAGAGAAATGGTGTTACTACTCCGTTAGCATATTCCTTCTAGTTTTGGTGTTGCAATAAAAGACATTCAAAATTTGCTATTCTGGTCACATGACCTTTCTCCTAATAATTATTTCATATGGTAAATGATAGCTTATGTCTAGGCACCGGTGATTATTGTTTTATGACCCAGGTGATTAGATTCTATAATTTCACAACCATTAATTCCTGAATGATCCATCACCAATCACTGATCGAGTCGATGATCTGTCCGTCAGGCATTAATCCCCCACATGGATCGAGTGATACAGATGTCACCTAGATCTTGGACCCAAAGGCAAACATAATCCAGGAGGTGCCAGCTCTTTGATCTAGGATGCTCCCATGTGATTTTGTATTTGTCTCAGAGAAGTGGGGGGGGCGGTGGTAATTCTTTTTCCTCTTAAAACTTTGGGATGAGCGCATGAATTCTGGGTGTAAACAAAAATCCACCAGCTTTGAAGACATCAGCTGGACTGCTGGTGCCAGAGGCTTTGCTGTTTTTCATGTCTTCGATTGTATGTTGCAGCTCTTCCATAGATGGTGATTCACCCATGGATTCGACCACTGGGGTATAGCCTGGAGAATACCAGCTGCCACTATGGATTCACAGTTGAGGAGTTAATGGAAATGATCTTTCCAGCATTGACGGATGGCACTATCATTGTTAAGAAGAGAAACACCATCCTGTGAGTGAGGGGGATTTTGTCCATTTGACCTTGGTTTATGGATGGCCTTGGGGGTTTCAAAAAAGTTTTGTATGTCATAATGGTCAGCGTATTGTTGGATCTCTCCAGCTCTCTCTTCTCACCATGTGTCCTTTATTTTACGAGTTTGACTTTAGATGTCAGTTTTGAGCTGTTAGCATGCTGCCTCCTTAACTTGCAACTTTGGGGTTGTTCTGCCAGTCAATGGAGTCTGCTCATTTTCATTGAACAATTCCTGATGACAACGATGCTTGAACCCAGTGGTCTAGACACTGGTGCCTAGTACAACCCAACTTTATTTGATCCCACTGTTTTGGAATTGAGTTGCATGTGAAGATTTCCCAGATTGTTCATGAGCTGCACTTGGAATTCCTCTCTTTGGTCAGGCTGCATTAGGGATCAAACATTCATCTTCTTCCTCTTGGACTTTTGGGGTCTTACAATGTCTTGCTGCTAGGTGGATCACTGATTGAGTTGATGATCTCTCTGTCAGGCATCAATCCCCCTCATGGATTGAATGATACAGATGTCACTCAGATCTTGGACCCAAACACTGACATAATCCACCAGGTGCCAGTGCTTTAAGCTAGGATGCCTCCAAGTGGTTTTGTATTTGCCCTTCTCATGGAAGAGGGTGTTTGTTATATAATGAGGCCATGCTGAGCACACTTTGTCAGCAGAAGGAAACCATTTTTATTGGCTTTTCCCACTCTGTTTTTACCAATGGATCTGCCCCAGTTATTGGAATCACAGCCAACCCTGGC
Source organism: Carcharodon carcharias (assembly GCF_017639515.1). Taxonomy (NCBI): domain Eukaryota; kingdom Metazoa; phylum Chordata; class Chondrichthyes; order Lamniformes; family Lamnidae; genus Carcharodon; species Carcharodon carcharias. The sequence continues at coordinate 141,100,999 of NC_054477.1, forward strand.
ATTTAAGTCCCCCAGATGGAAAATTATCTTTTTGTCTTTTGGGATGGCAGTGAGGACTTCATAAAGATCAGAATAGAACATTTCCTTAACACATTCATTGGAGTCAAAAGTTGGGGCATGAGTGCTTTTGATGGTAGCGTATTGATTACAGGTGAGCTGTAGCTGAAATATCATGAGTCTTTCATTTATACAATTGTGGATTTCTAGCAGTAGATCCAAGATCCTATTCTGGTTAGCAAAACCAACTCTGTGGACACAAAAGTTGCTGTCAGCCTTTCCTGTCCAGTAGAAGGTTTATCTTCTAGCCTGCCCCTACAGCTGCTCCTCCCCAGGAAAGAATGTCTCACTGAGGGGGGCAATGTCAGTTTGGAGTCTTGACAGCTTACATGATACAATTTCAGTTCTTCTTGAGATTATCTATGAATATTCTAACATTCCAAGTTGCAAAATTTAAAGTTTTCTTTCTTTGTTCACAAAGATGGTGTGTTTCCTCAGCCAGGAGAAAGTGGAACTCTCTAGTTTCAGGGCACTTTTTCTAGCCTCCTTCCCATTTGAGGTGAGCAGAGGGTACCCTGAAGAGGATTGCTCAGTCACCGCTGTCCTAATGTGGATGTCCAATGACCTTCACGCACCTGTCACCTGTGTGCAGGTTCTTGACCTGGGACTCCTAGGTTCACAGCCCTGTTCCCCATCATCAAACCTCCATTGTCACAATTGGCAAATGGACCTGACAGAAGCTTGCGCGTGACTTTGTTTACCAGGGGGGCCTTGAGGCAACATCATTGTCCACATGATTTTGACGAGTTGGTGATCAGATTTTGGTAATGTGTCAAACCATTATAACTGGGATTGCCTTGCCACTGCTGCCTTCTTCCGTCTTTGCAGCCAGTGAGATGCTCAGTCTTCCTGTTCTGCCATTGAAGATCTTTTGTTCCACACCTTATCTGACACCTCCCCCTGGACTTGCCACCATGGATCTCCCGATGGCATCGCTCAATTGATCGCCAAAATGCAAAAGCCTCTCCACCATGTCAGGGTGGTGAACCATGGAGAGGAGTGTGACTTGTGAGCTGGTGATGATGGTGTGAAGACATCTGGGATCTTAGTGAATGATGGGACCATTCCTTAACCTTTGAGATTTAAAAGTACTAGGAAAGGAACAGATGAATGATTGAGAAGGAAGGTGAATTGGAGTCAAATCAAACTGGAGAAATAGAAATAAACAATGGATCATACAATATACCCATTCTTGATTTCAGGCAGGGAAGGGCATGGTCTGTTGACTATGGTAGAAATTTTTGGTTCCCACTTTTCTGTTGTGCAGCTGTTAACATTGCTTTATTGCTGTACCCAAAATATTCTTACCATAGAGGAAGAAAAGCAGAAGGTGGAAGAGGCAATAAGAGTGGCAGGCAAGATTAAGGCTAGATAAATGAAAGGGAGATTGGCATTTATATGACACTTTTTGCAATTTCAGGATGTCCCAGAGCAGTTTACAATCAGTGAAGTATTTTTTGAAGTGGAATCACCCATGGTGATATAGGGAACAGCACAGCCAGTTGGAGCTCTGCAATCTTCCACAAACTGAAAATGTGATAAAAGCTAGTTTGTTTTTTAGTTATGTTGATTGAGGAATAAATATTGACCAGAACAACAGAGACAACTCTTGATCGTTGAAACAGTGTCATGGGACCTTTTACAAGTCCACAGGGGCTCAATCTAATACTGCATCCAAAAGACGGCACTTCTGGCAGTGCAGCAGTACTGCAGAGGAGTGTCAGTCTAGATTTTTGTGCTCCAGTTCTAGTGAGCTAACGATCTTCTGACTGAGGCGAGAGTATGACCAACTGAGCTACAGTTGCTAACTGACAGGAGAGCAATTAAGAGATGCTCTTCCATCATAATCAACAGAACATGCTCTTCCTTTGATGCTAAAAGAGATAACATTAAAAAACCAACAGTCCCTTAAAGAAGCATTAAAAGAATAGAACCCTAATTTTATTAGATGGGTTTGAGTTTCAAATGGATGGTGTGATGTTCAGCTCTCAAAATGGACATGATTGTCCAGGAGCTCTGAACTCTCGGGCCCCATTTAAGTTTCAGGATGCTGAACTCCGGCCAACATTGGTGACGGCAGGCTCCCACCAGAAACTGAAGGCAATTTAAAAATGAAATAATTATCTGACACAACGTTACTTCATACCAGCTTTACTTGGCAATGGGGAAGCTGATCTCAATTTGCATATCCTGGAGTTAAATTGGCATTAGGATCCAAATTATTTCATTGGAGCAGGGCCAACATTTCAGGGTTTGTTCTGGAGTCTCCAGGGATTTAATGGACCACACCTTCCATTCCACATGGGGTCATACCTAAAAGGTATCCCAGAGGAAGTGCTGGGGCCTCCCTTCCCTAGAAGGCCCCATGCAAGGACTGCACAGCAATTGACAGGGAAGCTCAAACTCCTGATGGGTAATGAACCTGCATTAGGAATCATCCGACATTCCAATTTAAATTGCAAGCTTCAGCTGGTTCTGACTCTCTTAACAGAACAGTTACCCAGGAAAAGTTAGAAGAATTAAATCCACTTCTAACTTCTGGATAACTATAGTAATAACCAAATCCCATCATCCTCACTAGACCCCCCGACTATCCCCCAGACCCCCTGACTACGCACACCCACCCCCCTGACTACCCTCCCATCCCCTAACAGCTCCCTGACTATTCTCTCAACCACACCCCCCGACTACCCCCAACTCCTGACTACCCCCCATTCCCGACTACCCTCACCCCATGACTACTATTTTGACCTCCCCCTCCACCAACCACCTCCGGACCTCACAAAGACAACCCAACTACCTCCAAACACACCAGTTAAACCTCCCTGCCCTTCTCCGGCTACCCCACCCACTCACCCCAACCAACCCCCCGACTAACCCTGACTACCCCCCACACCCCAATTATCTACTTGACCACAGTGACTACCCCTTAGTGCTGTAAAAATTGGGTCTGGCTTCACTTCCATGATGCTGTGACCCTGCACTAGAAGGCTTCGGGAACCCGCTGCACTGTAGTTTTCTCACCCGGCTTGAGTCGGAATGTTGGGCAAGAAATGTGCAGCTCCGGACTAAGGTAAATTAAAAGAAGCAGAGTGGCAATTTGACTGTGATTGCCACTCCACAGAAGATCTGGCCAATATTTACCTCCTGCACACTATTGCAAGCAACTCAGGAGCAAAAGCATATGAGCATTACAAAAAGTGGGCTACATTTTCGTTTTCATTGAGCTTATTTGCAAACTAATTATGAAATTATTGGAAATGGGGTATAAAAGGCTGTTTATCTGGGAATAGCACTTGGAGGCAAGAGTACGTGCAATTAAATCTCTAGGAATACATCCAACCAGAGTTGGCAACACTAGATTGGATCCTGATGTTTAATACTAATAATATCCCAACCTACTAGCAGGGTTGGCCTCTATATTCCTGAGAAACCTAGGAGTTCAAGCATCAAGAAGGGCAGTAATGCAACAGCTTATATTCAGTATTCATGTTAACTTCCTGCCTATACCATTCTCATGGAGGTCTGGGTGCTCAGCCACAAATGCATAATGAGGTCAGAATCCTGTTACTCCCTTCCTAACATCACTAAGGGTGTTGCTACACCATATGGACTGCAGCAGTAAAAGGTGTCTTGCAACTTTTTCAAGGGTAATAATGGATGAGCAATAAATGCTAGCCTAGCCAGTGATGTCCATTGTCAATGAAGGAATAAAAAAATTAGGCTTGGCTGCAAGCCCAGAAATCAATTGGAGTACTGAAACACCTCAGCCCTAGGGAAACCATTGCTTGATTGACAGCTCAGTCTCTCTGATCTTTTCTGTCAATTTCATCATGTTTATTTACACAAGATAAAGTTGTTTTTATTTTTTGCAGTTTCAGTTCTTGATACTTTAAATGGTCTGGATAGTATAGAGTATAAATGAAGGACATTTCTAAAAAGTATTTTTTTTGAACATCCTATTGCCACTATAGGGTTAATTAATTCGATAGAGTGTATATTGAGTGGGTGGGCATGAAAGTGTCATGCCTTGGCATGGGGGCATGAGATGCCATTGGGAGTGACTGGGGGCATACCTTGGCATGGGGTGATGAGGGGCCTTCGGGGTGGGTGGGGGACATAACTTGGCAAGAGGGGCATGGGGTGAGTGGGGGTAAAGCTTGGCATAGAGAGCATGAAGAGCCATAGGCACTGGATGGGGGCATAATGGCACAGGGGGTATGAAGGGACTTGGGGTTGTATGGGGGCATATCTTGGCACGGGGGACACAAAGAGGTCCTTTTGAGCTTCCCTGATGCAGGCCATGGCTCACGACACCCCTGAGGTGGTGTAAACCACGACTCTTTGAAAATCTGGCCTGACTGCATGAGAATTGCAGAGGATTAGGGCCTGTCTATGCCCATAATGAATCCAGCCAGTTCGGGGGGGTGCCATATGACCCAAAGCATCCTGCACCCTTAAAAGACACTCCTGAAAATTGGACATCCCAGGAACAGGGTTAGGAATCCTAGAATTTATGGAATCTCCCCAGCTTTATGAAAATCCAATCAATGAACCTAATTTCTCCCTCCCACAGATGCTGCTGGACCTGCTGAGTATTTTCAGCATTTCCTGTTTTTATTTCAGTTGCCCAGTATTTTGCTTTTGTTTTTATCTTACTTTGGCTCCATCTGTGGGGAGAGAAACTAGGTTCATTAGCACCTATTGTTTCCAGATTTCTCTGGTAGATATCTGCTGTGTCACCTACATTATAATTAGGGTCCCCCTGTTGTAGCGGAAGGCTGACCTGAAAGTCAGTTTGGCTGATTTTAACCACTCCCACGTACCCTTTCATGGTATGTGGGGCATTGCTGGCTAGGCCAGCATTTATTGCCCTTGTTCAGTGGGCATTTTTACGAGCCAACCACATTGCTGTGGGTCCAGATTCACATGTTGGCCAGGCCAAGTAAGGACAGCAGATTTCCTTCCCTAAAGGACCAGTTGGGTTTTTACAACAATTGACAATAGTTTCATGGTCATCATCAGACTTTTAATTCCGGGTTTTTTTTTTACTGGATTCAAATTTCACCATCTGCTGTGGTGGGACTGAAACCCAGGACCCTGGAGCATTACTCTGGGTCTCTGGAATACTAATCCAGAAACAATACCACTATGTCACTGCCTCCCCCGAAGCAAGTTTTGCAACTTGGGCTTTCAATAACAAGAAAGGAATTGACGATTCGTTTGAACTAAAAGCCAGTTCATGGTTAGCACTGATGAGAATCATTTGGAAATAGTTGAGAGCCTCTTTGTGACAAATGACTCTGGTTTGTTAGATAATATCAGAGATATTTCAGCCTGTCAGTATGAAGCTCCAATGTCCCCTCAATTAATTCAATCACTGTGAAATCCCATTGTAGTTCAAGGTTGGTACTGAATGCCAATGCTGATGCAATACTGACTAATGCAATTGCTCGCTTCTCTCAGTTACGCATTCAGCTAAACAAAGGTTACAAATTGAAACTTGATAAATGAGAAAGATTTCACAATGATCTCACACCAGTCTACTTCTTAAGTTGAAGACTAAACCATGGGCAGGATTTTACATCACGCGGGCGGGCGCATGCCCGACCTACTCGAGCGTAAAATAGCACGCGATGACATCAGGCGCGTGTCCCCAACACCATCACGCAATCACACGATACTTCGGTAGGCAGGTCACGCGAGAGTCGGCAGCACACTAGTCAACAATTAAGAGGCCTATTAAGATCCTTAATCAGTTAATTAAAAGCAATCTTTCGCTGCCTGTCCAACCTTACGCAGGCGAATCGGCCAGGCGGCCTTTGGATTTTTTATGAAAGCCAGCCCATGGGTGGGATAAATTTTCCAACAGTAATTTTTTAATAAGTAAATGTTTTTAGACATCATTTTTAATACGTAATGTTGAGTGTATTTATGACCGAGATAGATAGTTTCTTGATTGGTAAGGGGATCAAAGGTTATGGGGAGAAGGCTGGAGAATGGGGTTGAGAAACTTATCAGCCATGATTGAATGGCAGAGCAGACTCAATGGGCTGAATGGCCTAATTTCTGCTCCTATGTCTTATGGTCTTATGGTCCCTGTTCATGTGACTGAGTGATATGCGGGGACATGTTTCACTCATTTTTAAAATCGTTATTTCTGCTTCTACAATTCTTCAGCTCCCTAAGGCACCTCCCTGCCTGCCTTCAGGGAGCTTTTGGTGTGTGCTCTCCCCCTGCCTGCGCAGACTTCGTGCTCACCCTCCTCCTGCCCTCACTCGGCAGTGCTCAGCTTCTCAGTACGCCTTTCACACTGTCTAGCCGTTAAGTAGCCAGCCAGCGTGAAATCACGGTGGGGGGGGGAGCCAATCGCGGGCAGTGGGCTATTTCACGGCCGCTCCCAGGCCTGACCGCTGCGTCCTCCCAATGACCAGAAAATCCTGCCCCATTTTGCTAGCTAATCAGAAGCAACCATTCCAGTCCTCAGTAAGTGCAGGATGTGTGTGCCCTCAAACACAAGGTGTTCAGCCCCCACTGCTTTTCACCTTAATGATCTTAGTTATGATGTTCCATGCAGGAGTATTTCCCTTCACATTGAGATTGCTTTTGTTCAATTCAGATCTTGCAATCTAGAAACACTGGAGGTGATTTTACAAAGGGAATCACTCTGAATGACACTATAAAATGGCATTAAACCTAAGTTTAAACAGTTATCTGATTACAAAAACTGCAGATGGAGACTTACTCCGAAACAAATAGCTTCATATACTAGAGACACAATAGGGGAATTTTAACTGGGAAAGTGGATGGGCATCAAATCCACTCATGAATTTGAAGTCTGTTTGATTTTAACTCTTGCATCTGAGGGGCAGGCTGATTGGAGTAGTCACCTATGTCACCTTTTGCATCCTGAAAGGAGCCAATGCATAAACATGAAGAGAGACAATGAATTTGACACTTACAGGCAGTGCCCATCATGCCCTAGTATGAGTTTGGAGTTGTGGCTGCACCAAGTGACATAGCTCAGTCGCAGCCTACTCGGTGAGGACACCTGAAGCATTGGTCTGAGTAAAGTTAACATAGGAGATGTACTCCCTGAAAACCCTCTGTGTGTATGTCCTTCTATACAGCACCCTCCTTGCCCTGCTCCATCTTCTGGGTAGCTGCTTCTGCTGTGTGATATCATCCCTGCTGCTTGCCCCCATCCTCCAACCAGGAGGATGGGGACAAGTCTTGTCTGAGCAGACAGATTAAATGCAAAGCAGCAACCAAAATGCATGACAAACAAAACCTAGCTCTACATAAGTAAAGTAAATTTTCCAGAGAGATAAAAATGCATCAAAATCAGCCACAAATTAACCAGCATCCTGAAATGGCAAAAACAGCAGCGAGCCTACAAGTATTGCATAATCCTTTTAAATAGTGATGGTAAGGTGGACAAGTTCAGCAAGTGTTGAGTAAAGCACTGGGCAATTTGAATATTGAAAATGGGACCTGCATGTGTGCAAGACATTTATTTAAATGAAGTATTCTTTTGTTAAAATAATCCCTGCATGCGCTCCTGCCAGCAGTGTATTCAGCTGATTAAATATGTTAGGCAATGCAGTGCTGGTAAGGAACATCTTGCCTGCCATATTGTAACCCCCATTGGCTGGTTAGGGTCTGTGAAATCATAGCTGTGCAGCCAAATTCCTAGGCTGTACAGCCTTCAACTGAATAGAACTGATTGACTGATGGTCACTCAGTGCATTATTTCAGTCATCAATCTTGCTTTCTGAGCAGCAACAGCATCTCAAGAGCAACAATGGGAGTTTCTTTGTGTGGTAGTAAAAGATGTTTACATTGTAAAATCCGATTTCATTTCTTGTTTACTCGAACAAAAATGTAATCAAGTTTAGCTGACAGAAACTTTGCAAAATTATCATATTGTCCAGGACTGGACTATAGAAATGCAACTAGATTGTTCAACTGAGGCGATGCTCATTCAACAGCCAACTCCAACATTAATTCTTTCTTGCAAATAACCTGGTTCTGTATGGTAAATAGGCACATCAGTTCATCTCTGCTATTGTTCCTGTCACTTCAAAGCATAGCAGCAAACCATGAAACGTCATGGAGAAGAATGCGGGTCTGCCACAACTGTTCATCTTGTTCTCCAACCAAGAGTAGAATGTAGTGGCAAGGGTAAAAAAAAAATCAGCTGAGTTCATTCTCTAAGACATTTTCAACTGCCTACGAACTGTCATCTGTTTTTGCAAAATCACACAAAGTCAAGACCCACCCCAATATGTTTCTGCACGCTGTTCATCAATAACAGCTTCCAGTTCTGTTGAAAGGTCACCAGGATTTAGCAGGTGAAGGTATTGTGATCAGGACCCTGCACACTATGTAGCCCCTCAGTGCGGGCTGTTTTTTTTTAATCCCCTGCAAGTCCCCAGCCCAGAAGACCTGTTTGATTGACAGGCAGGAATGCCCCAGAGAAGATCACAACTCAGGTAAGTTTGTTGCTGTGATTGTGATAGCATGGGGTGAGGAGGTGCGTTCTAATCCTGGGGTGTCCAACTGTTAGGTGGAGGGGGGTGGTGGGTTCAAACCTGGGGAATATCTGTGATCCAGGAGGGAGTTTTGGCCATTCTGGAGGGAACGTGTATAATCCTGGGGGTGGCTGGTGTGGTGGGGGGGGGGTGGTGAGTGGGCGAGAAGTAGGTTGGTTTGTTGTGCCAGGAGGAAGAACTCCTGCATCTCCTGGCCCACAATCAATGATGGAAAAGCTGTCTTTACTTCCCTTTAACTCCTGGGTTTCCTGAGGCTCGGGAAACCTGTCTAACCAGGACTAAACCTGAAAGAGAGATAAATTGTGAAGCACGCAGCCTCATGGACATATTTTAAGGACCAACCTGCCTTGTGGGACTGGTTTGCTCACCTGTGTCCCCTCCCCCCTCACCCGTCTTTTAAACCAAAAGTGGGTCTGAGATTGGGTTTGAGATTATTAATATATTAATATTGCACCGATCCAAACCCACACATTCTTGGGGGCTTAAAATCCCACCCCCCCGCCACCACCTCCACATTAACCCTGTTTTCTCTTTTCACAGATGTTGCCTGATCTGTTGAGAGTTTCCAGCATTTTCTATTTTTACCTCAGATTTCCAGCACTGCTGTACTTTGCTTGTGTCTTTTAAATTTACCTTTTTTTTTTGCTGGTGCTTTTATTTTTCTATTGTAGCAAAGAATGCCGGAGCTTTGGAACAGAATACCTCTATGCCGTCTCAAATAATTGCAGAAAACAATCATTTAGGGATGAGATTATCAGCCTCTGTTTGAGATTACAATAATGCAAACAGTTACTATTTTTGTGTGGGTAGCGTCCATAATGAATTGTGACTGACATTATTGGTTTTCTAAAATTATGACAACTTGCAAGCCATGTGACAACAAGTCTTTTAATGTCACATTCTGAAGGTGTTTCATCCTGATTTTTCCTGGAATTGTGTTGTTTTTGTTTTTTTTAATTGAATAAAATGACTTAATATTGTTGTGACCTTTTCTGAAATAGTTCCAAAACTCCTAACTGAAATAACTATAAGTAGACATTAGAAACACAAACATGGAAGTCAACAGTCACATTAATCAGACAGGTTTAAAGGCATGAAAATAATATGGAAATGCATACATTATACAAACTCTTAAAAGTAGAAATGCTTAGACTGTATAGTGAGATCAACCATCCTGATAGCTAATCGCCTGAGGTAAGAAAATAGGAACACCAAAGTGGATTTCAAAGAGTTTTTCAACACGGTTGAGTGTGGAGGTCACTGAAGCTTAAAATAAGTTTTTTACAACCCAACAATCTACAGTGCTTGTGTTCTAAGTATAAATTGATGGTTTAACTTATTTAAAACCACAGATCAGAACAAAGCACAAAGAAAATAATTCATGTTATAGTTGTCAAATTAGTTTAGTGATGGGGAGAGCAACCTTATAAGCTTACTGTGTCTTGAGATATAAGTACTCACACGAAGTAAAGTATCTTGAGAACAGTAATTCCTAAACAAAGGGGTTGCTTGATTTTTGACAAACCATTCATGTTATGAATTTATTGAGAGTAAGGTAAATTCAAGTTAACCAAACACTGAATGATTATATCATATTCAATTAAAAATAATTAAATTAGAATGGCAGACTCTATTATATAATCACCATTTTTAATCTTGCTGTATTACAATTTTGCAGTTGATTTATCAATACACTAGAGATGAAAGTATAGCAAATTAGTTCAAGGGCTGGCCTGTGCACTTCTTTAGCCTATCAATAGAACCGAGATTACCTTAAGGGTTCATTTTGCATTACTCTTGTTTTGCACCATCTGCAGTTTTCCTTCTACCAATGAAAAGTCTTTCCTTTGCTTATTCTTCTTTGTGTTTATTGGAAGGTAAATGTGTATTCGTGCTTCTTATGGAATGAAAAGAGCTGATGGTCCCACTGGTGAATTGTACTCAATGTATGCACCTGGGTTTGTGCATATGGTGCTCAATCTATTCACTGCAATAGTTCACTGATCAGAAAATATATGGGCCAGAATTTTTGGCTCAGCAAGCAGGGGTTGGGCCCGCTTGCTGAGGCGTAAAATGACGTGGGGTGACGTCAGGCGTGCGTCTCGATGTCACCCCGCATTATTTCGATTTTCAGTTCAGTGGGCACGCAGCTGGCTCAGCTACACGTCCGCCAAACTGTCAAAGGCCTATTAAGGCCATTTTAAAACTAATTAAACCAATAAACTGAGCTGCCCGTCCAACCTTAAGGTTTGGGGCGGGGGGGCAGGCGAAGAGCCCAGGCGGCCTTTGCATTTTTCATGGCGCCTCACCCACGGGCGGGAAGAGGTTTCATGAACAATTTATAAATTGAATAAAAATTTTTATAAAAATTCATTGCCATGTCTCAGCACGTGACACTGTCAAATGAGGGGACATGTCTTACATTTTTTTCCTTTTTTTTATTTAGATTTTTATAACTTAAACTAATCTGGAGCCTTGGGGTGATTTCTGCACTCTGCTGCTCGCTTGTGCATGAAAGAGCGTAGGCCCCGACTCAGGCAACCCCCCTCGTCTGCACAGGGAGCGCACAGTGCTTCTGGACGCGCATCACACTGAGGGGGCCTTAATTGGCCTGCCCATGTAAAATGGCGGGTGGAACCGATCGGGGGTGCCAGTCGGGTCTGCGCCAGCCCCCGTCAGTTCCTGCACAACCCCGGGGGGGAGAAATCCTCCTCATGGGCCCTGATACTTATGAGGAAGGCACCGGGACAATTTTTAGCAACCAACAAACTCAGGAATATAGAGGTCCTACCAAATTTAATAAGGTGAGGGTTAGTCCTTGATGCAAAATCATATTCAGAATATTTCAACATTGTTGTTGTTATCAGGCAATTCATAAATGTTATTACTGCATAAATAAATGCAGATATTATCCATTCAGTATGCACTTAACCACAAAAGATTTTCATTTTAATTATTGGCAATTAGCAGTGTTATAGACTAGTTAAACAACAGTGTACATGCAATCTGCTGGGTTATTAAAGGGTTTCTCACTTAGGCTGAAATGCTTATCTCAACTTTATTGCATGAGAGGTGTTGGGATGTCCTCACCAGATCATTATTGTGCACCCTCTAGCAATGTTCTAAGAAAGACATTGGCAATGGCCTGAGAAGATGCTTCAGCCAGATTTCTGATTTCCAGAGGCACAAAGCCAAAGAGAAGATCTTTCTGGAACTAACTGAGTGAAAAATGATGTGTGGTTTTTATTAGCATTTAACAACACCTCAAAAAAATCCTTATTGCTTGTCAGAAACCAGTGAGCTTTTTAGTTTGTATCATATATTCAAAGAAAACAGCATCATTTAACAGAAAATAGATTGAGAAGTTGGTGAGCCACAAGCTGACAACATTAGTCCCTTGAACACTAGATTTTCTTGATGGCTATGGCATGCATTCAATCTTTGTGCTTTGTTCTAAATTGTGATTGCCAAACTGGAGAAACCACTCATTCATACTGAGAACATTAGTTATGAGGATGTGAGAAACTTATATTTTGTATTTCAATGACCCCACGCTGAACTTCTTATTCCTGGGAAAGCCTTCTGAATACCTTGATTTTCTCATGCCTGACATTTTGAGATCAGGTTGACTGGTCTTATTTTAGAATGTGTACATAGTTCCATCCATGATAGACTTAAAAATCAGAATATGCATTTGCCTTCAAAATATATGTACGACTATATCTAGCATAGCTTTTAATCCATTTTAATGCCTTTAAGGTCAGAGAATAATGTAAAAATCTTTCACCATCCTGAGTAAAAAACTAGCTCACGTTCAATGGTTAAGAATTTATACTGTTTAGATGTTGGATTAAGCTTCGGAGCTTCCACAGAAATTATTTTCTGAACCAATAGATGAATATTAAAGTAGCTTCTTTTAAAATTCTTTCAGCTGCATTGGAAAAATACCATGGGGAATAACTCCCATCATTTTGATACATTTGCAGATCAGACATAATACTACATTGTGAGTTTTCTTGTTCTACTGTGCAAATGAGAGATCAGATAATGAGCAATGTGACTAATACACCAAAGCTATGTACACCCTCCCTCTGAGACTACAAGATATTGGACAGATACATCATTAGAACAAAGCAAAATATCCTTTCCTTCACTAGATCACTTGATATTGAACAAGGATTGGAGATTTTTTAGACATTTATCCCTATAGGATGAATTACTGTTTACTCTGGCCCTTTAAATGCTGATGGAGTGTAACACATGTTGATGGGCAAGGCTGTGGGTGGAATAATCCATGCCCGCTGGTGTCGGGCGGCCTCAGTGGCATCAGCGGACCATATGGCGAGAAGGTCAAAAATCGGTTTCATAACTCCACAAAACTGGTTTGCGATCGTCTGCTCAGTCCGACGATGGCGGGCTGTGTTTCCTGCCATCGGATGTGGGGAATCTCATTGTAATAAATCATTATAAGGCTAGCTCACTGGACACATTCCCCCACCCACCACCCGATCGTCCGTCTTTATTGCACGCTGATGTGTTTCACAACAGCATATAAAAGGCGTGTACTTGGCACGCTGCACTTTGAGGGGAACTTGGAGGTGAGTACACAGTAACATTGCGGACCACTTGGGAGGGACATCTGTTGGACTTCAAGGTTGAGGCGCTTTGGGAGGGGGGGACAAAGGCTGCCCTGCAGTTGAAGATGGTTCATATGCATGTGGGGGGGTGTGGGTGAAGGAAGCGGCCACGCATTAGGGAAACCTTATACAAAGTGACCATTCCTCTGCAGCTGAGACAGTTCAGACATAGCCACATTGATATGATTGGAGTCGTGCTCCTAGCTTAGCTGCCCACTCACGCAATGCAGAGGCATCAAAGTGTTACCAAGTGTTCCAGAGCTTTTCACCCCTTGGGCACAGACTGCAAACTAATGAGCATTTTAGTGAGCTGCAGAACAATTGGAAGATTGAGCACGTTGTACAATCCCCTTACTAAAGCTGACCATGGAGCAGTCACTGGTGAAGGCACTCACAGCTCCTTGCAATGTCATTGTCCGGTTTGAACCAGTCTATCCTATGGTTCAAGCTAACAGTGCAGCCTTGCAGTGCGGGTTAGAGAATGCCTATGCCTGAGCTGAGAATACAGCATGCAATCCAATGGGCAAAGCTGCCACCAATCGGACAGGTGGAATGGGGGGGGGGGTGGAAGCAGGTGGGCACTAATCGCTGGCCATCTAAGTGGTGGCCAGCACTCTCCAGGATGAGTTAAGGGGCCTTCACACTTAACCAAGAGATGTTCTTAGCACACCCAGGCTAACCAATGCATCTCTCTCTTTCATCCTACAGGAGGAGTACATCAGGATCATTGAGACTGGTGAATTAGCTGTATGCCTCGTGATGTACAGAGAGTGAAGACAACAGCGAAGACAGCGACTGAAATGCCTGGCTATGCAGAGGGATGAGTAGCATTGTCATGTTTTACTGTGGGGTCGCTTTGCTTGTGAACCAGTTGCATACTTGTCTGTTGGCATGTGAGTCAATTACAATATACTCCAGACACAAAGACCAATATGAAATGAAGCACATACTATTTATTCATACAACCAACAGAGCAAAAAACTGTGGATGCTGGAAATTCAAAACAAAAACAAAAATACGTGGAAAAACTCAGCAGATCCGGCAGCATCTGCGGATAGGATAGCACTAACATGATGTGTGTTTTTCCAAACAGACCCTACTCTAGAGTAACATTAACATGGTAGCCTGTGCTACATAGCTATTCAGTCTTCCAGTCACATGGTCACTCTGGTCACAGTCTCTTAAAGGTGTATTACACATCAGATTACCACATCCCTCCCCCTTTACTTGAAATAACATTTTAAAATATATCAATTATTTACAAAAACAAACTATTTACAAATTCAGTCTCTCAGGAAGGTTTTTCAACAACTTTGGATGGTTTATCTGAGGCCTCCCTCTCAGGAGTTATCTGTCCGCTAGGCTCCCCATTAGGAATCTGTAAGTTTGCCTCTTCGACTCTCTCTCATACAACGGGTTTTACAGGTACTTCCAAAGCAAGAGGGATTCCTTCTGCCTGTGGTGTAGACTCCAGCAGGAATGTTTGGTGCACCTTTTCTCATAGAGCTGTTTCCCTTTTTCTGAAGTGATCTATAAGACTCCTGATTATCTGACTTTCAACCGATATATTGTAGGATAGGGCTCCTGATACTGCATTGACTTCACCTGATAGCATTTGGGCCGATCTTCGAAGTTCTTTGCAAAATCTGCTTCTCCTACAATGAAGTTTCTTTCATGATTGTGGTAATTGTGTTCATTTTCCTGGGCCTCCTGACTTCTCTCTACCCTCCCCCCTAATTTTGGCCCTATGAGGCTTAACCATGTCCTCAGACGTCTCTTCATTAATAAATCTGCGGGGGCAAAAATGGTGGCCGCATGTGGCATAGTCCAATAGCTGAGCAGGAAACATGATAACTTTTTCTTACAATGCATAGGGGACTGGCCTCACCGTCAAATAGCTGGGGGTTGCTCTGGGATCCATATTGATTTTAGCTTGCAACCCCTGAATCTTCCTGATCTCTTCCCTGAAGACAGAGGCATACTTCTGTAATAATTTTTGCAGATCTTTCATTCCGAGTTGAAACTCGGTCCACTCCAATTTTATTTCTTTACTCCACTTCTGACCAAGGAGAGTTGGACCTTCCCCTGCTACCACTGTCAGGGGTAGGTTAGCAGGCTGGCTTCCATATTGTACTGGAGCCTTGTATATACCCTTTACTCATATGTCTTTGCCAGTATATGTCTTTAGTCTGGAATCTGAGTTTTCCAGCTTTAGTGAGTGGCCTCCTCTGTTCAATTACTTATGCGTGTTCTCCCCTATGACTGTCGTGGATGCACCTGCATCCACCTACATTTAAATGGGTTTTCTGTTGACTTCTTGTGCCATGCAGATTGGCTCTGTTTTACCCATTTTTAAGTTGTGCAGCAAGTAAATATCTGGCTCTGTTCCTTCTGGCTCCTCCATTATATAAATTTCATGCCTATTTGTTTGAAATTTGGCCTCAGTCTTCCTTTACAATATCACATAATGTGCCCATTGTGATGGCAGTAGAACTACTGGGTTCTTTTAAATTTTGGCCCATCTGTAGGCTGTCTGGTTCCAATCCTGCTATGATGAATGTGGTTTTTATCCGTTAAGTCATTGCTTTTTGCTGGTCTGTTAATGGTGGCTGTTTCCTGCCTTTCCGCAGAGCCCCGCACTTCCGCACCATTTCTAGCTGGTGCCTCCCTCCCGACGTGAATTTTGTGCCCCCTTGATTCCTGCTAAGTTCCCGACCGTGCTTTCCATTGCGAACACCAACTTCAGAGCTTTGCTGAAATCTAAATTTGTTTCTGACAACAACTGTTTTTGAATGGCATCTTTGCTAATCCGACACACTAATCGGTCTCTTAACATGTAATTAATTGACGTCCTGAACTCATATGGCTGTGTCAATTGTCTTAAGGCTGCTACATAGCAAGCGACCAACTCACCTGTGGCACAACACTTCGAATTAAATTTAAAACGTTGCGTTGCTTCCGAGGGTTTAGGTTGGACGTGGCCCTATTTACATAGGAACTCAGCAGCTACACTTCTGTGCTTACAACTAAAACCCTGTCTCTGCATTACGGACTCTGTAGACTACTGACTACAGACTGCTAAGGTAGCCCACACTACACTGTCATTGGATAATAAGATCATGTGATCTTCAATTATAACGTTCTTCTTAAAGGTATATTACACATCAGATTATCACATTCCTCCCCCATTACTCAGAAATATATTTTACAGTTTCAATTACAATTCTTCTCAAAATATCAAATTATTTACATAGTTAAGTAATTTACAAGTTCAGTCTTTCCGGGGGTATACTTAAGCATACAGAATGTCTCAGCTTTACAGCTTCAGACGTTTTGTCAGGAATCTTCTTTTCTGATGTTGTCTGAACATCAGGTTCTTCAGTGGGTACCTGCATACCTGTTTTCTCAACTCTTGCAGGTACAGCCGAACCTTCAGTCATATCTGTACTCAGCTGAGTTCTTTCAACAGGAGATGTTAACGCAGCCATGAACACTGGGGTATTCATTTCCTGATACTTTGTTTCTCTCCTCCCTATATGATCTATTTGTCTCCATATGACTCGGTCTTCTACTTGCATGTGGTAAGAAAGAGGTCCAGTCACTGCACTTATTTCACCTGATAACCACTTGAGTTCTTCACCAAAATTTTTCACATATACCATCTCTCCTACGGTAAACTTTCTGTCATGACTATGCCAGTCATGTGCAATTTTGTGACTTCCCTGACTCCTTTCTGCCTGTGATGCCGGTGATGACATGAATTGACGCATTTCCTGGGAATGCATAATTAATATGGCGGGTTTGGGGTGATACGGTGTGAAAAGGGTTTATTTGGCTACTAGGAGTAGAGGATGTGATGAAGAAGATTTCTTCAGTGCCTTGCTGAGTGTCTTGCCCCATGAGCTGCTCTTACATTTTCACTGGTAACTTGACCTGAGTGCAGTTGAATAACCTTTGCAGATGTGATGTGTCCATTCCGTCCATGAAAATTGCCCCATCCCAATAGTTTGAGATGGGATTTTGAGTATTGGCACAGAGAGGTGTGTGTGCATATTTGTGTGTGTGCATGTGCATATGTGTGTGCGTGTGTGTGCACATGTATGTGTGTGCGCATGTGCATGTGTGTGAGGGGTGCAGTGGGGGAATGGGGTGTGCTTTCCCTCAGATGTACTAGTGATGCCAGAGCAGATCCTCTGGAACTTTTGGACCAATCAATGAATCATTGCTGCCAAAAGGATGAAACCTCAAAGTTATCCAGCACCAGCATCCCATTTCTCCTTGAAAGTTACCTTTTGTGCTGGAAATGCATCAAAATGGGACTGTCCAGAAGAACTTGCAACCTTAATCTAAGCAGGGGTCACACTGGAAATCAGGGTTGTGAGTTATATACATATTTTGGCTTAGGATCATGTCATCTAGACCAAGGACAAACTTGATGTTCAATTGATATTCAGTCCCCAAGTACAAAAGTGAAGGAAAAAGGGTCAGATGTCTATACTGTCTCCTTCTATCTAACGCTAAGGTTAAGCTTCTTCCCACCTTATTCCCAAGTACATCTCAATCATGTTGATAGTTGGCAATGAGCACAACATCTTGCTTCATTTTCCTCTCCAATGCAGGAAAGAAGCTCATTTTCAGTGTCACCCAGAAAATGGACTTAATATCCTACAATCAGTCCCTTACAAATAGGAGAATTGGAAATTGGAATTGACAACAAAGAGCAGACAACCAAGAAAGTTAAGTCACTTTATTATTTCTCAAAGAGACTTGAGATGAGAGTTGAGGCTACACATCTCCTGGAAGCTTTGAACAGCACCCAGCTTTCATAAATGTTGTCCATCACTGCAGGTGAGAACGTCCCAGGACTGAAACAGGAGTTACATTTCTTCACTCTTTCCCAAGCACAAGACCCTGCTAAGGACTAAGCCTGTGCTTGGGAATTAATGGTTAGATTAACAACCTGAATCGATCAATATGGTCAGGCAGAAGGAATTTGGCTGTGATTGCCTGTACTATGTCCAGATGGAGGAGAAGAAAACCTCATCACCACAAAAATTTATGGTATTTGCATATGTCACAGATTTCATTACCAGGTCTATGCTCTTACGGAGTAAAACAACAATCCAGTAATTGGCTCATGCAGCACTTGATTTACAAAGACAAAACAGGTCCAAACTGAAAGGCAGCATTCATGAGCTCATTGTGTGCCAAAGTACACTGCCTGCTATATTGGATCAGGTTTCTTCCTGGGCACCTGCATACTTGGTTTCCTGGTACTCCTAATGATTCACAGAACCTACTCCTGTCCTCTATGCCACCTTTATTCCAACTAATCTGTCAAGCTGCAGGCTAGCTACAGGGCAACAAAGGGCAAAACCTTTAGACAAGGCTCTTGCCTCCTGCCAACAACTTGGGTACAGCTACAGAGGCAACCGACAATGAGAGTCATGCTGCCACCTAAAACATCATTGAGCAGACAGTCAACCTGTTCCAGCAATGCTTCTGCTGCCAGGAGGGTTTATGAGTTGCTTTACTGTACAATCCTGGGTGTGTCACAAGTTTGTGATTGTGTGTTGTATGCTGCATAACTTTATGATAATGAGACATCTTCCCTTACAACCTGGGATGCAAGAATTGCAAGCAAAGGAAGAGAAGGAAGAAGATGACAAATAGGAGGAAGAGCTGGAGCAGTCTCGATCGCCAATTCCCCTGGTTACCAGAACTCATATTGAGCAACTCATCTAAGGGCACTTCATCTGAACCATCCCTCTAATACTGTTAATGTTATGCTATCTTTACCCTCCTCACACCCCCCATCACCCCCACCAGCCCCTGGCCACCCCCAGCAAGGTAAATTTACTCAGTTGAAGTTATTATCAGTCTACATCCTCAACTCAAAGAGATTATAAATCATCAGAAGAGCTTAAGTCAGCTGTGCTAGTTATTGACTTGGTCTTAAAGTAAAGTGTCCTCTCCCCCAGGAGTATTTAGACTAAACAAAGATATTTCAGAATAAAACATACATTTTACAGGTATATTATGGTAGAAATTAACTCACTGAAGAGTTTACCTCTCTCAGAACTTATAATCCTATCAGGAGGAATTCTAGAAGAGTTAGGGTTCTTGAGGTTTATAGAATGATCCTACCACTTCTTATAATGTTGCTTAATAATACTTTATTATAAGCTTAGGTCTTGGATTAAATTATATTATTGTTTTTAATACTACAGAATACAAATGCAAAATAAACTAATTTGTCTGTATAAATACAAAGTACAAATTTACTTAAAAGTAAGTGAAAGATTCAAATCCACTTAGAAAATTAAAGTAGGATAATCAAACAAAGAGCTTTTTTTATACTCAATTAAACGTATAAAATGTGGTTTTCTGCTGTCTTTGTCTCAGCTTGAGAGGAAACCATATAAGGTTTTGACTCTCTGATGATTACGCAAAGCTAACTGACTTGTTTACCTAAGTCTCTAATTTAAAGTAAATCTATTGCTTTTGGAATAACCTAACAATTATCTGTCTTACTGTTAGACCCTTTTATTTGAGAGTTTTGTGAGAATCAAAATATGTTTTTCTGAAACACAGCTGCAGCATTATCATCGGTTTTCCTGTTTGGAAAAGCCTTTCTCCAAGCCTCTGTGCCTTCATGTGTATGTGAAATTAATTTTGTCGCTCTCTATGCTTTTTGCAAAGGATTTTTAGCTGTATTTTGAACTGAGTTTAATTTTTAACCCTTTCATTGCCTGAGTCAAATTGGTTAAATCCATAACAATACTCTGTCAGTCCTGCAATCCTTAGCACCACCATCCTTACTATCCCTTTTAATGCAGTCTTATGGGTCTTGCTCTCAATTCACTCAAAATATTACTACCAAGAAAAAAATCCAACAAGCAATTCTGGTTGTGTACAATATGTAACAGGAACAATTAACACATCTTTGTGCAATTGATTAGTATATGTTTTGTATTCTCATTTACCAGCTTTTGCACTCTTTTAGCTACACCCAGTGGGTATAGTTTGGAAGCTGGAATGTAGTTGATCTTTGATCGATGACATGTCCAAAAGTATGGTCAGCAACCTTGCGCAGCTCTGAGCATTGAGTGAACAACTTCTCACTGTAGTGTCTTAAAGTGTCTGGAGCTAGTCTGGCTCAGCTCTCTGCCACAATGCTCCTATGGGCCTACATAAAAACAAAGCTCAGGATTGCTGTGAGGCCCTGGAAATCCCTGTCCACACTGGCCCCCAAGGTCAAGGTGTTAGCTAACTGAATTTCCTTGACTGCAATGTGAGATGTTCTGAAAGTTGCCAAAGCTGTTAGCAAGAGGCTCCACGTTGGTGGTTGCCAGTGTTGTGTTCATGGAACTGACCATTGAGCCCATGTTGGGCAGACAGGTCTCCATGCTGCAAACAAAGTGAATTGATCTGGGCATTGGGACATTGCATCTAAACTCTATGGTTGGCTGCCCATTGCCCTTAGTTATTTGTTATGAATCCACATCAGTCTCATTGCTAGATGGTGCCCCACAAAAATTTAGACCTGTGTCATCTGTAGCAGGGCTAGCATACAATCTTGTCCTTTGATGAGTCAGCACCTTTGATATTCTATCCCCTTGCTCAAGTTCCTGCATGCTTGAGGCTGATGATACACTAGATGAAGACTCTTCCTATAACCTAGTCTCAAAAATACATATAGTGCCAGTCTCTGACCTGATGCTTGTGAGGGCCAGATTGAGTGACAATGTGTCCTCAGGAAGACCTGGCTTCTTCTCCTGAAGTGGTAGAGATATTTCCCCAACTTTAGCATCTGAATTGAAAGAGGAGGGACAAGGGCAAGCTTTTAGTGTGAGAGAGAATGTCATGCATAACTCATGGGCAGCTGCAAAACAGAAGGGGCTGTGCATTCCTGCACACCCTTTTCCATCTGGAAGAAGATATGCTGGTCATCACAGACAGAGGGAAAGCCGTGATTTTGGCCAGTGGCAAGACTGGAGGAGATGTCATGCAGGTCTTCTTCATACAATGCCTCTTTTTTCCCTTCTTCCATCTCACCTTAAACAATTTGCATGACAGACTGTTGTTACTTTCACTTGCCCTCTGCACGAAATAATGAACTGTGTCAGTGACAACTTTGTGATTGTAATTTGAGAATGTGCCTGGTGCTATGCAATAATTTACATGTTGTGTGAAATATGATGCAGTGATTGCCGGATGTTAAAGTGAAGTTGGGGAGGGGGTGTATTCTGTGCAGTGTGGCTGTAGTGGTGCTGAGGGGACTGTACATTTTTATTCATTTGCATGGGCTTGGCTGGAAATGCTGATATTTACTGTCCATCTCTAGATGTTGAAGTAATGCTTTGATACCATTGAGTGCCTGACTGGAACATTTCAGAAGGCAGATTTAAACTCAACCACATTGATGTGGGACTTGAGCCGCATATAAGTCAGGCTGGTTAAAAACAGGAAGTTTCCTTCACTAAACCATATTTGTGAAGCATTTGGGTTTTCTTGACAATCCAATAGCATTTGCAATCACTTTTACTGGTGCCAAATTTTTATTTCTAGATTTTTAAAAATTGAATTCAAATTCTCAAATTTCGTACTCATATTTTGTGAATTATTAGTTCAAGCCCCCAGATTAGTTAAGGGCAGAAATGTCATACGTTGCATTGACACTCATGATGAAATTGTCATATCATTACAGTTTAATCCACAAGTCATGTTTTTTTAAGACAAAAACAGAATTACCTGGAAAACTCAGCAGGTCTGGCAGCATCGGCGGAGAAGAAAAGAGTTGAAGTTTCAAGTCCTCATGACCCTTCGACAGAACTAGGTGAATCCCAGGAAGGGTTGAAATATAAGCTTGTTTAAGGTGGTGGGGTGGGGGGGTGGTGGTGGGGGGGGTTAGGTTGGGGGAGATAAGTGGAGGGGGGTGTTGTGGTTGTAGGCAAAAGCAGTGATAGAAGCAGATCATCAAAAGATGTCACAGGCGGCAGAACAAAAGAACACATAGGTGTCGAAGTTGGTGATATTATCTAAACGAATTTGCTAATTAAGAATGGATGGCAGGGCACTCAAGGTATAGCTCTAGTGGGGGTGGGGGGAGCATAAAAGATTTAAAAATATTTAAAAATAACGGAAATAGGAGGGAAAAAGAAAACTCTATATAATTCATTGGAAAAATCAAAAGGAAGGGGGAAGAAACAGAGGGGGGGGGTGGTGGGGATGGAGGAGGGAGGTCAAGACCTAAAGTTGTTGAATATTCAGTCCGGAAGGCTGTAAAGTGCCTAGTCGGAAGATGAGGTGCTGTTCCTCCAGTTTGCGTTGGGCTTCACTGGAACAATGCAGCAAGCCAAGGACAGACATGTGGGCAAGAGAGCAGGGTGGAGTGTTGAAATGGCAAGCGACAGGGAGGTTTGGGTCATTCTTGCAGACAGACCGCAGGTGTTCTGCAAAGCGGTCGCCCAGTTTACGTTTGGTCTCTCCAATGTAGAGGAGACCGCATTGGGAGCAACGAATGCAGTGGACTAAGTTGGGGGAAATGCAAGTGAAATGTTGCTTCACTTGAAAGGAGTGTTTGGCCCCTTGGACGGTGAGGAGAGAGGAAGTGAAGGGGCAGATGTTACATCTTTTGCGTGGGCATGGGATGGTGCCATAGGTGGGGGTTGGGGAGTAGGGGGTGATGGAAGAGTGGACCAGGGTGTCCCGGAGTTTTTTGCCTGTTATTCACACTGATCAGTTGTTCTTTGCTGATTTTGTGATGTTCACATACTCACTTTTAGACCCTGCTTTCTACATCCTCCTAGCTTTATAATTGTTTCAAAATATTGCCCTCAGTTTTGACTTTTGAAATAGGTGTTGCAAAAATTGGTATTTCACAGAATATTATGGAATTCATTTGGAGTTAATAGGCCAAGCATGGGGCTACCTGGTAGAAAAGTCGTTTCTATTCTCTCTCTGGAAAGACACACAAACATTCCCGAGAAAAGTCGAGGTCTGCTGATTCAGGCTTCCACGTTGACATTCTAAATCAGTAGGATGGCCTCTTGAACCCTCTTATCTATAAAAGTGTCTGGTTGGAGTTGACAAATCACACCCATCATGAGCTGACTGATGGCCTTGAGTTAAAGTGATGGGCAAGGCAGAGGTGACCCCGCCCTGGCACATTGCATACCTGTCTTGCAGTCGTTGGATGGAATTTTCTGTGGACCAATATGGCAGGAAGGCCAGAATTAGTTTCACGCGCTGTGAAACCAGTTTACAATGGTCCACTCCACCTGTCAATGGGGGGCTGTGATTCCTGCCGTCAGACGTCAGGAAATTCATTGTAATATACCAGCATATCATTATAAGCCCAGCTCACCAGAATCATCCTCCCCATGCTAGATCATCTGAGCACATCTGCGACATATTTCACAACAGTGCGCATAAGGCTTGCACCTGGCAAGCTGCACTTCGAGGGGTACTCGGAGGTGAGTGCATAGTAATGTTGTACAGCACTCGCGAGGGTCACCTGTTGGACTTCAAGGTTGAGGCTCCTTGCATTCAGGGAGGGCACAGGCAAGTCGATTTTTCCCGGCTGGATGACCGTGCAGTGCCGGGGCAAGGGCTGCCCTGTGGTTGAGGTGAGTTGTGGGAGTGGGGCAGGGGTTTGTGAAGGGAAGATGTGTTTGATGATGGTATCATGCTGGAGTCGCCGGAAATGGTAGAGGTTGATCCTTTGAATGTGAAGGCTGGTGGGGTGATAGGTGAGGACAAGGGGGACCCTATCATGTTTCTGGTAGGGAGAGGAAGGACAAAGGGGTGTGGATGGTACTGATATTAGCTAAAGGATGTGCTAATGGTAACGTTAAGGATAGAAAGCAGGATAAGCAAGTGACAGATGGCCCTAGTGGGAGTGGGGTGGGGGGAAGGGATCGAAATAAAGGATGTTAAATGTTAAAAATAATAATAGAAATAGGTGGGAAAGAAAAAATATATATGGAAAAATATATAATAATTATTAGAAAAAAGGGGATAGGAAAGGGTTGAGGATGGAGGAAAGAGTTCATGATCTGAAGTTGTTGAACACAGTGTTGAGTCTGGTTGACATACCAACTCCCACAGCTACCTCGACTACAGCTCCTCACAACCTGCTTCCTGTAAGGACTCCATCCCATTCTCTCAGCTCCTTTGCCTCCGTTGCATCTGTTCTGATGATGCCACTTTCCAAAATAGTTCTTCTGACATGTCTTCCTTCTTCCTATAGCGAGGTTTTCCACCCATGTGGTTGACAGGGCCCTCAACCGTGTCCGGCCCATCTCCTGCGCATCTAACCTCACACCTTCCTCTCCCTCACAGAACCATGATAAGGTCCCCCTTATCTTCACTTATCACCCCACCAGCCTCTGCATTCAAAGGATCATCCTCCACCATTTCTGCCAACTTCAGCATCATGCCACCACCAAACACATCTTCCCTTCACCTCCCCGGTGGCATTCCATAGGGACCGTTCCTCCATGACACCCTGGTCCACTCCTCCATCACCCCCTACACCTCAACCTCCTCCCACGGCACCATCCCATGCAATCACAGAAGGTGTAACACCTGCCCCTTTACTTTCCCCGTCCTCAAGGTCCAAGGGCCCAAACAATCCTTTCAAGTGAAGCAGCACTTCACTTGCACATCCCTCAATTTAGTCTACTGCATTCACTGCTCCCAATGCGGTTTCCTCTACACTGGAGAGACCAAACGCAGACTGGGTGACTGCTTTGCGGAACACCTTTGGTCTGTCCGCAAGCATGACCCAGACCTTCCTGTCGCTTGCCATTTCAACACACCACTCTGCTCTCATGCCCACATGTCCATCCTTGGCCTGCTGCATTGTTCCAGTGAAGCTCAACACAAACCGGAGGTCCAGCACCTCATCTTCTGACTATGCACTTTACAGCCTTCCAGACTCAACATTGAGTTCAACAACTTCAGATCATGAGCTCTCTCCTCCATTCTCACCCACTTTTTTGATCCCCTTTTTGCTAATAATTATTTATTTTTTTACATATATATTTTTTTCTTTTCCCACCTATTTCTATTATTCATTTTAAATTTATTTCCATCCATTGTTTTATCTCCACCTTTAAGACTTATTTGATCCCTTTCCCCCACCCAACCCTGACTAGAGCTATCTGTCACTTGCTCATCCTGCTTTCTTCCCTTAATGTCACCATTAGCACATCCTTTAGCTAATATCATGACCGTCAACACACCTTTGACCTTTTTTTGAGACATCTTTGGCAATCTCTCCTTTACCTCCACCAATCACTGGCCCTCTATCCAGCTCCACCTGTCCCACCCCCCTTAAACAGCTTATATTTCACTACATTTCTTATTCCTCTTTAGTTCTGATGAAGAGTCATACAGACATGAAACGTTAACTCTGTATCCCTCTCCACAGATGCTGTCAGACCTGCTGAGCTTTTCCAGCAATTTTTGAGATGCTTGGAGTTGGGCTTCTAGCTTATCTGCCCACTCAAGCAACACAGAGGCATGAACATGGCACCAAATGCTCTGAATTTTTCACCCCTCGGACACAGACTGCAAACTAATGAGCATTTTAGTGGACTGCAGACCAATTGGACACCTGCACACTTTGTACAATCCAATTGCTAAAGTTGACCATGGAAAAATCACTGGTGGAGGTGCTCAGAGCCCGTTGTAATGTCATTAATCCAACCTGGACCAGTCTCCCCCATGGTTCAAGCCAACAGCACAGCCTTGCAGTGTGGGTTAGGAGAATGCCTGCGCCTGAGCTGAGAGCACAGCATGCAGCCCAATGGGCAAAGCTGCCGCCAATCGGTCTGGTGAAGTGGGGCGGATGTGGGTGGGGTTTTGGACAGTCATGCAACGCACTAAACATTTGCCATCCAGGCAGTGGCCAGCACTCTCTGGGATGTGTTAAGGGGCCTTCAGACTTAACCAAGAGAGGCTCTTAGAACACCCAAGCTAACACACTTGTCTCTCTCTTTCACCTTGCCAGAGGAGTACATCAGGAGCATGGAGCCTAGTGACTAGCTGTATGCCTTATGGTTTACAGAGAGTGGGGACGAAGGAGAAGAAGGTGACAGAGGCACCTGGCTGAGCACAGGGAGGAGCAGCACTCACAGGAAGCAGGGGCAGCTGGGCCTCCCACACATGCAGCTGAAGATCCACAGCGAGCCATCGCTGGTCGGCACCTAGCTAGACCCAGGGTCCATAGATGCCACCTTTCATTCCTGCAGATGACCGAGAACCAGTGTTGCTGAAGACTGCACATGTCCAGGGAACTGGTTGGTCACATCTGCCAACTGCTGCAGGATTTGGTGTCATGGGAACATAGAGGGCATCCACTGCCAGTGGCCGTGAAAGTTACCACAGTGATCAATTTTCAGGGCTCCACTGGTGACCTGTGTGGGATATCACAAGCTTTCATCTACAAATGCATCCGTAAGGTCACGGACACCATCTTCGCGAGGGCACACAACTTTGTGCATTTTGCCCGGGACCATGAAAATCAGGATGCAAGAGCATTGGGATTTGTCCAGATCTCAGGATTCCCACAGATGTAGGGTGCCAATGACTGCACCCACTCTGCTCTAATCTCCATGGTGACAAGTGGTCAGATATGTCAACCGCAAGGGTTTTCACTTGATCAATGTTTAGCTGGTATGCAGCCACCACAAATGCACCCTGCAGGTCTGCGAATGGTTCACAAAGAGTGCCCATGACCCCCACATTCTCAGTCGGTCTTAGATCCTTGATATCTTCCAGGGTCCACAGAGGCTACAGGGTTGGCTCCTCTGGGACAAGGGCTACCCGCAGAGGAAATGTGTTATGGCACCCATGCAGCGGCCTCAGACTGCAGCAGAGTGAAGCCACAATGAGCCTCATGCTTCAACTCAAAACTTGGTGGAGGAAACCATTGGGATGCTGAAAATGAGGTTCTGATGTCTGGACCATTCTGGTGAAGTCCTTCAACGTAGTCCACAGAGGGTGCCACGCATCATCGTCATCTGCTGCACCCTTTACAACCTGAAGCTGCAACAGGGAGTGGAGCTGGCTGAGGAGGAGATAGAGGAGCTGGACATCTCCTCCAATGAGGAGAATGTCAATGGGGATTAGGGTGAGGTGGTGCTTGAAGGTGAGAATGACATTAACAAGGGCCTTGAACTGGCTGGACAAGGCAGGCAAGCTCGGGAGGCCCTCATAGCTGCTAGGTTAGTGGAGGATGATGACAACATTTAGTGAGGAAACAACATAGGTCCTCACATTGCATCTATGAACATTTGACTCCAGTCTGGAGTCCTCTGTGGACTATATTGCAGGGCTCCACGACTGGTCCAGGCACCAGAACCTCATTTTCAGCATCCCAATGGTTTCCTCCAATAAGGTGTGAGTTGCAGCATGATGGCAGCGCACATACCCTCTGTGATAAGGTTCCTATCATGGAGACGCAATGGAGGCCCTAATAGTCATTCAATTGCAGGAGGATGATGACGACACTCCACAGGTCTTCACATAGCCTTTGTGAATGCCTGGCTCCCATTTAGCTGAGGGCAGCTTGTTTGCGCTCTGTGATCAGGGTCATATCGAGATGCAGTCATGAAACTTTCAATGCATCTGATCCTTTGTCAGTGTTCAGCACCTGCCCCCTTCAGGAACAGCGTCACCAGTCACAGATGCTGAAGAGATGGGGGTTAGCCCCACCTCAAAGGTGCTGAGATCACACTGAGAGAATGACGGAACTCTATGACACCTGACCACAACATTCTGGCAACAATGACCAGCACTGCCGAGGTGCAGGCATCAGTAATGTTTCCAGTGAGTGTGAAGCTGGACCGTTACTTTGGTATGAATGCTGGACAAAGCACAGGATAGGGGCTGTGGAATGAGACACCTGCCTTTGTTTTGTGCAGGAGCCAAGGTTTCACATCTGAATGACACGAACACAGCTCATCAGAACAAGGACCCATAGGCAAGGAGACATTCTTGGGCATTTATTTACGATAATGAACATTATGTACAACTAACACCCACGCCCAGGCTGTGCAACTATACCCTCTTAACCTTCCTAATCCTGCCAATACACCTTGGTGCTTCCCCAAGTGATGGGGCAGGAGGCCTGCTGACAGCAACACCTTGTCAGTGATGACCTCAGTCTCTGGAAGGCTGAGCCCTGGAGTGCCCCGGCCTGCTTTTGGGGTCCTGCTGTGTGGCAGTGGCACCCTTCTCGGCCTGTGGAGCAGGAACTGCTGGAGTCACTGGAAAATGGGGTTTGGATGAGCTGGACACACCCGGAATCACCTGTGCACCTGCTGACCCTCTTCCTTATGGGTTCCTGAGAGCTCCTGGCTGACTCCTTGAGAAGACCCTTCCCGTATTGATACTGCTGGAGGCCTACTATGGTGTCAACGATGGCGTTCAGCCCCTGCAGCAGTGCAGGAGTGACATCCTGGACCAAGGTCTTCATGGTGGCTGCCATCCTACCAGCGTTAACCTCAGTGAATTGGCATGCCAGCGCTATTACCTCAGACTGAAGGCGGATGGGCTCCTCCATCGTGCCTTGTAATCTGATGAGTGCAGCGGATATCCCTTTCTGAATTTCCTGAGTTTGCCTTTGCAGTTCCAGCAACTGAGGTATTACAGAGTCCAGAAGCTAGTCATCTGACTCGGACTCAGCACATTTCTGGCCTCCAGCAGTTATCTGAGGGTAAACCTGGAAAGTCCCTGCCGCCTCCACTTGCTGTGGATCAGATAGTGCAAAGTGATCACCAGATTGTGCTCCCGTGGCTACTCTAGACCTAGGTCCCCCACTAAGGTGTGTGTCACTGCCCTGGTGGAGGGTGTGGGTGAGCGCTGTGACGTGCCTTCAGTGGGGTGCCTTCAGATTCCTCTTCTGAGGTGTCTTCTGGACTTTATTGGAGGCCCTGGGTCATGGATTCCCTCAGCTGTTAGATGTGTCTGTGAAAGCAAGAAGAGATTATTAGTGCATGGCAGTGGCCTGTGAAACGGGACACCTCACTTGCAGCACGGGTGTCTAATGGATAGTGCACTGCTGGACCCTCGCTTAGTTGAGCACCACTGACCTCACCATCAGCACAGGAACATTGCAGAACTTCACTGGCCAGCTGGATGACTCGATTTTCAAAATATGGTAGGATTTTGATGTCAGGCATTCCTCCACCACTCTATGACCTCTCCCTCTTGTTGTATGCCAGCTTGTCCTGCATGAATACAAATGGTAAGAGTTTTAGCAGGACGCCTGCCAGGCCAGATGATAAGTATGACTGGCATGTGTAGGTGCTGAGTGGTCCCATGGACGAGATGAGGACAATGAAGGTGTGTGTGAGAGAGTGAATGGTGATGTGCCTTGAACTGACATGGAGTGTGATCCCTGTGGATATGTGATGGTTTTGTGAGTGTGTGAGTTGAATGTGATGAGAAGAGTGACTTACCCTGGCCGAATGGAGGACATCATTCATCCTCTTGCATCACTGGGTGGCTGTCCTGTTTTGCTGGGAATTACTGCCGAGCACCGCTGCCACTGCCTCCCAAGCCAGATTGTTAATGCTGATGCCCTTCCTGTGGCCAGAGCAGGGGTAGAGGACAACACAACGAGCCTCCACTGCATCGAAAAGATACTCATGGGACATATAATTGAACTGGGGGGGGCTGCAGTCCTCTTGCTTTCAAGGCCGTGTCTTTTTGCAGCAGTCCTGGGCTGGAAGCACTGAGACGTGTGCACACAACTGCACTTTAAATATGGCACACGGCATGATCAATCAGTGAGGTGATGAATTGGAGGCTGCACACCATCAAAACGGTGTGTTTCCCAGAAATGCATGATGAATGAGGCGGGATTGGGATGATACGGCTTGAAAATCCGCTCTTGCGGCTGGTGGGTAAAATATTATTTTCCCCACCCATTCGGTGCAAATCTGGGATGATTCCGCTCATTGGCTTGAGCAGTTCAAATACATGATTAACATAGGGCAAACAACTAACCTCGAAAAATAAAGCATATTAACCAGTGCTCAGAGGTACAGGACAGCCCATCTTCAATGGAGAACGACCAGGGAAGATGGAGTAAGACAGGGGGAACAGTTTCCTAATGCTTTGATTAAAGAGAGGAATGCTGCTGCCACACATTACAGAGATCTGCACCATTTGTCTATTTATCATTTGGGATCATTTAACTCGTCTCACCTGTCATGGGTCATACTATTTTCATAGTTATTGAGCTTATGCAGCATATCTAAACTGTTGTTTCTTAATAAACCATCTTAAAATCATGATGAGTTTTCGACCACCTATTTTGAATAACTATGACACCTGAACCTAAAAACTTACACTGCCCATATACCATTAATATTAGTTTATGCTTTATTGGAAATAAAATGACTACCATTTGGCATCCTAATCATTTCTATTATAATAAGTATTGGGGTGGGGAATATTTCACTGGCCTATCTAACGAGGCCTTAATACAATTACCATTAATCTAAGAGTCCTGCAATTAGTTCCTGTGATAAATGGAATCTCTTGAGAGTCACAAATTGCGTTTAATTAGTATAGTTTTATCTCCTTTTCTTTCATAAATTGGTATAGTAATTCTTTTATGTAAGTGTTAATTATACAAATGAGAAAAAAATTGTATGCTTACATTTCATCTTCTTCAGCACTTATATTAAATTGATGTAAATAATTATCTTTCCATTGCCGTTCAAACTATTTGTTACAGATGTAGTTTATATGCAAAGAAGGATAAAGTCACAAGTTTATTCTAATTATACCGACGCGAGTGCCAAAGGTTCTGAGGAATGCCAATTTAGTCCAACCAGCAAGGATGCCACATGTTATTGCAGTACCAGTGTAGTGGTCATTTGGCACATAGGTGCTAAACACACCTAGAATTTGCCAAATTTGTGTTACGAAGGTATAGTAATTTTTATAATATTATTGTGGTTTATTGTAACGTAGCTTTATGGGTGTGAGTATAAATAGTTCTGTCTGCATTATTTAGCTACAATAGTCAGGTAGGCTGCAAGCTTGAAATTATCAAAATAAGTTAGGCTTAGAAGTATAATTGAAACACTAATGAGTAAGCATGGATGCTATCTTAGTATATAAGATATGAAGGAAATTTGCATTTTTTTATAAGTGAAGGAGTCGTTGTGATTTCGAAGGGATGTTAGGAAGTTTACAACTAGCCAGATAAGCAAGACCAAGCATTGTGTTTATTTTTTACCAAAGGCTACTGACAATATTGGCAACATGAAAGTTTTTCTATTATGGAAAAAATATTTTTCCAAAGACATATGGAGCAATGGAATTCACAGGCTAAAGAGAGAGAAATATATATAAAGGAGAATGAAAAGCTATGTTGTTGGGGTTGGAGGGGGGCGCATGGAAGATCTAATAGGAGTGTATGAAACAGCCTTTGGGACGCCTCCATCCATTTGTGTATAAGTCTGTTACATCTAGTAACTAAAGTTGGAGGAAAGCCTTTGGGAATTCCATTGACAGGTGTGTACTTTGGTGACTTGCTGGCTGGCTTTTTAAATTTAAAATCTATTTTGGATTGTTGTCTTAAAGGAGGAGTGTAGCTGGGAGCCAGGTGAAATAGGAATTTTAGGATTTGTTATGGCATTAAGTAATCGTAGTCTTACGTATGTGCTTGAAATATTTTCTTTTGTTAATAAATATTTTAATTTAATTTTTGAAATCTCTAAGGGTCTTGCTGGACTCATTACTTTTGAATGCAGTTCTCACATCTTCTCGTAATAAATACAAATTGCAAAACAATTGTGACTGCAAGGCCAAGTTTCCCTTGTGGATTTGGTCCACCTGGCACACATCATCTACCACATCATAACATTTGTCACCCACAAGTCCATTTCTAGGAAAAAAAAGATTAGTAAAAGTCAGTTTGAATGAAATCCCTAAATTTTCTATCACAATTTTAACAATATTTCCTTTTCCTAATACCTGTATATAGCTATTTATTTTATAGAAATAGAACTTGTAAAACTATTCTCAAAAATCTGGCAAGTCAATCAATATTTTATCGCGAATCAGTAGGGCTCATTTCAATTCAATAGGAAATTTGTTGCTGAGTTTAATTGTGGAAATATCACCAAAGACAAGAAAATCATACCATTAGTGACAGAATCAATAGATGGGCCCTCAGCTGAACTGCTTCTGTTTCTATGCCATGCTCATGGTGATGTATTCTAATTACATAATCAGGACATTTTGCACTATGATAGCAATGGTGAGTTCAGTGCTCATTATTGCAAAACTCATATTTCACACAGTGGCTGTAGTGTGTGTCATCTACAAGGAGAACTGCAGCAACTCACGGGTTTCTTCAACACAGCTATGTCCGGACCTCTACCACCTAGAAGGACAAGGGCAGCAGGCATATGGGAACACTATGACTTTCAAATTACCCTTCAAGCCACATACCATGCTGACTTAGAACTATATCACTGTTCCGTCATTGCAGCAGTGTCAAATTCTGAGCTGGAGTGTTTTGCAGAAGTGGTTGGTCTTGTCCCTAGCTGAAAAGTTGAGGGTGAACCCCCCTGATTTAACAGCCACTGATCTGTTTATTGTCTCAGTGTTCACTCCAATCTAGGAGGAAACTCCCTCCTCTCCAAGAACTGCTATCCAGTCAGGTGGCTGGCAGTTCTACAGTCCCAGTAGCACCACCAGAAGTGGTGGCCACTGCCAAGAATGCAGTTTGTCCCTCAAGGAACATTGCTGGAGGCTGGATTCTGAGGTAAATAGGATGGTTTTGCAAGGGCCAATCAGGAAGGCCTCAGTGAGGAAGATGGGGTTGTTGGGGGGGGGCGGAGGGAACAAGTGGAAACAATGGTCAACATTTTAGGGGGCTTTGTTGTGCACAGTGTGCCCGAACCAAAGGATCCCCTCATCGAACCTGCAGTCACACTGCCAGGGTTTACCCTGTGGACTCAGCACATGGTGTGAGCATCCCCCACTGCTGATAAACTACCAGCAGCAACAGGAGGAATCCCTTAAGTGATCATTAATTGGTCACTAAGGCGCTTCAATTCACTCAAGGGCAGGCAGGCCATCAGACACCTAGCGTGCCATTAGTACAATTGCTGCAGTCATGGGTAGGTGGTAGGCTTGGCACCCTGTATGCCACATGATAGTATGCCACAACCATCCCCCACAGCTGCCAACCCTCTCTCAGTTGGCTGGGAGGCATAAAGGTCTGGCCCGGAGCTGTCTAAATAAAAGCACTTAGACCAGATGGACTGTAACGGTTTAAGAAGTTAGCTTGCCACCTTCTTCTTCCTCGATAGTCCCTTGAGACAGAGGACTCTGGGGTGACTGGATCTGCACACTCTGCCGCAAGTGGGACAGGTAGTGTTTGATGTGGCGGGCAGGTGGGATCCTCTGATTTTGGCACACTCCTTCCGCTGTTTGCACTTGGAGCTTATCTGGATCTATCAGACAAGTTTGAAATGGGTGGCACCTTCGCAAATGCTTCTTCTCCCAGTTTGGATTGTCTCGATCAAGAGATTCCCTCAAATCGGTAGGGATGTTGCATTTTTCAGGGAGGCTTTGAGGAAATACCTGAGGTGTTTCCTCTGCGCTCCAAGTAATGACCTGCTGTGACGGAGCTCAGAGTAAAGAGATATTTTGGGAGTCTTGTGTCAGGTATGTAGACAATGTAGCCCACCCAGTGTAGCTGATTGGCCACAACCAGTGCCTTGATACTGGGGATGTTGGCCTGAAGGAGGACACTGATATTGGAGTGCTTATCCTGCCATTGAACTTGCAGGATTTTGTGGAGGCGCCACGGATGATATTTTTCCTGGGATTTAAGGTGTCTGCTATTGTTCATGTTTCTGACACGCACAGGAGGGCATGTAGCACTGCAGCCTTGTAAACCATGAGCTTGGTGCTGGGTTTCAGGTCTTTGTCATCAAATTGGAAGTGATGTGGAGTTTCATTAGCAATGTCTGCCCTCACTAAGAGGAGGCTCCTAAGGTATGAGAAATGATCCACATTGTCCAATAATTTACCATGGATCTTAATCCGGGCGGCAATGTTGCGCAACAGGAGCAGGCTGGTTGAGAACCTTTGTCTACTGGATCCTAAGATCCATTCTTTCATCCTCCTTCTCATGGGCAATTAATGATGGGCAATAAATTCTGGTTTTTGCAATGAATCCCATGAATCCCATTAATGAACAAAAACAATTGTTAATTGTAATGTAAAGCCACAACTACACTAAGAAATAAAAGTATTTTTTTAACACAGCACCTCCACCAAATTGAACGTCACAGCTCTTAAAATGTTTTGCAATGAATCAATACCATGGTTTTGTGCCCACCGTGTCTACCTGATTTTTTGTACAGTCCGTATGCTGAATTGAGCCTTGTTCATCAACTTTCTAAGCTTACTTAAATTGTACTATACTATGTAATATAGATCTCATTGAACGTCAGCTTGGCTCAGTGCTCACACTCTTGCCTCCAAGTGAAAGTGATGCATTGTTGAAAGTGTTATCCTTTGGATGACATGAGGTCCCATCACTCTGTTTAAGTAGAGGTCAAATATTCCACACCTATACTTGAAGAAGGGGTGTTCTAGTGCAGCTGGCAAACATTTATCCCTCAAGAAACACAATCACATATAAATAATCTTATCACAAAGCTGTTTGTGGGACTTCAGTCTGAAAAGTGGCTGTGACATTTCCCTATATTAGCACATCGCTATTTAATTTGTACTTGCCAGAGTTGGCTGGAGTGGGGCGTGAACACTTCACCTTCAGACTCAGAAAAGCTACCACTAAAACAAGGGCTCATTCCTCCCAGCAAAATCATAACCAGAATTATAAAGAAAAAGTCTACAATTTTACTACAACAAAAAAGAAAGGAAATCAATCATTACAATTAGCATCCACACTTACACATCCTTAGTGTGGGGCACTCAATCTCGATAACAAGAGAATAGTTTGGGAGTGCATTTGCTAAAAGTGGAAGCGTAGTTCAGGAGATGAGCAGACAATCTGACTCTTCAGTGCAACACTGGCAGAAATTGTCACACTACCATCGGGAGATAGCCTTAAATATATTTGTCTTTGTATCACACTTTAAAAGTGCTCAAGAAATCCCTGGATAGCTTGGAGAATGGGTGAACCAATTTTTCACTCTGCTTCGTGTTTTGAGAAATGATAGGAGAAGACAGAGGGCCGTAACTTCTGACCAGAGTTGAAAAGTGCTGGCCTGCAGAAATTAGAAGAAATAAATATGTACTTAGCTGGTCTTGAAAACTGGGTGGCCACTTCCGTTTGCCAGAGCAGCTTGGGGCCTGCAGTGAAAGAACCCTTGCAAGTCCCAGCAAAGTCTAGATCCAGTGTATTCAAGGAGGTTACGCCCACTTTTTTACAGCACTAGCTGCTGTATAGGAAGTAAGTTTAAAGGGTCGGGGAAATTGACAGGCCAGAGAGAAGGCAAGTGTCTAAGGTAAGTATACAGGATTTGGGGTTTGGGGGCAGACAGGGCCCAAGGACGGAGGGGGGCGGTCTGGGGGTCCAACGACAGGTAAGGTCCAGGGGTTTGGGGCTTCGAGGTCGGGGGTGGGATGGGGCTGGAGGTTCTGAATTTGATGGATGGGGTGTGAGGCGTGCTTTCCAGGGGTTCCAAGGTCAGGGGGCTCGTGGGTTCTGAGGCCAGGGGTTCCGAGGTTGGGGGGGGGGGGGTCCGAGGTCATAGGCGGGGGCGGAATCTGGGGGGTTCTGAGGTCGGTGGGGAGCTGAGGCTCCGAGGCTGGGGAGGGTCCAAGGTTGGGGGTGGGTCTGGGGTCGGGGTGGGGGTGTTGGGGGGTTCTGAGGGCTGGAAGGGTTTCCGAGGCCGGGGGGGTGTGGGGGAGGTCCATGGTAGTGCGGGGGGTGGGGGTACTCCCGAGGGTTGGGGGTGGTGGTTTCGGGGGTGTGGGGGAACCCCATGAGGTCAGCCTGGGCCTTTACAATAGGTACCCAGAAGTTAGAAGAGGTTTTAATTCTTCTAACTTTTTGCTGGTAACTATTGATATAACCTCACCGGAAACACCCGAAGTTTATGATTTAAATAGAACTTGTGGATGGTTCCCAGGGCAGCGCCACTCTCCAGAGGAATTTAGCACTGCTGGGCAATTGTGGTGCAACCCTTACCTGGTTCTTGCTGGGGGATTTCCAAGCACATCTTTGGGGTGCCCCCCAAAGCCATCACTGAAGACCATGGAAGTTGCCAGAACCTGCATCTGATCCCCCCTCTAAATTCTAACATCTGTGAACAGAAACTCCTGTGTCGCTGAACTCAGTGAATCCCACAATGATGTACACCTGATTCATCAGCTTGGAGCTGATTCACTGAAGGTCACATCAGTACAAAGCTGCTGCAATAATTTCTTTGTTTGGATGAAGTACTCCAAGGCAGAAAATTCTGAAGTTGTGCTACATACCCCTTCTTTAATTAAATTTGTAAACTGAGAGAGCTGGAGATGTAATAGTTTTTGTGGTAACTCCATGTATTGTCCCTCCCTCCTGTCAATCACAGGTCATGTGATGTACTGCGGGAGCTTCGACCAGTGAGATATTAGCGTGGGCAATCAGAGGGGCGAGGGGAGTTTTCGGACGAGAGATTGGGTCTTGCATGCAAGCACTCCAAGAGGTCACCGTAATAAAGTTTTACTGTTCCTTTATGCAAACTTTCCGCTCCATCAAGTCATCATATTTGGCAATGAAGGTAAAATTGACTTTGACTGTGCCCTGTTACTATGAGTAAATTGAATTTCAAAAACTACTCAGCAGTCATGCTGCTGTTTGGAATGATCAATCCATATGATGATAAAATTGAAGATTGGAGCCAGTATATTGAGTGCCTCGGATTTTACTTTTTAGCAAATGAAATAACCGCTGAAGAATAGAGGAAAGTGATCCTCTTAAGTGTACGTGGCAGTAAAATATACAACCTAATACAAAACCTGATTGCCCCACGCGGGCCCGATTCCAAGTCATGGAGTGAGTTAGCAGACCTAGTGAAAGCACACTTCTAGCCAAAGCCATCCGTGATAATGCAGCGCTTTAAATTTGATTCAAGAGTTCAGGCCCCAGGAGAGTCCATCGCAACCTATGTGGTGAACCTCAAGCAGTTAATGGAACACTGCGACTTTGGGGATGCATTAAACAACATGCTGTGGCTGACTGGTATGCAGAGTCAAGGATGCTTGCTTGCCGAAATCGATATCGAATTTAAGCGCGCCTTGGAAAGTGCTGTGAAAGACTCGCAGTCTTTGCAAAATATGGATAATGGCACCATACTTCATGTGGGGCGGGAACCTGCTGCCGAGCATGGTGTGGAAACCAGACCTGCAGAATTAAAGCGTGATTCAATGTCCACTGTAAGAAACATTAAGAAGCTATGGTAATCTAATGTGTAATATACCTTTAAGAAGAATGAACGAAGGAAGACCACATGATCTTGTTATCCAATAGCAGAGTAGAGCGGGCTACCTCTGTAGTCAATAGTCTTGAGTTAGAGTCCGAAGAGTAAAGACAAAGTTTTGAGTTGTAAGCACACAAGTGTAGCTGCTGAGTTCCTTTTGTAAATAAGCAGAATGTGTTTCTTCTAAGAACGGTCAACAGATCTTCTCTGTCTTGGTACCAATTTAGTCACCCCGAAACAAACATGCAACCTGGATCCTTAAGTCCCAAGAAAACAGGGTACAATATCCAACAAACTGGCAACGAGGGTAAAAAGCAAAATAAACTAAGACACGAAAGGATGAGAAAAAGCAAGAAAAATCGAAGGAAATCAAGAGAATCAAAATCAGGCCGTACCTCACACAGTAATTGTAAGTAAAGAAAAACCTCTGTCCTGATCGTCGAAGCAACCCCCTTGGAGCATGCCCCAATTTTCAAGAGTTGAACCTTTCAACCCAGCCTTGGACGATTGGTCTCATTGTGTTCTTTTTCCAGACGAACGACATTGTGATCCTCTTATCCATGGGTGGGAGTAAGAGATATGGATTAATTTAAAATTTGTTGGTGCCCAGTGCCCCAGATTTGAAAAGTTTTGGTGACTTAGTAAGCATTGTAAAGAATCATTATCAGCCAAAGCCCTCAGTGATGATGCAACGGTTCAAATTTAACTCAATAATAGAGCCACAGGGGAGACAGTTGCTTGTTATGTGGCAAGCCTGAAACAATTAACAGTATATCGTGAATTTGGTACATCTATCAATGAGATGCTTAGAGATTGTTTGGTGTGCGGTATAAATGAAGATGCCATTCAGAAGAGATTACTGCCTGAAAGAAATCAGCATTTTCAGAAGGTATTGGAAATCGCTCTGGCAATGGAAGGCGCAGTGAGGGAGTCGAAAGCCATACGAGGAGTGCAAAATGGCACCGTCCTCCACGTTGGGCGGGGAGCCTCAGTCAAAAAGAATACAAAATTGCAAGGCTTTACTCAGAAGCGGGAAGCAGCCATCGCCCAGCAGACAAATTAAAAGAGATAACTTAGCAGGGAAAACATGGCATAATGGTAACAAACATGGAAGCAGACAACCGTTTACTGAATCACAGTTCAAAAAAATCAAATTTTTTTCTGTCATCAAAATGGATACCTCACGAGACACTGTAAATATAGAAGCAGGTAGACTTTCAAATAAAAGCAAAAACCCAAGGAGGTCAACATCGTTGAAAAACATGAAGTAATAGATTCAGATCTTCATTCATTGTATAATTTAAAGGTAGGAAGAGTAGAACCTATCTATGTAACCATGAAAGTGAATGAGGGGCTGATAAGAATGGAGGTGGATACAGGAGCATCCACTATGGTGACAGGTGAGCATACTTTTAAATACCTGAAGCATGGGAATTGTAAACTAAATTTGGAAGAAACAGCTGCCAAATTGAAAACTTACACAGGAGGAGACATACAAGTCAAGGGCATGAGTAATGTCACAGTACACTACGGAGGTTAAACAGTGAAATTACTCTTGGTGGTGGTAGCAGGCAGAAGACCAAGCATATCAGGACAAAATTGGCTGAGGGAAATTAAACATGATTTGTTACAGAGACGCCAAAGCAAAAGTAAAAGCCTGCCAAAAGACCTTCACACACTACCAGTTTCCCTCCTGTCTAAGCATGAACCTCTGGAAAAGTATGAAGAGAAACAGAAAGAGTTCTGCACTTCTCTAAGTAAAATGAAGGATGAGTTGGCAGAGAGGACATGACAATGCTTAATTTTCCAGGAGGCAGTAAACCAGTGCAAAAAGGGGATAGAAAATCAGCTACGTGAAACCAAAGGCTATGGAGGCAAAAGCCACAGAATTTTCTAAGAAGAGGACAGGTGATAAATTCTGGAAATCTCAACCATTGAGTTCACTCAAGTCAAGCTTACACCTGAGAGTAGTCTGGCCAAAATGGAAGTCGAAAAGAAGACTGAGAATAAAGTCAGTGTCAGAAAGAAGAGCACCTATCAAAAGAAGATGCAGAAGAACAAATAATACCATTGATTTTGGCAGCATATGAGTATACTTTCATTCATAGACCTGGAAGTTAAATTGCAAATACTCATGCACTTAGCTGTTTGCCTGTGCAAGTAAACAATGAGAATGTTCCAATTCCTCAAGAATTCATTTTATTATTGAACTTCCTGGATTCATCACCGATATGTGCTAGACAGATCAGAGATTGGACAAGTCGAGACCCAGTCTTATCCAAAGTACGAGAACAAGTTCTTCATGGTTGGTCACAAGAACAGAAATCTGATGAAATGAAACCATATTTTCAGAAAAGATATGACATAACTAGCCAAGAAGGCATCTCATTGTGGAGAGCACAAGTGATTGTTCCTCCAAAAGGATGAAAGCCATTGCTGCCTGAACTTCACAGCGCTCATCCAGGAATTTCCCAAATGAAGGCCACAGCACATGGGGGCCTGGGGAGGATGGAGAAATAGAGAGCTTAGTGAGACGTTGTATGCAGTGTCAGCAAGTGCAAAAGTTACCTTCACCAGCTCTGTTACAGCCTTGGGAGTGGCCAGGAAGGCCATGGGTGTGATTACACATCGACTATGTGGGACCTTTTATGGGAACAATGTTTCTACTTATCATTGATGCTCACTCAAAATGGATGGACATATATGAAGTGAAGTCGCTGACGTCTTCTGCTACAATAGACAAACTATGGCAGAGTTTCGCAATCAACGGACTACCAGAAGTGGTCATATCAGACAATGGATTGGCATTTACGAGTGCTGAGTTTCATCGATTTATCAGCCTCAACAGTATTACTCATGTAAAAACTTCACTGTATCACTTTTCTTCATATGGACTGGCCGAGAGAGTGATTCAGACATTCAATTCTGGTATGAAGAAATTGTCTGGAGATTCTATAGCACTAAACTAGCATGTTTTCTTTTCCTTTATAGGACCATCCCTCATATAAAAGCAGGTATCACACCTGCAGAATTGTTGATGAAGCGCCGCCTTCAATCGAGATTAACCCTAATTATGCCAAACTTAGTTGGGGGGAAGGTGGAAAGAAGTCAGGGAAGTCAGAAAACTGGACATGACTGGCATAGTCATGACAGGACGTTTAATATAGGAGAGAAGGTGTATGTGAAGAATCTTAGAGAAGGACCAACATGGTTGTTTGGTAGAATAAGTGCAGTAACAGGACCTCTTTCCTACCACATGAAAGTGGAAGATCGAGTCATATGGAGACATGGATCATGTAAGAAGAGGAGAAACAAAATACCCAGAAATGATGACTGAGTCAACACCTCCTGTTGGAAGAACTCAAATGAGTGCAGATGTGTCTGGAGGGTCAACTGTAACTGAAAGAGTTGAGGAAACAGATTTGCAGGTACCAACCGAACAGCCAGCTGCTCTGATGACTCCAGTGAAGGAGGTTCCAGATAAAATATCAGAAGCTGTAGAGTTGAGATGTTTTACACACATAAGGAAACCCCTACAAAGACTGACTGTAAATTACTTATGTGTGTGAAAAATTTGGTATCTTGAGAGAAATTATAAAATGTATTTCTGAGTAAAGGAGGAGGGATAAGGTAATCTGATGTGTAATATATCTTTAAGACAAACGCTGCAATGGAAGATCAAACAATCTTGGTATCCAATAGCAGAGTAACACGGGCGACCTCTGTAGTCAGCAGTGTTGAGTTAGATTCTGAAGTATAAAGATAGAGTTTTGAGTTAAGCACACAAGTGTAGATGCTGAGTTCCTTTTGTAAATAATGTGTTTCTTCTAAGAACACCCTAATGATCTTCTCTGTCTATGGTACCAACTCAGACACCACGAATAAGCATGCAACCTGAATCCTTAAGTCCCAGCAAACAAGGGTACAGGATTCAACAGAAGCCTAACAGAAATGCTTCATCAACACATCAGGACAAAATTGCTACAGGTGTGGAGGTGACCACGGAGCAGGCACTTGTAAATTCAGAGGAGCAGAATGTCATTATTGTCATAAGAAGGTTCAGGTGGTTAAGCAATGCCAAACAATGATGAGGCAGGCAGCAAGACGGCAAACAAACATGATTATTTTAACGGGTGCAGCAAAGACTTAAGTTGCTGATACTGATGTATACCCTATATAATGTAACTGCTGTGAAAACTGAGCCCATTCTGGT
This sequence comes from Carcharodon carcharias, assembly GCF_017639515.1. Lineage (NCBI taxonomy): Eukaryota > Metazoa > Chordata > Chondrichthyes > Lamniformes > Lamnidae > Carcharodon > Carcharodon carcharias. Next base: position 141,142,946 of record NC_054477.1, read on the forward strand.
GACAGTGCAAGTGAATGAGAAGCCACTGTGTATGGAAGTGGATACTGGTGCCTCAACTACACTGCTTGGAGAGCACACTTTCAGCTACCTTAATGAAGGAAGGCAGCCAATAAACTTGGAGCGGACAACCGCTAAGAACCTACATGGGAGAATCTATTCAAGTCAAGCACATTGCCACGGTTCCAGTCTATTACAAGCAACAAGCAGACCAACTGCCTGCGATAATCGTAAAAGGGGAGGAATCCAGTCTTCTAGGTCCAGATTGGCTACAGAAGATAAAACTCGACTTGTCCGAGATATTTCACCTAAAATTAGATAGTATTGTAAATACTTCCGTTCCACGAGCATTAGTGTTATAATTGAATTTCTTAGGTTCTTCACCTGTGTGTGTGGGCCACATTAGAAATTGGACAAACAGAGATACAACATCGACGAAAGTCAGAGACTTTGTTTTGCAAGGATGGCCAAACTCGCTTGTATCTGAAGAATTGAGACCATTCCATGTCAGAAACACGGAATTAAGCTGTCAAGATGGAATTTTGTTCTGAGGTTCAAGAGCTGTGGTCCAATCACATGGTAGAGAGCCACTCTTAGCAAAGATCCATAGTGTGCACCCAGGCATATCAAAGATGAAAATTTTTCTGAAAAGCTATGTATGGTCGCCAGGCATTGACAGTGACGTTGAAAGCTTGGTCAAGCACTGTCTCCACTGTCAGCAATAACAGAACTTGCCTCTTTCAACTCCTCTGCATCCGTGAGAGAGGCCTGGTTGACCCTGAGTTTGACTACATATCGGTTATGTAGAATAATTGCTAGGTACCATGTTCTTGTTAATTGTAGATGCGCATTCAAAATGGATGGATGTATACGAAATCAAATTGCCAACATCGAACACAACTATTGAGAAGCTATATCACTATTTCAGCCCTCACAGCCTACCTGAAATTGTTGTTTCTGATAATGGAACAGCTTTTACCAGCCCTGAGCTACAGCAATTTATGTAGCGAAATGGAATCCAACATATAAAGGCAGCTCCATGGCATCCCTTATCGAATGGTTGAGCTGAGAGGACTGTACAAACTTTAAAGTCTGGCGTGAAAAAGTTATCGGAAGGCACTCTGAAATTTCAACTTTCCAGGTTTCTCTTGTTATCATACAACACCACATTTGACTATGGGTTTAACACCATTGTATTTATTAGTGAAATGCCATCTGCATATACATTTACACCTGGTGTTTCTGAATTTAGAGGGGAAGGTAGCGCCGAACCAGAGTAATCAGAAATTTAACCATGACAAACACAGTAAATATCGTACATTCAGTGTAGGTGAAAATTTGGTGTGAAATTTTGATATTGGACCAATTTGGGCTCCGGGAGCCATTGTTTCAGAGACTGGTCCATTATCTTTCCAGGTACAAGAGGGAGATAGAATCGTCCGTAAGCACATAGATCATGTGCCAGAGAGACACTGTAACAATGACTGATCAACCTGTGATTAACATGGAACTGTCAACATCTGAGGTGTGTGATCAACCTAGAACAGACATTCTAGATGTTTCAGATGAGTTGCCAAATCCTGAACTGCCCAGTTCTGATGATGTGTCTGATAGTGCTGCTCCAGATCCTGCGGATCCTGTTCAGGAACTTCCAGTGGTAGAGCTACACTACTCTAGCCATATATGAAGAGTACCTCAAAGACTTGATTTATAATAACCTGAAATTGTATATGTGTTTGTTGGGTTGTTTAAGTGTGTTTTGTAAAGAGTGATTGTAAAAAACCAAAGGGGGAGCAAAAGTGGTAACTGCATGTATTGTCCCTCCCTCCTTTCAATCACGGGTCATGTAATGTACTGCAGGAGCTTCGACCAGTGAGCTCTCAGGGCGGGCAATCGAGGGTTGGGGTGGGTTTCAGATGAGAAATCGGGTCTAGGTGCAAGCACTCTGAGTGGTCTCCGTAATAAAGTTTTATTGTTTCTAAACGAAACCTGTCTGCTTCATCGAGTCATCACAGTTTTCAACATGACGTCCTAATTTCCCCAAAGTTTTGCCACATACATGAGGAAAAGCGATTTCTCAGTGAAAATATGTCTCCAATAACTTTTTATCTTATTTATAAAATGTTGGCCTATCTTCTGAAACATTCAAAGAGCTAAATTCTTCAGATCAGATCCCTGCTTTTATGGCAGATTTTAAAAAAAGTTCGAGCTGAAATATATTAATGACTTCCTTGAGAAACTCCAATTGGTCACCACTAATACTTAACCCATAATGGTGGATAACACCAAACAAGCATGTTTACAACCTTTTTATGCAGGAAAACTTTGAATTATAGTTAATTGATGAAATGAATGATAATTCAGGAGAAATATTAACACAAATCATAAAATCAAGCCTCAAGTAAAGCCAAATTAAGCTTGTGGATTTCACTGTGGGAAATAGAAAAAGCAAACACATCTGGTGCTTCATTTGTAAATGTAGAGTTTTTTTAAAAAAGATCTCTGCTGGGAACTAATTTAACTGCCATAACATTGCTGCCATTTGGTATATGTAATTTTTGAAATGATAGTTCTTTGCTCTTAAACAGAAAACAGATGCCAGTAAATGAGAGCACATTAAAAGGTGCTCAAGGTCTGAGGGCAAACAGTAATCAGATCCAGAATAGTCTGTGACATGAATTTGTGACTTTATTTTCCCTCCTTGCTCATGGTGCAAATTAAGCCGATTTGTTTGTAGATCCTCATTTTTCTGCTACTTCTAAGATTACAGATTAATTTGGCATTCAGTAGAGGAATAAAATCACAGTAAATATGAAATATTTATTGATAGCCATTTTTGTGAAATGAACAATGATTTGAGTGAAAGGATTATCTCAACCAATAAATCGTGTGGCTGAGAAGGTGTGGGGAAGTTGGTATGTACAAGACTGAACTATGTCTCGGTGAAGTGGGCTTGATGCATCTCCTTCCACATATCTTTTGTCAAGATTTATACAAAACACATCTTCACATTAAAATATTTAGTCTGATAAATCTGAACATTATGTTATGTTTAGACACATGGAGATAAAATCACAAGCAACAAACCTGCAATGCTGTCATGCAGAGTTAGTCGGCCAGGCATTTCACCACTGATACAAGCTGGAAAATTGACCCTATGTTTTACCTACACTTTTACTTACGTCATTAAATATACTGGGGCTGATTTCCATTCCCCCTATTTTTAAAAAAAATATTCATGGAATGTGGGCATTGCTGGCTAGGCCAGCATTTATTACCCATCCCTAATTGCCCTTGAGAACGTGGTGAGATGCCTTCTTGAACCTCTGCAGTCCATGTGGTGTAGGTACACCCACAGTGCTATAAGGGAGGGAATTCCAGGATTTTGGCCCTGCGACAGTGAAGGAATGGTGATAATTTGCAAGTCAGGATGGTGTGTGGCTTGGAGGGAAACTTCCAGATGGTAGTGTTCCCATGCACCTGCTGCCCTTGTCTTTCTTGATGGTAGCAGTTGTGGGTTTGGAAGGTGCTGTCTAAAGTGCCTTGGTGAGTTTCTGCGGTGCATCTTGCAGGTGGTACACGCTGCTACCATGGTACATCGGTGGTGGTGGGGAGTGAATGTTTGTGGATGGGATTCTAATCAAGCGGGCTGCTTTGTCCTGGATGATGTCAAGTGGGCCTCAATCTAGGTGACCAGCATGCCTGCTGGAAACTGACAGGGGCCCAATTAACACATCAAAGCAAGTTCTGTAAAATTATTAGGGCCCAAATGTCATTTTTATGTCAATTGGTACTGCCACTGCCACTTCCCAAATTTGTTCACAAACTATAGGTGGCACAATTAAGGCAGCAGTCAACCATTTGTACTATTGAAAGGATTTATAAACTTGAAGCTAAGGCTCTGTAGCTGGCAGGTACAAGATGATTATAAATGAATATGTATGTCACAAACCACATACTGCTGTGTGACATTATAAATTCTTCAGTCTTGCCATGGTAACATTTTTGTATAATGGAAAACTACTGTAAGCCATTGAGATTCAATTAAGGTAGTTCATATGCTGTGGTACTGCAATGCATTTTTCATAAAGAAAATGCATTTTGATTGGCGGGACTTGACAAGAGGCATTCACAAGGGATCTGAATTGGGGTTTTAGCTTTTCACCAGGCATATTAGTGATTTGGATAGAGGAAAATTGAGCTACTTAGGCATATTTGCAAATAACACTATGTTAGGAGGCACAAAACATTGCACCAATGGGAACTTGAAGTGACAAGAATCAATGTGAGTTCGATGTGGGGAAAAAAAATTGGGGGGATCTAAGAAAGGCAAATCAGAGTATTTGCATTGTAGAGACTGCAAACAGGATGAGCAAAAACCGTTGTGTATCCTGACACACAAAACACTAAAAGATGGTGCACAGGTATAAAAGTTAATCACAAAAGCGAAAGGAAAACAAAAAGTCTTTGCTTAAAGTTGTGGTTGCATTCCTGAAAATCACGACTTCAAGTGAAACAAATTTAAGTAAATCATGGGTTGCAAAGGAATCAATGTTAAAGCCGGAGTTAATTTCCTTCGGACATTTCTTGCCCGGAAAAATCAATATACAAGTTGAAATACTGTACCATACATTTGCAGCATTGTGCATTCCAAGCTAGAATAGCTTGCAAAATAATGCAAAATAAATTAAATCACTGAATATAAAGAAATATTGTATAAATTCAAATTACATAGCACTAAATTACCCAATCAAGCCCTGATTAGCACAGATGCTGTGTCTCACCCACAGCACTCCGGAAACTCAGCTCAGCTTTTTGCTTGTTTTCCTTTTCCACTTTCCCTCTATCTCTCTCCTTCCCACTCTATCTTTCTCTCTCTCTGTCTCCATTTCAACTCTGTCCCTCTCTCTCTCTCTCTCTCTCTCTTGCCTTTCCCACTCTCTCTCTCCTTTCCCAATCTCTCTCTCTCTCTTTTCCCACTCTATCTCTCTTTCTCTGGAGTGCTGCTTTGGGCTGCATTAGAGTTTTTCGGTTGGAGTTTGGTGAGAGGGAGTTCGGTGAAGAGGGAAGGGGGAACCCTTTTATTTTCTACCTTTCCTCAATAAGAAACAAGTGGGTCTTGGTAAGTAGCACTTGTAAAGTATTTCTCCTGTCCTTAATATTCTCTAAACTAGAGGAAGTAAAAGCAATGGGATTAATTTAAGGGTAAATCATGGCAAAGCAGCTTGGCCAAATGGAATGCTCCTCCTGTGTGATGTGAAAAGTCAGGGACACTTCCTGTGTCCAATGTGACCATGTGTGCAGGAAGTGTCTACAGCTGCAGCTAATCAAAATCCACATTTTCGGATCTGGAGCTGGAGTTGGGGTCATTGTGGAGCATCCTCAAGTATGAGGTCTTCATGGATAGCACATACAGTGAGGTGTTCACACCGCAGGTAAAGAATGCACAGGCAGAAATGGAATGGCTGACCACCAGACAGAGTAAAAGCACCAGGAAGGTAGTACAGGAGTCCCCTGGGTCCATCTCCCTCTTTAATAGACTTTCCATTTTAGATACTGCTGGGGGAAATGGTTTCTTAGGGGAATGCAGCAGGAGCCAAGTCCATGGAACCATGAGTTGCTCAGCTGCAGAGGTGAGTGCAGGGGGTGGATGGTCGGGAAAAGAGTGGGAGAGCTATAGTGATAGGGGCTTCTATAGCAAGGGGGACAGATCGACGTTTCTGCGACCACGGGTGTGACACTAGGGTAGTATGTTACCCCCCCTGGAGCCAGGGTCAAGGATGTCACTCAACAGCTGTGGGACACTCTGAAGGGGGAGAGTGAACAACCAGAGGTTGTGGTCCACATTGATACAAACAACACAGCAAAAAGAGGGATGAGGCCCTGAAAGCAGAATACAGGGAGCTAGGAAATAAATCTCAGGATTAAATAGATTTCAGGATTACTCCCAGTGCCACATGCTAGCGAGGTCAGGAATAGGAGAATAGACCAGATGTATGCATGGCTGGAGAGATGGTGTAGGAGGGAAGGATTTAGATCCTGTTGGCACTGAGACCAATTCTGGGGAAGATAGAACCTGTACAAACTGGACGGGTTGCACCCAAGCAGGACCGGGACCAGTATTCTCACGGAGTATTTGCTAGTACTATGGGGGACTGTTTAAACTAGATTGGCAGGGGGCTGGGAACCTAAGCAGGGAGACAAGAGAGGGAAACAAAGATAGGAGTGAAAGACAGAAAAGTAGAAAGCAAAAGTGGAATTCAGAGGAAACAAGGATTAGCAGCAAATAGGAACATAGTAGTAAAAAAGATATGTAAAAATTTTAAAAAGACAAGGCACTGTATTTGAATGCATGGAGAATTCACAATAAGGTAGATAGATCAACAGCACAAATAGATGTAAACAGGTGCAATATGATTGAAATTACAAAGACATGGCTGCAGGCTGACAAAGGCTGGGAACTAAATATCCATGGATACTCGATATTTAGGACGGACAGGCAGAAAGGGAAAGGAGGTGGTGTAGCGTTGTTTGTTAAGGGCAAAATCAGTGTGACAGTGGGTGCTATGTTTTAACTGTGGGCTGCTTTGCTCACGAACTGGTTGCACACTTATCTGATGGCAGGCGAGTCAATTACAATATACAGCCGACGCAGAGACCAGCATGAAATGAAGAGCATACTATTTATTTAAACAAATAATGGAGCACTAACACAATGTATGCTTCTCCAAAACAAAAACAGAATTACCTGGAAAAACTCAGCAGGTCTGGCAGCATCGGCGGAGAAGAAAAGAGTTGACGTTTCGAGTCCTCATGACCCTTCGACAGAACTTGAGTTCGAGTCCAAGAAAAAGTTGAAATATAAGCTGGTTTAAGGTGTGTGTGTGGGGGGCGGAAAGATAGAGAGAGAGAGAGGTGGGGGGTGGGTGTGGTTGTAGGGACAAACAAACAGTGATAGAAGCAGATCATCAAAAGATGTCAACAACAATAGTACAATAGAACACATAGGTGTTAAAGTTAAATTTGGTGATATTATCTAAACGAATGTGCTAATTAAGAATGGATGGTAGGGCACTCAAGGTATAGCTCTAGTGGGGGTGTTTTTTTTTAAATAATGGAAATAGGTGGGAAAAGGAAAATCTTTATAGTTTATTGGAAAAAAAAGGAAGGGGGAAACAGAAAGGGGGTGGGGATGGGGGACGGAGCTCACGATCTAAAGTTGTTGAATTCAATATTCAGTCCGGAAGGCTGTAAAGTGCCTAGTCGGAAGATGAGATGTTGTTCCTCCAGTTTGCATTGGGCTTCACTGGAACAATGCAGCAAGCCAAGGACAGACATGTGGGCAAGAGAGCAGGGTGGTGTGTTAAAATGGCAAGCGACAGGGAGGTTTGGGTCATTCTTGCGGACAGACCGCAGGTGTTCTGCAAAGCGGTCGCCCAGTTTACGTTTGGTCTCTCCAATGTAGAGGAGACCACATTGGGAGCAACAAATGCAGTAGACTAAGTTGGGGGAAATGCAAGTGAAATGCTGCTTCACTTGAAAGGAGTGTTTGGGTCCTTGGACGGTGAGGAGAGAGGAAGTGAAGGGGCAGGTGTTGCATCTTTTGCGTGGGCATGGGGTGGTGCCATAGGAGGGGGTTGAGGAGTAGGGGGTGATGGAGGAGTGGACCAGGGTGTCCCGGAGGGAGCGATCCCTACGGAATGCCAATAAGGGGGGTGAAGGGAAGATGTGTTTGGTGGTGGCATCATGCTGGAGTTGGCGGAAATGGCGGAGGATGATCCTTTGAATGCGGAGGCTGGTGGGGTGATAAGTGAGGACAAGGGGGACCCTATCATGTTTCTGGGAGGGAGGAGAAGGTGTGAGGGTGGATGCGCGGGAGATGGGCTGGACACGGTTGAGGGCCCTGTCAACGACCGTGGGTGGAAAACCTCGGTTAAGGAAGAAGGAGGACATGCCAGAGGAACTGTTTTTGAAGGTAGCATCATCGGAACAGATGCGACGGAGGCGAAGGAACTGAGAGAATGGGATGGAGTCCTTACAGGAAGCGGGGTGTGAGGAGCTGTAGTCGAGATAGCTGTGGGAGTCGGTGGGTTTGTAATGGATATTGGTGGACAGTCTATCACCAGAGATTGAGACAGAGAGGTCAAGGAAGGGAAGGGAAGTGTCAGAGATGGACCACGTGAAAATGATGGAGGGGTGGTGATTGGAAGCAAAATTAATAAATTTTTCCAAGTCCCGACGAGAGCATGAAGCGGCACCGAAGTAATCATCAATGTACCGGAGAAAGAGTTGTGGAAGGGGGCCGGAGTAGGACTGCAACAAGGAATGTTCCACATACCCCATAAAGAGACAGGCATAGCTGGGGCCCATGCGGGTACCCATAGCCACACCTTTTATTATGCTTCTCCAGCCACTCTAGACTAACATTTACATTGTAGCCCATATTGGGTCATATGATCAATCTGCTCACAGTCTCTTAAAGATGTATTACACCTCAGATTACCACACCCCTTCCACTTTACTTGAAAGTACATTTTACAATATATTAACTATTTACAAAAATGGGCTATTTACAAATTCAGTCTCTCAGGAGGCTTTTTCAAATATGTTGACCGTTCTAGTTCTACAACATTGGATGGTTTATCTGAGGCCTCCCTCTCAGGATTATCTGTCCACTAGGCTCCCCATTAAGAATCTGTAAGTTTGCCTTTTCGACACTCTCAGCCTCAACAGGTTCTGCAGGCATTTCCAAAGCAAGAGGGGTTCCTTCTACCTGTGGTGTAGACTCCAACGGGAATGTTTGGTGCACCTTTTCTAGTGGATCTGTTTCCCCTTTTCTGAGGTGATCTTTATGCCTCCTGATTATCCAATATTCAACCGATATATGCTAGGACAGGGGTCCTGCCACTGCACTGACTTCACCTGATAGCCATTTGGGCCATCTCTAACGTTCTTCGCGAAAACAGCTTCCCCTACTGTGAAGTTTCTTTCATGACTATGGCAACGGTGTCGATTTTTCTGGGCCTCCTGACTTCTCTCTACCCTCCCCACTAAATTTTGCCTTATGCGGCTTAACCGTGTCCCAAGACCTCTCTTCATTAATATCTCTGCAGGGGCAATATCGATGGTTGTATGTGGCGTGGTTCTGTAGCTGAGCAGGAAGCACAATAACTTTGTTGCTTTAGAGTCCCCCTCTAGTTTCTTTCATTCCGGCCGTGAAGTTCTGGACTGCCCTCTTGGCCAACTCATTGGATGCAGGGTTGTATGGTGAGGTCTTGATGTGTATTATGCCATTGAGAGTTGTAAATATTTGGAACTCCATGCTAGTGAATGCCGTTCCATTGTCAGACATTATTACCTCTGGTAAACCATGTATCGCAAAACTCTGGTGCAATCTGTCTATGGTGGCAGCGGATACGGTTGATCGCATTTTGTATACATTCATCCATTTGGAGTGGGAGTCGATAAGTAAAAGGAACATTGTGCCCATAAAAAGGTCCCACACAGTCAATGTGGAGGTGGGCCCATGGCCTTCCTTGCCATTCCCAAGGATGCAATTGAGCAGAAGAAGGCAATTTTTGCACCTGTTGGCACTGCATGCAGCTCTTGACCATGTTTTCAATTTCAGCGTCCATCCCTGGCCACCATGAGTAGCTGCGCACCAACGTTTTCATTCTGGAAATGCCAGGGAAAGCACAATGACTCTCACTCGCCACTGTAAGATGCCATCCTGGTAGGTGAGTTCATATCTCCTGTTAAAAATAGGGCTTCATTTTGCACAACTTTGGCTTGTTAGACCATCCCTGCAAGACTTGTTCCCTGATGTGAGACAAAACTGGATCGTGGTCTATCCATTCCCTGGTCTGTTTGGCATTCACTGGTGATGAATCCAGAAAATTTAATAATAAGACAAGTTCTTGAGGGATGGGGATGTTCACATTGCTGTCCTTTAGAGGTAATAAGCCTGTGAGTCAGCATTGGCAATCTTGCTTCCCAGCCGGTGGATAAAAGTCTATTCATAAGCAGTTAGAATCAGCGCCTTTGGATGCATGCAGAAGCGATTGGAGGTATTGCCTTATCTTCCCCAAACAAGACTAGTAGTGGCTTGTGATCAGATACTATGGTGAAGTGGAGCCCATGGATGCATTGGTGGAATTTCCTAATGTCAAATACAATAGATAAGCCTTCTTTTTTCTATTTGTGAGTATCTTTGTTCTGCCTCACTGAGTGTTCTGGAAACATAGCCAATGAGCCATTCGGAGCCATCTGTCATCCAGTGGGAGAGTACTGCCCCTGCTCCATAAGGGGATGCATCAGATGTTAAAATAAATTGTTTCTTTGGGCTGAAATGTACCAACATGGCTGAGGAACGTAGTAACTGCTTTACTACCATAAAAGCTTGTTGTTGTGGGACTTACCAAGTCGACCTCTGGTTTTTCTTGAGTAACCTGTATAACGGATCCAGTACTGTTGACAAATTTGGGAGAAGATGACTGTAGTAGTTAACCATTTCCAAGAAGGACTTGAGTTCTTTGGCATTTTTCGGGGCTGGTGCCTCACAAATAGCTTCCACCTTGTCTTCTACGGGACAAAGGCCTGTGAGTCGACCCTATGACCCAGATAAACAACTTCTTTTGTTTGGAAGATACATTTTTCCCTTTTCAAGTGCGTTCTGGCTTATGAGAAACATGCCAATACCCCTTCCAAGTTAGCCAGGTGTTCTTCACCAGTCTTGTTACTAGGACATCATCGAGATAAACCATTACATGGTGTAGACCTTGGAGCAAGTCTTCCACAGTCCGTTGGAAAATGGCACAAGCCAATGAGACTCCGAAGGATAACCTGGTATCCTGGTATAACCTCCTCTGTGTGCTGATAGTCATAAAATCCTGAGAGGCTTTTCCTAGCTTGACTTGCTGGTAAGTGTGGCTCATGTCGAGTTTCATAAATGCGGTTCCCCCTGCCACCTTGGAGTACAATTCATCAATTTTTGGTATAGGATGCCTATCAAGTCTGGCCACTTTATTAATGGTCAACTTGTAGTCCCCCATATTCATACACTCTGGTCAGGCTTTAGTACTGGAACTTAGGTGCTGCCCATTCGTAAAATTGTACAGGTTGTAAGACTCCAAACCTTTCCAGTGTGTCTAATTCAATATCCACCTTTTCTCATCATGCATAGGGGACTGTCCTCAACTTCGAGTATCTGGGAGTTGCCCCAGGACCCACATGGAATTTAACTTGCAGTCCCTTGAATCTTCCCGAGCTCTTCCCTGAAAGCAGAGGCATATTTCTGTAATAATTCTGGCAGATCTTTCATTCTGAATTGGAAAATCTCAATCCATTCCAATGTTACTTCCTTAAGCCAGTTCCAGCCAAGTAGAGTTGAATCCTCCCCTGCTACCACTATCAGGGATAGGTTAGTAGACTGGTCCCTATGTTATACTGGAATCTTGCATATACCTTTCACTCAATTGTTTTCGCCAGTATATGTCTTTAGTCTGGCATCTGAGTTTTCCAGGTTTAGTGAGTGGCCTCCTCCAGTCAGATACTTAAATGTGTGTTCTCATATGACTGTTGTGGATGCGCCTGTATCCACCTCCATTTGAAGGGGTCTTCTGCTGACTTCTACTGTCATGTAGATTGGCTCTGTTTTACCTATTTTTAAATTGTGCAGGAAATAAATATCTGACTCTGTTTCTTCCGGCTCCTCCATTATATAAATTTCACGACTTCTGTCTTTTTATCTGAACTTTGGCCTTAATCTTTCTTTACAGTATCTCATAATGTGCCCATTACAATGACAGTAGAAGCATTCAGTTCTTTTAAATTGTTGTTCATTTGTAGGCTGTCTGGTTATAATTCTGTTAATTCTGTGGTTTTTATCTGTTGTCATTGTTTTTGCTGGTCTGTCAATGGCGGCTGTTTCCTGCCTTTCCACAGAGCCCCGTACTTCTGCGCCATTTCTAGCTGGTGCCTCCCTCCCAACGTGAAGAACAGTGCCATTTTGTGCCCCCTTGATTTCTCCTGAGTCCTTGACTGCGTTTTCCATTGCAAACGCCAACTTCAGAGCTTTGCTGAAATCTAAATTTGTCTCAGACTGCAACCTATTTTGAATGGCATCTTCGTTAATCCCACACACTAATTGGTCTCTTAACATGTCATTAATCAACGTCCCAAATTCACAGTGCTCTCTGTCAATTGTTTTAAGGCTGCTGCATAGCAAGTGACTGTCTCTCCAGGGATGCGACATCTTGAATTGAATTTAAAACGCTGTATTGTTACTGAGGGTTTCAGTTGAAAATGGCCTTTCATTGAATTCACCAACTGACCAAAGCTCTTCGAATCTGGAGCGTTGGTTGTTGATAGACTATGAATTAGGCCGTATATTTTATTGCCACATGTCGACAAGAAGATTGCCGCCTCTTCTCCTCTCCCAATATGTCATTGGTCAAAATGAAAAATGCAAGGCATTTAGTATAATGTGTCCAGTCATTATTGGTCTGATCAAACGGTTTGATACAGTCAAATTGTGGCGTATTGGGGGGTGATGGCTTCAATGATTATGGTGAGGATTTACAATTGTAATGTACCTACAATCAGCCTGCAGGCATGGCTACTTCAGCACAGTTGAATTTTTGCAGCTTTCCTTGGTGTCGTCGATTGGTGGTGTTTTGCCTCGTCGCCAATTGCTATGTTTTGGCTGTGGGTCGCTTTGCTTGCGAACCGGTTGCACGCTTATCTGTTGGCAGGCAAGTCGATTACAATATACTACAGACGCAGAAACCAATGAAGCACAAAATGTCTCTTTACACAAACAACAGAGCATGAACATGATGTGTGCTTCTCCAGCCAGACCCTACTCTAGACTAACATTTACATGGTAGCCTGCGCTACACGGCTATTGGGTCTTGCAGTCACATTGTCAACCTACAATGTGTATTATGTTTGAGATTAGCACAGTGAGAGAGGAACAAAAACAGAAAATGCTGGAATAACTCAGTAGGTCCAGCAGCTTCTGTGGAGGGAGAAATAGAGTTAATGTTTCGAATCCATATGACCCTTCTGCAGTGGTCATATGGACTCGAAATGTTAACACTCTTTTCCTCTTCACAGGTGCTGCTAGACCTGCTGAGTTTTTCCGGTATGTTCTGCTTTTGTTTCAGATTTCCAGCATTTGCAGTATTTTGCTTTGAGGGGTTATCGGCTCAAAAAATTTAGATGCAGAGTCAGACTGGGTGAAGCTAAGAAGCAACAAGGGGCAGAAAACTTTAGTGGAAGTTGTGTGTAGGCCTCCAAACAGTAGTGATAAGGTAGGAGACAGCATTAAACAGGAAATTAGAGATGCATGTAACAAGGGTGCTACAGTAATCATGGGTGGCTTTAACCTACATATACATTAGCAATAATACTGTGGCAGATTAATTCCTAGAGTGTGTATGAGATGGTTTTTTAGACAGCTATGTCGAAGGACTGACGAGGGAACAGTCTATCCTAGATTTGGTATTGTGCAATGAGAAGGATTTAATTAATAATCTTGTTGAGCGAGGTCCTTTAGGGAACAGTGACTGTAACATGATAGAATCCTTCAATAGGATGGAAAGTGAAGTAATCCAATCTGAAGCTAGGATTCTAAATCTTAACAAAGGAAGCTACAAAGGCATGAGGCATGAGTTGGCTAAGATAGATTGGGAGACATCATTAGAAGGCATGACAATGGATCAGCAATGACTAATATTCAAGGAATGAATGTATGCATTGCAACAGTTGTACATTTCTTTCTGGCACAAAAGCACAACAGGAAAAGCGGCCCAACCATGGCTAACAAAATAAATTAAGGATAGTGTTAGATCCAAAGAGGAGTCATATAAAGTTGCTAGAAAAAGTAGCAAGCCAGAGGATTGGGAGCAGTTTAGAATTCAGCAAAGGAGGTCCAAGACACTGATTAAGAGGAGAAAATAGACTATGAGAGTAAAATTGCAAGGAACATAGAACCAGACTGTTAAAGCTTCTAAAAGTAGGTAAAAAGAAAAGCATTAGTGACAACAAATGGAGGTCCTTTACAGTCTGAAACGGGATGTTTATAATAGAGAACAAGGAAATGGCAGAGCAATTAAACAATGACTTTAGCTCTGTCTTCATGCAGGAAGACAAAAAAAGACTTCTCAGAAATACTAGGAAACCAAGGACCTAGTGAGGCGGAGGAATTGAAGGACATTGGTATTACTAAAACAATAATTTGAGAAATTAATGGGACTGAAAGCCAATAAATCCCCAGGGCCTGATAATCTATATCCCAGGGTACTAAAGGTGGTGGTCAAGGAAAGTGGATGTGTTGGTTGTCATCTTCCAAAATTCAGTAGATTCTGGAACAGTCCCAGCAGATTGGAGGGTGGCAAATGTAACCCCACTACTTAACAAATGAGGGAGGGAAAAAAATGTGAATTACAGACCAGTTAGCCTAACATCAGTAGTAAGGAAAATTCTAGAGTCCATTATAAAGGATGTGATAACAGGACACTTAGGAACTATCAACAGGATTAGACAAAGTCAACATGGATTTATGAAAGGGAAATCAGGTTTGACAAACCTACTGGAGTTTTTTGAGGACATAACTACCAGAATAGATAAGGGAGAACAAGTGAATGTGGTGTATTTGGATTTTCAGAAAGCTTTGATAAAGTCCCACATAAGAGGTTAATGTACAAAATTAAAGCACTTGGGATTGGGGTTAATGTATTGGCATGGATTGAGAATTGGCTAGCAGACAGGAAACAGAGGGTAAGAATAAATGGGTCTTTTCTGGAGTGGCAGGCAGTGACTAGTGGGGTACTGCATGGAGCAGTGCTTGGGCCCCAGTTATTCATAATACATATCAATGATTTGGATGAAGGAACCAAATGAAATGTTTCCAAGTTTGCTGATGTTATGAGCGATGAGAAGGGTGTTAAGAGGCTTCAAGGCAATTTAGACAGGTTGAGCGAGTGAGCAAATACATGGCACATGCAGTAGGACATGGATAAGTGTGAAGTTATCCACTTTCGTAGGAAAAACAGAATGGCAGAGTTATTTAAATGCTGATAGATTGGGAAATGTTGATGTACAAAGGGACCTGGGCATCCTTGTACACCAATCACTGAAAGCAAGCACGCAGGTGCAGCAAACAGTTAAGAAAGCAAATGTGTGTTGGCCTTCATTGTGAGAGGACTTGAGTATCGGAGCAAGGTTGTCTTAATGCAGGGCCCTGGGGAGACCACACCTGGAGTATTGTGTACAGTTTTGGTTTCGTTACCTAAGAAAGGATATACTTGCCAGAGAGGGAGTGCAAAGAAGGTTCACCAGACTGATTGCTGGGGTGGCAGGATTGTCATATGAGGAGAGATTGGGCCAACTAGGCCTATATTCACTGGACTCTAGGAGAAAGAGAGGGGATCTCAGTGAAACATATAAAATTCTGACAGAGATGGACAGACTGGATGCAGAGATTGTGTTTCCTCTCGCTGGGGGGTCGAGAACAAGGGGACATAGTCTCAGGATACGTGGTAAGTCATTTAGGACTGAGATAAGGAGAAACTTATTCACTCAGAGGGTGGTGAACCTGTGGAATTCTCTAACTCAGAAGGCTGTGGAGACCAAGTCACTGAATATATTTAAGAAGGAACTAGAGAGATTTCTGGACTCTAAAGACATCAAGGGGTATGGGGTGAACGCAGGAGTATGACATTGAGATAGAGGACCAGCCATGAACATATTGAATGGCAGAGCAGGCTCAAGGGACCAAATGACCTACTCCTGCTCCTATTTTCTATGTTTCTATGTTTCTCTCTCCTTTCTCACTCTCTTTCTCCTTTCAGAGCCTGAACACCTTTTTGACAGTCGGCAGGGGCTGAGCCCCTGTCCTGGGCCACTGATTCAGCCGGGTGGGAGTGTGGGGGGATGTGGATTGGTCAGGGGGCTGCCGATTGAGCCAGTGGGGTCATGGATTGAGCCAGTGGGACCGCAGTCTGAGCCTATGAGCCTGCGGGGCCATGGATGGTGTCAGCAGGGGCTTGGACTGAGCTGGTGGGGGGCTGCGGATTCAACCAGTAGGGCCAGGGAGGGGCCGAATATTGAGCCAGTGAGGCCATGGATTGAGCCGGGTCGGCAGCTTCCCGTCCCGCCATGGCACCTTTCTGAGTGACAGTGATTGTCCCCGCAGAGCCCCTGGGTCAGGGTCCCTGCCCTGTGCTCCTGTTCCCAGATCTCGGGCCTCACTCTCTCCCCGCAGCCTTGTCCTCTGGTGACAATGGCGGTAGCTCCAGCATCAAAAGCCTGGTGGCGCTTGGCCCACCAGTGTGGGGTGCTGGGGGAGAGGGCAGGGCCAGAGTGCAAATGATGCAAAAGGGAAAATGGTGACACAAATTGGAAAAATAGGCCCTAAAGTACAAACAAGGTTAAAATGCGACAAGGTTAAAATGAGAACTGACTGTATTGACTGTTATCTCAAGGATGCTGGCATACAAAGAGGTGGAAGCTCTGCTTTGGTTTTTTAGGATCTTGGTCAGACTCTATCTGGAGCCCACTTGAGCCTTGGAGGTGCAACAGGAATTCGCCAGTGTGATACCAGGACTTAAAGGGTTAAATTATGATGACAGATTGCATACATTTGGTCTGTATTCCCTTGAGCTTACAAAATTGAGGGGTGATTGAATTGAAATATTTATTAATGATAAAAAGGATTTGATGGGCGAGGTACAGAACCGATTTGTTCTCTGCAAGCTTTCAGAACAAGGGTTCTGAATTGCAAGATTAAAATTACAGCTGGGCCATTCAGGAGTAAAATCAGGAAGCACCTTTCCATGCACAAGGTAATGGAAATAAGGAACTCTGTCCTGCAAAGGCTGTGAATTTTCTGAGATTGATAGGTTTTTAATTAGGTAAGGCTATCAAGGGATATCAAAGGCGTTTAAATAAATTAGCTACACAGGTCAGCCATGATATGATTGAATGGCAGGACAAAGCCATGTTCCTGTGGCACTTATGCATTGTTACCTTTGTTAAAGCTGTATTGCTTGTGTCTGTACCTGATAATTATATTATTGTGTTGTCAGGTTGGAGTAGTTTCAAAAAATCCCAAGGACTGCTAATTGCAAACACTATTGTAACATATTTACAGGTATGAGAACACTCCCTTACACGAGTTTCTTTCTATGCTGCTTTTCCCTAGCCTCCCTCAAATCACATGGGTATATGTCACTTCTTTCCATGGCGTCACAGGCTATTACTTTTAATCCTTTATGGGACTTAGCCTAACATACTCCATAATACGCCATCTCCCCTCAAGTGTCTGTTCAGACTTCAACATTCTCTGACTTTCCTGGAAACTCAATGCTTCAGTTTTCTAATCATTCTGAGTATTTAAGTGTTTTGAAGTCTCATAGGAAATGTAGCCTCTTTTTGCTCTTAGGTGAATGTTATTTTTCTTTCTTTCACCATGTTCTCTTCATGTCTCTCTTCTCTTCCCTTTCTCCATTTTCTGATATTTTCACTTTCTCTTACATTGATAATCATTGTGATGTCTTCACTAGTCTACCCAGCCTTGTTCTCCCCTTGTTTGTAAGAAATAAGGCATCCTAATTCTGCCGTTGGTACTCTGGATGCTGTTGAACAGAATGAGAGCTAGTAGATGGTCCAGAATCATCTGCTTTGGTGTCATCTTTCATTTAGTGATGATTGCATCTCTCTGGCCTCTGATTTTCACTCTGTTGCTCAATTGCAATCAAAGCTCTTCTGTTCTTCTTTCTGTGCCCTGTTCCATCTGGACAATTTAAGATCTTGGGATGCAGTGATTCCTCCACTGTCTATCCAAATTTCAATTGATCTAGGATCCAAACCTGTTCCCCATGTCGAAGGTCTGATCATGCTCTTGCTCTGTGATGACTATGTATTTTAACTGTACACTCTGTGAAGTTTCCACTCTTTCTCATACTTTCTCTAAGTCCTTGTCTTTGACCTGTGGCATCAATGCATGTGGAAGGGTAGGAATCTGTGTCTGCAACCTTCTTCTTATGAGTAACTCACACAGAGCCGATCTATTCTGCAGGGATGAGGTTGTATAACTCAAGAGCACTAGTTGAAAATCCTCATTCATTTTCAGCAATGTCTTTACAAGATCCGGCACCTCTCTCAGCTCCTTCCATTAGACTGAGAAAACTTTGGTGACCTTGTCATGTGAACAAATCCAAATAGTTCTGCAAACTCTTCAAACTCTACGTTCATGAATCGTGGACCATTATCTGATATCACAATATTAGGAATCCTGGATATCAAGGATGTGATTTTTTTTTCAATGAAGGTATCACTGCTTTTGATGTATGACCACGTAATATTTTCACTCCAATTCACCTCGAGTAGTAATCTACTATGACTATGAACATTTTTCCCCCAAACTCAAATAAATCCATACCCGGGCATTCACAGTGCCTTATACGAAAAGAAAATGACATTAGTGGTTCTTTTAATTTCTAATTGTGAATTGAACATGTGATACATTTGGATATTGTTTCTTTTATTTATTTACTCATTAACAGGATATGGGGTACTTTGGCTGGGCTAGCAATTATTGCCCATCCCTAGCTGCCCTTGAGAAGGTGGTAAGCTGCCTTGAACCACTGAAGTCCATGTGGTGTAGGTACGCTCACAGTGCTGTTAGTAAGAGAGTTCCAGGATGTTGACCCAGCGACAGTGAAGGAATGGCGATATGTTTCTAACTCAGGATGGTATGTGTCTTGGAGGGGAACTGCCAGTTGATGGTGTTCCTATCTATTTGCTGCCCTTGTTCTTCTAGATGGTAGTAATCATTGGTTTGGAAGGTGCTGTTGAAGGACCCTTGCTGAATTCCTGCAGTACATCTTGTAGATGGTACACACTGCTGCTACTGTTCATCGATGGTGGAGAGAGTGAATGTTTGTGGATGTGTTGCCAATCAAGTGGGTTGCTTTGTCCTGGAAGGTGTCCAGCTTCTTGAGTGTTGTTGGAACTGAGCTCATCCAGGTAAGTGGGGAGTATTCCACCACAAAAATAAAAATACCTGGAAAAACTCAGTAGGTCTGACAGCATCTGCGGAGAGGAACACAGCTAATGTTTCGAATCCATATGACTCTTTAACAGAACTAAGGAAAAATAGAAAAGAGGTGAAATATAAGCTGGTTTAAGGGGGTGTGGGACAAGTAGAGCTGGATAGAGGGCCAGTGATAGGTGAGATAGCCAAAAGATGTCATAGACAAAAGGGCAAAGAGGTGTTGAAGGTGGTGATATTATCTAAGGAATGTGCTAATAGGTGACATTAAGGGTAGAAAGCAGGATGAGCAAGGTACAGATAGCCCTAGTGGGGGGTGGGGTGGGGGGAAGGAATCGAAATTGGCTAAAAGGTACAGATAAAACAATGGATGGAAATATATTTAAAAATAATGAAAATAGGTGGGAAAAGAAAAATCTATATAAATTATTGGAAAAAAGGGGGATTAGAAAGGGGGTGGGGATGGAAGAGAGAGTTCATGATCTAAAATTGTTGAACTCAATATTCAGTCTGGAAGGCTGTAAAGTGCCCAGTCGGAAGATGAGGTGCTGTTCCTCCAGTTTGCGTTGAGCTTCACTGGAACATTGCAGGAGGCCAAGGACAGGCATGTGGGCATGAGAGCAGGGTGGAGTGTTGAAATGGCAAGCGACAGGGTCATGCTTGCAGACAGACCGAAGGTGTTCCGTAATGTGGTCACCCAGTCTACGTTTTGTCTCTCCAATGCAGAGGAAACCACATTGGGAGCAATGATTGCACTAGACTAATTTGAGGGAAGTGCAAGTGAAATTCTGCCTCACTTGAAAGGAGTGTTTGGGCCCTTGGATGGTGAGGAGAGGGGAAGTAAAGGGGCAGGTGTTGCACCTTCTGCGGTTGCATGGGAAGTTGCTGTGGGACGGGGTTGAGGTGTAGGGGGTGATGGAGCAGTGGACCGGGGTGTCCCGGAGGGAATGATCCCTGCGGAATGCCGCCAGGGGGATGAAGGGAAGATGTGTTTGGTGGTGGCATCATGCTGGAGTTGGCGGAAATAGCGGAGGATGATCCTTTGAATGTGGAGGCTGGTGGGATGATAAGCGAGGACAAAGGGGACCCTATCATGGTTCTGGGAGGGATAGGAAGGTGTATTCCATCTCCTGACTTGTGCCTTGAGAATGGTGGACAGGATTTGGGAGTCAGGAGATGAGTTACTCATTGCACGATTCCTAGCCCCTGACCTGCTCTTGTAGCAACAGTATTTATATGGCTAGCCCAGTTCAGCATCTGGTCAATGGCAGCCACAGGATGTTGATAGCATGGGATTCAGTGATGGTAATGCCATTGAACATCAAGTGGCGATGGTTGGATTCTCTCTTGTTGGAGATGGGCATTGCCTGACACTTGTGTGATATGAATATTACTTGCCACTTGTCAGCCCAAGCCTGGATATTGCCCAGGTCTTGCTGCATTTGGACATGGAATGCTTCAGTATCTGAGGAGTCATGAATGGTGCTGAACATTGTGCAATCATCAGCGAGCATCCCCACTTCTGACCTTATGATGGAAGGAAGGTCATTGATGAAGCAGCTGAAGATGGCTGGGCTGAGGACACTACCCTGAGGAACTCCTGCAGTGATGTCTGGGAGCTGAGATGACTGACTTCCAACAACCACAACCATCTTCCTTTGTGCTAGGTATGATTCCTACTAGCAGAGAGTTTTCCCCATGATTCTCATTGACTCCAGTTTTGCTAGGGCTGCATTTTGCCCCACTCGGTCAAATGCTGCTTTGATGTCAAGGCCAGTCACTCTCACCTCATCTTGGGAGTTTTCAGCTCTTTTGTCCATGTTTGAACCAAGGCTGGAATGAGGTCAGGAGCTGAGTGGCCCTGGTGGAACCCAAACTGGGCATCAATGAGCAGGTTATTGCTAAGCAAGTGCCACTTGATAGCACTGTTGATGACCCCTTCCATTACTTTACTGATGATCGAGAGTACAATGATGGGGCAGTAATTGGCCAGGTTGGATTTGTTCTGCTTTTTGTGTGCAGGACATACCTGGGCAATTTTCCAGATAGCCATCAGCTTGTATCGTAGCTGTACTAGAACAGCTTGGCTAGGGGCACGGCAAGCCCTGGAGCATAGGTCTTCAGTACTATTGCTGGAATAACGTCAGGGCCCATAGCCTTTGCAGTATCCAGTGTCTTCAGCCATTTCTTGATATCACGTGGAGTGAATAGAATTGGCTGAAGACTGGCATCCGTGATGCTGGAGACCTCTGGTGGAGGCTGAGATGGATCATCCACTCGGCAGTTCTGGCTGAAGATTGTAGCAAAGGCTTCAACCTTACCTTTTGCACTGATGTGCTTGGCTCCTCCATCACTGAGGATGGGGATATCTGCAGATCCTCCTCCTCCTCCAGTGAGTTATTTAATTGTCCACCCACCATTCATGACTGGATATGGCAGGACTACAGAGCTTAAATCTGATCTTTTGGTTGTAGGATCACTTAGCCCTGTCCATCACTTGCTGTTTATCACGCAAGTAGTCCTGTGCTACAACTTCACCAGGGTAACACCTCATCTCTAGGTATGCTGGTGCTACTCCTGCACTCTTCATTGAACAGGGTTGATCCCCTGGCTTGATGGTAATGGCAGAGTGGGGGTATGCAGAGCCATGAGGTTACAGATTGTGTTCAAGTACAACTCTGCTGCTGCTTTTGGCCCACAACATCTCATGGATGCACAGTCTTGAGTTGCTAAATGTGTTCGAAATCTATCCCATTTAGCACAGTTGTACCACACAAGACGATGTAGGGTATCTTCAATGTGAAGACGGGACTTCATCTCCAGAAGGACTTTGCAGTGGTCACTCCTACTGATACTGTAATGGACAGATGCATCTGCGGCAGGCAGATTGGTGAGGATGAGGTCAAGTATGTTTGTCCCTCACCACATGCCGCAGATCTAGTTTAGCAGTTATGTCATTTAGGATTTAGCCAGTAGTGGTGCTACCGAGCCACTCTTGGTGATGGACGTTGAAGTCCCCCACCCAGAGAACATTCTGTGCCCTTGCCATTCTCACGGCTCCATCCAAGTGGTGCTCAACATGGAGGAGTACTGATTCATCAGCTGAAGGAGGGTGATAGATGGTAATCAGCTGGAGGTTTCCTTGACCATGTTTGGCCTGATGCCATGAGACCTCATGGGGTCCTGAGTTGATATTGAGGACTCCCAGGGCAACACCCTTCCAACTGTATACCACTGTACCACCGCCTCTGCTGGGCCTGTTCTGCTAGTGGGACAGGACATACCCAGGGATGGTGATGGTGTGGCTGGGACATTATCTGCAAGTTATAATTCCATGAGTATGATTATGTCAGGCTGTTGCTTGACTAGTCCATGTGACAGCTCTCCCAATTTTGGCACTAGCCCCCAGATGTTAGTAAGGAGGAGTTTGCAAAGTTGACAGGCTAAGATTGTCGTTGTCATTTCCTGTGCTTAGGTCAATGCCAGGTGGCCTATCCGGTTTCATTCCTTTTTTTGTGACTTAATTACAACCAAGTGCTTGCTCGGCCATTGCAGAGTCTGGAGTCACATGTCGGCCTAACCAGGTAAGGACAACATTTTTCCTTCTCTACAGGACATGAGTGACCCAGATTGGTTTTTACAATTGACAATGGTTCCATGGTTCTCATTAGACTTTTAAATCATTGGAATTTCAATTCCACCATCTACCATGGTGGGATTCAAACCCGAGTCCCCAGAGTATTACCCTGGGTCTCTGCATTCATCATCTAGCAACAATACCACTATGCTATCACCTCCCTCCCAATTTCATCCAAAGACTTCAAGCCAGACCCGATCACCAGGCTAATTATTGTGCTTTGGCTCTATGCTTGGTAATGCTTAAATGATCTTGATGTAGACATTATAAGATTTCAAGTCTCAATGCGCTTGAGATTACTTTTCTATCATTGTGTACCAGTAAGTCATTGATCACTGTCAGATGTGCTCTCTGCTTGAAATATGATCTCAAAGAATGACTGTATGGTATATATATTAGCCATCCTCCAATGAAAAATTCTCTGATCTGCTTACATTCCTTGTCTGATTTTTGAGCCACTTTGTTTACATTCAACATTTGAGTATTTGCCAGTAATGTAAGGGCTGTCATTATAGCTACTCCTTGACTTCTTTTATAAATTAAATATTGAATTTTTATGGATCCTCTGTTTCAATGCATGATATGCATTTCTGTTGTTTTCCTTGAACATATACCATTTAAGTATTATACTTCATCAATCTTAATTTAATACATTGAACCCTTGAAGTCTTAGCTGCAAGCTCTTCCAAATTCAATAGTTTAATGTTTTATAACCTTTTTCTATCATAGTGTGAAGAGCTAAGATATAGTCAACACATCACACGCATAGCCACATGGCTTCTAATGCTTCCTTCTCAATTACTGCGTATCTCTTTGCATCTGTTAATGACTGTGGTAAATTATAGGCAGATCTGCATTTCCCATCTCTTCGTACCTGAGAAAGCATTATGCCCAATTCTGTCGAGGATGAATCCACTGCTATTATTGTAGGGACTCACCAAGGCTTCTTAGTCAGCACCTTCTAAACCCATGACTGCCACCATTTAGAAAGACAAGGGCAGCAGTTAATGGGAACATCCATTATCCTGGAAGTTCCCCTCCAAGCCACACACCATCCTGACTTGGAAATATATTCCCGTTTCTTCACTGTTGCTGGGTCAAAATCCTGGAACTCCCTCCTTAATAGTACTGTGGGTATACCTGCACCACATGGACTTCAGCAGTTCAAGAAGGCAACTCACCACCATCTTCTCAAGGGCAATTAGGGATAGGCAATAAATGCTGGTCTAGCCAGCAATGCCCATATCTCATGAATTAATAGAACAACCATCCAGATCATCATATGCTAATATCTCTGATGACATCAACTATTCCTTGATTATTTTGTATTATTTCTGATGTGCTTCTTCCCATCAATATTCACTGTGCTGGTGTAACAACTGACATGCTAGCTTCCTGAACTCTTTCAACTTTTTCAGAGATTTTGCCACTTGATTCACCATTCCCATGAGCCTTTGTAATTCCATTATGTTCCGTGGAGCTGGAATCTTTTATGAATCTGATCTTCAGCGGATCAACTTTTATTCCTGATGCACTTACTTTGTGACCCATGTTATGCTCAGCTCAAGTGGACCCATTATCAACATGTCACTTATGTGGTAAATAACTCTATGTAGGTTCTCTAAAAGAATTGATATTGTTCTTTGAAAGATCTTTGGTGCTGATGTTATTCCAAAGGGCAACCTGTTAAAACGGAATCTTCAAAATGGTGTTATGAAAATTATGAGAAGCTTGGACTTTTCTTCGAGTGGAATTTTCCAGAATCCATGGGTGGTTTCTAACTTAGAGAAGATTGTGCTCTTCTCTAATTTAGCTAAGCTCTCATATACTGATACCATTGGATGGACTTCTCTGTTCACAGCTTCATTGAGTTTTGTGAGACCAACATCTATTTGTATGGAACCATTTGGCTTCGGAGCCGATACCATCCCTGAGCACCAACATGTTGGTTGTTTTACAGATAAAATGATTTCTTGTACATACAAACAAACACATGAAATAGGAGCAGAAGTAGGCCATTCAGCTTCTTGAGGCTGCTCTGCATGTTAATAAGATCGTGGCTGATCTGCTTGTGTTTCTAGTTCCACATTTCCATCTACTCCCAATAACCTTTGATTCCTTTGCCTAGCAAGAATCTAGCTATCTCCACCTTAAAAATATTCAAGGACTCCACCGCCATCACTTTCTGAGGGATATAATTCCAAATTTGCATGACCCTCTGAGGAAAAAATTCTCCTCAACTCTGTCCTAAAAGGGTGACCCCTAATTTTAAAACAGTGTACACGATGTTTAAGGTGTGGTCTCACCAATGCCCTATATAACTGAAGCACAACATTCTTACTTTTATGTTCAATTCCGGTTGTAATAAAGGATAGCATTCTATTAGCCTTCTTAATTGCTTGCTGTACCTGCATACTAGTTTTTGTGACTCATGCTCTAGAACATCTAAATCCCTCTGCACCTCAAAATTCAGCATTCTCTGTTTAAGTAATGCTATGCTTTTTTTTATTCTTCCTGCCAAAGTGAAGAACTTCCCATTTTCCAACATTATACTCCATCTGCCAGATTTTTGTCCACTCACTTAACATATCTCTATCCATCTGAAACCTTCTTGTGTCCCCTTCACAACCTACTTTCCTACCTATCTTTGTGTCATCTACAAATTTAGCTACCATGCCTTCGCTCCCTTCATTTAAGCCATTGATATAAATCATAAAAAGTTGAGGTCTGTGCTGGGCCTCAACTTTTTACGATTTATATCAATGGCTTAGATGAAGGGAGCGAAGGCATGGTAGCTAAATTTGTAGATGACACAAAGATAGGTAGGAAAGTAGGTTGTGAAGGGGACACAAGAAGGTTTCAGATGGATAGAGTTATGTTAAGTGAGTGGACAATAATGTGGCACTCTACTCGCCACATCCTGCCAATCAGAAAAATACCCATTTATGCATTGTCTGCTTTCTGCCAGCCAGCCAATCTTCTATCCAGGCTAATATGTTACCCCCTGCACCATGAACTTCTATTTCCCACAATAACCTTATATTTGGCACCTTATCAAATGCCTGCTGTAAATCCAAGTACAGCACGTCTACAGACTCCCTTTATCCACAGTGCATGTTACTCCTTCACAGAACTCCAAAAAATTGGTTATACATGATCTCCCTTTCACAAAACCAGGCTCACTCTCGCCAATTACCTTGAGTTTTTCTAGGTGCCCAGCAATAGCTTCATTAATAATCAATTCTAATACCTTCCCCACAACAGATGTCAAGCTAACTAGCCTATAGTTTCCCGTTTTTTACCCCCTTCCCTTCTTGAATAGAGGGGTCATATTTGTTACTTACCAGTCTGATGGAACTTTTCCAGAATATAGCGAATTTTAGAAAATTAACACCGATGCATCTACTAACTCATTAGTCGTCTCTTTTAAGACGCTAGGATGAAGTCCGTCAGGACAAAGAGAATTGTCAGCCCCCAGCTCCATCAGTTTGCTCAGTACTGTTTCCTAGTGATTGGAATTTAACCAAGTTCCTCTCTCCCTTCCACCTCTTGATTTACACCTATTACTGGAATGATTTCTGTATCTTCTATAGTGAAGACAGAAGCAAAATATTTGTTCATTTCCCTTATTACCTATTATTAGCTCCCCATTGTCATTCTCTAGTATTACCATTGTCACCGCGCGCCATTGTGATATCTTGGTTGGTGGGAGCACTATGAGCTCCGATGCTCGCCCACCATTAATTAACGGGCCACTTAAGGCCCTTGAGGCATTAGTAGACTGAGATTTTTTGGAACCCATGTGATCTTCAGAGTTTTGCATGGGCACAATAGGCAGGCGGGTAGGCCACATTTTTTAAAACCTCATCCATAGGCGAGATAAGAGAGGTGAGAGGGCTTGCGAGTGCTATTTGTTAGACATTAATTTTTTAACTTTAATGCTACTTGCTTGCATGAACAGGAGAACTTCAAGTCTCTTCAAAGCTGCTTGTACAGGAATAACAGGTTTCAGGTCAGGACCCTGATGTAAACATCGTTCTTGGGCCCTTGCAGGTTTCAGGCAGCCTTCCCTGACCCTGGGAATGGAAGTTGTGCCCTCCACTGGAAGCACCTCCTCCTCTGAGGAAGAGAGGGCCAGAAGGGAGAGGAGGCCAGGACTCCATATGCAGCCTCCGGGGGAGCCACCTTTGGGAGGACAGGCGCAGGCACAAGGTGTGCAGGGCCAACAGGAAGTGCAAGGCAGAAGGGGCAGCAGAAGACACCACTATCCTGCTGCCAGGGTTTACAGGTGGCGAAGCTGCTACCTCAATATGTCTGAGGTGCAGTGCCAAAGGAGGCTTTGCCTTTCAAGGGAGACAGTGACCTCCATTTGTCAGATGATAGGCCCTGAGATCAGCGTCAACTGTGTGGGTGGGCAGCCCATGCCAGTGACATTGAAGGTCACGGCTGCCCTCAACTTCTATGACTCTGGCTCTTTCCATGGGTCGGTGGGTAATCTTTGCGGAGTCTCCCAGTCAGCTGTCCACAGTTGTGTGAAGCAGATGACAGATGCTCTGTTCAGGCATGCATTGACTTTCATTCATCAATGCTGAGATGAGGCCAGCCAGACACAGTGAACCAGAGGCTTCGCAGTCATTGCTGGCTTCCCCCGTGTCCAGGGTGCAATCGGCTGCACACATGTGGCCATCAAGGCACCAGCAGGTGAGCCAGGTGGTCATGAACTAATAGCTGGGCAACATAAAACCACCAGTGAGAAGCCCATGGTGTGCCTAAGGTGCCTTATGCTTACATTTTTGGGTACTACATCTAGGTGCTCCCCCATCGCTGGCACTGGCATTGGAGACAGCCTGCTCAATGTGCTGTCCTGTTGTCCTTGATGACCTTGGTGGCTGTCCTCAGGCCTGTGGACCCTATGATGGCCCTGAGTGGCCAGTGCCATGGCTGGTATCTTCCCAGTTTTTGTAGCCTCATTGAATCCCATGGTCACTTGCAGAGGGGCGGAGGGGCTGCTGGTGGCATCCAGAGTGTCCTGAAAGGAGCCTGCAGAGACGACAGACAGCTCATGCATCAACATGAGGTTGCCTCGGACCTCCCTGCTCACTATTGATGGATGGGCACCTGGCTGGGATACTGATTGCCCAATCCATTTCCCATACTGACACTGACCAGCTGAGGTCAATGCCACGGTGAGGGCTTGCAAGTCCGAGCGCATCCCCAGGAATCCCTGATTTTTCTCCTGGATGAGCCTCTCCATGAGAGTCACCACTTTCCCCACAGAGGAAGCATTGCACTCGGCCATGAGGCTCAATGCATTGCTGATGCTCCACATGGACTCCTCCTACACGGAGGAGACCATGGCACGTGTTGCCTCATGTATCTCTGCCAGATCCCCCCGCAGCATCTGCTGCTTCAGAGACAGTTTCAGAGGACATCATCTGCCATTGGCTGAGCACGTTCCTGGCCCCTTGCAGTCCTCCGACTGCCGGCGCCATGGGCACTCTCTGTCTCTGCCTGCACCTCAATTGAGTGTGAAGTGACCTCACCACTTTCCCCCGGGACACTAACTGATGATCTAATCCCCACCGAGGTGCTGGTATCTGCACTGGTGCCTGCCTGGTTGAGATGGTGTGACGCTGGTGCTTGTAACTCATCAGGGCCCTCAACTGTGAGCGGTGGGCCATCTGCCTCCTCGATCTGGGTGTGCTCCGATGAGGCTGAAAGGAAGAACATGGACATTTGATAAGTTGAAGCTGTGACACTGTTAATGTGCATGTCTGGCCCCCGGAGCAGGATGCGCTCCTCCTTCCGTAATCAATGGGAAACCCATGTTGGATGCTGAATTCACTAAACAGTCAACAGTGGAATGTTTGCAATGACAGACAATGTGATCTCAGTGCACAGCACTCTTACCTCCCACTGGCAGCCCAGCCTCACCACTGCAAGTAGGCCTAGGCGCATGGCACCTCTGCAGCTCGAGAGCCTCTTGCTCGAATCGAATCTGGTGAGAATTAGTAACTGTGGCTGCCCTCCACCAGTCCAGATCCAGTCAGCGTTATCGTGTTCCGTCTTCTGCTGAAAAGGAGAGAGGAGCATTGATTAATCTACCCTTTACCTGGATTGCCACTGCAGCCCTGCCACCCCCATCTGAGGGAAACATTGCAGGGCTCATGTGAATCATGACCCTGGAGTTGCCATACACTCACTACAAGCATCCAGGGCTGACTCCCTTGCCCAGATACTGCCTCCATTACATTCGTCATTCACACTGTATCACCTTCCAAAGCAAGGAGCACTGCCACCTACAAAGACAAGGGCAGCAGGTGGATGGGTGCCCCGCCACTTAGAAGCTCCCCTCCCAGTCAGTCAGCATCCTGACTTTGAAATATTTTGGAGTTCCAGCATTGCGCCTAGGTGCAGATCCTTGAGGTCGCCCCCAAAACAGTACTGTGGGTGTAAGTGTACCACATGCAATGGATATGGAAGGCAGTTCAGCACCACCATCTTAGGGTCAACCAGGCATGGGCATTAAAAGCTGGCCCACCCAGCGAAAGCCACATAACATGAATGATTCAGTGCAGTTACTACATTCAGAATTGGGGGTGGGGTGTTCCGGGGGGCCAACCTAGCAGCTGTGCTAAGTGACACAAGCTAAGTGGCTGTTGAAGAGCTTGTGGCACTGAACCCAGGTGCGTCGCACCACATTGTGTGTGCTGATCCTTTCTGCCACCTCCTCCCAGGCACGTATCGTCATGTTGGGGGTGGGGGGTGGGGGGGGGGGGGGGGGGGGCCTCCTCCTCTTGTCCCTCAGCACGATGATTTCATGCCATGCTGCCACCTCCTTGAGGAGGACAGCAAGGCACTCAACCAAGAATCGAGCGGCACAATGCCCTCCTGCCCGGCCTGCTCTTCAAGATCACTATCAGGAACTCTTCTGATCGCCTTCATTGCCAGCCTTTGGAAGGCTGCCTGCACAGTTTTTAAACAGGCCGTTGGGTTGCCATTGGACCCGGTGGTCATTGGAGTCTCTCCGCCGCCTGCCCACTCCCGCTGTCCTCGGGAGCCGTGATTCACGCTGGACGGGACTTAATTCGCCCACCCACGTAAAAGGGCGGTGCTGAGCCGATGGTGTGCAGCAATTGGCTCCGTACCTGCCCATGCCCGTTCCTGACAGGCCCACCCGGCACACAGAAAATCCTCCCCCTGATTTACCTTCACCATTATTTCTTGCTTCTATTCTGCTTGTTCGATTAAATTCCATACATGCCGTTCTACTGAAGAGCAAACAATTCTGATCTTGAATTATGTACAGTACTTCAGTAATTAGTTTCTCCATCTGCTTTAAAGTAGCTGTTAATTCTCTCAAAGCCTTCAGCTCTGTTCCTCTTGGTCCTTGTAGCTTATGCCGCATGGTTGAAGGACTCTCTTGTTTAACCATGGTTCAGCATCTGAAAGAACTGAAACTGCTGCTACAGTATATTGTTTAAAGTGTGTCTTGTGTCATTCTACCTGGATCTCTGCAGCCCAATATTCTCCGCTTCATTCTTTCATGTCTCCTAAGGAGGGTATCTCAATGCCATATAATATCTCAATATTATATTGTATTCAATTATTATCATAGGCATTTAATATCTCAACATCTCAATCTCATGGACTCTGTCACCTTTTAAAACTTATTTTCTTTTTGAGTGTTCTGCCCATTTAATTCTACTGCGACATATGCTTGAATCTTCTGGCCCATCATGCTGGGACTCGCCATGGGAGATTCGGAAGCGTAGAAGCCCATTGGCTTTTGGCAGGACCAGACGACCCTGACAGTGGGTGGGGCTGGAAAATCCCACTCATACTGCCTGTAAATTACCTATCTTTTTGCATCAATGGCATTGTTTGTCTTTGGTGGAGCAATTGCCATGCTCGTGCCTTTATCTGCTGCACCAGCAACAGGTAGCCTAGGTTGCTGCCATGAATTGCTTTTCATGCCACACATCTCTCCCTCTCTCTATTTTCCCTTTTCTATGTCTGACGGATTCAACTGAATTTGTTACTTCGGGATTTGGGCTGTCTCTCTCTCTCTCCTCTGTCTGCTGATCGGTTTTGCCTCCTGATTTCAGCCTGCCAATTTAATTGAATCACCTTTGACAGCGTCAAGTCTTCTTGGCACTGCAAATTATCTGATAATGCATAATCCATTACCCTAACAAGAACTTTGTCACAAATATGCTCCTCGTTCAGATTACCATACTCACAGTTTTCTCCTAATCTGTACAATTCTTTAATAAATGTGTTGATGCTTTCCCTGTGTCTCTGGGTATGTTTATTGAATTTTGCAAGCTCCATGATGATATTCTTGCAGAGACTGAAAATGTCTATGATACATCAATAACATCAGTTTTACCCTAACGATCCCCAGGGTAACTAAAATGTCATCCACACAATCACCCATTGTGTATAAAAGTGTACTGTCCTTTTCACAGCCTGGCTTTGCTGTGAGACCCGCGTCATGAAAATATAATAGTTTTCATAATGTTATTGGGATTTATTGTGAAGTAGCAATAACGGGGTCCGGATTGTGTGTGTGTGTGTGTGTGTGTGTGTGTGTAACTTGATTGAACGAATGACAGCAGGTCTGAAGGCTTTTATGTATCAGAAGAGAAGCTGTGTTTGAAATGCTAAATAAATAAACATGGCTGACATTTTAGAATGTGAGGTATAAAATAAATTTTGCATTTTTAGATAAACCAGAGTAATTTGAATTTCAAAAGAAAGGTCAAATTGTTCACTTAGCCAGAAGAAGCCAAACAGTGTGTTTAATTTTTAATAAAATTGACACTGTGAAATATTTTTATTGTTAAAAAGCTAAAGCCCAAAGACATATTGAAATAATAACATTTGCTTTCAAATGGGAAAATATGTATAAAGGAGAAAGTGCTATGTGTAAGCAGAAGGCATCTAGGATCTAATATGTGTAAAGTCTCCAGCCTCTATGTACCAATCTGTTACCTATAAGAACCAAAACTAAGAGAGTTCACTGTGAATATCCCTGTACAGGGATTGTGTGCTTTGCCTAGGTCTGTTAAAAATATATTTTATTTTTACTGTTGCCTTAACAGGGGTGTAACTGGGAGTCAGATTAATTAGGGGAGCTAGGAGTTATCATAATAGTAATTTGTGGACCTATGTATGTGCTTAAATTATTTATTTTATTAATAAAGATTTAGTTTAATCTTGTAAAATAAACCTCTAAGACTTTGTGGACTTATTCCTACATCTCGAAATAAAAATACAAATTGCAAAATAGTTGTGGTGGTTGTTTCAAGTTTCCCTCTGGGATTTGAGCAGATTAGCATTTATTATCCGCTGTGCAATAACACCTAATACACAACAAAACCCAGTGAATCTCTTGTACCACGTTGCCCACGCTTCAGCCTAATTTAGGCCTGCAACTTTATTGAACCACTCCAACCGAGGTACACATTTTTCTATCACAATATTTTTACTGCTTGCCACCATATATTATTATGTTGTTGGTTGGAGTAGTTTAAGTAACTCGTGCATACTATTAACTGCAAATACTCTAACTTTATTGCAACATATTTACAAGTATGAGAACGCTCCCTTACATTAGGTTCTTTCCATGCTGCCTTTTCTTAGACTCTCTCAGATCACATGAGTACATGTCACTTCCTTCTAAGACATCATTGATTATCACAATTAGCTCTTTCTGGGACTTAATCTATCATACGTCATTATACGACAATAATAACATAGACCTCAATATTAATATGAAAGTGGGGCAATGGGGATGGTGCTGGAATTGTGTGATTGAAACCACCACCTCACCCCTCCACCCCTGCCCACCAACCGCCCCCCCCCCGCCATCCCCACCCCCCACCACTCCACCGCCCCATAACTCCATCAAGTCAAATTAGTGCATTGGATTCTCTGATTTCAGCTTAAGGCAACAAATATTGACTTCTGGGTTATGAGTCTCCGAGCTATATACCAGGCATGTTGCATACCCATGTGACACAATCTCAACGCTAGTTAAACGAACAATGTAGAAATCAAATTTGTAAGAGACAGGAAGTGATTACAATGAATGCACAGAGAGCAAGAGCAGCACCAAGAGCAATGATGTATCCTTGGAATTATTGTTGATTGCAGTGAAGAGCAGGAGGATATACTTTTCCCAGCAATGGGAAGAAGACATTTGCTTCTCTCTGCAAGAATACGTGCTTGGGCCCTGTTGTTTGATATGGTTTCTACATTGACCTGCCACTTCAATTGGCTGCTCCAACTAACTTTCCTTTAGCCCTTTCTACTGAGATGCTGCCAGAGGCCCAAATCAGTCTCTGTCCTCCAGCACTCTCACCCTTAGGAGTAACAAGCTAAGTAGTTGGAAGCTCACCTCAACAATTGGTTCTTCTACAGATATCACTGGGTGGGTGAGATGTATCAGGGTCCCTGGCCCCCATTACAAATGGTTCTTGGACTTTACGATTTATGAAGAACAAAATCGAACAGACGCAGTGTTAGGCTCAACCAAGAGCTTGATGTTTTATTGAACCCATTAATATCACTAATGCAGATACTTCTTTGATTATTTAAAATAACACAGCAAGACCACAAAATTGAAACAACATGTCCTCAGTGAAAAAAAACTTCTGCAACTGGCTGAAGTTGACACCCAATTCCCAGCTGAACCCTTCTGTGACTTGACCGTGGTTCCCGGTCACCACCACGATTCGACTTAAGGCTTACAAAATGAATGCAAAAACACTATGCTTTCATCCCAAAACCTTCTGGAACCCTCAGACCAATATCACGATGATTTGGCTGAAAACACTTACAGTCCCCAACAAGGCTGGAGCAACCACACTCTGTTATGTGCTTCTTTTGATAATAATTCAACTCAGACGCGTAAAACAAATTTCCTGTTGTTCCTGTAGTCCCAAAGCCTGGTAGTTAGCACTCCTAGTTTATTCCGTGCGTAGCTCAGGGGAATATAATCAGCTCACGCTGGTTGAAACAATAAAGTTTTTTCCATTGAAAATATATCCCAGACGAATATGATCAGCTCATATTCTTTAAACAACTCCCCTGCTGTTTTGAGGCAATATCCTAACAGCACCTGGCTCCAGGTTTGATGAAGGTTTGAATGACCCTATTCCTCTCCTCGAGAAGAACCAATCATAGTTGCAGTGGCACATTCCAGTACTATTGTTTGTGATGCAGGCCTTAGTTGCATTACAACTCCTTCCTTGTATTATATCGTGGACATGTTCTTTATGCCATTGTACCAGGTACAATCAGTCCAAACTTTTTGATGAACCACCGCCTTTTTACTGAATTTAACCCCTTGCTGCACTGCCCTGTCCTTTTGGCTGCAGGTTGGGTTTTGTAATGTGCGGTACAAAACATGAAGTTAAAACACGACCATGGGTTTGAGTTTTATACTCCATAAATTTCTCAGTTGGAGGGGATTCCGATCCTACAGGTGGAAGGCACAGCCATCGCCCACCTAATTTACATCAACAATTGATACATTTCAGTCTGGGGATGGGATCAATGCATTGCAATTGTTTTTATCAGATTTGGAATATATACTCAATTTTCAAATATATATTTGAACACAGGTTTGAAATAAAAACAGGAAATACTCGAGTAATAGTTAATCTGGTGTAAAAGTTGAACCCCTGACCTTAATTCACCATATTTTTAATGTATAAGTTGACACCAGTTTTTGAGGGATACGTTTTTGGGGCATAAAACTCTATCCTTATGATGAGCACCTACCGTCTGCTTGATATATTTGTTCTGCAACACAGCTGAAGTTAAATTGGCCCTGGTACAAACCTACTCATTCATAGGATCATAGGGTTGCACGCCATAGAAGGCGACTGTTCAGCACCTCATGTTTGCACAGCAACATGCGCTGTCAAGGTTGCCACCTCACTACTGCTCCATATTGTAGGTGAACCTGCTTTCGAGGACATTAACTCAAAAGTTTCAGCAAAGCCTGTCACAACATTTTGGAGACTTTAATAGTCAGTAATGCATCATAATTTCCTGATGTTATAGCCATCCTACAAATACTGTTAGACTACCTATACTTTAATCACAATATCCTCTGGTACCTCACTCCATATTATGTGTATAAAGCTAGGTCAGCTATGAAACATTCAGAGGAATGTGACGCCAGTAAATAACAACAGGCACAACTATCTGTGTTGCCAGGTTGGAAACTATGTTTCCACCAAACCTGCACTCTGATGTGACAATATAGCATCAAGAAGGACCAGCAGATACACAGCCCAGTTCAAACCTAAAGCCGTTGAGTTTTCAAAGCAGATGAATAATTGTGTAGCTGTTACAAGATATTCAAGATATTGGAGAAAGGCTTTAGAGATTGGAGGAAATGCTTTATACAGCTTAGGCAGATGCCTAAGAATAAATGTGTAAAAAGAGGAAAGCCTCG
Organism: Carcharodon carcharias; assembly: GCF_017639515.1. Taxonomy (NCBI): domain Eukaryota; kingdom Metazoa; phylum Chordata; class Chondrichthyes; order Lamniformes; family Lamnidae; genus Carcharodon; species Carcharodon carcharias. The sequence goes on from NC_054477.1 coordinate 141,178,112, forward strand.
TGGACACAGTTGGAAAATGAAGTTACAAAACACATCAATGAAAATCGATAAGGTGGACCCCCAGTTTCTTACAGATCTATCAAAATCTTTGCCCTGAGACAAGCAAAAATATTAGGCATTGCATATTTCAAAGCCAGCCCTGGATGGTATACCAGGCTTATGAGGAGCAACAATCTAGTATTAAGGCAGGAGATTAAGATTTCAGTGTGTCCCGGCAGAACTTGATGACAGGCTTATTCCATTTCAGCAGTTTATAATCAAATATCACCTTCACATTGAGGATACCCTCCATCGTGTTGTGTGGCACAGCCACTGTGCTAAATAGGATAGTTTAGAAACAGATCTATCAACTCAAAACTGGGCACCCATGAGGCACTGTGGGCCATCTGCAGCAGCAGAATTGTATTCAACCACAATCTATAAACTCATGGCCCGACATATCCCCCACTCTACCATTACCATCAAGCCAGGGGATCAACCCTGGTTTAGTAAAGAGTGCAGTGGGGCATGCCAGGAGCAGCACCAAGCATACCTAAAAACGAGGGGTAAACCTGGTGAAGCTACAACACAGCACCACTTGCATGCCAAACAGCTGAAGCATTTCAACAGCATTCCAACCAGTTGTACTGAAGACCTGTGCTCCAGAACTAGCTCCACCCTTTGCCAAGCTGTTCCAGTACAGATACAATACCAGTATCTACACAGCAATGTGGTAAACTGCCCAGGTCCTGGTTATGTGGTAAACTGCCCAGGTATGTCCTGTCCACAAATCCAAACTGGCTCATTACCACCCCAAAAGTCTACTCTTGATCATCAGCAAAGTAGTGGAATTTGTCTTTGACAGTGCTATCAAGCAGCACTTACTCAGCAATAACCTGCTCACTGAATCCCAGTTTGGGTTTTGCCAGGGCCATTCAGCTCCTGACCTCATTACAGCCTTAGTCCTAAAATGGGCAAAAGAGCTGAACTCAAGATGTGAGATGAGAGTGACTGCCTTGATATCTTAGCAGCATTTGCCCAAGTGTGGCATCAAGGAGACCATACAAAACTGGAGTTAATGGGAATTAGGGAGAAAACTCTTCGATGGTTGGAGTCATATCTATTGCAAAGGAAGATGGTTGTGGTTGTTGGAGGTCAATCATCTCAGTTCCAGGACATCACTGCAGGAGTTCCTCGCGGTAGTGCCCTAGGTCCAAACATCTTCAGCTGCTTCATCAATGATGTTCTCTCCATCATAAGGTCAGAAGTGGGGATGTTCACTGATGACTTCACAATGTTCAGCACCATTCATGACTCCTCAGAAACTGAAGCAGTCCATGTTTAAATGCAACAAAACCTGGATAACATTCAGGCTTGGGCTGATTAGTGGAAAGTAACATTCGTGCCCCACAAGTGTCAGGCAATGACCATCTCCAACAAGGGAGAATCCAACCAACTCACCTTGACATCCAATGGCATTACCATTGCAGTTTCCCCCATTAACAACATCCTGGGCATTACCATTGACCAGTAACTGAATTGGACCAGCCATACAAATACTATGGCTACAAGACCAGGTCAGAGGCTGGGAATTATGAGGAGAGTACTTCAACTCCTGACTCCACAAAGCCTGTTCACCATCTACAAGGCACAAGTCAGGAATGTGATGAAATACTCTCCACTTTTCTGGAGCTTGACACCATCCAGGGCAAAGCAAACCACTTGATTGGCACCCCATTCACCACCTTCAACATTCACTCCCTCCATCACTGACACACAGTGGCAGCAGTTTGGCCCATCTACAAAATGCATTGCCGCAAATAACCAAGGCTCCTTCAACAGCTCCTTCTAAATCTCTACCACCTGAAAGGATAAGGGCAGCAGTTGCAAGGGGACACCATCATCTGCAAGTTCCCCTCCAAGTTACACACCTTCCTGACTTGGAACTATATCACTGTTCTTTCACTGTTGCTGGGTCAAAATCCTGGATCTCTCTCCCTAACAGCAGTGTGGATGCACACACACCATGTGGGCTGCAGGAGTTCAAGAAAGCAGCCCACTACCACCTTCTCAAGGGTAATTAGGGATGGGCAATAAATGCTGGCCTAGGCAGCAATGCACAGATCTAGTGGAAGAATTTTTAAAAAAACAACAAAAGAATGGATGCAGAATGTCTTGTATTGGGAACATGGATGAAATTCCCATGATTTTCGATATACCAACTAGTCAAAAGGTTAGCAAAGTTGGAGAGAAAGCATTGTTAGTGAAGACAACTGGGCACAAAAGGTACAGATTTACCATTGTGCTATCGGGTATGTGTGAGAGAACAAAGCTTAAGCCTATTCTGATATTCCAGAGAAAAAAACATTCCAAAACAGTAATTCCAAAATGGAGTAGTCATCCCGATAAAGGATGGATGAAGGTGGCTTGAAAATATAGCTGAAGAATATGCCGTTTTCGACCAGGAGGATCACGTAAAGAGAAAGTCTCCTCATGTGGTACTTGTTCAGATCGCATTGCAACTTTATTTTCTGGAACAGGGTGTAAAGTTAGCAGAAAAATTCTTAACTGAGCCTCCAAAACACTTGAGCTTAATACATAGATAGTAAATAACATTTGTAGCAGTTCCACAAAATGGCTCGGCGATTTTTATAACTGTTTAGGTGATAGTTTACTGGGGTGGAAGTTGGGAAAAATACATCAGATAGGTTAGCTGAACCCTATGACTCCATTTACAGTTAACAGTGTTTCAAGGGGTTAATAACAATTTCCAGCATCCACGGTATTTTGCTTTTGTATTATTTAACAACACTTAAGGATTAAAAATCCTCTTCTTCACCAGCCCTCACTTTGTGCTTTCTAAGAAGAGCCAAACACATGAATTACAAACTATTCTTTTGTTTATAGCTTGTAAAAGTGCACTATTCCCTTTAACTGCACTTTCCTTGATTGTATTTGTGTGTGTGCGAGAGTGGGTGTGTGAACAATGTAGTGTTAAATGTTCAGGGTGAACATGTGAATAAACAATCCTCTTTATTTAAACCCATAAAAACTTGCTGCTATTTATTGTAGTTGTCCACATACTCAGGGGTTAAGAACCACATACATCTTCCATTTCAAGACATATACTGAATAAGGACATGAAGGGATGAGAACAGGGGTTTTCATTCTCTCACAACTCTGTAGATAACACATGACACTCACACCTCTTAGCCAGAAGGTTGTGGGTTCAGGTCCCACTCCAGAACTTGATCTCAAAATTCAGACGTCATTAATGGACATTCAGGGTGACACTCACTTGGGTGGATACCTTGTTCTACCATTTGCTTCCCTGAATCAAATGGGTCCTCCTTTCTTTTCTGATTTGAACCAGTAGCAGTTTGACTGACAGATTGGATAGTTTTGGGGAGAGGTAGTTAACTGCATCCCACAGTAAACTTGTAACACCTATGAGAACATTGTTATGTTTTGCAGTCATCCTAGCCAAAAAACATGATTTCTCAACAAAGCCACATTTTTTTAAACTGTTGCAAACATTTAAATGCTGCTGCAGTGCACCATTCCTGCCCCCTCACCCTTCTGGCAAGCTCTTGATTAGAAATGGGATGACCTGGAATAGTTAAATGCAACTGAGCTCTAAAAATTAGCTGAGGGCCTGCATTGGTTCCATCAGACAACTGGAAGCCACACCTCACCACATTTCTGCTGGAGTTCTATCACAGAGCCAAATCTTGATTATAACCTTAATTGTAACTCAACATGACATGAGAAACCTTGTAAAATTCTTAGACAGCACAATCATAATATACATGCTGTGGTAAAATGTGTAAGTGTGTGGCCATTTTAAAAATTTGATTTAAGGTTTTTACGTGCCAAAGAGAGCAATGTGAAAAAGCACTGATCAGGTGCTCATGAGGGATGTCAACCTCCAGCCCCATTTGGAAACAATTTTGACTAAATGCAAGGAATGAGTGGTAAAATTGAGTAGATTTCCTGGGAACTATAAGAATGCATTATTCTTTCTTAACTAGGCACTTTGAATTCTCTTCATAAAATGAAGCAAGAGCTACCACCTATAGCAAGAATCACAATTATACACTTTAAAGTAATAGCATTAATTGTCACGATTTTTCGAATTTGCTTTGCAATTTGAGCTGTTGCCTTTTGCTGGCTAACGAATGCAAAGCTTTTAATCATAACAATTCATTTAAAATGGAATACAAATAGGGAAACATTTATTTCATTTCAAATGAAAACAAAACATGCTGGATTTACTCTTGCAGCATCTGTATAGAAAAGAAAAGAGTTAATGTTTTGGGTCTGTGACTTCTCATTATAACTGATGCTGAGGCCTGACCTGCTGAGTATTTCCAGACTTTTTTTTTTCCATATTTCCAGCATCTGCACAATTTTGCTTTAATATTAATGAAATATTTATTTCAGCCAGTTGTCATCTTGTTTTGTATTTTGTTTCTTTCTTAGAACCTCCTGGACAAAAATAAACCCTGATGCACCCTAGTCCTATAAATAGAATAAAAGAACAGCCTTTCAGCTCTGAGCACCAATGTGGGACAGGGTTCCTCTGGAGAGAGCAGCAAGAGATATGACCAGAGCACAATGGGTGGCTTCACTGTGCAGAGGGGGGGTGGGGGGTGCAGGAGTAAAGACAGGAGAACAATAGTGATAGGGGATTCTATAGTTAGGGGAACAGACAGGTGCTTCTGTGGTTGCAGGCATAATTTCTGAATGGTAAGTTGCCTCCCTGGTGCAAGGGTCATGGATATCACCGAGTGGCTTAAGAACATTTTGGAGGGTGAGGGTGCACTGCCAAAAGTCATGGTTCACATTGGTACCAACGATACAGGCAGAAAAATGGATGAGGTCTTCCAGGCTGAGTTCAGAGGAAAGAGATTAGCAAACTGGACTTCAAAGGTAGTAATCTCCAGATTACTTTCAAGGCCACATGCAAGTGAGTGTGGAAATAGAAGACTACACTAGATGGGTGCGTGGATGTAGAGATAGTGCAGGAGGGAGGACTTCAGATTTCTGGGACCCTGGAACAATTCTGGGGGAGGTGGGATCTGTACAAGCTGGATGGTCTACACCTGAATAGGATCTGAATGTCCTTGCAGGGAGATTTGCTAGTGTGGTTGGAGAGGATTTAAACTAGATTGGCAGGGGGATGGGAACCTGCGAACAGATTCAGTTAGGACAAATTCAAAGCAGGGAGCGGGAACAGAAAATTAGCAAATGACACTGAAAGATAGAAGAAACAAAGTTTAAAAATGCACAGGCATTTGGCAAAGTTAAAGATCTTTATTTAAATGCAAGGAGTATAGCAAACTAAGCTGATGAGCTGAGGGCACAGATAGGCACATGGTAGCATGATATAATTGCTATAACAGAAACTTGATTTAAAGATGGGCAAAAATGGGGGTGTAGCATTATTGATTAAAGAATCAATTAGAGTTGGGAGAAGGGATGATTTACCAAATGAATCATCAAATGAGGCCATATGGGTTGAGCTCAGAGATAAAAAGGGGGCAACCACACTACTAGGAGTGTACCACAGGCCCCCAAAAAGTGAGAAGGAGATAGAAGAGCACATTTATAGGCAAATTTCTTAGTGCCAGACCAACAGAGCAATATATATTGGGGACTAATATATACTGGGGTATGAACATTGTAATAGGCACAGCAGGCACAATATTCTTGAATTGCATTCAAGAGAACTTTTTTAGGCAACACATAACAAGCCCAACGAAATGGAGTTCAATTCTAGATTTAGTCTTAGGAAATGAAGCTGGGCAAGTGGATGAAATAGCAGTGGGTGGCCATTTCAGATATAGTGACCATGATGCAGTTAGATTTGGCGTAATTATGGAAAAGGACAAATAAAGAACAGGAGTAAAAGTTCTAAACTGGAGAAGGACAAGTTTTACGAAGCTGAGAGGTGATCTGGCAAAAGTGAACTAGTTACAGCTACTTGAAGGGAAATCAGTGACAGACCAGAGGGAAGCATTCAAACGTGAGATTCTATGGGCACAGTTTAGACATGTCCCCAAAAAGAAAAAGGGCAGTACTACCAAATCTAGAGCCTCCTGATTATCTAGAAGAATACAGGTAAAGCAGAAAAAGAAAGCTTATGACAGTCACAAAACACTTAATAGTGTAGAGAGCGTAGATGAATTTAGAAGGCACAGAGGTGAAGTATAAAAGGTAACTAGGAAAGAAAGGAGAGGATATGAAAAAATATTGGCAGGTAAAATCAAAGAAAACCCAAAGTTATTTTACCAATACATTAAGAGCAAGAGAATAACTAAGGAAAGTATAGGGCTTACCAGAGATGTACATGGTAACTTGCGCGCTGATGCTGAAGATGCGGGCAGGGTTCTCAGTGAGTACTTTGTCTCTGTCTTCACTAAGGAGGGGAATGATGCAGATATTCTAGTTAAAGAGGAGGGGTGTGAAATATTAGATGCAATAGGTATAGTGAGAGAGGATGTACTGGAGGGCCTGACATCCTTGAAGGTAGATAGATCATCAGGGCCGGATGGATTGTATCCCAGGCTTTTAAAGAAGCCAGGGAGAAATTAACAGATGCTCTGGGGATCATTTTCCAATCCTCACTAGATGCAGGTGAGGTACAAGTGGACTGGAGGTCTGTGAACATTGTACTTAAAAAGTATTTAAAAAGGGTGCATGGGATAGGCCAAATAATTATAAGCTGGTCAGTCTGATATTGGTGATGAGAAAATTATTAGAATCAATCCTAAGAGACAGGATAAACTGTCATTTAGAGAGAAAAGGGATAGTCAACATGGCTTTGTTAGGAGAAGGCCATGTCTTAGTATCGTAATCCAATTTTCTGAGGAATTAATAAGGAGGATTGATGAGGGTAGTGTAGTGGATGGTGTCTACGTGGATTTTAGTAAGGCATTTGACAAGACCCCCTATGGCAGACTAATCAGAAAAGTAAAATCTCATGGGTTACAGGGGAATGTGGCGAGTTGGATCCAAAATTGCCCCGGCGACAGGAAACAAAGAATAGCTGATGAACATTTTTGCAAATGGAAAAAGGTTTCCAGTAGCATTCCACAGTGCTCAGTGTTGGGTCCCTTGCTGTTTGTTGTATATATTAATTATTTGGACTTGAATGTGGGAGACATGATTGTGAAATTTGCAGTGACACAAAAAAGGTCCATGAAGTTGACAGTGAAAGGGATAGCTGTTGTCTCCAGAATTATATCAATGGCTTTGTTGAGTGGGCAGAAAAGTAGCAGATGGAATTTATTCCAGAGAAGTGTGAGGAAATAGCTTTGGGGAGGGCAAATAAATCTTGTGAATACACAATAAATGGGAGGATATTGGGAGAGGTAAAGGAAGTGAGAGACCTTGGTGAGTATATCCACGGGTCCCTGAAGATGGTAGGACAGGTGGATAAGGTGGTTAAAAAAAAAGCACATGGAATGATTTCCTTTATTGTATGAGGTATAGAAAATAAGGCAGGGATGTAATGATGGAACTGTATAAAATCCTTTAGGCCACAGCTGGAATTTTGTGTACAGGAAGGACATAATCGCCCTGGAGAGAGTACAGAGGAGATTTACAAGAATGTTGCCAGGGCTTGAAAATTTCATCTTTGAGAAAAGATTATGTCGGCTGGGGGGTGTTTTCCTTGGAAGCTGAGGGGTGACCTGATTTAAGTATACAAGATTATGACAGGTCTAGATAGAGTAGACAGGGATGCCCTGTTTCCCCTAGTGGAGATGTCAATTACCCAGGGGCATAGATTTAAGGTGACTGGTAGAAGAATTCGAAGGAACGTGAGGAAAGACTTTTTCACCCAGGGGGTGGCGAGTGTTTGGATTTCACTGCCTGGTTTGGTGGTGGTAGCTGAAATGGTCAATTCATTTAAAAGGTGCCTGGATCTGCACATAAAGTACTGTAACCTGAAAGGTGCTGGAAGGCAGGATTAGAATGGGCAGCTAGATTTTTTTATTTTTTGGCCGGTGCATACATGATGGACTGAACTGCCTCTTTCTGTCTGGTAGATTTTCTACGTTTCTATGGTTCTATGGTTAAAAGACCTAACCAAAGAGAATTACCCTCCTGACCTCCAGTACAATAGGGAAATCCATCCCTCAAAAGAGAGTGGAGAAAAATAACCAGAATAAAATGGGGTTAAGAGGTATAGCATTGATCTGGAATAGCATGCACAGTTGCGTTTTGGAATTTGTTAATTTGGATGAGACTTTTGTTGATGTCGGAACAAATTGCTGGCATAAGGCTGAACTGAAAAATCTATCCACATACAGCCAGCCCCAAAGTGAAAGATCTGATGGTAAAAATCTATAAAAAAGAAATCCAGCCACCTGCTATACTCCCTTGATTGACTCGCTGTCTGCTTTGAAATAGAGAAAGAGAAAAAAAAAAACACCATCTAGTCTTTCAGTTCCAATAAACTCCATTGTCTGGAGCTGTAATGATTTATTTTGACAGTTGTGAATGTTTGGTTGAATTTCAAAAGCAGTTGAAACACTTAGTTTATCAGTAGGTTGTCTATTCAGTACGATTGACAGTTTTAAGAGGTTATTAAAGAGTTATCTGTCCCAGTGTGAATAGAATAGAAGTTTGTTTATTTTTACCAACTGAATGACAACATAAATATTTTCAATGGGATTGTTTTTTTTTTAACTGTGCAGTATGAATGGCACTGTGTTTGACTGATAGTTCTATTGGATTGGTAGGGGTTTATTTTTTAAGCATATTGCATGCTATTACATGACTCCTGGGGCTATATAGTGGATACTGGGTGTGTGGCTATGGATGATATATGAGGGGCATGGAAGAAGCATGAAAGGGCATGTAGGAGGCATGGGGAATACGGGGGGCTTGAAGGTAGTATAATGATTCTGAGGAAGCATCGAGGATATGTGGGACATAGAGGGAGCATGAGGGTGGGTGAGGGGGTTGAGTAGGGTGAGTGGTGAATTTTATGGGGCATAAGAATGATGTGAAGAGCTGGTTCAATGCCCCAGAAAACCGAGGTGGGCCCTCCAAACTTGTGAGCCGCACTCCTCTCACTCTGCCTCAAGAGTTGGGGAAACCCAAGCCTACCTGCCTGCCCATATCTCAAGGAAACAAAAAATATAGTGGGCATGAGCAGAGGTGACAGGTTCATGTTTCAGAAATCAGGAAATTGCCCACTTGTATTTCAGGAGCCCAACACAAAAATCTAGACTTTTGTGTCTGATAGAGTTCCCAGCTGTGATAAAAATGCATTCCTAGAGGAATGACTTTCCCCACGCCCCAGCCATTAGCCAACCAAAACATCTATCCTTGTGACGTACTGCCGTCCTATGCCAACTAGAAAGCAAAAAGACTTATTACCCAATTGGATGATCCTTGACCATCAGCCAACAGCCATTTTTGTTTTCCCCATTTTCAATATTTTTTATATCTGGTAAAGAGAAATGATTAACAAAAATTACCAAAAAAAAAAAGCAATCTTCTCCAATGAGCCGATGATTTTTCTCCAGGGTTGCACAAAGCAGTGTCATTGAGATTGCTCTTCAACTCCCAGAGACTCAAGGTCAATCCTGCAAAGTGATAATATTATTGTGGGAGACAATCATAAATCTTTAATGAGGCATAAGATAGCCCAGCAGAGAATTCATTGTCGCCTTAACTGTGAATTCTAATTGCCTTGATTTTCTTCATAACCAAATATCCTTTCATGAAAGGACAGCATCAATTGTATTTTCCTATTGATAATGGATTCCACACTTGATGAGGAGAGGAATTAAGCTTTTCATTGCCCTGCATAAGTTCCCTGTAATAATCTGAATCATTACTGGTGCATCCCCCCTGTTATCAAAGAATATGGCTCCTTTCTGTCCTGTGTCTGTTGTCATATTTCCTCTTGTGTTTCTATCTCTATCTTTCACTTCTCTTTTTTGTATCTCTCCAACTCTTTACTTCTTTTCCTTTCTTTCTTTTTGCCTCACTCTATTTCTAACTGCTTATGCTTCTCTTATTTTTGGGAGGGTAATGGCGATGGGGTATGGCCTGGAAAGGAAATGAGCCACTATGGGCCGCAAGCTGCATTTTCTGGTGAGCATTGTGGAGAAAATGTGGCCCATAGCCCTTAAAACTGCCTTCGTATTTCTTCCTCCACCACTGCCCTGTCGCCACCCATTCCCTGTCCCCCACATTCTCACATACCCTTTTCAATAATTACCTTGGCATTTCCCTCAGCAGTGCTCAAAGATTAGGAGCTCAGGTTAGGAAGCAGATGGGACAGATAGAATGACAAGAAGTTATTGTGGTATTTTTGTTGAGAATGTCCTTTCTGTGATTGCATGTGTATACGTGCTCTTGAAGGTTAAGCTGTGAGGCTGAGGCTTTTCTGCGAAAGGGTCAAGTTTCAAAAGCTTTGGAGAATAGTTAATTTGTCCAGGAGGAAAATGCTATCAATGTGTTTCTTGAGTACTTGTTGAAAGCAGTTGCCTACTTGTTCAAGATGCAAGCAGAGTGATATCCTGAGCCAACCCTTCTTCCTCCTGCACATATTATTTATGATCTGATGATTAAACAGATCCCTTTTTCCTGTACTTCATGAACTTTGCTGGTTTCTGAAGGGGCCATGCCTTTATAATTGCAAAGTTTTAAAGCATGCAGCATGTGGCAATAGCTCGCAAGGCCTTGGCCGGGCCATATTGCAATTGACCACCTGATTTGCAAATGCAACTGGTCAAGGACCAGGATTTTCCCAGAATGGGATGAGTTCTGATGTTGGGGCCATATGCCGGTCCCGGCACCACACAGGTGGCCAGTGGGACCAAGGCAGCAGTCTTTCTAGCCAACTAACAAGCTGGTGCTCAGCCCACCATCCAATTAAAGACAATGGGCTGGCAGGGAGATGGTAGCTCTGCAGCCGTGGCAGTGTCATCCAGAGAGGTGGCAGCTTCTGAGGCTGCAAGGTGAACAAGAGAGTGCCTCCAGTTTGGGGCATCATCGCTAAGGGAGATAAATCATTTGTTCCTGTGCCAGGGCCAGGTGACAGCCCTAGGAGATTTCAGGGGAAACCCCTCTAGCAGCGACATTGGGATTGTGGTGGGGGTGGGGGGGGGAGGGGTGGGTGCAGCCTTTACAACTGAGACCCCCCCTCCTTGGGACATGGAGTTTCTGATGCGACGACCCCTCCACCCACCGCCCCCCCCACCCCCCCGTCAATATCCAATGCCCCAGGGATCCACCTACAAGGCCACTATTCAGCTGACAGCCTTCCCTAAGTCCTAAGTGGCAAATGCCTGCTCTGCCATGGGCAAAATGCCAACAAGCCAGGGAGATGGCTCTCAAATGGGATTTTTAGTCAGCTCAATTGACTGTTTGCCTTCGTTCATTGGGTGGCCGAGCCACTCTTGCTGCCAGTGTTAAAATAGCCTGACAGCAGGAATGCATCCTCCTGGTGTGGCTCCTCGGCACTTTCCGTTTTGCTTGTGGTGGGAAAGGTGGCAGACAAGCCACCCACGAGGAGCCCAGGGGCACTCTAACTGTGTAGGGAGGGTGCACGGCTGCGTGAGGATACTGCCAAATGAGCTCTAGCCACCCCTGAGTGGGCTCTTGAGCATTGATGTGATTTAATGTGACACACTAGCTGCATGTGAATGGAAGAAACTTTCCCTTTGATAAAATTGAAAGGAATGTTGTATGGGTTTTTCAAGCTGATATGAGTGCAGTCAATGTTTTGCAGCATCTCCTGGTGCTCATCCATTATATAAAAGGTGACTGCTCAATATCGTTATTTAGGAGAATTGGTAAATGGGCAAATTTAAAGTCAACATGAACAGATCATTGTTAACAAATCACTTGGAGCAGAAGCAAGTCGTTGGCTGTAAAAAAAAAAAGTAGCCACATCAGAGGATGGATAGTAATGGCTGGACCAAAGACAAGGAATTGGCTGTAAAATCAAAATTTGCTTCAGCTCAAGAACAGTGATGATAGGAATAGCCAAAATAAATGTTTGGTTGTAAAATCAAAACAGTATATCATAAAATAGATTATAATGACTGTAGCAGAAACAAACAGATGGATGTAAAATCAAAACCAGCTTTAATCATCACAAGATTGATGGTAATGAGTGTTGCAGAAAAAAATACTGGTTGTAAAAGGAAGCTGTCTGCAACAGAACATGGATACGTCCAATTTATTACCATGGTGCATCAGCAGTACAATAGAAAAACCATCAATGTGAAAATCAAGACATTCATTTGATAAAAGAACAGTAATATCTTACCCAAATATAATCTGGGAAAAAGATAAAGAAATTAAAATGACTAAATGAAATGTGTTTTAAATTAGGTGACCCGGAGGAATGCCCCAGATATCCGTGTAACAAGGAACGCAGTGGCCTACCGAAATTTAAAAACTTGGATGCACTTGATCCCACCAAGGTCACCATAATAATAGACTGAAAGGTGCAAAAAGTAAGTCCTTTTTTTCCAACTAGACAATTACCATAGCAAAATTTCAATAAAGGACACATACAAGATAGACACCCCAATTACCAGGTCAAAGCCGAGGAAAAGAATATTCATCAGAAAAATTAGCTATCACTACAAGTTTTATATTTTAGTTTTCTCTTACTATGTAAGTGTTCTGGGTAGAGGTTAATATACTTTCTTTCCTATGTAGGTGTATCTTTGGACTAGAATCACACTGTGGCAAAGAATGAACACTGAGTGCACTGAAGGGAACGTTGACCCTTTGAGAATGAATAAATAAACTGTTTATTTCTGTCACCCCTCCACTTTTTATTTCAGCCTGAGATATTAGGCAGTTTCTTGTTACATCTTCATAATTTTGTAAATTTCTATTTGTTTAGCTGAAGCTTCCACTTTTCTTATAAGGCATTTGATCTTTCCCCAAAACGTAGGGCAGAATTTTCTGGTTGGTGAGCAGGAGCAGGGCCCGCTCGCCAACACGTAAAGTGACACATGGCGACAACGGGAGGGTGCCCCGACATCACCCCGCGTCATTTAGATTTTCAGTTTGGCGGGCACAAAGTGGACTCGTCACATAAGGGGACATGTCTTTAATTTTTTTTTATTCAGCTTTTTAAAACTTAAACTAATCTCCCTGAGGCACCTCTGTGCCTCAGGGAGATTTCTGCACTCTTTCACGCATGTGCAAAATTGTTATTGGCCCGCCCAAGTAAAATGGCGGGTCGGACCCAATCAGGGGTGCTGATCGGTTTCGCACCCATCTCTGCCCGCCCCTGCACAACTCCCCCTATGAGGGGAAAATTCTCCCCATGATATCTTGAATAACCTTGGCTTTCAGTCTTAATACTTGTGGTAAAGTAGAGTACCATGTACCTTTAAGAGAATGCAAGTGGACTAACCACGTAACAGTCCTGACCAATCATTGTACTGCGTGGGGTACTGGTTAACTGTAAATCTAGTGCTGGAGGTGGTTGTGGGAGCATGCAAGGATTTAGTGTTCTGCCTTTTGTTGCAATAAACAATCAGTTTGTTCTTATGCTGGTCTCTCTCCATTATTGATAGTGAGCATCAACTAACAAGCGTATGTCAAGGTGTGCAATTCGAGTTTACTCGACTAGTGAACTCATACATTCAAGACATAAAATTGGCGACGAGGATTAAAATAGCAAAATTGCAAGACCCCTGAGTGAGAATCCACAAGAAGGGTGAGCAAAATATTGGAAAGAGAATACGTACTGATACTGTCAAAGAGACAGCAATCAGAGCAGAAAGCGCTGCTACAGTCTTAAATTTGAGGGAAAAAAACCCTATAGCATCGCGATTGTGGGGATCCCGCCAAAACTCAAAAAGAGCGTGAAACATAGCACAGAAAATCCGTCAGCTACAGAGACAGAATTTTAAAAAGAGGTGATTGTTTTTAAAGCGGCAATACATTTAAAAGAGGTACATGCAAGAAAAATGGCTATGGACAGAAAATTATAAGAGACCCCAGAGAGGCAACTCTGCAGAAGGCAAAACACGAATCGATCAATGGCAGTCAAGAAAGCTGCAGTAAGCCAAGCACCTGAATTTGTTATTAACTGGGAAGCCATCGGAACCACAGTCCCCTTGCAGTCATTCATGATGCCACAGTTCGGGCATGTCGGTCCATTCAACCCCTTTTCAGATGACTGGTCTCAGTATGTCGAATGCCTAGCATTCTTTTTTACCACTAATGACATCGCAGGGCAGGAAAGGAAGAGGACAATTCTTTAGTCCACATGCAGGAGCAAAACGTACAGGCTGACCCACAGCCTCACATCACCTAATATGCCCGAATCAAAGGCTATGGATGAGTTAATAAAAATTGTACAAAACCACTTGAGAGCAAAGCCCTCAGTTACTATGCAGCACTTCAAGTTCAATTCAAGGAACAGGCTTCCAGGGGAGACAATAGCTGACTATGTTGCCATTTTTAAGGTATCAGCTGAACATTGCAAATTCAGAATGTCCATTAGTGAGATATTGAGAAACTGACTGATTTGTGGGATTGGAGATGATACTATTCAAAGTCTAGATTAACTTCCTAGCCAAAATTAATCTAGACTTCAATAAGGCATTAGAATTAACCACAGCCATGGAGAGTATTGTTAGAAATTCGGAAGCTATAAGAGATACACAAAATGGCGCCGTCCATCTGGTCAGGTGGGACAAACCAGCAACAAAAGGTGCAAAAACATCAGACCCCACAGAAAGGTAGGAAATGCCCCCTATGTGCAGATCAGTAAAACAAAAACAGCAGTACCACAGTGATAACCCACAAAATGAATCAGGGAAATGCATCCAGGCATTCAGTGGGCAATCAACAATTCAAAAAAAGTCAAATGCTTTTTCACATAATGCGGCAGTGAGGAGATAGGCTGAGGCAGCACTTTAAAGACAAAGGGTGGAATCGTGAGATATGTCTCATGGAAGAAACAGAAGAAATAGAACCAGACATCCATTCATTATATAACCTGAAAATGGGCAGAATCGAGGCGATCCAAGTAGTCATTATAGTCAATGAATAACGGATAACCCGTTAAGATGGAAGTTAATACTGGAGCATCATTGTCCGTCATTGGAGAACAGACATTCAGGTATTTGAAAAAAGCAACCCATCCTTTAAGATTGGAAGTTTCGGATAGTAAACTGAGAACATACATGGGTGAAGAAATAAGACCGAAAAGGGTTTGTCAAGTCAAGGTGCAGCATGAGGAACAGTCTGAAAAATTACCCCTATTTGTAATGTCAGGCAGGGAACTAAGTTTCCTCAGAAGGAATTGGCTGGGAGAGATAAATCTTGAGGGCCTGCTAAGTTCCCAATTCGAAACCAGAATTATTACCGCAGAAAAAAATAAGTGTGCAAAGATCCAATGGGAGAACTGTTACACTGGGACAGAGTTCAAGCTGAAGTCAGCATCTTTCACTAAGAAAAACAAAACATATTAAAGGACTTTTGTGTGCAACAAAATTCAACCAGCTCCCATTTGTGCCACTGAGAAGATAGGAAAATGAAAAGGAAGAGTTGAACCTGTCTCTGGCCAAGTTAAGGAACAAATTTGCTGAGAAGGAGCAACGATATGAGATTCTCCAGGAAACTATTAATGAGAATAGGAAAGAATTGGAAGAGCTGAAGCAGCAGCTGTGTAATAGTCCTGAATTTTTAAAACTAGAAGACCCCGAGTTCTCAGAAGAGCTGCCAGAAAGACCAATTATTGAGCTCACTCATGTTCAGCTCACGTTTGAGTCTAGTCCAGCCAATAGCAAAATTAAAGAGAAGAACGAGGTACAGATCAGTGCTACCAAGAAAAAGCCACGTAGGAAGAAAAAGAAGAATTATTGAGAATCCTTTGAAAGAAAAACATTTTTTTTCTCTCTGTGTTGCTTTGTGCTTGTCGCCCTTTATCAGTTTCAGCTTGGAGAGGAGGGGCAGCAGGAGTGAATATGACTGAACCCAGAAGATGGTGAAATCATCCACTGAGGAACCTAGTGAACAATGGTCCCATGAGAAGGAGGTCTCGGAAAAATCAGCTGAGGTTGCTGAACTGCGATGCTCAACACATCCGAGAAAGCATCTCAGAGATTGATTTGTAAATAGCTATTAGTGTAAATAGTTTACATGTTATTAAGTTTGTCAACTGTATTTTTTAAGTAAAAGAAGAGGGAAGTGGTAAAGTAGGGTACTATGTACCTTTAAAAGAATGCAAGTGGACTACCCATGTGACAGTACTGAGCAATCACTTTACAGTGCGGGCTACTGATTTACTGTAAGTCTAGAGCTGGAGGGGGTTGTGGCAGCACACAAGGATTTAGTACTCTGTCTTCTGTTGCAATAAACAATCACAGTTTGTTCATATGTCGGTCTCCGTTATTGATAGCGAGTATCAACTAACAAGTATATATGAAGGCGTGCAATTCGAGTTTACTCAACTAGTGAACTCATAAATTCAAGACATAAAAATACTCTTACAAGAAAACAGCATTCACAACTCCAAACTGTAGGGGTAAAGTAAATTTGAACCTAATATCCCATTATATGGCATGTTGGAACAGTGAAAGCATACTCAAGCTTGAGTCCACTAACTTAAGGACAGGAGCACAGCAAACAGGGATAAGGTTTAGTGATGGAATAGGTCATTCAACATACAGACCCAAGACTCTGGTACCGAGAATGCTTGCATAATGAGAAAAAAATGAATAGATTCAGGCTGTGTGCCAACTTCTGTCCTCCACTGGAGACACCAGTTCACCCAGCTGTGCAATGGTTGCTGGACCATTTTGTGTGCTAGCTCTCAGTGTATGCCAGTGTTGTGATAATAGCTGACAGGGTCTTTTGAAGACGGAAGGACATGGAAGGCTTTGAAGAGTGATTAAATTGAATAGAATTATGTCTGGTTGCAGCAACACAGACTTTACAATGTCTGGCTGTTGTTCCAATTTTTATGAACATGAACAATAATCATTTTTATTTTCACTTAAATTAATGGATATGATTGAGAGTAAAATCAATCTTCTATTTTACAAGGCTGGTGACTAAGTAAATAAAACTGAGAACTTTACAAAGTGTATTATGAGCTGCACAATATGCAAACATAATGGCATCTGCATCATAAATAATGATATATATTTTTAATAATTCTTTTACCTTTTGTAATAGGCTGTTATTGAAATCAATTGGAAAAGTCCCAGCTAAATCTTTATGTAATAGCCAATTTGAACAAAGTGCAAGCTGTGACAGCTGGTGATAATGTAAATAAAGTAAATCGACAGAAATGGTAGCCCATATCATAAATTATAATCCGGTGCCTTTTGTTTATATTTCTATTATTTTGTCCCACTGTCATTTATTATTAATGCCATTTTCATATCAGCATTACAATAGGGCTATGGAAGTTCAAAGCAAAGAAGGAAACTCCTTGTTCCACTGTGTTTCTGTTTGCTGATTGCTGGAGAAATCCAGAATAAAATCTTCTGCTCTCTTCTCTCCCCATGACCCTGTATCGTCCTCTATTTTAAATGTATATTAACAATTCCTTTCAACAATACAATAGTTTCTACCTCCATGATTCTCTGTAGGCGATCCCATAGTCTAACATATTTTTGAGTAAAGAAATTTCTCTTTTTACCTTTCTTGCCACTCTCAGTGGCAAGTTTGGATTGATGACCCCTCACCACTGATGCCCCAACAAAAGAAATATTCATCCTATCAGGTTTTTAAAAATGCTACTTAATCATGTCTGGTCCAATAGGTGCAGTATCTAAATGTTTGCTTTAGAATTATAGCCTCCCATCCTTGGTATCATCTTGATGACTTAAAGCTCTTTCTTTCATGAAAGATTTAAAACTGCATATAATACTCCAACTATGGCCTAGTTAATGGTTGGAATTTTCCGGCCCCGCAATGGCAGGACCCAAAGCAGGGGATGTGGTGGTCGAGCCAAAACTCCATTGAGTTTCGGTAGGACTAGGCGATCTCAGCAATGGGTGGAGCCAGAAAATCCCACCAAATGTTTTGCACTAATTTACCACTGCATCTCTGTAGTGGTACCCTACTTACTGTAATATAATTGAGTATGTTCGACTAAATCCCATTGAGAGTTATCCGTAACAGCCTATGACGTTATGGAAGGAAGTGGCATAGGCTCCTGTGATCCAGGACTCAGGGAGAGTAAGTGTGGTCAGAAGCTAGTGTAAATGGGATGTTCTCATAACTGTAAATGTTACAATGAAGTTAGAGTGTTTTACAGTGACAGGTCTTTGAGAATTTATTGGAACTATTCCAACCCAACAACACAATAACATATGGTGACAGCAGTAAAAAAGATGGCAAGAGAAAAATCTCTACCTCTACAGGAGTACTTTAAGACAGTCTCAGGCTTAAATTAGGCTATCGCATGGCCAAAATGATACAGGAGATTTGCTCTATTTCACACAGCATTAGGTGTTGCAGCAAAACCAGACTGTGAGCAGGTCAGTACACTTTTGTACGCAATGGGCGTATTGTGCTGACAACATCCTAGTTACCCTGGAGATCAATGAGTATAAATGTGTGATGGTCATATGTGCTGAGGTCATTCCTTCATTGAAGAAATACTTCAACCTTCACAAGGTTGTGGAACATGCAAAATTCAATAAATGTGCCAAGAGACACATTTATTAATGATTTGTATAGATCACCAGAAGATTGAGAGTACAGTAGTCTGAAAGAGGAGCTACTTTGCAACTGAATAGTTGCTGGATGATGGATGATACATTATCAGATAACTTGCAGCCCCAAGAAGGCTTGATGCTCACAAAGATGATTGAATTAAGTAGCAAGGCTGAGATCAGGAGACAAAACCTATCAGTAGCCAGAGGAGAGAAAGAAACAGCACAAATCCCAAAGTAACAAATAGAGTCGAGTTCATCAGACATAGAAAAGGGAAAATAGAGCAAAGGAGATACATAAACCATGAAAAACAATTAATGGCGGCAGCCCTGACTAGCTGTTGCTGCTGAGGCAGAGAAAGACACAGGCTCAGGAATCGTCTTGCTAAAGGCATGCAATGCCATTGGTGGAAAAGTACAGGGCATATCTCAGTAGGAAAAATGTGCAGAACACTCAAAAAGAAAAACTTTTAAAAGAAAACAGAGTTCATGAAGCTGAAGATTCACAAGGCATTGAGATACCCTTCTTAGGAGAGATTAAAAAAATTAAGTGGAAACTATTGGAATGCAAAGATCCTGGTAGAAGATCACAAGACACATTTTAACCTAGCTACTGGAGCAGCAGTTTCAACTCTTAGAGACGCTGAACCATGGTTAAACAATAAAGTTCTTCAATCATCCTGCAAAGAACTACACGGACCAGGAAGAACAGAGCTGAAGGTTCTGAGAGAACTAACAGCTATTTCAAAGCCCAGAGATAAAATAATTACTGAAGTACTGTATGTAATTCAAGATCAGAGTTGTTTGCTGTTAAGTAGAAAGACATGTACAGAAATGAACCTAATTCGTAGAATAGAAGAAATAAAGAATAGTGAAGGTCAAGCAGGAGACTTCAGAGGAGAATTCCCAAAGTTCTTTACAGGATTGTAAAAGCTACGAACAACGTATTGCATAACACTAAGCCCCGAAGCCAAACAAATATGCTTACATACACCAAGGCAGATTTTACGCCCACTACTTCCAAAGGTAAAGAAAAAGATTGACTCTATGATAAGACAAGGAGTCATTTTACCTGTAAAAGAGCCAATGAATTAGTGCTCAGAGATTGCACATGTTCTGAAGCCAAATTCTTCCAGGAAAAATCAACCTGCTTGATTGGCATCACATGCACAAACATTCACTCCCTCTACCACCGACACACAGTAGCAGCGGTGTGTGCCGTCTACAAGATGCACTGCAGGAATTCACCAAGGCTCCTTCAACAACACCTTCCAAACCCATGACCAATGCCATCTGGAAGGACAAGGGCAGCAGATAGATGGGAACACCACCACCTGGAAGTTCCCCTCCAAGTTACTCACCATCCTGAGTTGGAAATATTTGCTGTTCCTTCACTGTTGCTGGGTCAAAATCCTGGAACATCCTTCCCAACAGCACTGTGGGTGTAACTATACCACATGGACTGCAACGGTTCAAGAAGGCAGCTCACCATCACCTTCTCAAGGGGGATTAGGGATGGACAATAAATGTTGGTCCAGCCAGCAAAGCCCACATCCCGTGAATGAATAAAAGAAATGAATCACCCAATCTGAGGTTTCACTAATTGTTCCTGCTTGCAGGCCTTCAAGAAGATTCTCTTAAATTTTAGTTTTTAGATGCAAGGACACTTTTACCTTTTAATCAATAAAATGTTTAAACATTAAAATCAGCATTTACTAAGAAATTGATGATTGTATATCAACGCAACTAATAATTTGCTCTGTCTAGTTTTTTTAATCAAAATCAGTTACTTCAAATCAAGTTACTCACAGATGATGAACTAGACACTTTTGAGTAAAAATGATTATTTTTTTGTAATAAGCCAATTTACAATGGCATAAATAAAACTGCACCAGGTTATCACTCTTAAATGGCTAACGGATTATTTTTAATGCAAATACATTCCACAGTTTTGAATAGTGTTTTCCCCAGTTTTCCAATGCACTTCTCTCCTGAGGGAACTAATCTACGTTGGGGTGTAGCTCAATAGCCTCCAGCATCTTTCTAGATTGTCCATTTTTCATCTCTATGATAGTCTATTTCAATGTGGGAGACCTGACAGCTGATCATGCTCCTGTCCTCTCTAAAGACCTATGACTAGTATCATGAGCATGAGTCACATGCTTGCTATTAGATGTGTGCATCAGAGCTGATTTATCCCTTTGAAGTGCAGGGATGCTAAAGCCTACATTAGTGTTCTGGTGCTATCCTGCTGAGATCAGTCAAATTACAGATCCAGGGTTAAACCTGGAGTCTTCCTGATCTATAAGGATCAAAATAACAGCATGTGGTCGAGTGCACTGAGCCACCTGGGAATCTCTTCAAAATGTCGCCTATTAAATGTGATTTGAAATTGAAATTTAGGAGGTTATTTGAAACCAATTACAAATTAATATAAATTTGTTCGCAACTTTGCTTATTTTTTCTTAGTTTAATTAACCCTTTATGCTGCATTTTCTAATCTTTAAATTCTTCTTTATTGTCTTGTTGACAATACCTGTCTTTATTTTCTTTTTCGAAAGCCTTACATGCACAGAGACTTTTTCAGAAGTCAATTAGTGACATCATCCAGATAATTCCTACATTTTAAACATTGCCCTGACCAGGTTAATGATGTTTTTGAGCACAGCTTTCAAGTGAAAAGCTATCCATCTTACTATTTGTGTATAACCAGTGACTTAAGCAATAAATCACCCTCAGTTCTGGACCTATTTGCTTTGTGACATTGCTTATAATGTACTTAAGAGACATTTTCTATTCTTAGAATTAAACTGGAAAATAAGTTCTTGTCTTTCTCTGTTTATTCGTCATCACATAATTTTGAACATTCAATTGGACAATGTTGTTGTAGACTGACATTTTCTATTCTGTTAAAAAAATTGGTCTCAAAGAATTAAAGTTTTAATTATAGACATTGTGCATCATGCACTGGATTGCTGTGACACCTGACCTTTAATTCATATACTTTGAGCATTTATGACCTCTATCCTTCTAAAAAGATAATGAGAATATTGCTTTTGCACTTATATATTTTGTTATATAAAGTAACTAACCTATAATTATCTATATGATTCTGTACAATGTTAATATGAAGGTTAAGGCATGTATGAATTGAAACTACGATCAGGGTTTTGGTGGTGGTTGAAGTTTTTATTAGCATAACAGAAAAGAAAAACCCTTAATTGCTATGATTCTAATCATTAGTGGACCTGCAGATACAATAGGTATTTTGGTGATATGTTACAACCACACATGAAGTAACCTCAAAACTGTGAATATATTCAAGGATTGAAGGGTTCTCAAAATTCCCACATTTTTCATATCATCAACAAGGATATGACTTTTGGATTTTAATGGCAGAGGCCCCAACAGCTGAGTTAAGTGTAGAACCCTGCAGTCCATGAATGCCTGGGACTGGACAGGCCCGGGCTTGTTGAGTGCAGTGCGGATTGTTGCCTGGAACCAGCCAACGAGAGGAGACAGAATATGCATTCTTCCCTTTAAAACAATCAATCCAGAGAAAGACTTCATCTTACATGAAACTAAAGCCCATCAAAATCTTGCGTAAATAATCGCTACTCACTACTGATGCAGGAAGGCAGCAATCAAGGCAATTATGCGAACCCATCAATACTCCACATATACAATGGCTTTCAGTTCAAGACTAGTAATGGGGGCAGGAAAGGAAGACAACAATAAACATCAAGCGAGCTCATTAAAAACAACGAGACAACAATCACCTGAAGAAGCCCAAATCAGACAAAGAACTAAACTTGATTTGGTTTCAGATAAGAAATTTGGAAAAAAAAAACAATATAACTGGGCCACCAGTTATGAAGGTGAAGCTGACACAGGAGGTTGGGGCAGTTTTGGAATGGTTGAAGTCGAGTTTAAGCAGGTAGAGGGAGCTGAACCAAGCAGAGGGAGGAGATCTGGAGTTTTGCAGGCCCACAGGCAACATCACGGCAAGGGGCATGGGGTGGCAGGCTCAACTGAAGACAAGGTCACAACTGCAGACCTCCATGAAGATCGACCACCCACAACCGCGCCCTCCACCCAACCGAAGAACTTTTGCAGATTCCACGGACCAGGACCACGTGGAGATGGCAGGCCCCAGAGGACACAAAGAACATACCCCAAGACTGCAACCGGCTTACCTGGCTGGATTTCGAACTGTCAAGGAACCTTGGTTGGTGAGCTTGATCCCTGACCTCTCCTAGTTCAATTTAGTTAGGTTTTGGGGGTGGGACAAGGGTAAGGGGATTAGTAGCGTGATTTTCCCTCGTTATGCCGTGTGTTCCCCATTCATAACTAAGTGTACTTTGTACGTCTGTATAATCTCAGTGTAATCCTAAAGTTATAAATTCACTTGTGACTTCAATAAACCCAGTTTGTTTTTTCTTGCACCAAAACCAGTTGTCTGCTGCACTTTGTCACAACTCCCAAATAAGTCCAAGGTATAGAACCCAGGGAGTGGGAGCGATTCGGACCACTCAGATGTGAGGTGAAGCTGACACACACCACCAACCCCTCCAGGATCAACGTGGAAGAGACTGTGGAACTGAAGAGTAGCTGAGTTTGCTAAAACCTCAGTTATGGCTTGGCACCTAAATATGTACAGAACAATCTTAAGATTGGTGAGCGTAGCATATAGACTTTATTAGTGCTGGGACATGAACTATCAGTCCTTAGAGCATGAAATATGTCAAAGGCACATGATGGGAATCATGGGTGTGGCCCAGAATTTTCTGGAATGCACTAATGCTTACTTACTTTTGCTTTTACCCCAATCATGCCAACGAGAGCCTACCTCAAAATTTCCTGACAATCATAAGAACAGTGGGGTAAAGCAGGGGGTGACAGATCAAGGGGAGAACGCGGAGGGGAGCTCACAACTTGGGATGGGGTTGGGTGGGTGCCTATAATGGAAAAGGAAGCCCACCTCCCTTACCTGCCGCCAGTTCACCAGGATTCACCTGGTGGGATGGATGCTTGACATTGGCCTCTCCAACTGGGGGGTTAAATCCCAGTGGTGGCATGAGGGGGCCCTTAAATGGCCAGTAATTGGCCACTTAAGGGCTTCAATTGGCCAACAGGTAAGTGCGCAAGCTGTCACCTGGCAAAATCG
This sequence comes from Carcharodon carcharias, assembly GCF_017639515.1. Taxonomy (NCBI): domain Eukaryota; kingdom Metazoa; phylum Chordata; class Chondrichthyes; order Lamniformes; family Lamnidae; genus Carcharodon; species Carcharodon carcharias. Next base: position 141,201,935 of record NC_054477.1, read on the forward strand.
TATGCAAACAGAAGGTACAGTGCTGCTCTGCCAAGGCTCCTAAGTTTACAAATTCTGTCAAATTATGAATTTGCATGAAACTTGAACCATAACTTCTCTTCAGGCAACACACACAATTTCCAGTGCAATTTGTCCCCAAAGCAGAAACTACTCCCAACGCGTTTAAGAGAATTACAAGTGCGGACGCTTCTTCTCTTTTCAGGTAGCAGATTCTGATGTTTTCAAAAAAGCATTTTTATATATGGAAAATATGGAACAGGTCTCAGTAATGTGAAATATATAAAACCAATTCCACTAAGAAATCACTGTAAAATATCAACAGTGGCGACTTTGAGACATGTGTTATTCTGACTCTTAGGTTCCATCTACATATTGCTGGTCAACTGCTCAACCCAATGAAGGAAAGGAAGGTGGTGAATAAAGGTGGAGTCATGAGCACCAGTAGAATATAAAACTGATTAAAAGAGAAGTTGAAACATGGGGTGAAGCAAAACTTCTCTTCTTGACAAATCTAAGATGGGACCATTCAGCTTCAAATTTCAGCTAGTAAGAGAGTTTTTCACTCACCCATTCACCTGCGACCTACTGAGGATTACAATTAACTTTTTAATCCCTGCTCTTACTGCGTCCAAATCCTCTGACATAACAGTGGCATTGCAATAGAATGTTTACAAAGCTTGCAGACTTCACCATATTCTAGTAATCTGACTCCACAATTTAGGATAGTATTAGGATCAGAACCTCATGTTTTTCCCCTTGCCTCAGCCAGCTTACCTGGCTGGATTTCGAACTGTCAAGGAACCTTGGTTGGTGAGCTTGATCCCTGACCTCTCCTAGTTCAATTTAGTTAGGTTTTGGGGGTGGGACAATGGTAAGGGGATATTTGCCATATTAACATGTTGATTTTTTTAATATATAGAACTGTTTTCAAGTTAAGGAACTATTGAATATTTTCTGTTGTACTTTAATTCATTTTAAAATAAATGACATTTAATTCAATCAAAATGAGTTGTCCCTCATAGCTATCTTGCAGTTGAATTGAGAATAATGAAAAATTAAACGCATAAACTTCGCTCTCCTGGCAGCAAAAATATACAGAACAAGAGATGGGCTATTTGGGAGTGGGAGCAGTGACCTGTCTGCACATTGCAGGAAGATGATGCAATGGGAGCTCACCCTGTTAAAGATAAAGTGTGATAAGTCATTTAATTTCTTGTACTGCTCACTACCATTACCATTTAATCATGAAAGTACATTGATCTGTATCAGTCATTTGGGTGGGAATACTTAGTTGCACAGGTCAGCACCATCTTGACAGGCAGTTGCCTCAACTGTGCTGCCAGCAAGGTTTTCATATATTGATTCTCTATTCTCTTGAATCCAAAAGTCTCCTGTAAATTGGAGCCGAGATTTCAATACCACAGTTGCAACACTGACAAACAAAACTGCATCTGTTACAGCGTAACTTTTCTAATTGTGCATGGCGACAAGGAACATGGTCTGCCTAAAGCATGTACTGGAAAGTTTCAGGCAGCGCTTTCAAACTTCTGGTATTCATTGTCAAGAAGAGCGATTCCTGGTTGTGACATCATGTCAGAAAATAGCCCCCGATGGCATCATAAATGCATTCATGAAGACTTCCTCCATGCACTATTTGTAACAAGACCAGAAGCACGTTCCTTTCAAACATGCTTACAATTTTGTTGGAAATAACAAGACTGCCTTCACAAATGCATTTACAATTCAGGTCCACAAAATGACCAGAGGATATGCATTCCCACATGACATAATGGTTGTATCTGTGCAGGAGTGATCAATTGATTGTAAAAAGGACAGGGTTTGAAATGAAATCTCAGTGCAATTTTTGTTGTGTCTCAGAGACTGGATCAAAATTCCATTGCTGAGCAGAAAGCATTCTCCTGGAACCCAAGCCACTGTTGAAGATAACAAGCAGTTAAAGCAGACATAGGAACACTGAAGTAAGCCATTCAACTCTCCGACCATGTTCATCGTTCAATTAGATTGAGACTGATTTGCACTTCAAAACCACTTTTGCTTCACATTCCTTGATGCCCTTACATCACAAGATGATTGATCTCAGTCTTTCAAACTTCAATTAGTTTAGCATCCACAGATTTTTGGGGGAATGAGAGTTTCAGAATTCCACTACCCTTTGTGTGAAAAGTGCTTCTAAATCTCCAAGGGCAAAACACCTTTCCTGAGCTTTAGCGCTTGAAACTGAACAGAAGCCAAATGCAGAAATACACATCGCAGCAATTATTTTACTTTAATAATGGTTTTCTTTTGAATGCAAGCTCAATCTTTCTAACCTATTAAAGTGCGGCTGTGCAATACTATTGACAGATCTGTTAATAGGCTGAGTGAAGTTTCTCCATCCTACTAGAGATGATAGTCTATTTGTTATATTACCTATGTTGAAAAATGCAGTGAGTAGTAGTGTAGATTCTCTTTTGAGATGGATTATTTTGAATGTCATTTTCTAATTCCATGTGTTAGACTCTTCGATGTCGGCTTGCAAATATACAGTGAGGTGCTATAAGGTGAATTAGATAACCGCTATCCAGAAGCAATCTACAACATGCTAATTAAGGGTGTCAAAATATGCAACACATTTAGTAATGAATATATAGCATTAATATCAGCAGTTAATTTGTGCAACATTTTTAAAAGAATTCAGATGTTGATGAAGCACCTTCTTAGGCAGTGCAGAACCAAGGAGTTTGATTAATTTATTACACATCTAATTCTGGAACTCTGCAGTGGCAACCAATATTAATATTAAGATTAATATTAACATTAATCAATGTCAAAACTCAGTTTTATCTTTTACATATTTCAGGTCATTGAGCTGAAATAAATAGATCAGACAAAAAGTTCCTCATTTTCTTGCTGATGGTGTGACAACTTTGGACCAGAAGCAATGCAGTAAAGAACCTTTGAAACTTCCTTAAAATGTCTGTGGAATCTGTCATCTTTTTAAGAAAGTTTGAAAAGGACTTTTAAGAGTTTGTATAAGTTGTAAAGAAATGAATTGCAATTTTCTTGGATAATAAGAAATGCTGGTCCATTTAACTGGGTGATCCTTGACCTGGGAGCAGTATCAACAGGAAGGGAATTTAGACTCGGAGCCATGTGGTTGGCAGACACAAAGGCGAGCTGTAGACAGAAAGGAGAGAGGAGCTGAATAGTGAAGTTGATCTGTGCACAAATACAGACACAAAAAAAATGTAGACAAGACAGAAAGACCAAATTCTTGTGAGGAGAGGAAGCAAATCTCTTTCAGGAAATCATCAGAAAAAAAAGACAGGAGCTCTTGAAAGCAATGTGAGATAGCTAAAAAGGTCTGAAGCCTGGAAGGCTGTATGATCAACTCGGAAATGCTAAAGAGCTAGATTTCTTTTCTCAGAAGTGGCCAATCATAAACCAGGTTGGTCAGTTGAAAAGGAGCTCTGGAAAGCTACACCATCAGGAGCTCTTTTTAAAATTTATCTATTCATTCATGGGTTGTGGGTGTTGTTGTGTTTTTATAATAATATAAAGGCATCAATCATTCATAAGGGCTGGTGGAAACACATTTATTAAGATTAGGCACATGAGTGCATGTATACATGGATAGAAAGCTTTAAAGCATCAGCAGCAGGGCTGTGTGTAATGGCCAGGATTTTGCAGTTGGCATGTGGGGGGCGGGCCCAACATGCCGGCACTTGAAATGGCATGTGATGGCGTCAGGCAAGCGTCCCAAAGTCATTGCACTGTCTCACGATGTTTTGTTGATTGGGCATGCACCAGGGTCAACTGCGTGCCCACCAATAATTGATAGGCCTATTAAGGCCATTAACGAATTAATTAATGTCAAGTTAACACTGCTCGTTAAACCTTATGGTTGGTGGGCAGGTTAGAAAGCCAAGTGGCCGTTACATTTTTTAGGAAACGTCATCCACGAGCGGGATGAGGTTTCCTAAAGCTTTTATGAATTAAACAAAAGTTTTCCTGAAAAATGAAAACATCTCCCATCTCGTGTGACACAGTCATGTGAGGGGACGTGTTTCATGAAATTTTTATTGATTTTATTTGTTATTTTCAAAAGCGCTTCAATATCCCTGAGGCAGCTCCGTGTCTCAGAGAGATTGAAGTGCCCTTTTGCGCGCATGCTCTTTGGCCTGTCTGCGTAAAATGTCGGTGTGGAGCCGATCGCAGGCGGCGGTCGGCTCTGTGACCCCTCCCGCTGAGACCGCCCGACACGGGAAAAATTCAGGCCACTGTGTTTTGCTCCAGGCCGAAGTGAAACTGAGGTGGGATCACATGAAACACTTCCCTTCCAATCATCGCATGCTGCTGCCCCTTAAAGGTATATTACAACACCCCTATTTCTTTTTAATGATATTCCAAAAAAGTTTAACTATTTACAATAAATGCTCATGTTTCGTTCCATTACATAAACAAATAGAACTGATGAATATTTGAGTCTCTAAAGCATAGAGATGATCTGCTGGTACATCCAGATCTTATAATGGTAACCCTGTCTTCAGGTGTCTTTAATTTCTCACAGTGATGTGTGGGAATGTCATTTTTGGATGTTGTTCATGGTTGCGTTTTGGACTTTTCCTAGATGCAATAGGACTGTACAGTGGTTGAGGAGCTGGAATGGATCTGATTTGTCCTTGGTTATGTCTCACCATTGCGCCCTTATATGTAACAACTTCATAGGACCTCAGTTCCAAACAAATCCTTGTCACCTCAACTGTTTGCCAACCACCTTTTGTGGGCTCCTGGATGTGAACATATTGTCCCAACTATTTACTTGGCAATTTTGTACCCTTATTTTTATCGTGTACGTTGGTCATCTTCTCTTATAGTTTTAAAAATTGCTCTCTAGTTCTTGAGAATGGGTAATAGTAGATAAATTGGTAGGCACTGGTCTGTTGAACATGAATTCTGCTGGTGAGATGTAACATTGCAATGTGCAGATCTTGCTTGGTCTGTCTCCATTTGAGAATTAGGGATTTCGCCATGCAAATCATTCATTAAGTCGAATAATGGGGTCCTTGTCAAAGTAGTTAACGATGACGATTAACTCAGTGCCATGGACGTGAAAGGGGTTGGATGTGATTTTGGACCAACAATGGGTATGAACTTCAAATTGAGTCAGTGGTGCTTTTTGCTGACTTAACATAAGCTCTTGACATACCTTGCACTTCTTGGTGACAACTTCAATGTCATTGTTCATACCCGGCCAGTAGACTGTCTATCTTAAGTCTTCTTGTCCAATCTATGCCTATTTGTGAGTGATGAAAATATTAAAGAATATCAGGTTGCAAATATTCTGGTATGATGATCTGCCTGCCTTTAAAAATGACTCCCCTGGAGATGCCTAGATCATCCCGATGAGGCCAGAATGGTCTCAAGTGTTTGTGGACATGCTGAATTGAATCAGGCCATCCTTTAATGATGGTTTTCCACAATTTCTGTAGTGTGGAACCTTTTGCCATTTCTTCTCGTAGCTTCTGGCATTTGCATTGCACCACAGCAGCTGGTGGAATTTAAATTCAATTAATAAAAATCTAGAATTAAAAGCTAGTCTTAGTAATAATGTCCATGCAATTATTGTTGATTGCCATAAAAAAACCTATCAGGTTTAGTTAATGTCCTTTAGGGAAGGAAATCTGCTTTTCTTACCTGGTCTGGCGTACATGTGACTCTGGACCCACAGCAATGTGGTTGACTTAAGCACCCTTTGAAATGGTCTAGCAAGCTACTCAGTTGTATCAAACTGTTGCATAGTCTAAAAGGAATGACTCACTCCTGAACACCACTCTCAGAATCTAGAGAGTGACTTTTAAAACTACACAAGAAGATGACAAACATTCACGATAAAAATTCAGGTACAGAATCACCAAGTTTAGAGTTGGGACAGCAAGTTCACATTCAGGATCCCACAGAAGGTACATGGAAACCAGCTGAGGTAGCATGGATTTGTTCAGAACCAAGGGTCCTCTGAAGTCATTACACATAAAGGCATAATACTGAGGCATATACAAAGACAAACCAGATCCAGTGCAGCTCCTCAACCACAGTACATCCTATTGCATCTAGGAGAAGATCATAAATGTAACCAGGGACAGCATCCAAGAATGACAGGCCCACAGATCACTGTGAGAAATTAAAGAAACCTCCAGACAAGGTTACCATCACAAAATCGGGGCATACCAGTAGATTACCATTGTGGTTTAGTGACTCATAGATTCACCAGTTCTATGCACCTATGTAATGGTAACTAAAAATGAACATGTATTGTAAATAGTTATACTTCTTTTCAAAGGGGGAAATGTTTTAAAAAGAAAGGGGGATATTGTAATATGCCATTAATGGATGCCAGCATAAACATCACTAGAAGGGAAATATGTCATGTGATCCAATCTTAGTTTCACTTTTGTTTGGAGCAAAGCACACACACACAGCTCTGATGACTTCAGGCTTTAAACCTATCTATAATTGTTCTCATGTCCCTAGCCTTAATAAATGAACCCACAATGTGTTTACCCAATCACTTATGAGTGATTAGTGCCTTGTGTCTTGTACAGTCAAGAATTCCAAGGTATTATATCAGTATAATAATACAAAACTGTTCAGCTACGTATTTCTACATTTGTGAGGGGACTGATTGGGGGTGTTTGCGGTCCTGTAAGGCTTACATTTGTTGTATTGATTATTTAAAGTGAAATATACCATTTTATTTGAAGTATCATTCTCATATATTTATGTTTAATTTACATTGGTTTTGCTTTGTCTTAAAGAAAATGTTGCAAAAACATCCACCATTTTCAACATTCACTCCCTCCAACTTTTGTTGACATGGCAGCAGTGTGCACCATATGCAAATTGCACTGCAGTAACTCACCAAGGTACCTTCGACAGCAACTTTCAAACCCATGGCCTCTACCACCTAAAAGGACAAGGGCAACAGATGCATGGGAACACCGCCACCTGCAAGTTCCCCTCCAAGTCACACCCCATCCTGACTTGGAGCTTTATTGCCGTTCCTTCACTGTCACTGGGTCAAAAGCCTGGAACTCCTTCCGTAACAGCACAGTGAGTGTACCTACACCACATGGATTGCAGTGTCTCACCTTCACCTTCTCCAGGGTAATTGGGGAAGGGCAATGAATTCTGGCCTAGCCAGTGATGCCCACATCCCGTGAAAGAATTTTATAAAAAGTGAAATCTTGTTAGTAATCTCTTTGGGTGTCTTTTGGTAAATTTGGTTAATGATTCTCCCATGGATATCATACCAATGTGTTGATGAATCAAGTAACATTTGCTTGCATCTGGTTTAATCTCAGTTGAGGTATATAATGGATAATATTTGAGTATCCACACATTACAAACCCTGTTGAGTTCTTCTTTCCATAATCAACAACAGGGAAAATTGACCGGATGGGTAATGGTGAACTGTTCCAACATTGCTCAATTTACACCCCAGCCAAAGTTGAAATTTCTGCTCTACAAATGCACAGGATTCTTATTCATATAGGATAATGTTCCAATATCAAAGCACTCCTGGTCAGCCTCTCACCTTTCAACCTCCAAAATGTGAGCTCATCCAAAATTCTGCTGCCCGTATCCTAACTCAAATCAAATCCTGTTCACCCTCACCCTTACTGATCAACATTAGCTCCTGGTCAAATGTCTCCAAGGCCATGTGACTCCCTGTTTCTGTAACCTTCTCAAGCCCCACATTTCCTCTGTGAGATCTCTGCGCTCCTTCAATTCTGTTCCCGTGTGCATCCTCGATTTTAATTGCTCAACCATTCACGGCTCTGCCTTCCGCTATCAGGCCTTAAGCTCTGGAATTTGTTGCCTAATCCTCTTTGCCTCTCCACTTCACTCTCCGCCTACAAAGTACTCTGTAAAACCTACTTCTATGACCAATCTGTCCTAATATCTCCTTATGTGGTTCATTGTCAAATTGGGTTTGCTAATGAACCTGTGAAGCATCATGGATGCTTTTATTTCATTAATGGTTCTCTATAAATACAAATAGTTTTCACTGAATTTGTGCAGCCAGCCGGTTGTACAGATCTGAACTTATGGTCTGCGTATATGTTGCTTAGCGTATTTACATGCCGCAAGAACTTGGAGCTGTGGCTGTGGCACTGTTGTAATGGGTTTTACTTCTGTCTCTGCACTGTCTGGTTAAGGTCAAGAGTGAAACAAGAGCTTTAGTGCCCATTATCTCAATCCTATCGACATGGTTCTGAGTCCTGGCAAGTCAGCAATATTTTCACAACATTTGTGTTCAGCAACTGTACAGATGAAAAGGGAATAAAACTCATGTTAAATGAATTTAAAAAGATGCTTGTAATAATTAAGCACAGCCATATATACATATATATATATATATAATTGTTTAGCAGGCTGTGCTGTGCCAACTGCAGGCAATTTTTATTAATATTCTTTTATATTGTTGCAAAAGGCTGCTATGATATAGATCAGTAGATGCATTATTCTGTAGAAAGAACCACAATTTCTTGTCATTCGAGCAGAGATATCTGTCAGCTTCTCTCAATTACCTTTATTGCCCTGTTATATACTTTAAAGCTTCCAGTTATAAGCATAGTAGGTTCAGGAGTTTCAGAGTAGGACCTTAAGAATCCCTATTCCCTGGCAGATCTTCAATCAGCACTGTTTCCTTTCTCACACTTTGTGGCATCATTGATTCCTCACTGGGAGACTCCTGGGCACTGACATCTCTCCAGGATCCTTCAGATCAGCAAGTCTTCAGGTCTGAGTCTAAGCAGCTATACTCTCAGCGGTTGAATCAGCAGCAGTGTTATCAATAATTTGCAATTATATTGCACCTTTATGTTGGGAAAACATGCCAACTGCTTTACAGAAAGAAAATGAATAAAGAGCCAAATGCCAAGGCATTGTGAGAGGGTTAGGAGAAATGATGGGGAGCTTGATCAATAAGATGGATACTGAGAAAACATTTTTAAAAATGGAGAAAGCTGGGGGTCAAAGGGACTTAGAGAAATGTTTCCAGGTAGTAGGATATAAACATCTGAGGGACACACTGCCAATAGTGTACAATGGGAGGAGGAGATGCATAAAAGGCTAGAGTTAGAGAATGCAGGCTACAAAAGGGGATGTACCACTCTAGGGAGTTGTAAAGAAACTGTAGGTGGATTTGAAGATGAAGATAACATCTTTAAATTCAATTAGGTTATTTCATCCTCACGTCACATTACTGTTACTCGAACCATTTGATTTTCATTCTGTTGAAGCTGTCATAGACATAATTTATGTCTTTCTTTTTACTGCTCAAACTATGTTTGTATGTAAGGGATGTATGTTTTTGATAGATCCAATGCCATGGATTGTTGGGGCTAAATGATCCAGGTTGCACACTTGTTTCGGGGTGATCGAGTTAGTACCAAGACAGAGAAGACCTGTAGACCGTTTTATGAAGAAACACATTGTTTATTTACAAAAGGAACTCAGCAGCTACACTTGTGTGCTTACAACTCAAAATTATGTCTTTACTCTTCAATTCTAACCCAAGACTACTAACTACAGAGGTAGCCTGGGCTACTCTGCTATTGGGTACCAAGATCATGTGGTCTTACATTACGAAATTTGATTTAAAGGAATATTACACATCAGATTACTACAGCTTTCTTAACCTCAGGGTGAGAATCCCAATTGTAATTTCCAAAAGCAAACCTTTTGTGAATTTAAAAATAAAGGAGGTTATTTATTATCACACACTTGCCCTAGTTGTTTAAGGAGTGGGGCTGAATCTTCGGTTCAGCGAGTGGGGACGGGGCCTGCTCACCGAGGTGTAAAATGATAAGTGGTGATATCGGGCGTGCGTCCCAACGTCACCGCACATCATTCAAACTTTCAGTTCAGCGGGTCCGTACCTGACTAGGTTGCGCGTCCGCCAAGCTGTCAAAAGCCTATTAAGGCCATTTAACAATCAATTAAAATAATTAATGGAGCTGCCTGTCCAACCTTAAGGTTGGCGGGCAGGCGAAGAGCCCAGGCGGCCTTCGCATTTTTCATGGAACCTCATCCACGGGCAGGATGAGGTTTCATGAATGATTTTAAATTTTGAAAAAAATTCTTTATGGAAATGAAGGTACATGTCCCAGCTCATGTGACAGTTTCACATGCGGGGACATGTCCGAATATTTTGTTTAAAATCTTTTTTTTCCATTTTTCACGCTCAAATTAATCTCCCTGAGACACAAAGCTGCCTCAGGGAGATTTCTGCACAAAAGAGCACACTCCCAACTCAGGGAAACCACCACCCCCCACCCCGCCCAAACAGGGAGCGCTTCCAGGCGCGTGTCTTGCTGGGTGGGCCTTAATTGGCCCGCCCACGCAAACTGGTGGCGTGGACCTGATCGGGGGCACAGATCAGGTCTGCACATGCCCCCGCACAACCACTCCGATGCGGGGAAATTCTACCCATGATGTTTCACTCACTCTTCTCACCCACATTATCACATACACAAAGATTAGATACAGGGAAAGGTAAAACAATATGGTTACAACATATAATCATCTAAGCCCCTCATTTGTGGACTCTCAGTAAGCTGTAAAGCTTCTTGGAGCTAAATTTCCAGGAGGTTGATTCTCCGGTGAACTTGAAGTTCAAACGGGTTGTAGGAGTCCTTCTCCCACTTTCAGGGTATTGCTGTTTATTACCTTGGCTACTTGAATGGCTTGCAGCAGGTTCAACAGCTTTCAGTGGAACTTTGTCTGTAGAGCAGCTTGTGCTGTTTTTAAACATAAATCAAAAATATAATTGTCTTATCATGTGACTTGTATAAGTTCAAAGTCCTTTTCCAAATAAGGTGTGTGGTTAGGTCGATTATATGTCCTTCAAGTGTCTCTTTCTTTTTGTTATGACCAAGATGGGAGAAGTGTGCATATGATCCAGCCCCATTACTCCGCAGGCCATACCATTAATTCAAAAGTTTAATATTCTCACCAAAATAGCCAATTGCCTATTTCTCCTTCTGCTGCCCAGAATAAAAGAATCTTCAACCAGGCTTCTTTCAAAAAACTCAGAATGATTGTTTATTATAAAGCAAAACTTCTTTTTAACAAGTTCCAAGTACTGGTTAGCACACAAGCATCATCTGGAATTATAACTATCTATCTATCTCTTCCTGAAGAATTCTTCCAGCACACACACAGGCTCACATACAAAGAAAGAACAAACAAATAGAGTCCCTCTGCAGAGATGGGCTTTAGAGGATGGTTAGTAGAAAATAAAGGATAAAGTTTGCAGGAACTCGAAGCTGTCGACCTGGAGCTCCTGCTGATGATGATGGGTTGCTGGTCCTGGTGGACGTCTCGAAGTTCTGACCAACTGATTTCAGCTTTGCAGGTCCAAATGCAGACCAGTTACGCTCAGAAGAGGTGCAGGGCCAGCCGGAAGATCAAGGCAGAATGAGCTGCAGAAAACATCACTATCCTGCTGCCAGGGTTATTAGCCACATTGAGTTTTAGGCAAGGTTAGAGAGAGAGAACCAGTTTGGGTAGCCTTCCTTCCTCAGCTTGTTCCCCAACAAGACTGCCTTCAAATCCAGCTGGTTCAAAATTTAGATAAAAGCAAAATATTGCTGGATGTTGGAATTCTGAAACCAAAACAGAAAATGCTGGAAGAACTCAGGAGGCCTGACAGCATGCATGGAGAGAGAAACAGAGTTGACGTCTTGAGTTTGTATGAGTCTTGTTCAATTTACTCCATAGGGACCGTTCCTTCCAGGACACCCTGGTCTACTCCTCCATCACCCCCGACATCTCAGCCCCTTCCCACTATACCTTCTCATGCAATCGCAGAAGGTGCAACATCTGCCCCTTCACCTCCTCCCTCCTCACTGTCCAAGGGCCCAAACACTCCTTTCAGGTGAAGTAGCGCTTCATATGCACCTCCTTCAAGTCCTTCAATTTAGTCCACTGCATTCGCTGCTCCCAATGTGGTCTCCTCTACATTGGGGAGACCAAATGTAGACTGGATGAACGCTTTGCAGAACATCTTCACTCAGTCGACAAGTATGACCCAGACCTTCCTGTCACTTGCCATTTCAACACACCAACCTGCTCTCATGCCCACATGTCCATCCTTGGCCTGATGCAATGTTCCAGTGAAGCCCAACACCAACTGGAAGAACAGCACCTCATCCTCCAATTAGGCGCTTTACAGCCTTCCAGGCTGTAAATAACTTCAGACCTTGAACTGTTTAATTCCCCTTTTTTATCTCTCTCATTTTATCCAATTTCTGATCCCACTTTTCCCCCACCACCGCTCCCTCCCATCACCCCACCCCCACAAGGACCATCTGTTACTTGTTCATGTTCTTTTCAGAGTGCTTACTCTTGACCTGCAATTATCACATTCTGCTTTGTTACCTTAATGCCACTATCAGCAGCTCCTTTAGCCCTTAACACTAGCATCAACACTCCCCTTGTCCTTTTGTTTATGACACCTTTGTCAATCTTTCCTTTGCCCCCACCTATCACTGGCCCTCTGTCCAGATTCACCTGCTCCATCCTGCTTAAACAATATAAATTTCAGCACATTTCTACTTCTCTGTAGCTTTGCAGAAGAGCCATACAGACTTGAAACGTCAACTCTGTTTCTCTCTCCACGGATGCTGTCAGGCCTGCTGAGATTTTCTAGCATTTTCTGTTTTTGTTTCAGGTTCAAAACTTAAGTTTTTTTTTCTCTTTGCCATGTGATTGTCAGCAAGTTACCTGCCTTTGCTTCATTTCAGTTTTTTCCCCAACTATTAAAGTGATTGCAGTTCAAGTAAACAACCAGATCTTCCTTAACTATCATAAAGGTCAGATGACTTCTTGGAAAAGGCCTGCTTGTTGACAGTTCCGAGGTGAATTTATGATCTTCTTTTAAAAAAAAATCCCAGGTCAGTCTTCAAAATGTACAGATAATGCCAAGTCATTCCATTTTGTAAATTAAAAATTCAGTCTTGACAGACATGGTTCCAACATTTTATTCCTTGTTGTGTATTGTTCCTCAGAGATACGCAGAGATGACACACCAGTTTCTATGGGCAGAATTTTTCGCTGAGTGGGCAGGCATGCACCTGATCCACTAAAGTGTAAAATAGCACTTGATGATGTGTGAGCGGCCAGCATCATCTCGCACTTGTGCAATATTTCAGTCTGCAGGTGAGCGCAGGAGTCAGAGCTGTGCCCACCAACAATTACAAGGCCAGTTAAGGCCATTAAAAAGGCAATTAAGCTAGATTTTACATTGCCCTGCGATTTCATACTCAGACAGGCAGGCGGGCAGCCGATAATTTACCAAATCTCCACAAAGGGTGAGATAAAAAGGGTCCACAGCATTGCCAGTGTGAGTAGCGAGGAGTTTTGGAGATAGTTTGCTGCTGTTGCTAATTGGTACTTGGCAGCTTTGTTCAGGCCTTCATGGTTTACATTTCCAGGCTTCATTTCAGGACTTATTGATGTTTCCAAGGCCCCTGAAGTATTCAGACCATGTGGACCCTTCCAGGTGTCAGACAGCCTTCTGTAACCCTGGTAATAAGGATTGTGGTCTCAGCTGGTGGCACCTACTCTGAGGAAGGAGAAAGGGGCAGAAGGGAGAGGAGGCCAGGTGTCCAAATGCAGCTTCCAGGGGAGCGGACTATAGGAGGAGAGGCGCAGGACCAGCAGGAAGCCCAAGGCAGAAGGGGCTTCAGAAGACACCACTATCCTGCTGCCAGGGTTTACAGGTGGTGATGCAGCTACCTCAATATGTCTGAGGTGCAGTGCCAAAGGAAGCTCCACCTCTGAAGGGAGGCAGTGACCTCCATTTGTCAGGTGATTGGGCTTGAAATTAGCTCCGACTGTACTGGTGGACACCCCATGCCAGTGACCCTGAAAGTCACAGTGGCCCTCAACTTCTATCACTTCCGGCTCATTCCAGGGGTCAGTTGGGATTTGTATGGACTCTCCCAAACAGCTGTCCACAGTTGCATCAAGCAGGTGACAGAAATTCTGTTCAAGTAGGTACTGGCATTTATTCTTTACTGTATGGATGAGGCCAGCCAGGCTGAGTGATCCAGAGCCTTTGCAGTGATTACTGTGTTCCCCCGCATCCAGGGTGCAATCGACAACACACATGTGGCCATCAAGGCGCCAATGGGTCAGCCGGGAGCCTTTGTCAACAGGAAGGGCATTAACGTGCAGATAGTGTGTGACCACAGATGCAGGTTCTGAGAGCCTGTGCAAGGTACCCAGGCAGCTCCCATGATGCTTACATCCTCAGACATTCCCAGGTGCCAAGGCTCCTCAGTACTCCAGCCCGACTGGATAAATGGCTGCTAGGTAACAAAGGCTATCCATTGAAAAGGTGGCTTACGATGCCTCTCCACCGCCCAAGAACAGAGGCAGAGCAGCATTATAAAAGGAGTCATGCCTCCACAAGGGTGGTGGTAGAGTGGACCATAGGTGTTCTGAAGATGTGCCTCTGATATCTGGGTGTGCTACAATGCCTCCCAGAGTGGTTGTCACTGATAATGGTTGCATGCTGCACTCTTCACAATCTGGCACTGGCAAGGGGGGACCCACTCGAGAAACAGGATCTTGACGCACCTGCACAGGTCACAGATGATGAGTCCAGTAGTGAGTCAGAAGATGAGCACAGTGAGGAGAATGCTGAGGATGTGGAGGAAGACCTCGGTGACCTTCGAGGAGGCAGGGACACCAGGCATGCCTTGATCTAACACTCCTTCAGCGAAGCCTCCAAAGATCTGCTTTGGCCTCATGCCAGGTCTGCTGCCTTCATCCCAGATGTCTAAAATGACACTTTCATTTGATCCCAAAGTCCACCCAATGCCTGTGCAATAAATTATCAAGCTACTCATGTCCAGCATTACATACTGGCGTACACTGCAGCAGAAAATAAAGCATATTCAGGCCATCAGAACAAAAACAAATTTAATGTTATTGCCACAGTGAATGCATAATGACATTACCATTACTGGCATTGATGTCCACACCAGCAGAAACATAAATCAAACATAAATGAACAGAAAATCAGCCATGAACTGTCCCTCTTGTGCTGAAGGTGCCTTTAACATACGTTTCCAAGTGCTATGTCTTGGTGCCCCACCCCCGCCCCGACCCTCAGCCCCCTCCCGCTGCTAGCTCAGCATTGGAGACAGTCTGTGGACTCTGCTGTCTTGTTGGCCTTAATGGCCTTGGCGGTTGACCTCTGGCCAGTGGAACCTGTGCTGGCCCCACCTGGAAGGGAGCAGCCAGTGCCACAGCTGGCACCTCCCAGTCACCGCAGCCTCACGAGATGCCATGGTCACTGATGGAGCGGCAGAAGTGCTGCTGCCATCATCCAGAGCACCCTGAGAGGAGCCCACAGAGATGACAGGCAACTCATGTGCCAACGTGAGGTCGCTCTGGACCTCCCTGTACACCATTGATGGACGGACACCTAGCTGGGATACTGGGTGCCCGATCCATCTCCCATATTGGCACTAACCAGCTGAGGTCATTACCTGTGTGAGGGCTTGCAGGTCCAAGCGCAACCCCAGGAACTCCTGATTTTGTTCCTGGAGCAGCCTCTCCATGAGAGTCACCACTCTCTCAATGGAGGAGACATTACATTCAACCTTGAGGGTCAATGCAGTGCTCATGCTGTGCATGGACTCCTTCACAATGGAGACCATGGCATGCAAGTCCTCATGGATCTCCTCCAGATCCTCTCGCACATCCCACTGAACATCCAGCATCTGCTGCCTAATGGACAACTCCAAAGGCTCATCATCTGCCTTTGACTCAGCATCATCCTGGTCCCCAGCAGTCCACTGATTGCCAGTGCCCTGGGCACTCTCTGCCTCTGCCTGCATCTCAAGCAAGTGTGAAGTACCCTCACCAATGTGCACTGACATTCTAGCTGCCGATCTAATGCCCACCGAGGCTCTGGTTCAGAGAGTGGGTGTGACATAGGTAAAATTGAAGCCTGGTTGTTCTCTGGCGTCAGGGTTGGCCTTCGGGTCCAGAGAGCAACTGTGTGCTGGAAAATCTAAGGGACAACAAGGACTTGTCATTAGTTAAAGTCATCACAATCTCACTGTGCATGCCAGGCACCCTGGTGAGACAATGGGGATCTGCATCAATGTTCCATTGCCTTTCAATGAGCAATGGGGAATCCAAGTTTGAGGCTCCCATCAATAAAAAGACTCCAATAAAATGGTTGCACAATCTGAAACTCTCACCTCTGTGCACTGCACTCTTACCTTCGTCTGGCACTGCTGCCTATCCACGCCCGGTTTCACGTGAAGCGTGCCAGCTCTCTAGCTCGAGGGCATCCCGCTCAAATCTGTGAGCAGTAGCAGGTTGGGCGGGCCTCCGCCTGTACGTGGGCTCTCTGATTGGTTATGGCCAATTTTCTCCTGAAAGGACAGAGGGGCATTGATTAGTCCACTCTCTACCTGCAGCCCCATTCCAGCCTGGCCAACCCCAGTTGAGGAACACCTCACAGGGCATATCCAAGTTGCAGCCCTTGAGCCACAAGGCACTCAGTCCAAGCAGCCAGGGCTCACCCCACTGGTCAGCTCCAGCATCACTGACAGTCGGCACTCAGACTCTAGCACCCCTGAGGTCCATGGGGGAATGGCCACACCTTAACACTTCTGCATACTGACCCATGCCAACATGATACTCGCCCTTCCTGAGCACAAACGTCATTGACCTCTTTTGGCACTGCACCCATGTGCACCGCACCATGCCATGGCTGCTAACCTGTGCTGCAACCTCCTCCCATGTCCTCTTTGCAACTTGCAGTGGCCTCCTCCTCCCACCTCCGGGAACAAGGGTATCCCTCCTGGCAGCCATCGCCTCCAGGAGCACAGCGAGGCAGCCATCAGAAGAGTGGGCTGCTGAGTGCCCAGCCAACCTGCCCTCCCACTTAGCGTTTCCAATCGCACTCGACTCCATCATGTTAGATAGCGAGAGACAGAAGACGCCTGCTCGTCTGTGGCAGCCTTCAAGGGGCTGCCTGTGCCGCTCTTAAACCGGCCGCCGGCTCACCATTGGACCCAGTGGCGGACAGACGCACGCACCCGCCGGCCCTTCCCAACCAGCAGGGAGCTGCGTTTCTCACTGGGTGGGCCTTAATTGTGAAATCGCGGTCGTGGGCTGATCGCGGCTGGCGGCCCATTTCCCAGCCGAACCTGAGTCTGCCGACTGTGCCCACCCACCAAACTGAAAATTCTGCCTACAGGAACTTTATTTGCAACGTTTACAGCTTCTTGCTTCAGTTTAGTTTCTCTTTCTCTCTCTAACCACACCGAGACTTGGCTAATGGCACACAGTGAACAGTTAACAGACACACAATCAAATACTGAACAATTGAACACTACATTTGTATTTTTATATCTGAACTTTCTTTGACTGGTTACCCTCCTCAGTTCACTCCTTTCCTGCAATATTTATTCCATATATTGCTTCTGTATCCTTCATCTTTTCTGCTGTCTGGTCTCAATTACATATGGCTCTCAATGTTCCCAGGGCATTTAAAGACGGATGGCATGTGCTTCCTTGCTGGTGTTACCCACATCTCAAAAACAAATAAAAATAAAATTCCAGGAACTTGAATCTGAATAGAAGTTAATGGTGAACTTTCAGGTGATGGTTTTCCTGTAATTTTGCTATTTTAGTCTGCCTTAATGCTAGACAGAGGAGTTGAGGGCTATGAGGAGCTGGCATGAAAGAGGAGTTTATGCCCGGGGCAGATCAGCCATGATCTTATTGAGGGGCCGAATAGCCTACTCGTGCTCCTATTTCTTATGTCCTTATATTCTAAGAGTTTGCAGTGTTGTTGTGGCCATGTTTCAACATTTGCTGTATATAAAATATATTTGTCATGAAAAAAATATTATCAAACACCTTTTCCCATTTCTGCCTGTAGCACATAATTACATTGACAGTGTGTGCCATCTACAAGATGCACTACAGCAACTTGACAACACAACTCCTTCAACAACATCTTCCAAACCCACGACCCCTACTAGCTAGAAGAATGAGGGCAACAGGTGCGTAGGAACAGCATCAACTGCAAGTACCCCTACAAGTCACATACCAGCTTGACTTGGAACTATATCATCATCCCATCACTGTCACTGGGTCAAAATCCTGGAACTCCCTCCCTAAAAGTACTGTGGGTGTACCTCCACTGCATGCACTCCAGCAGTTCAAGAAGACAGCTCACTATCACCTTCATGGGGCAATTAGGGATTGGCCACGAATGTTAGCTTTGCCCACATCCCAAGAATAAATGTAGAAAAAAAGTACTGAGGTAGGAGATACAGACACAAATTGGAGTGGGAGGGAGAGCGAAACACAGACTTGGGAAAGGAAGGAGAGAAAAACACAAACCAGAGAAAGGGAGAGGGAGATGCACAATCTGAGGAGTGAGAGAGCAACACAAACTGGAGAGACTGAGAGTTCCTGTCAGCCTGGGAGATCCACAATGTGCTTTATACAGTAGTGGGCCAGCTTTGGTGTTTCTATAGAGGGCAGAGCCACACATCCCAGAAGCTGGGTTTCTGCTGTGGGGTGTGGGAGTTATGGAATAGAATTAGATTTGGTTTTTATTTTATCTATTGTTTTTATGGCTTGCTGCATAATGTAAAAAGTCATAAAATGTACACAAACTTTATTTATCTCAGTGATCTTTTCTGTTGAGTTAGTGGAATTTACTTGGTATTTCTCATTGTGGTCGATACTGTTGAAGCTTCATAGGAATTGGATTTTATCTAACAAATAATATTTTTATTATTTTATGTTATTCTTTCATTTGTACCTTATGATATTCATCTCACTATAGTACAAAAAGCAACATCTTTTATCGCTTTGTTGATGCTGTTGAATGCAATAGGACTTGCAAACAGTGAGGGATGATACATGATCAAATGTCATGCGATTAATTAACACATCAGCAGCATTATGGGATTGAATGCCATGCTGCCAAATGTCACATGATCAAATCTCCAGAGATACAACAAACCAGAGTTGGCAACCCTACTTTCGAACAGTGTAATTGCTACACATAGCATTCCTGTATTTCGTTACTGAGAAATTTTGGGCATTTAGTTACGTGGTGCATGAAGTTGAAAAACAAGTTTAACCATGCGCTTTCCATAATGACTCAGATTTTATGGTCAGCAGCGAAGCAACAACACTCAATAAAAGCAAAATACTGTGGATGCTGGAAATCTAGAAAAAAACAAAAATACCTGGAAAAACTCAGCAGTTCTGACAGCATCTGCAGAGAGGGACACAGTTGACGTTTCGAGTCCGTATGACTCGTCATCAGAACTAAGACAAATAGAAATGAGGTGAAATATATGCTGGTAGAAGGGGGTGGGACAGGAGAGTTTGATAGAGGGCCAGTGATAGGTGGAGGCCAAGAAGAGACTGCCAAAGATGTCACAGACAAAAGGACAAAGGGTGTTGATGGTAGTGCTATTATCTAAAAGATGTGCTAATGGGGACATTAATGGAAGCAAGATAGTGGCAGATGGCCCTAGTGTGGGTGGGGTGGGGGGAAGGGATCTAAATGGGCTAAAAGGCAGAGATGAAACAATAGATCGAAATAAATTTTAAAACAGGAGGGAAAAGAAAAAAATATAATGTAAAAAATAATTATAAATTATTGGAAAAAGGGGGATCGGAAAGGGGGTGGGGGTGGAGGAGAGAGTTCATGATCTGAAGTTGTTGAGCTCAATATTAAGTCTGGAAGGCTGCAAAGTGCCTGGTCGGAAGATGAGGTGCTGTTCCTCCTGTTTGCGTTGAGCTTCACTGGAACGTTGTAGCAGGCCAAGGATGGACATGTGGGCATGGGAGCAAGGTGGTGTGTTGAAATGGCAAGCAACAGGGAGGCCTGGGTTATGCTTGCGGACAGACCAAAGGTGTTCTGCAAAGCGGTCACCCAGTCTGCGTTTGGCATCTCCAATGTAGAGGAGAGCGCATTGGGAGCAGCGATTGCAGTAGACTAAATTGAGAGAAGTGCAAGTGAAGTGCCGCATCACTTGAAAAGAGTGTTTGGGCCCTTGGACGATGAGGAAGGGGGAAGTAAAGGGGCAGGTGTTGCACCTTCTGCGGTTGCATGGGAAGGTGCCATGGAAGGGGGTTGAGGTGTTGGGGGTGATGGAGGAGTGGTCCAGAGTGTCCCAGAGGGAAAGATCCCTGTGGAATGCTGCCAGAAGGGTGAAGGGAAGATGTGTTTAGTGGTGGCATCATGCTGAAGTTGGTGGAAATGGCGGAGGATGATCCTCTGAATGCGAAGCCTGGGGTGATAAGTGAGGACAAGGGGGACCCTATCATGCTTCTGGGAGGCAGAGGAAGGTGTGAGGGTGGATGCGCGGGAGATGGGCCGGACACGGACACTCAATGTTTACTTTGAAGAAAGCTGCTTACGAAGATCTAGCGATCTCTGTGGCATGGATTTCCCCTTTCTCAATGGTAGTTTGAATCTGGAACTGAGTCAAGGGAATCTCTCGGTGTCCAGCAACAGTAATGCCATCAAACACGGGAAGTACCAATCACATTGAAATATTTCCAGAGGGAAATCCAGGAAGTAAAATACAGATAATTATTCATTTTTATTAAAATTTTATAGAGTGTAATTTGTTGGGACAGGCACATGGGATTAAAGTAGTAACTGAAATATCATTAATACTTTTTTTTTAAGCATTCATTTTTTTTATCCTACTGGAGAAATTTTGCATTCCATAAATGTAAACTTATTTTTTAGGGAAAGTGGGGACATTCAGCAGTGCCTGTGAATATAGTACTCCATTAAAAACCCAATGGCCAGAGCAGGGGACAGGGCCAGCTCGCCAACGCGTGAAATGATGCGGGATGATGTCGGGCAGAACTCCCGACATCACCCCGCCTCATTTCAATTTTCAGGTTGGTGGAGGCACAGCCGAATCAGCTGTGTACCCGCCAACCTGTCAAACGCCAATTGAGGCCATTTGCAAAGTAATTGAGCTAGTTAATGGGCCTGCCCGCCCAACATTAAGGCGGGCGGGCAGGCTGGGAGCCCTGGCGGGCTTCAGAAAAGGCATGAAACCTCATCCACGGGCGGGATGAGGTTTCATGTAGGTTTTTAAAAAGTTAATAAAAGTCTGAATGAAAGTGATGGACATGTCCCACCTCGTGTGATAGTGTCACATGAGGGGACATGTCAGGGAAATTTTAATTTTGTGCATTGACCATTTTTGAATTTGGTGCCGATCTCCCTGAGGCAGCACTCAGTCTCAGGGAGATGAGTGCGCTCTTTCGTGCGCATGCGTGAAAGAGCGCACTTCCAGCTGAGGGAATCCCTCCCTACCCGCACAGGGAGTGCATAGCGCTGCCTGGTGGACGTCATGATGGGCGAGCCTTAATTGGCCCACCCATGTAAAATGACGGCTCACGTGCATGCACCGGCTCTTGCACTTCACCACCACCCCCCACCCTCCCGATTGGGGGAAAATTCTTCCCAGTAATATTTCTTAAATAAATTTCTTCAAGGGTTTTACAATATGACTAATAACATAAAAGGGCAATTTTTTCAAGCGCAGTGATTTCTACTTGACTGCAATCTGGGATGCCTTCAAAGGCACACACTTCACTGACAGCAACTTCTGAATTTCCACACTTAGTCACCCAAGTGTAGACTTCAGAAATCGCTGTCAGTTTTAGAGGACTAATGATGGCAAACATTGACAGTTTTGCCATCATTACTATCATAAAATCTAGGCCAACATATTAATGCATAGTACTGTAGCCACAAGAACACTTGTTAGCTGTAGCTCATTATTCAATACATCTTCAACTGTTGGAAACTTTACATCTATAGTTGTTCTGACAAAAGTTCACCAACCTGAAATGTTAACTTTGTCTCTCTCTTTCTACAGATGCTACCTGTCCTGCTGAGTATTTCCACCATTTCCTGTTTTATTCCAGTTTTTCAGCATCTGCAGTATTTTGATTTTGGTAAAGTCGCTCCGCCCCCCACTCCCCAACAAACTATAAGAGTTCCATTAGGAAACCATTTCCTTCACTGTTTACCCTCAATACTGGGTCAACCACTTCTTCACCTCCAAGGCATGGGAACACCAAACTTTACAGCTGCCTGTGTTGGTTTCAAATGCATTGACAAACATAAATTGAATGGAGTTCTTTCACCACGTGCCCTAAAGCGATACATCCAAATTGACTGTCAGAGAAAGGATATATTTCTGGAGAGTTCTCAGTTGGCCCTGAGTAAACAATGTCGTGCTTCTTTAACTTCTTTCTTTGTTTCAAGATTTCCCAATGGTACCGCTTCCAATTTGCTTCAAATAATCCTGTCGGACCTACTTCCAACGTAACTGGAAAGCATCAAAGAAACTTGGCATGTCAAGCATTCAACAAAACCAACAACAGAGAGCTTATGGACCCTCTTATATGTATACGCTTATATACTTATGTACACTTGCGCAGAACTTTCACCTCGGCGGGTGTGCGCCCGACTCGCTCGAGCACAAAATGATGCGCGGTGATGTCAGGCGAGCGTCCCGTCGTCAACGTGCACTCTTGAGATATTTTGGTTGGCAGGCGCTCGCGGGAGACGGAGCCGTGCCTGCCCTTAATTAAGAGGCCAGTTAAGGCCCTTGACACCCCAATTGTTAGCGATTTTACATTACCCTTGCGATTTCTCGGCTGTCGCACGGGCAAAACAGGCAGGCGGGCAGGCCGCAGTTTGCAAAAGCTCATCCACAGGAGGGATAAGGAGGGTCAGCAGCATTGTCAATGTGAGTAATGAGGAGTTTTGGAGATCCTGTGCTGCTGGTTGCTTATGTGGACTAGACAGCTTCATCTCTCTTCAGAGCTTCATTCTCAGCATTTCTAGGCTTCATTTCAGGACTCATTTCAGGAGCCCAACTCTGCTGCATCTTTTCCCACGACACCGACAGAGTGTCAACCCTGGCCCCAGCCTGGAGGAGCAAGCAGGCCCCCAGAGGATGCAGACTGTGTGGGCACTTCTAGGCAGCATTCCATAACCCTAGTAATGGGGATTGTGGTCTCTGCTGGTGGCACCTCCTCTGAGGAGGAAGAGAGGGGCAGAAGTTGGGGGGAGGCCAGGTGTCCCACTGCAGGTTCCGGAAGGGTACCTGTGGGAAGAAAGGCGCAGGCGCAAGGGGTGCAGGGCCAGCAGGAAGTCCAAGGTGAAAGGGGCTGCAGAAGAAGGCACTATCCTGCCGCTAGGGTTTACAGGCGGAGATGCAGCTACCTCAATATGTCTGAGGTGCAATGCTGAAGGGGGCTCCAGGTAGACCATTAACTCCATTTCTCAGATGATCAGGCCTGAGATCAGCTCCGACTGTGTGGGTAGATACTCCATGCTTGTGGCTCTGAAGGTCACAGCGGCCCTCAACTTCTATGCCTCTGGCTCTTTCCAGGGCTCAGCGGGGGATCTGTGTGGAGTGTCCCAATCAGCTATCCACAGTTGCGTCAAACTGATGACAGAAGCTCTGTTCAGGCGGGTATTGACTTTAATTCATTTCCACATGGGCGAAGCCAGCCAGGCTGAGCGAGCCAGAGGCTTTGCAGCGATTGCTGGCTTCCCCCATGTCCAGGGTGCAATCAACTGCACACATGTAGCCATTAAGAAACCAGCAGGTCAGCCGGGTGCCTACATCAACAGGAAGGGATTTCACTCCCTGAACGTGCAGATACTGTGTGATCACAGGATGCAGATTCAGCAAGTCTATGCAAGGTAACCTGGCAGTTCTCATGATGCTTACATCCTGACACACTCCTTGGTGCCGAGGCTCTTCAGTGCTCCATCCCAACTGGATGAGTAGCCGCTGGGCAACAAGGGCTATTTCCTGGAAAGGTGGCTTATGACTGCTCCCGGCCACCAAATAGCAGAGGCTGAGCAGTGTTACAATAGGAGTCATGCCTCCACAAGGTCTGTGGTGGAGAGAACCATGGACATTCTCAAGATGCATTTCTGATGCCTGGACCGTTCAGGGAGTGCCCTGCAATACCTCCCAGAGCAGGTGTCGCTGATATTGGTTGCATGCTGTGCTCTCCACAGTCTGGCACTGGCAAAGGGGGGACCTACTGGAGGAAGAGGATTTTTGATGCAGCTCCACAGGCCCAGATGATGAGTCCAGTAGTGAGTCCAAGGATGAGCATAGTGAGGAGAACACTGAGGGTATGGAGGCAGACCTCTGTACCCTCCAGGAAGGCAGGGACACCCGGAACGCATTGAACCAATGCTCCTTCAACTAGGCTACCAAATAAGAACGACCACCACATTCCAGAGCTACAGCCCTCATCTTCGACCCCAGAGAGGAGCATATTCTTGGCCACCAAGATATACTCAGTGCCTGTGCAATAAAGTTCCAAGAGACACACATCCATCATTAAGTATTGGCCTATCCTGCACCTACACAAGAAATGAAGCATACTCAGGCCAATAGCACAAAATCAAATGTCATTTAATGCTAGAAGTGACAGATTCCTGATCTGAACATTAACTGGTGTTGGTAGTCACACCATTAAAAAACTAAAAGCAAAATGGGGGAACAAAATATCACTCGTGACCAACACACCTTGTGCTTAAGGTGCCTTAAACTTACGTTTGCGGGTGCTAAATCTAGGTGCTCCTCCCTCGCTGGCACCAGCATTGGAGACAGCCTGCTGACTCTGCTGCCTTGTTGGCCTTGATGACTTTGGCAGTCAGCCTCTGACCAGTGAAGCCTGTGCTAGCCCTGCCTGGGGCAGCGGCCAGTGCCACGGCTGGCATCTCTCCAGTTGCCGCAGCCTCATCAGATGCCATGGTGGCAGAAGGGAAGCGGAGCTTCCGCCATCATCCAGAGCACCCTGAGAGGAGCCCGCAGAGACAACAGGAAGCTTGTGCGACAATGTGAGGTCGCTCTGGACCTCCCTGCTCACTACTGATGGATGGGCACCTAGCTGGGATACAGGGTGCTCCATCCATCTCACACATGGGCACTGACCAGCTGAGGTCGTTGCCAGTGTGAGGGCTTGCAGGTCCGAGTGCTCACCAGGGACCCCTGACTGAGTCCCTGGAGCAGCCTGTTCATGAGATTAACCACTCTCTCCATAGATGGTATTGCGTTCAGCCATGAGGGTCAGTGCAGTGCTCATGCTCTGCAAGGACTCCTCCAAAATGGAGACAATAGCACAAATACCCTTATGGATCTCCGCCAGATCCTCCTGCACATCCCACTGGGCATCCTACATCTGCTGCCTAATGGACAACTCCAGAGGCTCATCATCAGCCTTCAACTGAGCATCGTCCTGGTCATCAGCAGTCCTCTGACTGCCGGCACCCTGGGCACTCTCTGTCTCTGCCTGCACCTCAAGTGAGTGTGAAATGCCCTCACCAATGTGCACCGAGATACTAGACGGTGATCTAATGCCCACCGAGGTACTGGTCTCTGTGCTTGTGCCTGCTTCAGAGAGCGGGTATGATGCAGGTGCTTGGGGAGCATGGTGGTCCTCCGGGGTCAGGGGTTGCCCTTCAGGTTCCTGAATGCGAACACCTGCTGGTGAGCCTAAAAGAGTTAAGAAGAACATATCATTAGTTTAAGTCATCACACTGTCACTGTGCATGCCAGGCACCCTGGTGAGACAACGGAGATCTGCATTATGGTGCCCTCATCTTTTGATTATCACTGGGGACTCCAGGTTCGAGGCTCACATCAATGGAGAGACTACACTAGAATGGTTGCACAAGCCAAAATTTTCACCACTGTGTACTTCAGTCTAACCTTCGTCTGACACCCCAACCTCAGGGTAGCTGGTTGATCAAGGTACATGGTGTCACTTGAGTCTAGGGCCTCCTGCTCATAGCAGGTAAGGATGAGAAGGTATGGGGGTCCCCCGCCAATCTGAAATCTCTCAATACTGTTATGGGATGTCTTCTCCTGACAGAATAGAGGAACATTGATTCGTCCACTCTCTCCCTGCAGCACCATTGCGGCCTGGCCAACCCCACCTGAGGAACAACTTGCAGGGCTCAACCGATTTGTGACCCTCGACTCAGTCCAAGCAGCCAGGGCTCATCTCCTTGGCCAGCTCCGGTGTCATTGACAGTTGGCATTCAGGCTCTAACACCCCTGAGCTCCACAGGTTGACAGCCAGCCCTTAACTGCTCTCCACACTGAGCCAAGCCAACACAGTACTCACCCTTCCTGAGCACAGAAAGCTAATTGAAGCAATTCTGGTACTGGAACCAGGTGCGCCGCTCCACATCATGGCTGTTCACCCAGGATTCCACCTCTTCCCATGCCCTCTTGATGAGGTGCGGTGGCCTCCTCCTCCCATCTCTGGGGACAAGGGGTGTCCCTTCTGGCAGCCACCTCCTCCAGGAAGGCACTTGTCAGAGAAATGCGGGGCCGACTGCCCCACCAACCTCACCTCCCGCATGGGCTCTCCTTCCTGGGTCGCAGCCAAGTTGCTGCTGAAACTCTGACACAGGCAGCCTCCCTGGAGCTTCCTGCGCCACTTTTGAATCAGCAACCAGGTTGCCATTGGACCCGGAGGACAACAGGCACCTGTCCCCGTCTGCCCCTTCTCAGACGTTCTCCAGCTGGCTTTCACCCAGACAGGTCTTAATAGGCCCGCCAGCATGAAATCACCTTCCAGCTCCAGTCGCAGGCGGCGGACATATTCCCAACTGCCCCCACCCACCCCCGCCAAGCCTGCCTGACAAGGGCAAAATTCTGCCCCTTATTTATATAAAAAAATACATTGGCCTGAGATTTTAGCTCGTTGTGTGAGCGCAATCGGTGGGACTGGAATTGGATGTGAAATCCGCTCCCGCCTGTGATAAGCACCCGAGAGCAATCACGTGCTGATTGGCCACTTATCAGCCAGCCAGTGCAAAACCTGCTCGGAGAGAGGGCCAGCCCAGTTGGTTGGGGGGTTGGGGGTTGCGGTGGGGGAGGCAGTGTGACGGGGTGAAGGGTGGTGGGGCTACAGGTACCTTCAGCTGCAGGTGGGGTTTTTACAAACAGATGTGTGAAGGCATGTGTCTGAGGAACAACTGTGGGAAAGAATGGCATGCAATTTTAAAGCGACAGTTTAAACTGCAGTCTGAAATTGAGGAGGAAAGTGTGCACCGAAGATAGCAAAGTCCTCAGAAGCTGGAAGCCATGGCAAGAGGCGTGGAAATGGCCAAAGCCAATACAGCCCGCGCTTCTCTGATGCCTCCCTGTGGATACTAATAAATACTGTCAGTGTTTGACGGGAGATATTGCTGCTACAAAACAGCAAGAGGAGCCCTCCACACCTCACCAAGAAAGTTTGGCCAGAGGTGGCAGCACTAGACAGCAACCGGGGTCGGGGTGTCATCTGAAGGGCCTGCATGCAGTGCCAGAAGAGGCTCAATGTCCCTCTCCGCTCTGTGAGGGTGAGTACAAAGGTCCATTTAACCTTGTATAAATATGTATGTGTGGGTTTGTATTCATTGGGTCTTTCCTGTGTAAAGCCACAAAACTAAATTGGTACATTTTCCTGTGCCCTTAAAGACTGCCTGGGACATGACAGGATAGCAGGAATGTATGGATGGTGGAAGCCCCCCTGTATGCTGGACACTTAAACCAGCGATATTGGAGAGAAGGGTGCAATGTTTTGGTGCATATAGAGGGGGGACTCATGAAAGCTCGATTATCCTTACAGGAGAAGAGGAGTCACAATGCCTTGGAATGAAGACGAGCTGATAGGGGAGTACAAAATCTGACATTGCTAACTCCGATGGAAGAGCAGATTCTGCAGCTGATGTATGGGTGTGGAGCAAGATTCGCTGGTCACGGAGAGGCAGGGGTTTTGGAGGAGAGTGAGCGTGAAGTGGAAGAAATTGGAGGAAGGTATGAAAAATGGAGGGCAACGGGTATAAGGCTGACTGGTGAAATCCACTATTCCTTTATGTTCATTCGTTCAGAAGTCTTTGCTTAGCCAGATTACCAATTTCAGAAACTAGCAGAATGTATCTACTCTGAAATTTAAATGCTGATGGATGGTCAAATATGCTTTTCCTTCCTCAGATGGAACGCCCTCAAGACCACTAAATGACTTGGAAGCCCCTCCATTGACATCTGAGGATGATGATCAGCCAGATGTATCTGCATCACATCCCCTCTCTGCACTTTGCACCACCTCAGATATAGGGACGTCAGTGGGTTTGAGCGCTCCGGGACAGATGGTGGAACACACTGGGGAAGGCACATCACACTCGCTTGAGGAGCTGTCCCCAGGGATCCGAAAATCAGAGGCTTTCTGGAGACCAAGATGATGCCGAGCTCAAGGCAGATGATGAGCCTCTGGAATCATCCATTAGTCAGCAAGTGCTGAATGTCCAGCAGAATGCAAGTGTAAATCTGGCAGTTTCCTGAGGGTTTGCATGCCATGGGCTCTATAATGGAGGGGGTCCAAGAGGAAATTGAGCATTACATTGACCCTCAGCTCTGAACATACTGCATCCTCTATAGAGAGAGTGGTAATTCTCAGGGACCGACAGCTCCAGGGACTCAATCAGGGGTTTCTGGGGTTGCATTCAGACCTCCGAGCCTACACACTGACATTGACCTCAGCAGGTGAGAGATGGATGAGGCACCTAGTGACTCTGCTAGCTGCTCATCCATCGATGGTGAGCAGGGAGGTACAAGCAGACCTCAAGTTGATGGATAACCTGCAGCTCTATGCATCAAGGAGATCCTCTCAGGGTGTTCCTGATGATGACAGCAGCTCTTCCGTCCCTCTGCCAGTGACCATTGCACCTGAGGAGATTGTGACAGCTGAGCAGTGCCCAGCCATCACGCAGGACTCTCCCACCCAGTCAGCTCATACAGGTCCTGGCAACCAGAGGATGGTCGCTAAATTCATCAAAGGCCAAAAGGGCATCAGAGTCAGCAGCCTGCTTCCAGTGCAGCTGTCGGTGAGGGGGAAGAACCAAGACGTAGCAATAAATCACTATAATCACAGACGGGCTTTCACATGTGAATTATTTCTCATTGTCACTTTTCTCATGTATATAGCAGTCACACGTCACTATTAAAATGTGGCCTCATGTCAAATGTTCTTATTGTGCTTTATGTGACAGATAGAGAGGAGGTCTGCATCTCTGAGCAAGACATCAATTGGGCTGGACTGAAGAAGGTATAAGAGAAGATGGTGTCAGGAGGACCTGATGAGCTCCGAGCAGTAAAGTGACTGTTTCTTTGCAAAGTTTTGGAATCCTGACTTTGGAGGTTTACTGGAAACTCCTTTAAATCAACGCCTCCCTGGTCTCCCTGGCTTCCAAAAACTGCATCAAAAGCTGGATCATTATCCTGATGCTGCAGCTGAGCAGATTCTTCCTCAGAGTCAGTGCCAGATTCTTCCTCAGCGGCTTCTAGAAGCCCCACCTGATGTCATCACCCTCCATCTGTTCTCTCCTTGAGAGAGCCAGATTGTGAAGGGCACAGTG
This sequence comes from Carcharodon carcharias, assembly GCF_017639515.1. NCBI lineage: Eukaryota > Metazoa > Chordata > Chondrichthyes > Lamniformes > Lamnidae > Carcharodon > Carcharodon carcharias. Next base: position 141,231,486 of record NC_054477.1, read on the forward strand.
CATAGCTACTATAAGAGACTTGCATTCCAGAGGATATCGCACAAATCCTGAGTGGTCCTGACAGTGAAACTTCTTTTTCAGGAGGCCTATTATCCTCTTAATGACAGCCCTATGGAGCTATGGCTTCAGTTGTATCTCTCCTCTGCAGGTGGCCTTGGATGTCTGATCGATGTCATTAGCCATCATTTGAGAGGATATCCTTTGACCCCAGCAGCCAGCTGCCCAAGTATGCTGGGGCTATGAACAGCCTTGGCACCTGGGAGTGATGTAGAATATATGAATTATGGCAGCTCCCAGGATATCTGGCACAAACCTGCAGGATCTCATGTTGGTGATCCCACACTAGCTGGTAGAGTGGAACCCCTTATGATTTACAAAGCTCCCTGGCTCTCCAGCAGGTGCCTTGTTGGGCACATGTGTGCAATCAATGGCTCCTTGAATCCTTGCAAATCTTCTGGTGTGCTCTGCCTGATTGTCCTTGTCTGTCTTGTACTGCACAAAGGTGTTGAGCCTTCTGAACAGTGTATCTGTCACAAGCTTTGTGCATCTGTGTGCTGTGGATTGTGACACTCCACAAAGATCTCCAACAGGCCCCTGGAATGAGCCCGAGGCATAAAAATTAAGGACAACTGATAGCTTTAGTGCCACTGGCATTGGGTGCCTACCTATACAGTTGGAAGCTATCTCGGGGCCTATCATGTCACATATCGAGGTCACTGACTCCCTTGTGATGTGGAGCCTACTTTAGCACTGGACCTTGGACATCTCAAGGTAGCTGGATCTCAGCTGGATCTCAGTATTGGTGCCTTCTCCTACTTCTTTTCCCTTGGAAAGCTTGCTGGCCTTTGACCCATTCATGTTGTGCCTCTTGGTCTTGAGAGCAGACTCTATAAGCGGTCTGCAGTCCACTGGCCTCCTCTCCCTTCTTGCCAATCCTCCTCATCTGTGAAAGCCCATATAGCTGAGTAAACAATGCCCATTTCAACCTTCTGCTTTTCAGTTTAGTATGATGAGGCATGTCATTAGAAAGCCTCTAAAAAGGCTTAAGCCTCCTAAACTGATAGTAAATGAATAGGATGCTTCACTAAATAATCAGTGATGCCCAGACTCACAACTCACTTTTGAACACCTACCCCTTCACTTCTCTATTCCTTCTGGGCCTTATAGACCGACCTGAATGCAGAAAGTTGAAAATACGAGATTCTAGTCTGCCCGCTTCACCCCCGTGCCAAGTTTAAAAATTAATGGGCCTCTCAAAATAGGAGTCAATTGGCATTTTAATTATCTCAATTGGCCTTTTAATTGATGGTGGGCATGCTTCTGACATTCGTGCACACCCGCCCAGCATAATTGCACGATGCAGCACAATAATATCGGGAACCCCACCCAAAGTCACCACATGCAATTTAATGTGACATCGGGACTGCTGGGCACTCTTTTGCACCTCATTAAATTCTGGCCATTGTCTAATGGATTGACATCATTGCCTTACAATTCAAACAAAAAGTATTCTTGTTGGGAAACAAATTACAACCTCATGAAACCTTTTGATTGTTATACCTTTATCCTTCATTACTGAGAGTGAAGATTACAATGAAAACAAAACACCTGATTGAGAACATACATGCCGGTCATTTTTCGTTCATTTTGAGACTTCTTAATTGTGGAAAAATGCTATTTCAAATTGATTGAATTACAATCATTTTAATTTCCATTATTTTTATTGTTTATGTTATAGGTTGGCCGAGTTGTACTATTAGTGATAGAGTTGATCTGCAGACACTTCTTGGGTGGAAACATTAGTTTATTTACAATATACTCAGCGCGTGTGCTTTCAACTTCAACTCTATCTCTGCACTGACTGCTGAGATAGCCCACACTAATCTCCTATTGGTTACTACAGATCATGTGATCTTGCCTAACACGTATTATTCTTAAAGGTACATTGCACACTAAATAAAACCATAATTAACAGTAACAGTTTATAAGTAACAGTTTACTTCCTTTTGATTTTCACTGTTTTCTTCAGCTTTCTAATATTGCCTTTTATATCTTCCATGTCATCCATTTATTCTCATTGGACATTTTGTGTAACTATAGTGATGTACTTCCTGATTTGAGTTGTCTTGTTCAAATATTATTTTCTCTTAGTTTTCCAGGTCTTCACGTCTGTAACTTGAGATATAACTCTCCATTCAGTAAGATCAGAAAACAATTTAATCTCCTCCAACTATAACTGTGTTTAGTATAATTTAATGAATATCTCAAGATTATATTCTTTCTCTTCCAGTAATGTATCATTCATCACTGTCAAAGGTGCAATCTTTTGGACGAGACATTAACCCAAGACTGCATCAGCCTGTCTGGGTGGACGCAAACAATCCCATGGCATGATTTCAAAGAAGAGCAAGGGAATTATCCTTAGTGCCCAGGCCAATATTTATCCCTCTATCAACATGACAAAAACAGAGTTGGACAGGCAAACAGAGTTAACATTTCAGGCCTCTGGCCTTTCATCAGAACAGTTCTCTCCATAGGTGCTGCCAGACTGGCTGAGTGTTTTCTGCATCTTCTACTTTCATCATCAGATTTCCAGCATCTGCAGAATTTAGCTTTAGTTTCACAAAAACAGATTATTGCTGGTTGTGGCAGTTTGTGGTGCACATCATGGCTTTCACCTTTCTTACATTCCAACTTCTGAAGTACTTCACTGACATTAAAGTGCTTTGAAACATCTGGTGGTCATGAAGAGCTCTACATAAATGCAAGTTTTCCTCTCTTTTTTGACATTTGCTCCAAATGGAATCCAGCTCAGTAATCACCTACGGATTCAAAAGGAGTTTGATGGAATATTCATAATTTGTCCAGATGGAGGGGAGGGGGGAGGGGTGGTAGGCAGCAGGAACAACATTCAAGAAGCTCAAAGCCATCCAGCACAAAGCAGTTTGCTCGCCCAGTGTCCTGACCCTGTATGCATCTCATCCATCCTTGATACACTGCGGCTGCAATATGTACAATAAACAGGAAGTATTGTGCAATCACCAAAATTACTTCTCTCTCCTCTGAATTCTGCCAGTGGGAAGGAGATTATCAGCAATTTTATAGGAACAAAATCACCAGCAGGTTCTTCGTCAGATTGAACATATACTAGTTTTTCTGTCATTGCAGCTAAATCAATGTCCTGGAAGCTTTATTTTATTTGGTCCATGGAGCATTCATTACCCATCTTTAATTGCCCTGAAGCAATTAAGGGTCACTTGTAGGTGAGACCAGTTAGAATTGGTAGATTTCATTCCCATAAAGAGACTAATAAACTGGTGGGATCATTATGACAAAAATAAGTGGTAATTTTTTTTCAGCCCATGGTCAGAAGTTTATTGATTTGAATAAATCGCTCACCATACCCCAAGGTCCGCTGTGATAAACCTGATTTAAAAAAGTTTTATAGATAAAACACTAAACTTTGAGGTAATTATTTTATTTTTTCTTTCAATAATATTAATTTATGTTTCGGCGCTTGCTCCAAGTAACAGAATGAAAATGACTGTGCAAGATTATTATTGGCACAGCTTGGAGACAAAAAAAGTCAGAGAGTAATGTGAATTAAGTTAAAATATTTGCTCCAAAGTTTGTGTTTTGGTGCAAAGTTCCAAATTTTTGTGCTTATGTGCTGAATGTTCTCAAGGATTCTTGTGCCTACTGAGCTTCAGAGAACACCTTTTACTGCCCAATATCAAATTCACCAATAACATGACCTTACCATCATAACCAAGAACGTTTTCTCCATATACTGACCAGCGGAATATCAACTAGACTCGTAGACTCACAGATGTCTACAGCGCAGAAGGAGGCCATTTGACCCATCGTGTCCACGCTGGTCAGCAAAGATCCGACTATGGTAATCCCATTTTCCAGCACTTGGCACATAGCCCTGAAGGCTATGGCAATGCAAGCAAATATCTAAATACTTCTTAAATATTCTGACTTAACCACCCCTTCAGGCCGCAAATTCCACACTCCCACCATCCTCTTTATGAAAAAAATTCTCAACGCCCCCATTAGCATTCTATCTCATCTTAAATCTATGCCCCCTGGTTATTGACCCCTCTACTAATGGTAAAAGTGCCTTCCTATCCAGCCTATCTGTGCCCCTCATAATGTTATATACTTCTATCAGGTCCTGCTCAACCTTCATTGCTCCAAGGAAAACAATCCCAGCCTATCCAATCCTTCCTCATAACCCAGACCCTCCAGCTCAGGCAGCATCCTGATAAATCTGCTCTGCACCCTCTCCAGTGCAATCACATCCTTTCTATATAGTGGTGACCAGAACTGCATGCAGTACTCCAGTTGTGGCCTAACTAGCGTCTTATACAGTTCCAACATAGCCTCTCTACTCTTGTATTCTAAGCCTCGGTTAATAAAGGCAAGTGTTCCATATGCCTCCTTAACCACCTTATTTACCTGCTCTGCTACCTTCAGGGATCTTTGGGTGTACACACCAAGGTCCCTCTGATCTTCAGTACTTTCCATGGTCCTATGATTCAAAATGTAATCCCTTCCCTTGTTAGCCCTTCCCAAACGCATTACCTCACACTTTTCCAGGTTGAATTCCATTTGCCACTGCTCTGCCCACCTGACCAGTCCATTGATATTCCTCCTGCAGTTTATGGCTATCCTCCTCACTATTTACCACCCTACCAATTTTCGTGTCATCCGCGAACTTCTTGATCATACCCCCTACATTTAAGTTCAAATCATTTATGTACTTCGCAAACAGCAAGGGCCCCAGCACCAAGCCCTGTGGAACCCTGCTGTAAACAGACTTGCAGCCACAGAAACATCCCTCTACCATCACCTGCTTCCTGCCACTGTCAATTTTGGATCCAACATGCCACTTTGCCTTGGATCCCATGGGCTCTTACTTTCTTGACCAGTCTACCATGAGGGACCTTATCAAAAGCCTTGCTGAAGTCCATGTAGACTACAGCAAATGCTTTACCCTCATCAACACTCCTGGTTACCCCCTCAAAAAAAATTGATCAAATTTATCAAACATGACTTTCCCTTAACAAATCCATGCTATCCCTGATTAATCTGTGTCTCTCCAAGTGCAGATATATTCTGTCCCACAGAATTTTTTCTAGTAACTTCCCTTATTGAATTAGAATTCACGGAGGAAATAGAAAGAGTACAGGACAATATGTTCCCGTAAAGGGGGACCAAGTCTGGAGAACTCTGGTTGTCAAGGGACATAAAGGTTAGGATTAAGAAAAAAAGAGAAGCTAATGGCAAATACTGAGGGCTCAATATGGCAGGGTCCTTAGAGGAGTTTAAAAGGTGCAGAGGGGATCTTAAGAAGGAAATTAGGAATGCTAAGAAAGTGTATGATAAAGCATTGGCGGGTAGAATAAAGGAAAACCCAAAAGGCTTTTTTTAACATATAAAGAACAAGAGAATAACTAGGAGAAAAGTAGGGCCAATTAGGACCATAAAGGTAATCTGTGCGTGGACCTGGAGACGTGGGTGCAGTCCACAATGAATACGTTGTGCCGGTCTTCACAATGGAAAAGGACTATGCAGATACAGACATCAGGGTGAAGGACTGTGAAATAGTAGAATAATTTTTTGGCATACTGCTGCTTTATCTTAGATACTGATGCTGTCCAATGCACATATTTTATGACTCCATAAAGACCAACTCTAAACATTACCTTCCACATTCCATTTGAGTTTGGTCATGCTGCTCACTGGTTTGATATACTGCTGGGTGGTTTGTGGTTTTATATTTAGGCTTTGCATTCTATTAAGATAGTGATCTTTTTACCTCAAACCACCAAGGTTAGAGTGACAGGCCTGTAATTTTCTGGTCTATCCCTTCCTCCCTTTTTTAATAAAGGGACAACGTTAGCAGTCCAGCAGTCCTCTGTCATCTCACCTGTGGCCAGAGAGGATTTGAAAATTACTGCCAGACCCCTGATATCTCTTCCCTTGCCTCCCTCAACAGCCTGGGGTACACCTCGTTCAGGCCTGCAGATTTACCCACTTTTAAGGCTAAGCCCACTAGTACCTCCTCTCTCTCTATGTTAATTTTCTCTAATATTTCACAGTCCTTCACCCTGATGTCTGTATCTGCATTGTCCTTTTCCATTGTGAAGGCCGACACAAAGTATTCATTTATGACTGCACCCACGTCTTCCAGGTCCACACACAGGTTACATCTATGGTCCCTAATTGGCCCTACTCTTCCTCTAGTTATTCTCTTGCTCTTTATATATTATAAAAAGCCTTTTGGGTTTTCCGTTATTCTACCCACCAATACTTTATCATGCATTTTCTTAGCTTTCCTAATTTCCTTCTTAAGATCCCCTCTGCACTTTTTATACTCCTCTAAGGACCCTGCCATATTGAGCCCTCGGTATCTGCCATTAGCTTCTCTTTTTTTCTTAAACTTAACCTTTATGTCTCTTGAAATCCAGGGTTCTCCAGGCTTGGTCCACACCCGCAACCACCCCCCCCCCCCCCCAAAACACCCCCCCCACACCTTTGTATTTAGGGGAACATAATTGTCTTGTCTCTTGCTATTTCCTCCATGAATGCCTCCCACTGCTCTGACACAGTTTTATCTGCAAGTAGCACTTGGGCCAAATTGCATCTCATCATAATAAAATTAGCCTTTCCCTGGTTTAGAACTTTTATTCCTGGCCCAACTTTATCCTTTTCCGTAACTATCCTAAATCTAACTGAGTTATGGTTACTATCTCCAAAACGCTCCCCTACTGATATGCCTTCCACCTGCCTGGGCTCATTTCTGAATATTGGGTCCAGAACTGCCCCCTCCCTTGTTGGGCTTTCTACGTAGAGGCTAAAAAAGTTCTCCTGGATGCAACTTAAGAAGTTTGCTCCCTCCCTACCTTGAATAATAGAACTATCCCAGTTAATATTTGGGTAGTTAAAATCCCCTACTATTATTGCCCTATTATTCTTACACTTCTCTGAAATTTGATTACAACTTTGATCCTCTATCTCTCCCTGTCTGTTTGGGGGCCTACAGTACACACCCAACAGCATGTTGTCCCCTTTTGTGTTTTTTACTTCCACCCATATGGCCTCATTTGATGATCCTTTGAAGATATCATCCCTCCTCACTGCTATAATTGATTCCTTGATCAATATAACAACCCCGCCTCCTCTTCTATCCCCCTCTCTATCTTGACTGAATACCCTATAAACAGGAATATTGAGCTGCCAATCCTGCCCTACTTTTAGCCAAGTCTTGGTCATAGCTATGATATCATATTCCCACGTGCCTATCTGGATCCTCAGCTCACCTGTCTTACTCCTCAGGCTCCTTGCATTAAAATATATTCCATTTAGCCTTGCTAAACTCACTTCTTTCTTACCTATGTTTCCTCTGCCTTCCAGACTCACTTACTAATGGTTAAACTTCTAATTCCATCTCAGCTTCTCTCCCCTCTGAACTACTTTTCATTATCCCATCCCCCTGCCAATTTAGTATTATTGAGCATGATACCACCTGAAGCCCCTCTTCTTTACAAAACTTGGACTGAAGGTATTTGATCAAAGTGGAGCTTGACTGTGAAGCAGGGACATGCCTTCTGTTACGTAAGCTTTATGAATAAGCAATCTAGATATTTCAAACGATCTTAAGATCGTTAAGAAACAGGAGCAGGAGTTGGTCATCTGGCCCATCAAGCCTGCTCCACCATTCAATAAAATCAGGGCTGATCTGGTTGTGGTCTTAACTCCAATTTCTTGCCTGCACCTCATAACCCTGGATTCCCCAGCAAATCAAAGATCTGTCTGTTTCTCACAATGCAAACTGTAAATTTCATTTATTCATATATATTTCATATAATTATTGTAATCAATCTTTATTCAGATGCTGATTTTAATATTAGATCAATTGTATAAGCAACAATCTAGTTTTGCAAGTAAACTTAAATCAGTACAAAGAGATAACAAAAATTCTGGGATAAAGAAAGGATCATTCAATAAACCATAGACCTGTATAATGAGTTAAGTTATTACTAGGCAGCAGAATAAATCACATATGGTGCAGTAACAGTAAGCGTAGCTTTCTGATCAATCTGTATAGTCAGAATCCAAATTGGGAGTGGGGCCTCAATACATTTATCCTCACATGTCTTACATGGAATGCTGTAAGTTATGCATTTTGGGCATTATTTAATGGAGGCGATGGGCGAATCGCCTGCCAGTTGGAGACCTGATGAGAGACGGATCACCTCTTTTTGGGAAGGCCTGACAAATTAAGTGCCAATCAGGCACTTAACTGGACAGCAGCTGACCTTCACTAGGCTAAATGACCCCTGGGGCAGATGTCCCACCTTCCAAGAGCTGTCAGCCAATCAGGGGCTGGCAGCTCTTTATTGCTTGACACCATTAGTGAGGAGGCGGTGGCTTCTGCCAGTACTACACCTACCCAAATCCCAGGATCTCCATGGAGGCAGGCACAGGTGAGTGATAGTGTGAGGGGTTCATGGGGTAGGGGTTACAGGGGAAGAGGTGGCTGCAGCAAGGGAAGTCTCAGCTGACCACCCTCGCCCCCATCCCATTTCCTGATGACAGGTCTCTTTGTCAAGCACTGAGTGCCTTTGAACCCTCCCTCGTGAGCCCACAAGCAACGCCGGCAGGATTCGCTTTTTGGGATCTCTGCTTGGTGAATCTCCTGCCCATCGCTGGGTAAATATTGGGCAGCAGGATGTGGCCTTTAAGTGGGCATTAATTAAGTGAAGCTCAGTTGGAGGGGGAAGCCAACCACGGGCCTCCACTCCGTAGACTCAATCAGGCAAAAGCAGGGAGGTGGCAGGATCCCCACCCATTATCCTCCCATATGATTAAACGCCCCACTGCCACCAATCTTGCCAAGGGGGAGGGCATTAAATTCAACCCAATGTCAGTGATCAATGCAAGTTTTTTTTTTACTTTCCATCAGATTATAACCACTGATTGTCTAAGGTCTAGGAAGGTTTCAGATTTTCAGTCTCAGATACCTAACTCTCTTATTCAGCAAACAAACCATCTCCTACCATTGACTGCTCGCCCTTAATTCTGCTTCCTTGATTTAAGTTCTTGCTTTCACTATATCTTAAGAAATTGCGGATTTTCCAGATTTTCTTCTTTCTGAAACTGCCTCCCAGAAGGTCTCCCATGTCAAACACTTCTCTGTTCAACAATTGTTATTGCTTTATAAATTCCAAATTGTCTCAAGACTGAATACACATCCCATATCTGAGGAGACCATGCTTACAACTTTGAACAGGAAACATGACAAACTTACCTTTAATTGGTTAAACAAAAATATTGACAAAATAAGTGTGAAGTATCACGATTTGTAAGGAAAATAAGAAAAATAAGAGTCAAAATGGAGTAGAGGAGCAACAGGTCCTGAAAGTACAAATACACAAATTATTAGAAGTTGTGATGCAAATCAATAGGGCCATAACAAAAGAAAACATTTAGAAAGGGATAGAATTGAAAAGTAGAGAAATTTCCCTAAACTCATAATGAATCTTTGTTGGACCACCCTTAGAGTACTGTGTACAATTCTGATTGTCATATTATGAAAAGGAAATAAAGGGCGGAATTTCCCCAGATTTGTTCTAAGTGCTGTAGTGAGTGGATAAAATGAAGTTTTATCCGCCGGCCGTGACTGTGGGTTTTCACGCCATATCATCCCAAAACTGCAACATTATTTAGCATTCCCGGGAAACAGGTCTTTTCCTTGGCGGGCAGGCTCTCATCCGTCCGCTCGCCACGACCCCGCCGCTGCATCACGCTGGGCGCCATGTTTAATGTTCGGCTGCAAGCACACATCTCAGTGCTTCCAGACCACCACAGCTGCATGGAAGACATGGCCCTGAAACTGAAGAAGACTGCAGCACCCAGGTTCAGTGACTTGTCTCTCGAGCGCCTTTTGGATGCCATAGAGGCCCGCTGGGATCTCCTCTACCCCTGCTCTTGCCACGGGATGGGCAGCAACAGCACAAACCCTGTTTGGAAGTTGGTGGCAGTGGCAGTCGGCGCTAATGCCCTGCAAAAGAGGACATCCACCCAGCGCGGCAAGATGATGAATGATCTCCGCTCCACCAGGATAAGTCACTCTTCTCATCACCCTGAATTCACCATACCACACTCACCATAAGACCATAAGGCTATAAGACGTAGCAGTAGAAGTAGGCCATTTGGCCCATTGAGTCTGCTCTGCCATTCAATGAGATCATGGCTGATCTGATAATCCTCAGTTCCACTTTCCTGCCTTTTCACATAACCCTTGATTCCCTTCCTGATTAAAAATATGTCTACCCCAGCCTTGAATATATTTAATGACCCAGCCCCTACAGACCTCTGCAGTAAATAATTCTACAGATTTAGTACTCTCTGAGAGAAGAAATTCTTCCTCCACTCTGTTTTAAATGGGCGCCCCCTTATTCTGAGATTATGACCTCTGGGGCTAGACTCTACCACAAGGGGAAACAACCTCAGCATTTACCCTGTCAAGCCCCCAAAGGATCTTATATGTTTCAATAAGGTCACCTTTCATTCTTCTAAACTCCAATGAGTGTAGCCCCAACTGACTCAACCTCTCCTCATAAGAAAATCCCTCCATCCACGGGATTAACCTAGTGAACCTTCTCTGGACTGCCTCCAATGCCAGTAAATCTTTCCTTAGATAAGGGGACCAAAACTGTTCACAGTATTCTAGGTGTGGTCTAACTAGTGCCTTGTATAGTTTTAGCAAGACTTCCCTATTTTTATACTGCATTCCCTTTGAAATAAAGGCCAACATTCCATTTGTCTTCCCTGTTACCTGTTGAACTTGTATGTTAACTTTTTGGGATTCATGCGCGAGGGCCCCCAAATTCCTCTGTGCTGCAGCTTTCTTCAGTCTTTTCTCCATTTAAATAACATTCAGCTCCTCTAACCTTCCTGCCAAAGTGTGTAATCTCACACTTTCCCACATTATATTCCATCTATGAAGTTTTTCCCCACTCACTTAACCTGTCTATATCCCTCTGTAGACTCGTTGTGTCATCCTCACCACTTGCCTTCCCACCTATTGTTGTGCCATCCGCAAGTTGATGATAGTACGTTCACTTCCCTCATCCAAGTCATTAACATATATTGTAAATAATCCTGGTCCCAGCACTGATCCCTGTGGCACTTCACTAGTTATAGGTTGCTATCCTGAAAATCCCCCCCGTATCCCAACTCTCTGTCACCTATTAATTAGCCGGTCCTCTATCCATGCTAACATACTACCCCCAAAACCATGGGCTATTATCTCATTAAGTAGCCTTATGTGTGGTACCTTATCAAACGCCTTTTGGAAATTCAAATATATTACATCTACTGGTTCCCCTTTATCTATCCTGCTTGTTACCTCCTCAAAGAATACTAATAAATTTGTCTATCACACATCCACAGGGTCCTCACTCACTGTTGGTTCAGTGGACATCACTCTCTTACACACACCTTCATTGTCGTCACCCTGTCCATAGGACAACTCACCACCCATACAAGCCAGGCATACTTATCACCTAGCCTGGCAGGCGCCCTGCTTACACTTTCTCCATCTCTATTCATGCAGGACAAGCTGGCACACATGAGGGAGAGGTCACAGACCAGTGGGGAAATGTCCGAAATCAAGGTCCTCAAGAGCTTTGAAAACAGAGCCATTCAGCTGACCAGCAAGGAACTGGATCGTTCCTATGCCAATGGTGAGGTTGCTGGTGCTCTACCAAGTGAGGGTCCAGCAGTGCAACATCCATAAGGTAACCATGCTGTGAGTCATGTCCTCTTTCACAGGCCACTGCCATACACTAATTATCTCCTCTTGCTTTCACAGGTACATCTGCCAAATAGCCGACAGAGTTCATGACCCAGGGCCTCCAATCAAACCCTGTAGAAACCTCTGAAGAGGAATCTGGAGGCATCTTCCCTGAAGTCCCATCACAGTACTCACCCACAAACCCTCCACCAGTGCAGAGACACACACCACAGTGGGACCTAATTCTAACATATTCTCAGGGCCACAACCTGGTGAGCACATCGCACTGTCTGATCCACAGCACGCAGTGGCGACAGGGACTTCCCAGGTGTCTGGCACTCGGCAGGATTGCTGGAGACCAGAAAGTTGCTGAGTCCGAGTGAGATGGTGAGCCTCTGGAATCTGTCATGCCACAGTTGCTGAAGCTATAAAGGGAAGCTCAGAAACATCAGGAAGGGATGTCTGCTGCACTCCTCAGATTGCAAGGCATGATGGAGGTGTCTATCTCCTTCAGTCTGAGGTGATAGCTCCAGCATGTCAACACACCGAGACCAATGCTGGTAGGATGGCAGCCGCCATGGTGACATTGGTCCAGGACTTCACTCTTGCCCTGCTGTGCGGGCTGAACTCCATCTCTGATACCATAGTTGGCCTCCAACAGTGTGTAAGTGAGAGGGTTGCCGGATAGCTCCATCTCAGTCTAGGAACCCCTGCTCCTCAAGGATTCAGCCTGGGGCCCCTGGGCACCTGTAGGAGGATCAACAGGTGCACGCTTTGGGCCCATCCATCCAAGTGACTCCGAGGGTGTCAGCCTATCCGAATCCCCTCTACCTGTGACCTCAGCAGTTCCAGCTCCACAGGCCAAGGAGGGTGCCCCTGCCACACAGCAGAACCCCGAAAGCAGGCCAGGGCCCTCCAAGTCTCGGTCCTCCAGAGGATGTCCACCAAAGTCATCACAGATAGGGCGTCTCAGTCAGCAGGCTGCCTCCACTTCCACTGTGGATGTCTGGGGAGTACCATGATGGGTTACAGATATACCTGTGATGGGCAGGGTTAGGAAAGTTAAGGAGAATTAGTTGCACAACCTGGGCATGGGTGTTAAACACTTGTACAGACTGTTCACTATTGACAATAAACTCCAAGAATGTCTCCCTTCCCATGGCTCCTTATCCTGATGAGCAGTGTTCGTGTCACTCAGCTGTGAAACCTTTCTGCACAAGATAAAGGCTGGTGTCTCAGTCTCTTCCGTGTGCTCTGTGCAGCCTTCAGACCAAAGTGATGGTCCAGCCTCACACTCCCTGGTAATGTTACTGATGCCTGTATCTTGGTGATGCTAGTCATTGCTGCCAGAATGGAGTGGGCAGGCACCACAGGGTTCTCTCATGCTTTCTGTGTTCTCTCAGCACCTTCAAGGAGGGGCTGTGACCACTGATGCTGTGCTCCTGAAGGGCTCAGGTGCTGAAGGTGGACGAAGGATCAGGTGCTTCCAAAGTTTCACGGCTCTATGAAATGACCCTGATCACAGAGCACAAGCGAGCTGCCCTCGGCCAGAGAGGAGTCAGACATTCTCAGATACTATGTGAAGATCTATGGAGTGCCCCCACTGTATGTTGTCATCATCTTCCAGCGATCGAGCAACTATTGGGGCCTCCACGTTGCCTCTGTGACAGGAGCATTCTCATCGAGGGTATTCGAGCTGTATAAGCCAGACTACAGTCTAACGTTCACAAATGCAATGTGAAGAAATATGTGATCACCTCACTGTATGTTGCCATCGTCCTCCACAAATCTAGCAGCTATGAGAGCCTCTGGAGTGCACCTGCCTCATTTAGTCAGTTTGAAGGCCTTATCCCTGTCATCATTGCCTCCAAGGACCTCCTCACACTCATCTGTGTCGGCATCCTCCTCATTGTAGGAGACACATCTCCTCCACCTCCTCCTCAACCAGATCCCCTACTCATTGGAGCACCAGGTTGTAAAGGATGGAGCAGACGGTGTCACTGCATGACACACTCTGTGGACTGTATTGCAGGGCTCCACCAGACCGGTTCAGGCTCCGGAACTCATCTTCAGAATCCCGATGGTCTGCTCCACAAGTTGCAAGCTGCAGCATGAGCCTTATTATACACTCGTTCTGCTGCAACCTGAGGCCGCCACATGGGTATCATCAGGCACAGCCTCTACGGGTAGTCCTTGTCCCTGAGGAGCCATCCTTGCAGCCTCTGTGGACCCTGGAAAACTCTAGGGATCTGCGAATGATTGAGGATATAGGCGCGTGCACACTTCCTGGAAACCGTACGCACAACTACAGGATATGTTTCTGGTGGCTACACACCAGATGCACACTCAGTGAATGGAACCCCTTGCGGTTGATGTCATCCACTGTGTGTTACGATGGAGATCTGAGCGTCACATATGTGCGATCAATTGCACCCTGCACCTGAGGGAAACCCGAGATCTGGGCAAATCCAATCACTCTTGCATCCTGGCTGGCCTGGTCCCAGGCAAAATGCACAAAGTTGTGTGCCCTTGCAAAGATGGCATCTGTGACCTCAAGAATGCATTTGTGTGTGGAAGCATGTGAGACCCCACAGAGGTCACCTGTGGAGCCCTGAAAGGAGCCACTGGCATAGAAATTGAGCAGCATGGTTAATTTCACAGCCACTGGCAGTGGGTGCCCTCCATGTCCCTGTGGAGCCAAATCCTGCAGTAGCTGGCAGCTGTGACTGCCCAATTCCCTAGACATACCCAGTCTTCAGCAACACTGGTCCTCAGTCATCTGCAGGAATGAAAGGTGGCATCTGTAGACCGTGGGTGGTCACTAGGCGCCAGCCTGCGATGGCTCGCTGTGGCTCTCGGATGGCGTGCGAGGGATCTCCAGCCGTCCCTTCTTCCTGAGGTTGCTGGTCCTGTCTCTACACAACCAGGTGCTGAAGTCGCTCTCTGCTCCATCATCTTTGCACACTGATGGCCATCAGGCATACAGATAGTCCACCAGACTCCATGTTCCTGATGTACTCCTCCTGTATGATGAAAGAGAGAGGCACATGGTTAGCATGGGTGTACTAAAAACCTGTCCTGGCTAAATGTGACAGCCCCTTAACACTTCCCGGAAAGTGTTGGCCACCACTTGAATGGCCAGAGGTTACTGCACTGCATGGCTGCCTGAAACCCCGCTACCTCCGCTCCACACCACCAGACAGGTTGGCGGCAGCTTTGCCCATTGGACTGCATGCTGTGCTCTCAGCTCAGGTGCAGGCATTCTCCTAACCCGCACTGCAAGGCACTGTTAGCTTGAATCATCGGGGAGATTGGTCCAAACCAGGATGCGGACAGTGCAAGGGCTGTGAGCACCTCCAGCAGTGACTTCTCCATGACCAGCTTTAGTGAGGAAATTGTACAACATGTGCAGTTGTCCAACTGTTCTGTTGTCCACTAAAATGCTTGTGACTTTGCAGTCTGTGCTGGGGTGTGGTGGGTGTGGGTGATGTGAAAAGCTTTGGAGCACTTGGTGGCACTTTGATGACTCTGCATTGCTTGAGTGGGCAGATAAGCAAGAAGCCCGACTCCAATTTTATCAATGTGGCCACACTTGAACTGTCTCAGTTTCAGAGGAATACCCACTTGATACAGGTTTCCCTAATGCGTGACCACTTACCACTTCCCTCGCCCACCCTACCCCACTGCCCCACTGTCCATCCCCACAGGCCAACTCATTGGTTGGGCTGCCCTTAACTCACCCCCCCACAGGTTGCTTCAATGGCTGGGCTGCCCTTATCCCCAAACCCCCAAAGCCCCTCAAGCTTGAAGTCCAACAGCCGACCCTGGCATGCGCTGCACAGTGTCGCTGCGTACTCACCTCTGAATTCCCCTCAAAGTGCAGGCCGCCAAGTGCATGCCCTTTATGTGCTGTGGTGAAGCACGTCAGCTTTCCCGCCGACGTAGACAGATGATTCAGTGGCGGAGGAGGGGGGGACAATTCCGGCAGGCTGGTCTGATAATTATATGCTCATGTATTACAATGATGTTCCTGATGTCCGATGGTGGGAAACACGGTCTACCATGGGTGGGCTAAATTGACAATGGCAAACGGGTTTCACGCCGTCGTGAAGCTGATGGCACCATATTGTCCAATAATGCCATCGATCATGCCTGATGCCGGCAGGCTCGGAAAATTCCGCTCAGAGATACTGGAGAGGGCGCATTAAAGATTTACAAGGATTATACCAGAACTATGAAACTATACCTAACAGAAAATTATAATAGGCTAGGTCTCTTTACACTTGAAAAGGGAAGGCTAAGGGATGTCATGACAGAAGTCTTTAAAATTAAGAAAGGCTTTAATAAGAATAGACACAGGAGGATGGATTCTCCTGGAGTCGAGCTGACTCAAGAGAGCATTTAAATGGCAGGCAGGACTTGATTGCAGGATGATTTTTTTCCATTGGGGAAAGGTGCTGGTCACGAATCATGTAGGCTGGAAATCCAAACTCAGCAGGGCCATTTGAAATTAGTGCTGAGTTCTAACAGACCCTATTTTTGCTGTTTCAAGGGCCTTAACCCACAGTGTTGGAGCCATGAATTTGTGGGGGAAGCGTAAACAATGTTGAAGGGCAGATATGGTCTATTTAACTGGCATGATCTGAAATTATTTAAATCCCCATCCCTTTAAAATGTAAAAAAAAATGTCTGCAACTTTCAGTTGGAGTGAAAAGAAAGACACCTGCTGATGGAGTGCATTGATTGACAGGCCATCTGGTGTAACTTAGGAAAAACGCATTAGCCATCTATTCCTGAAGTTTCAATTGATTCCTTTTTTTTGGCATTTCCAAAAGGTCACTATGAATGTTTGGCTGAGTTTCAAAAGCTCCAGGACCACTTATCTCTGCAAAGGTCTGAGTTCAAATTTTGACTGAAAGTTTTAAGAGGAAATTAAAGAATTAGTTGTCTTTGATATGGTTAATGAATAAAAGTTTCCTTTCTTTACAACAGATTGGCCACTTGAGGGTTTTTTAAAGTTTTGAATGGAGTTTTTTTCACCCCCAGCATCAAGTGTTATATGGGTGAGAGCCCAGATTATTAGAAATTTATTTTTTATCATCTTCACATAGCTTCTGAAGTCTGCCCATAGTGGATATTAGAAGAGTGGCTGTGGAGGTTGCATGGGGGTATATGGGGGCAAAGTGGTAGCATGCATATATGAGGGGGATCGGAGGTGGAATGGGAGTTATGGGGGCATGGGTTTGGGTGAGGTGAGGGGTGAGATGAGAGGACCTAAGAATCTTTTATATAACCGAGCTGAAGTTTCAGAGAGCTGAGGCAGACCTTCCAATCAGGCTGCCTGGGCACTCATTTGCTTTTGTAGCCACCTCCCAACTACCTCCGGAGATGGCAAGTCCAACTCTATTTTACCTCGGCTCCCCCAGAATGGATATATGGCAGACAGGGGCTTTTTTAAAGGAGAAAGGTCTGCCAAGTCAGGAAATTTCCCGAGTCAAGCTTCCCACCTCAATGGCAAAAATCCGGCCCAGAGTGATTTTTCCCATTTGTCGGGAAGATCAAAACTCGAGGTCATCAGTATAAAATATTCATCAAGAAATTAAGTAAAGAATTCATAAGAAACCTCTTTATCTAGAAAGTGTAACTCTCTATCACTGGCAGTATTTGAGGTAAATAACCTGGATAAATTTAGGGAGAAGCTGGATAAGCACATGAAGGAAAAAGGAAAAGCAGGTCTGCTGGTCGAGTTGGATGAGGAACGGTGAAAGGAGGATCACGTGGAGCGTAAAAGCCAGCATGGACTATTCTGTGTTTTAATTCAATGTACAATGCATCAAGCAGGAGTAATAAGAGTGGCGCCAGTGAAATGTACAACCCACCCTCTTAAATGTACCTGGTGCAAATGCACTCAGCTAAAATCAAGCTGTATTTGTGCATTCAGATACTTTATTTTTTTCTGCATGGGTAAGTATGTAACTAATCCAAGTTTTCTCATTGCCTTTGATTGTGAGATCAGAATAATTGTTTTGTCAAATCAAGCTAATTTATTTTGATGCACTTGACTGAGTTTGTGGCAGCTTTCCCTGTCTGTGGTTAGAAGTACTGCTGTTTTAATTCAAATAGTTTTCTGAAAAACAGATCCAAAAAAAGTGACTTTCAATTAACTCTTTCTAACCATCAATTTGAAACATTTCTTGCTAGATTTTGTGAACTCACATTACCATTGGACATTAAATGCCAATGACATCAACTGACCTTTGACTAATACTGTGCTCGATTACAGACAGGTTTTCTGATTTTAGGACCTAGTCAAATGAAATGCAATACCTATGCCCAAAAGATTAATTTCAACTTGTGGCCAACAATAAATTAAAACAGTAAAACAGAAGCCTTGGAGTAGATCTCCCCTGGAGTTATTGCTAAATGGCCGCTGAGACTCCAGCAGAAGATCGATAGGTCAGCTTTCTTCCCATCTCTCTGTGTTCTTGCCAATTGTCTGTGAAAATGATGGCGCCGATTTTGCGATCAGCAGCAAAGTGATTTAACGCTCCCTGTGGCATGGATTTCACCTTTTCCAACATTAATTTGAATCTGACACCAAGAAACAGGGATCTCCAGGCATCCGTCAACAGTGCGGCCATCAAGCAGAGTAAGCACTCAATCACATTGAAGAATTCTCACAGACAGCATGCCAGGAAATAAAATGCACAGATATCCTCACTCATTGAGAGCAAAATAAAGATTGGGTTGTACATATTTAGATGCTAAAATATTGTAAATTTCAAAAATCTTAAAATCAATGGAATTACCATAATGGAAAAGTTTGACAGGGCGAGACAGGTTACTGTCCAATTGTTATGATTGACACCTCATAGTTATAGTTTATGCCTCATTGCTGAAAAGAATTTATTGAATCAAATGGTGGAAACATCACCACATGGAAGTTCCCCTCCGAGACACTCGTCATCCTGGCTTGGAAATATATCACAGTTCCTTCACTGTCACTGGGTCAAAATCCTGGAACTCCCTCCCTATAAGCACTGTGGGCCTTCCTACACCACATGGACTGCAGCAGTTCAAGAAGGCAGCTCACCACCACCTTCTCAAGGGCAATTAGGGATGGGCAATAAATGTGTGTCTAGCCAGTGACACCCGCATCCCACAAATGAATAATAAAAAAGAGTAGAATAATAGTTGATTTGAAGCTATAGAATTTGTGGAATGATGCTATGCGTAACACAGTGAACACATAACATGAGCAGAAAAATTAAGTCACTTTAAAACCTTCATGTTTTTCTTAAAGACAGACATATTTGTTGACAGTCGGCTCAGAGCCCAGCAATGTATTGTGGGAATTACGGTAGCAAATATGCAGACAGCCCTTAAGACTTGGCCCTTTTGGGGTGAAGCAAATCAGAGATAGAACCACAGAAAAAGTTGAGGAAATATGTAGAAATAAAGCAACACAAATGGAAATGTTCCAGTTGTAATTTTAATGTTGATGTCTTTCGGTTTCTCCTCCAGTGATGGGGAAAAAAAACAGAGAGATGAGGAAATCTAGAATTGCTCCCCTTGGAGAAGAGACTTAACAGCGGTATTAGGAATTATGAGCAGTTTTTGACACCATTCACTGTTTCCATTGGTAGGAGGGTCGGCAAGCAAATAACACAGGCTTATAACAATTGGGGGGAAAAAACAGGGATAATATGAGGAGGTTTTTCTGCTTTGAATTGCTATGATAGGGAAGGTGCTGTCTGAAGGGGTGATGGAAGCAGATTGGATCATAACTTCCAAAAGGAAATTGGACAAGTATTGCCAATGAAAAATTGGCAGGGATGTGTGTAAAGGGTGTAACTCATTGGTTAGCTCATTCAAAGAGCCTTTATGGGTGTGATGGGAAGAACAACATCCTTTGATTCTAATATGATTCTAATGGTTAAAAGCTGCAACTGGCTTCGCTGTAGTTTTTTGCTTGTCACCTCCAGCTACATATGTCCACATAAATAACAAAACAACAATTGATCTTATATATTCATATCATAATAACTCTAAGCTTAGAAATTACTGGATTTACATAATTAAAGGCAAACTGACTATTGCTTAGACTGTTTCAGCGTTATAAACAGGACACAGGAGTCAGCAGTTATGCTGTTTTTTTTTAAGTGTGTAATGGTGTGTGCTGCAATGATAATATAATAGGGCAAGCAATGAAATGCTAACTGAAATAATCATTTGTTGACCAGGGAACAAAGGAACAGAAGGATGTTATTTGGCAGATAGAGATCCATATTTGCCAGCAGCACCTGGTTCAAGCAGGTGTGGAAAGCAAGTATTGACTGAGCTGATGTGATTCTGTGCATGCACCAGAACTGGAATTCACGAACAAGATGAAAATCATTTAGAAAGAATGATCAGGAATTGCAATGTGTGACACGCATCTGTTTGAAAAGGGTGTGAAAGAAGAAAGCTTTTATACTTTGTAGCCTACCAAGGAATTAAAGGACAAAAAATAATGTGTGCAACTCTTTTGTATTTATACTTAACAAGTACAGGCAATCTATACCTTACTCCCTGCAAACAATGCATGTGTGACCGTTTGATTAATGTGTGTGCATGGAGTATTAGCATCATGCTTTTCAAAATACCCAGGGATTCAACTTGCATACACTTCGTCCTACCTCTCCTTGGACCATGACCCCACCACTGAACATCAAGCCATTGTTTCCAGGAGTGTTAATGACCTCATCTCCTCTGGAGATCTTCCTTCCACAGCTTCCAACCTGATAGTCTCCCAACCTCGGACAGCCCGCTTCTACCTCATATCCAAAACCCATAAACAGGACTGTCCCGGCACACCAATCGTATCAGCCTGTTCCTGCCCCACAGAACTCATTTCTCGCTATCTTGACTCCATTCTCTCTCCCCTTGTCCAGTTCCTTCCCACCTACATCCGTGATTCCTCTGACACGCTACATCATATCAACAATTTCCAATTCCATGGCCCCAACCACCTCCTCTTCACCATGGACGTGCAATCCCTCTGCACCTCCAACCCCCACCAAGATGTTCTGATGGCTCTCCGCTTCTTCCTCGAACAGAGGCCTGAACAATTCCCATCCACCACTACTCTCCTCCGTCTGGCTAAACTTGTTCTCACACTGAACAATTTCTCCTTCAACTTCTCTCACTTTCCTCCAAATAGAAGGTGTGGCTATGGGTACCCACATGGGCCCCAGCTATGCCTATCTCTTTATGGGGTATGTGGAACATTCCTTGTTCCAGTCCTACTCCGGCCCCCTCCCACGACTCTTTCTCCAGTACATCGATGATTACTTTGGTGCTGCTTCATGCTCCCATCTGGACCTGGAAAATTTTATTAATTTTGCTTCCAATTTCCACCCGTCCATCATTTTCACATGGTCTATCTCTGACACTTCCTTTCCCTTCCTTGACCTCTATGTCTCAAATTCTGGTGATAGACTGTCCACCAATATCCATTACAAGCCTACCGACTCCCACAGCTACCTCGACTACAGATCCTCACACCCCGTTTCCTGTAAGCACTCCATCCCATTCTCTCAGTTCCTTCGCCTCCCTTGCATCTGTTCTGATGATGCCACTTTCAAAAACAGTTCCTCTGACATATCCTCCTTCTTCCTTAACTGAGGTTTTCCACCCACGGTGGTTGACAGGGCCCTCAACCGTGTCTGGCCCATCTCCAGCGCATCTGCCCTCACATCTTCTTCTCCCTTCCAGAAACATGATAGTGTCCCCCTTGTCCTCACTTATCACCCCACCAGCCTCCACATTCAAAAGATCATCCTCCACCATTTCCGCCAACTCCAGCATGATGCCACCACCAAACACAACTTCCCTTCACCCCTCCAGCAGCATTCCACAGAGATCGTTCCCTCCGTAACACCCTGGTCCACTCCTCCATCACCCCCTACACCTCAACTCCCCCTCCCACTGCACCTTCCCATGCAATCTCAGAAGATGCAACACCTGCCCCTTTACTTCCCCTCTCCTCACCGTCCAAGGGCCCAAACACTCATTTCAAGTGAAGCAGCATTTCATTTGCACTTCCCTCAACTTGGTCTACTGCATTCGTTGCTCCCAATGCGGTTTCCCCTACATTGGAGAGACCAAAAGCAGACTGGGTGACCGCTTTGCAGAACACCTTCGTTCTGTCCGCATGCATTACCCAGACCTCCCTGTCACTTGCCATTTCAACACTCCACCCTGCTCTCATGCCCACATGTCCGTCCTTGACTTGCTGCATTGTTCCAGTGAAACTCAGCGCAAACTGGAGGAACAGCACCTCATCTTCCAACTCAGCACTTTACAGCATTCTGGACTGAATATTGAGTTCAGCAATTTTAGATCATGAACTCTCTCCTCCATCCCCATCCCCTTTCTGATTTTTCCCCTCCTTTTTGTTTTTTCCAATAATTTATATAGATTTTTCTTTCCCACCTATTTCCATATTTTTAAATGTATTTCCATCCATTGTTTTATCTCTACCTTTTAGCCTTTTCCGATTCCTTCATCCCACCCCACCCCCACTAGAGCTATCTGTACCTTGTTTGTCCTGCTTTCTAACCTTAATTAGCACATTCCTTTAGATAATATCACCACCTTCAACACCTCTTTGTCCTTTTGTCTGTGACATCTTTTGGTTATCTCCACCAATCACTGGCCCTCTATCCAGCTCTTCTTGTCCCCCCTGCCTTAAACCAGCCTATATTTCACCCCTTTTCTATTTTTCCTTAGTTCTGTTGAACAGTCATGCGGACTCGAAATGTTAACTGTGATCCTTTCCACAGATGCTGCCAGACCTGCTGAGTTTTTCCAGGTATTTTTGTTTTTGTTTTCGATTTCCAGCATCCGCAGTTTTTTGCTTTCATCTCAGGGATTTATTCAGCCATTTTGGTGACATTTGCTAATAATGCTCAGATAACTACCCTTGTATTCTTTACAATGCCAATTTACTTATCGCAAATTTGCTATCCTGGTTTTTATGTATATATATATTTGCTCCCACTGCATTAATCATGTTCAACGTCTCTTCCAGTCCTTCCACACTCAAATAAATTGCAACCACCCAAAGATTAGCATTTATATTCATTGTCAACACAAGGGTCACCAGTTGCTGCAGGAACTATCTCAGCACACAATCACAAAATACTTAATCATTATACTACCTTGTAGAAATGCCTATGCACTAATTATCACCCAGATGGGCGCTCTTAGTGCTTGTGTTAAGTGTCACCTTTCCTACTCTAGTGCTTAGATGCCCTTCAAGTGACTTCAGCAGGAGAGCAAATAAATAAATTTACAAGCCTCTGAAACGTATCAGCGATTTGCTTATCGTACAGACTTAGTTATGGTGATCTTTGCTGGAGGCAACTATGCATTTTCAGTATGCTGATTGGGGATGTTTTGTTAGTGTTGTGTCTTAGACTGTGTTTTAGTCACAATAGGATTATTCTTTTTTTTGGTTGTGGTATTGTTCTGATTTGGCATCTGTTTCATCACACTGACGCGCAGTTTGGTGTTCCTGCTTGATTCGATCTTGGTTCTGGTCAAATACTGACAATTTCCATTGGATTCCAGGTGCCGTCAGTTAGGTGTTGTACTTGACTTGAAGTTTTTGATCAATGTTCGGGTTGATTAATTCATTACCTGCATGTCAGTCATGGGCATCTTTCATCTTCCCCTGGTTTTCAAATTGTGCATCACGTACACCTGGGATGATTGGGGAGGTTTGTCCACACTTATCTGCCAAATAGCAGTTCTGCAGTGGTTCTGCAGTGTGATGAAGTGTGCATGTTTGGAATGGGTACACATATTTGGTTCGAACAATGTAATGTAGCCTTTTGGCTGATGACCTGAATCAGAGTTAGGTGATTTTCTCCTTGTGTAAGCACAGGGTTTATGATGGTGTTCCTTGTGATCTCGGGCCCTGATCTTGGTCTTGTTGTTGCCATGGATGGTGACCAAGGTCAGTCCTTGCATACTGGTAGGCCTGCGATCACTGGACCTGCGGTGTCCACGATATCAAGTATCTAGGGGGACTAGGGTGAGTTTTTGTAGTAAATCTCTGAGCCATTGTATGTGGTGAATTTGGCTTTGGTTGGCCAAACCATGGCTTGTTACATCTGTGGATACATACATTTCAATGTGTGAAGTGGAAGAAGGTCTTCAACTGCATTGGCATCTAGTTTTGCAGATAGGTTATGTTAACTCTTCTTCTGTGGGCATATAATCTGAAAAGTGGCACCTGTTGGTGCCACTGTGCCAATATATTCTTTGATTTTCACCGTGCTGAATGTCTGCTCACTTTGAGTGTCGACAGTCTGGTTATCCTCATCATCTGACCGTGTACTTGGCATTTCATGAATCTTGACTTTCTGCTGGTTGGTACGCACTCTTGTTTATTTAGAATGCTGTACCTGTCTGGCTTCTAGCTGTGGCTTCCGATGACGTTGAACCACTTGTTCTGGCCTTTGCTTTCTTCATTGGTGCTTCCAGTATCCTAAGGTGCTATATGCCTGTATAGTGTTAAAAACTGGGCATTTTTTTTGGCGCATGTATGAGACCACATCACCCACATTGCTCGCTAGGTTTGCCTGTATGGCTATCGTGTTAATGGGGAACTTTACTCGTAATTGTTCTTCGAGTGTTGACCATGTTTTATCTGGATTTTTAAGGTGGTTTTCAAACAGGCCCAGATAAGTTCAGTCTGTGGAGGCATTCATTGCCAATAACAATTTTGTTTTCAATGGCTTGTTTATCT
Organism: Carcharodon carcharias; assembly: GCF_017639515.1. NCBI lineage: Eukaryota > Metazoa > Chordata > Chondrichthyes > Lamniformes > Lamnidae > Carcharodon > Carcharodon carcharias. The sequence goes on from NC_054477.1 coordinate 141,256,097, forward strand.
GGTTCAGAAGTATTGAGTTCCAGAAAATACAACTTGATGCATTTTCGGAACAAAATAAATTCAGAAAGCAGATCCGATGCTTTCCAATTAAGTGTTGGAAATGTTGTTATCATCTTTTAGCCATTTTTCAGGATCTGGAGCTTTTAATAGCTATGTGAGTTTCTTCCAGCTCTTCTAGAGTTAATTTAGCTCTGACCTGCAGTACCTAGTGTGGCCACTGCCTTTGTTGCTTGTCTGCAATGGTGGTGCTGTTGAGCACTTTCTGATTTTTTTTTTCACCAGATTGAGCCCTGAGCTCCCTCCGAAAGGCAGTCATTCGAGTGGGGAAATGGCTCCAGAGTGAAAACAAACATCAAAAAGTGCTATTTTTACAGGATTCTTCTGGCTGTTAGGAGCTGTTGCTAGACAGAGTCTTCTTCCAAGTTCTGTCGAAGGGTCATGATGACTCGAAACGTCATCTCTTTTCTTCTCCACCGATGCTGCCAGACCTGCTGAGTTTTTCCAGGTAATTCTGTTTTTGTTTTGGATTTCCAGCATCCGCAGTTTTTTTGTTTTTATCTCTTCTTCCAAGCCCAGTCTGCAATATTTATAAACAATGACATTTTCTGTCCATGGATTTTACTTAAAGCGAGACCTCCCGCAGTCTGCTGTTTAATTTCCGTCCCTGTTTAAACTTTGGAGCAGTTAGATTTTTACTAATTAAGCTCTCCCAAATTTTAACAATCTTAAAAGGACCTGATGCCTTCTGCCTGGAGTGAGGCGTGATCCCAGAACATATAGAATCCCTACAAAGCTGTAGAATCCTTACACAACAATGATATCAGGGGGTTAATACTGACCAGAAACTGAATTGAACCGGCTGTATAAATATCACGGCTACAAAGACAAGTCAGAAGCTGAGAATTCTACAGAGAGCAACTCATCTCCTGACTCCCCAAAGCCTGCCCACCATCTACAGGGCACAAGTCAAGGGTGTGATGGAATGCTCTCCACTTGGATGAGTGCAGCGCCAACAATACTCAAGAACCTCAATGCCATCCAGGACAAAGCAGCCTACTTGTTTGGTACCTGATCGTCCACCTTAAGCAGTCACTCCTTCCACCACTGACACACAGTGGCAGCAGTGTGTACCATCCATATGATACACTGCAGCAACTCAACAATGTTCCACCGATAGCACCTTCCAAACCTGTATCCTGTACCAACTAGAAGGACAAGGGCAGCAGATGAATGGGAATGCCACCACCTCCAAGTTCCCCTCCAAGTCACCCTGACTTGGAACTATCTCACCATTCCTAGCCAACAATGCTCACATCCCATGGTAAGGCTTGATGGTTGTTTCACTTTCACACCAGTTATTTTCTTGTGCTAGATGTAAAGGGGTTGAGGCTTGTTTTTTTCGCAGCCAAATCTTCAAAAATATGCTACCAACCTGCCACCATGTTACATTCTACTCTTCTTGAATATAAACACACGAATCATACACAAGGGCCGAGATTTTCCAGCTCCGTCGCGGGCAGGACCCGCCATGGGCGAGGCGGAGCCCCAGCCAGAAGCCAATTGACTTGCAGCAGGACCGGAAGGTCCTGGTGACAGGCGAGTGTGGAAAATTCCGTCCAAGGATGGGTGAAAAAATAATGTGGGTTATTTATTTGAAGATGAGACTATATACAGAAAATGTTCACTGGGAACTAAATATAATACACCTCACTTCCACTCTGCTGCTTGTCAACTGCTTACACGTCATAGGACTAATACATGACTTCCTGTTGAGGTGGATAATGATTGATAGTAGTTTAAGATATGCCCCCCCTAAAGGTATGTATACATCTTTTCACAACTTAACTCTCACTCACACAATCACAGGAGTAGGTCCTAGTTTGTGTGATAGTGATTTTTATTTCTATTGAAGTGCTTCCCCTTGCTAATCCTTGTCTCATTCATCTTTTACTGAGTCCATCAGATATTTTGAACTTTGCTGTCATACAGATTGTGTGAGAGAACATCCAATTGTGGAAAACAATAGGCATGACATAGTTAGTGAGTTGAGGTGCTTTCACTGGGTGATTCACGGAGCACAAATGAACTGCTTCAAGTGGAAAGGGTGACTCAGAAAAGAGCTCAGCAGAATGGCTGCTTACACTCTGCTGAAGAGGATGGAGACTGTATTTAGGAGGGAAAACTGTCAAGCAAATATATTTTATGTCCACAATTTGCTGCTCAGGGCATTGCCTCTAAGGAAGCTTGTGCTACATATCAGAGATTGTGGAGGTGTCTAACACCAATTTCAGTGAAGTTCTGGTGCATGGCATCAACATTCTGTAGGTAACCATGGATTGTGTAGTCAGTTCAATGTTCATTGCAGTTTTGCCCTCCTTGTATGAGATTGTGGCACGAGCCATAACATATTTTATGGATAGTTATACTGAAGCCATGCCTCTGGGCTAAATTGTATTCTCTGCCTTGGACCAACTGAGAGACTGAATAAGTAAAGGTTTCTATGAGATCTCATACCTCTCACAGTCTACTCTCTTGCAGCTCAGCCCAAAAGCAAAGGTAGTTGTGCAATAGTATGGAGTATTTTGCCATCTCTCAGGATGACAGCAGGTCTGGACTCTCACCACCAATTCAGAAAATCATGTTTGCCCCTTCTGATGTCAGGATAAGAACAGGGGCAGACTTCCCTGGCAGATTTTTGTCGCTGCAGCCTGCAGCTGAGCCCTCACACACAATTTCTGATTGGTTGCTGACCATGAATATCTGAAGAGACCCTGTTTGAGACACATAACATTTCCATCTCTCCTCTGTGTTAAAAAACATTCAGACGCAATGCTATTTTCCTTTGCTGTCATTTCAATAGCTTGATTCTTGATAGGGTAAACCTTTTATTTAGAAAAAAAGGGGAAGTTATGATGTGCCTGTACTTTTAAGGATGGATATCTTAAACTACTGTCAGTCATTATCCACTTCAACAGAATATAATGTGTCACTCCCCTGACTTTTAGGCAGTTGGTAAGCAACAGGATAGAAGTCAGATACTTAGCTCCCAGTGAATATTAGCTGTATATCGTCTTATCTTTAAATAAAGAACCCAAATTATTGTTTCACCAATCATAGTGTATGGTTGGTATGTTTACATTGAATGAAAGAAGAATGTAACAAGTAGAAAGCAGAAATGAAGGGAAGATGCTGAAAAGCCCTCCCGAGCATGTCCTTCAGCCTGACATTCTCGATTAATGCTATTCATGATGGCTTCATCCATTAATGTTAGTGTGTGTAGCGAGTCAGGACATCCTCCTGTTCCTGTACTCTCACTCATGTTGTGTGCTAGCCTGTACTGCAAGATTGGTGGAAATAGGTCAATATGTGGCCTACAGCAGGTTTCAAGATATATGAGACAGCAGAGTTGAATGTACACAATAAGAGTAAGAAACAGAGTGTGGCCAAGAGGGGAGAACTGGTCGTGAGGGCAGTAGCAGATTTGTTGGGTGTGACTGCTGACTCTCAGGCATACATTGCCTACTGGTGTGATTGGTGCTTTCAAGAAGAGCTGGACAGGTTCTTGACTGAGACCAAGATTGCTTTGCATCAAAAATATTTATAGATGACCCTGGTCCATGTGATCTCTGTGTTTCTGTGTTTGCTCTCAGAGGGTGGGGGTGGGGGGAGAGGGGAGGGTCAGGATTTCCAAGAGTATTTTTTCTCTTATTAGTCCAATGGTTTTTCTCTGTTCCTTGCCTTTCCCAAAAGATTACATGGCTGCAGAGTGTTAGGAGGATTGTGGTGGGAAAGGCTCAGTCACAATGGTCCAATCAACATGGGGTGTTGCGCAGGCCTGATGGACCTGCTGGTCTTCCCCTGCTCGCAAATTTTGTACATTTGTATGTTCTGGAAAAATCCCTGACATGAACATTTCATAGACGCTGATAAGTTTGTGCATTTATGAATGAAAGCTATCATTGTGAACAAGGTGTTCTTGTTAATTATAGGAGAGGACACTTCTTGTTATCTCTCAAATGACAAAATGCCTATAACAATTCATCACATCCTGTGAGTGTTGCACTTTTACTGTTATGTGTGGCATTAGTTGGAGCTGCGTGTGTTTCTGTGCATAATGACTGCTATGATGTATTTTTGAGGATAGCTTAAGAAACATGAACTTCCACAACTGGAAATGGTCATCATTGTGACCCATACCCCTCTAATTGATCTTCTGCCACATTACAATATATTCTGGTAATCCATAATTGTTAAATTAATAATGGATGATGCACACTGCCTTTTCAACATACTGTGGGTTGGCAGCGAAGGTGCATAATTCTCACATTCTGTCATGATGTAAATACATGCCAACATGCTGTGAGGCGATATCATTTGACAATTCACCTGCCACGACTGTAAGACCCATCATTCAGGACAGAGTAGCTGCTTGATTGGCACTCCTGCCTCTGGAAGTAAAACCTGACATCCATCACTTGGATACTGTGGCTGCAGTATGTATTATTATCAGGATGTACTTCAGCAGTCAACTAAATTTCCTTCGTCAGTATCGCCCAAACTCAAAACCTGTACTAGAATTTCATTCCTTATAGGAGGACCATTAGATTAGGAACTGTAGGAGATCAAACAGACGCCTCACCACTACCTTCTTATGATAGTTGGGCATGCCTGATAAATATTGCCTTGCCTGAATCATCATCCACGTTTTGCAAACTCATTTCAAAAATTGACTCGTCAATGTCACAGTCACACAGGATATCATTTGTGACTGTGGCCGGCGCAATCTTAATGCAGGAGTAAGGCTAAAGGAAGTTGAATGTAAAGATTTAGGAAAGATGGGTACACATTGGGAGCTGATGACATATTGAAGGCCTTAGAAAATAAGGGAAGCTTATTATTAGTTATGGGGTTTTGTGGGGTTGGGGACAATGCAGAATAGTTAGTTAGACAAGACATTTGAGTCAAGGGTAAGCCATTTGAGAAGGGAGGTGACAATGACAGTCTTTAAAGGTTTGGTATGGTGCCTCACCAAAGGAGGCAATCAGTAATGTGAGCAAGCATGGGGCCAGAAAATCTGGAGATGAGCAGAAAGGAGATTGATAAAGGATGACACTGCAGTGCAGCACAGAGAGATTGCTGCACTTTAGAGGTGCCATCCTTCAGGTGAGGCGTTAAACTGAGGCCCCACTTTCTCTCTCAGGTGGACATCCAAGATTCCACAGCTCTATTTCAAAGAAGAAAAGGGGAGTTCTATCTGGTTTCTTAGTCAATATTTATCCTTCAGTAAACTTCATAAAAATGGTTTATCAAGTCATTGCCATAATGGTTTGTGGAACCTTGCTGTGTGCAAATTGGCTGCCTCATTTCCAACAATACTTCATTGATATAATGTGCTCTGAGACAATGTGAGGTAGAACAAAAATGCACATTTTTTCTGCATTTCTTTTTTTAAGCGGTGATGAGTAAGACTAACAAGGCTGGAGAGCTGCAGACACAAATAGTCCAGTGAGATTACAAAGTACTGGCGATAACTCAGACCTCATGGATCAAAAAAAAAGAGGATTGGAGGGTTAATGGTCTTGGCTATAAGGTATTCAGGAAAGTTAGGGAGCAAAAAAAAGGAAGATGGGTATTGTTTTTCCTTAAAGGAACATCACAGTGCTAACAAAAGAAAATGTCTCTGACAGTCAAAGACAGAATCTATTTGATTAGAATTAAGAAACAATAAAGGAACTGTGGTACATTTTATAGGCACCAAATAATGGGAAAGAGAAAAAGGAGCAGATTTGCAAAGAAACTACTGAGGGGCAAGAGCTGTAGAGTCATAGTATGGAGAGATTTTAGCTATTCCGCAGTGACATTGTTAAAGGCAAAGGGCAGAATTTTCTGTGACCGCTGGTGTCGGGCATCATGGCAGGCGGGAAGGCCAAAAATTGGTTTCATGTCATTGTGAAGCACGCTTGCAACCGTCTGCTCTGCCCATCAATGGCAGGCTGTGTTTCCCGCTGCCGGACATTGGGAACTTCATTGTAACACATCTGCATGTCATTATAAGGCCAGCTCAGCGAATCATCCCCCGACACTGGGTCATCTGAGCATGTCGATGTGATTGCACACTGACGTGGTTCACAATAGCATTTATAAGGCAAGCAGCTGGCGGGTTGCACTTCGAGGGGATCTCAGAGGTGAATACACAGTAACATTGCACAGGGCTCGGGAGGGCCACCTGCTGGACATCAAGGTTGAGGCGCCGTGTATACAAGGGCACAGGCAAGTCACTACTTCCCAGCTGGCTAACGGTGCAGTGCTTGGGCAAGGATTTTCTCATGATTGAGGCGAGTTTGGTGTTGGGGGCGTGGTGGGGTTGGGGGGGCGGGGATTTGGAGGTAAGGGCAGCACTGTGGTTGATTGTAATGCACAAGTACGTGTGGACATGTGGGGGGGCTGGTGGGGGAGGGAAATGGTCACACATTTGGGAAACCATGTATAGAGTTCCCTTGCAGCTGAGACAATTCAGGTGCATCCACACAAGCATGCTTGGAGACGGGCATCTAACTCATCTGCCCACTTAAGCAATGCAAAGGCCTGAAAGTGCTCCCAAATGCTCCACAGATCCGCATTCTTTGGACATATACTGCAAAATAATGAGCATTTTAGTGGACTGCAGAACATTTGGATGACTGGGCACATTGTACAATCTCCTTGTGAAAGCTAGCGATGGAACAGTCACTGGTGGAGGTGCTCACAGGCCCTTGCAATGTCATCAATGTCATTGGGCCTGTCTCCCCCATGGTTTAAGCTAGCAGCGCAACATTGCAGTGCGGGTTAGGAGAATGTCTGCACCTGAGCGGAGAGCACAGCATGCAGTCCAGTGGGTGAACCTGCAGCCAATCGGTCAGGTGGAGTGGGGCGGAGGTGAGTGGCTTTTGGGCAACCATGCAACACTCTAAACTCTAGTCATCCAAGTGGTGGCCAGCATTCTCTGGGATATGTTAAGGGGCCTTCAGACTTAATGAAGAGAGATTCTTAATACACCCATACTAAGCCACATGTCTCTCTCTTTCAGCCTACAGGAGGAGCACATCAAGAGAATGAAGCCTGTTGACCTAGCTGTATGCCTCATGGCACAGAGAGCAGAGACGATGGAGAAGAGAGTGACTGAGGTGCCTGGCTGGGCAGAGGGAGGAGCAGAACTCAGGTAGAAGGGGCGACTGCATCTCCTGCACACGCCACTGAAGAGCCACAGCGAGCTGTCACTGATCAGCACCTAGCTAGACCCAGGGTCTATAAACATTGCCTTTCATTCCTGCAGATTACCAAGAACCAGTGTCGCTGAAGACTGCACATGTCTAGTGAACTGGCCAAAAACATCTGCCAGCTGCTGAAGAATTTGGGGCCACGGGTACATAGAGGCCATCCACTGCCAGTGGCCGTGAAAGTGACCATGGTGCTCAACTTTTACGCCAGTGGCTCCTTTGAGGGCTCACAAGCCTCCACCCACAAATACATCGATGAGATCACAGACACCATCTTCGCAAAGGCACGCAACTTTGTGCATTTCACCCAGGGCCAGGAAAGCCAAGATGCAAGAGCACTGGGATTTACCCAGATCTCAGGTTTCCCACAGATTGAGGGTGCCATCGACCGCATTCACGTGGTGCAGAGATCTCTGTCACAACAAATAGTCAACTATGTCAACCACAAGGGCTACCACTCGTTGAATGTTCAGCTGGTGTGCAACATCCACAAATGCATCCTGCAGGTCTGCGCATGATTCCCAGAAAGTGTCCATGACTTCTACACCCTTAGCAGGTCTCAGATCCTTGCAGCCTTCCAGGGTTCACAGAGGCTTCAGGGTTGTCTCCTTGGGGTAAGGGCTATTCACAGAGGACATGGCTGATGACGACTGTGCGGCAGAGTTAGAAGTTACAACGAGGCCTATGCTGCAACTCACTCCTTGGTGGAGCAAGCCATTGGGATGTTGAAAATGAGGATCCGGTGCCTGGACTGGTCTGGTGGAGCTCTGCAATATGGTCCACAGAGGGTGTCACGCATTGTTGTCATCTGCTGCGCTTTTTACAACCTGGCACTGCAACGGGGAGGGGAGCTGGCTGAGGAGGAGATGGAAGAGCAGCACCTCTCCTCCAATGAGGAGGACATTGATAGGGACAAGGGTGAGGAGGTCCTCGAAGACAAGGCTGTCGGTGATGAGGCCATCACACTGGCCAGACGAGGCAGGTGCACTTGGGAGGCCCTCATTGCTGGTAGGTTCGTGGAGGATGATGACGACATGCAGTGAGGAGGAACCATAGATCCTCACATTGCATCTTTGAACGTTTGATTCAAGTCTGGCTTATGGCAGCGCAAATACCCTCTGCAATAAGGCTCCTGTCATGGAGACACAGCGGAGGCCCAAATTGCACGATTGCAGAAGGATGATGACAACATGCAGTGAGAACACTCCATAGATCTTCACATTGCCTCTGTGAATGTCTGACTCCTGTCTGGCTGAGGGCAGCTCATTTGCTCTGTGTGATAAGGGCCATATCATGGAGACACAGCCATGAAATTTTCATTGCACCTGACGTTTGTCAGCCTTCAACACTTGACCCCTTCAGGAGCACAGTGCCACTAGTCACAAAAGCTGTAGAGACCAGGGGTCATCCCAACTCAAAGGTGCTGAGAGAACACAGAACTCTGTGAGACCTACACACGACATACTAGCAATGACAAGCACCATCGAGGTGCAGGCATCACTAATGTGTCCAGTGACTATGAAGCCACACCATCACTTTGGTCTGAAGTTTACACACTGCACTGCACAAGGAAGAGGCCCTGGTCTGAGACACTTGCCTTTATCTTGTGCAGGAACCAAGGTTTCACATCTGAGTGACAAGAACACTGCTCATCAGAACAAGGAGCCACAGGCAAGGAGTCATTCTTGGAAGTTTATTTACAATAATGAACATTATGTGCAAACGATTAACACCCATGACCAGGCCATGCAACTATATCTTCTTAACCTTACTGAACCCTGCCGCTCCATTTGGTACTTCCACAGCAGAGGTGGAGGCAGCTTGCTGAGTGCTATGCCCTGTCTGTGATGTACTTGATGGTCCTTTGGAGGGCCGAGACTTGGAAGGCCCCGGCTAGCTTTCGGGGTCCTGCTGTGTGACAGTGGCACCGTCCTCGGCCTGTGGAGCTGGAGCTGCTGAGGTCACAGGAACAAGGGGCTTAGATGGGTTGGACACACCCGGAGTTACCTGAGTGGATGGCTCCGGGGTGTGCCCCTCCTGATCCTCCTCCCTATGGGTGACCAAGGGCTCTTGGCTGACTCCTTGAGGAGAAGGGGAAGCTGCAGTGAGATTGAGGTGCCCCACACCCCTCTCGCATTGACACTGTTGGAAGCCAACTACGGAATCAGCGATAGAGTTCAGCTGGCTCAGCAGTGCAGGAGCGATTGTGCAAATGGATGTTATTTTAAAAAAATATTTTCGGGGAATATGGCTTTATTCTGTGAAGAAGGCTAAGTGTGTTTGTGTTTGTGTGTGTGTGTTTAAGTGATTTAATTAACCTGGGGAAAGGTTACTGGAGACAGGGGCCAGAATATGCCAGTCCCTCATGCCACCGATTTCAATGGCTCACCACCTCTGCCATAGGAGATCCTCCAGCAGGGTGACTAGAAAATTCCAGACAGGTTGCCTAGGAGGTTTAAGACATGGAAGGATAGAGGTGTTAGGTTTGTGTGTTTGTAATGATATATTATCAGGGGTTTGAAGTACAAGTAAATAGGTTGGATCTAACATTTGCATTTTTAGATAAGTTGAGAGTTTGTTTGAATGTCAAAGGGAAGTCAGGGGTGACAAGAAGCATGTTTGCATCTTATGGAGTTCCATGGGTAAATAGAAGAGGATATGTTACATTTCATTGACCTGAAAGCAGAGGCAAAATGGAAACATTAAATATTTTATATTTAGAAGGATTTGATTTTCAAAGAGTTGTGAGAACAATGCAACCTGAGATGAAAAAGGGAAAGGCATTTTAGAGTTGAGGTGGAGAGCTTGTGGGTTGGCTGTTGGCTGTGTGAGGAAGATCTCCTGGAAACAGCTCTAGGCTGGGAGAAGATTCAGTTTCAATCGGCCATCCAGACAAGCGAGATAAATTTTGGGCTGAAAAAAGCAGTCTTGTTCTGCAGTTTTGGATTTCCACAGTAGAGTGGGAGAGAGCTAACTGATTGTGTTAATAACCTTCATTAAAGTTGCAGCAGTTTGTCTTGGGTACAATTACTGGATTTTTATAGTTAAACATCTCTAAGGGATTATTGCCTGGAAGGTGTTTACTTGTGGGCCTGATCAAGTAGGGAGTCTTTTGGGTGAATGTTTTGTATGACTAAATTTAACAGTGTAACTGTAATCTTGTGTGCCTAAGTTTTCTTTTCTTTTTGTTAATAAAACTTTTACTTTTAATTTTTAAAATCCCCAAAAAATTTACTGGACTTCTTGCTGCTGATATCAGTGCACTATCCTACCAGTGTTGATCTCGGTGCATTGGCATGCCGGTGTTATCACCTCAGAGTGAAGGCGGATGGACTCCTCCATCGTGTCTTGCAACCTGAGGAGTGCAGTAGACATACCTTCCTGATGTTTCCGAGCTTGCCTTTGCAGCTCCAGCAACTGAGGTATGACCGAGTCCAGAGACCGGCCATTTGACTCAAATTCAGCAGATTTCAGACCTCCAGCAGTCCTCTGAGTGCCAGAAACCTAGGAAGTCCATTCCACCTCCACCTGCTATGCACCAGGCAGTACCATGTGCTCACCAAGTTGTGACCCTGAAACTACTTTAGAATTAGGTCCCACTGAGGTGTGTGTCTTTGCGCTGGTGGAGGGTGTAGGTGAGCGCTGTGATGGTTTTTCAATTGGGGTATCAACAAATTCCTCTTTTGATGTGGCTTCTGGGCTTGAGTCAAGGACCTGGGTCATGTACTCGATCGGCTATCTACAGATGTGCCTGCAAAAGCAGGAAGAGATAATTAGTGCATGACAGTGACCTGTGAAACAGGACACATCATTCACAAAATGGTTGCTTGATGGATGTTGCACTACAGAATTCTCACTTGGTTAGAGCACCGCCAACCTAGATCTTTGGCCAGCTGGATGGCTCTTTTTTCAAAATTCTGTGAGGATCTTGATTTCAGGCATTCCTTTGCCAGTCTGTGACCTCTCACTTTCATTGTGCGCCAGCTTGTCCTGCATGCAGACAGATGGAGAGAGTGTAAGCAGGTTGCCTGCCAGGCCATTTGATAAGTATGCCTGGCATGTGTGAGTGCTGAGTGGTGCCACGGACAGGGTGAGGACAATGAAGGTGTGAGTGAGAGTATGAATGGTGATGTCCCTTGAACTAGCAGTGAGTGAGACCCCTGTGGATGTGTGATGGGTTTTGTGAGTGTGTGAGTTGAGAGTGATGTGAAGTGTCACTTAACCTGGCGGAACAGAGGAGCTCATTCATCCTCTTTTGGCAGTGGGTGGTTGTCCTCTTTGGTAGCCCATTGGCATTGACAACTGTAGCCACCTCCTTCCAAGCCAGATTAGTGATGTTGCTGCCCTTCCTGCAGCCAGAGTGAGAGTAGAGGACATCACAGCGGGCCTCCACAGCATCCAAAAGGCATTCCAGGGACGCATCACTGAATCTGGGGGCTGTGGTCTTCTTGCCTTTCAGGGCCATGCCTTCTGTGCAGCAGTCCTGGGCTGGAAGTGCTGAGAGGTGTGCATGTAGCCGCACTTTAAATATGGAGACCGGTGTGATGAAGCAGCGAGGTGATGGTGTGGCGGGCAAATGAGAGCCCGCCTGCTATTGAAATTGCTTGTTTCCCGGGAATGCATGATTAATGAGGAAGGGGGATGATATGGCATGAAAAGCCCCATTGCGGCCGACGGGTGAAACATTCTTTTTCCCACCCGCTACTGCACTTAGTGCAAATCTGGCACAATTCTGTCCTAGGTCAGTGAGACTAACTAGTTTGCACTTTGAAAGAGCTGGTTCTGACTGGATGTGCTGAACTGTGCTTTTACTTCCTTCTGTGCCATACTTATCACAGTTTCTCTGATTCTATGGGCAGAATTTTATGGCAGTGGGCTGCTGAAACAGGGCCATAAAATTCTGCCCTCTGAGTTTTGTTGAAAGAATAACCTTAGAGAGGGCATAGGAAGCAATGTGAGGGTAGTTATGGACTGACAGGGAATCAGAGGTAGGCTTTGATAGGAACTGTGGGAGTTTTGGGACTGGGAAGAGAGGAGAAATAATAAAAAGCATTCCATCAAGTCAGGTTGGAAGTGTGCTTTAGGCTCTCTTAATGTTGGAAAAGAGCAGGCATTAATGATAAAGATAACAATAATTTCTGTTAATGAGTTTTCTGCTGGCTTGCTCTGCTGTCCTCATGCTGCCTTTAACTGGTGCCCCACTAGGTAGGTACATATATAATGTTTGTAGCATTGTAGCATATATGAATCTTGATTTTGTACTCCAAAGAGTAATTATATGACATTACAATATCAACCACTGAGCTTAACAGAGCATAACACATCTTTAGTCTGCTCTGTTATGTCCAGACAGTCCCCATGGCTGGAAGCCCTTCAGCTTGTTTCAGCCGGTTGTTCCCAATATATGAGGTATAACTGCACACATTAACTGCTACACAAAGTGACTTGGTGCCAAGTTATATTTAAAGACAAAGCTTGTATTATTTTGCATTAATTGCTCAATAAACAAAAGTAAGCCCTCAAGCATGTTTTCATCTGTTGGATCAAAATGGTTTAGGTTTGATTATTTGTTGAAAAATACTAGCGCTGACCTGTTAAATATTCATTTAACTTAAGCAAGGTATACTGAGGATTCCAAAGCAATGCTGCACACCAGGAGGTATGAGGTATTTCATGCTCTCAGACATCGCTGGCACTGGCTGCTGAAAGGCAAAGCAAAGTTGCAGCAGGCTCATGCAGCATATGTTAGGTCCGTTATTTTCATACGTAAATTGTCTATTGCTCATTTTGCTCATTGATAAAGAATCACACTTTCTGCCTGCCTTTGTGGGCTCTTTTGTTGGCTAAATGGCTTTCAACATTTTCAACATGATTTCAGCTGCAGGGAGGGCAAGGGACGGCATCTTCCACACCCGCTGGCATCGGGCGTGTTGGATGGCTTGAGTGGACTATATGGCAAGAAGGCCAAAAATTGGTTTCATAACATCATGAAACCAGTTTGCACTCGTCCCCTCAGCCCGCCCTTGGCTGGCCGCATTCCCCGCCATCGGATGTGAGGAACCTCATTGTAATACATCAGCATATCATTATAAGGCCAGGCCGCCGGACTCATTACACCACCCGTCGTGACCACCCCCCCGCCCCCCCACCCCCAGCTCCCCGCTGCCACCGCTGGATCATCCACCCTAGTTGGCCAGAACACATGCCAGTGCAGAACACGTCTTCACAAGTGTGACGTGCAAAAGTCGGGAATTACCATCCATGCCTTGCTAACAATGTGGACACCTGAGGAGCAGGAGATGTGGGAGCCTGACAGCAACAGGATCCTGAAGGAATGTCCATGGCATGCTGGGTGGATTGTCATGGACATGGATCTGCTGCAAAGCAGCTCACTGAAGTTGGAAAGTCACCATTGATGCTCACAATGGATGATAGTCGAGGGGGTGGGAGAGGAGGGCCTACGATTGACTGGGAGAAGAAGAGTTGTTGGGGGTGGGGGGGTGGTGAGGTTAGGGGGAGGAATGAAGATGTCAGGGTGAGTTTGGGGGGGGTGGTGTTGAAGTTGTCAGTAAGTGAGGTTGGAAGCGGGGAGGGAGTACGGGGGAGGAGGGTGTAATGGTGGAGACGATGGCAACTGGGGAGGTAGGTGTATGGGGGATTGGAAGGTGTAATGGAAGAATTTCAGAAGGGGGACGGAGTGCAGAGAGGGGAAGGAGTACAGGGGGAGGAAGAAGTAAGGCTGGAGGAAGGAGTCGGGAAGGGGGAATGAGTAAAGCTGGAGGAAGTGAGGGAGTCAGGAAAGGGGAAGGAGTGAAGCTGGAGGAAGATGTGAAGATGGAGGAAGAGGTAAGGCTGAAGAAAGGAGTCACAGGGGGAAGGACTAAGGGTCTGATGGAATCAGCAAGTGGGATGAACTAAGCAGAAGGGGAGTCCGGTGGGGGGCTGGGAGGAGTAAGGGTGGGAAGGGGTCCGGGTGGGGGAAGGGGTTCTGGAGGGGGAAGGAGTCCTGAGGCGGGAAGGGATGAGTGTGGAATGAGGGAATGGTGAGAATGACCGAGGGCAGGCTGAGGCGGTAGGGTGGGAGGATGATGAGTCGATGGTAGAGGCAGGAGGGACGGCGAGGGTGCTCGGGGGCAGGCATGGACCTTGGGTTGGGAAGGAGGAGGTTGGGGAGGTTAATGTGGATGGGGGGGATTTTTGGGAAAGAAGGGAACATTCACATTAACCTGGACATCCCTCAAGGAAAAGGATTGTGGCTGGTAGGTCATGGTAGAAGGTGATGCTGGGAGATCAACTGTAATGGGGAAAAGGAAATGGATGACTGGGGGAGGGGAAAAGTCAGGAAAGACGAGAAACCCAGTCCAGACCACACTGTCCAAATCAAAAGTGAGTCGTGGGCGAGATCAGGTGCTGCATGGGAATGTGTCATTGGGTCCGTGGAGATGCAAGTCAGCTCAGATGGACAACTGAAAGCGAACCCCATCAGGTAGCATTCAAAATGCTCAGGTGAGTATGATTTCTGAAGGATCTGTGTTCATGGGGGAGTGCTTGCACGAGGCTCCAAAAGGCCCTGCCGCACACACACCACTCCCTCCAGAATCACTCATTGGCCAGCTGCACTCTCTGTGGTGACAGAGGACAAGGTTGAAGAGCTCATAGGCAAAGGAGGCTTGGAGGAAGACGACAGCCTCTGAGGTTCCTGAATGGATGATCCAGGAGTGCCCAGCTACTGCTCCTCCTCCCTTTGGGTGCCTGGGGACCATGGCCCAACACGTCGAGGGGAAGAAGCACCTGGAGGGACATTGGGGTGGCCCGTTTCCCTCTCGCGTTGCCACTGCAGAGACTCACCCTTGGCTCCCGTGATGGAGTGCAGGTCAGCACACATCTCCGCGTTCTGTTGGACCAGGGTCTCCATGGCTTCAACCATCCTCCCCACAGAAACCTCCATACACACACGTGTGGGCACTACTTCATCAGACCACAGGCGGATGCACTCCTCTGACTGGTTTGCCACTCTGCTGAGGGTGTCCAACAGCTCTGCGTGATATTCCCATCCCCTCTGCCGACTTACCAGAGTGAGTTGGAAGGCCAAATCTAGAGCTTGTCATCTGACTCGAACTCACAGATGCCTGTCCCCAGCAGACCCCTGAGTGCAGGGGAGCTCGGCTTGAACCTGCCTCCTCCTGCTGCGGATATGGTCCTTGTGGAGACCACCAGATTACAAACCCGAGCCTGCTCTAGATCTAGGTTCTTCCGAGGTGTGTGTCTCTGTGCTGGTGAAGGGTGTGGGTAGGGTCTGTGAGGGGTCTTCCAGGCTGCTTATTTCCAGCTCTTCAATGGAGGAGGTGTCCTCTTGGTTGGAGGTGAGGACATGGATGGAGCTGAAGGACTGGCTGGCTGAGGGTGTCGGTCACTTGGCAGAGCTCCCTGTGAACCAAAGTAAAGATAATTAGTGCACGGCAGCAGAGTCAAAAGCAGGACAGAGAGCACTCACAGTTGAGTTGAAAGAGGGATAATGTGATGCAGGATCCTTACGAGGTTGGTCACCACCGTCCTTACCGTCATCGCAGGCACAGTCCATGTCCTCCTCGCCAGTGATGGCATGCTCCTCAAAGTGAGTGAGGGCCAAACGTGGGCCACTCCACCCCAGGTCTGGGATCTCTCCCTGCTGTTGTGAGCAGGCTTCTCCTGCATGAAAACAGATGGAGGGAGTGTGAGCAGGACACATGGCACTGCGTGGAATGTTTGTGTGGTGAGCGGAGCCATGGATAGGATGAAGACGTGAGCTTGAGAGGGTATGAGCCTGATGGAGATGTGAGGGTGTGTATGAGAGTTAGTGGTGCTGCCCCTTGAGGTGTGAGATCCCTGTGGATGGGTGATGGGTTTGTGAGTGTGTGAGTTGAGGGTGACGAGAAGAATGAATTACCCTGGCAGAACGGATGAGACCATTCATCTTGTAGTGGCACTGGGTGGCTGTCCTCTTTTGCAGGACATTGGCACTGACCACCGCCTCCCAAGCTGGATTTGTGGGGTTGCTGCCCATCTTGCAGCCAGAGTAGGGGTAGAGGACATCACGGCGATCCTCCACTGTGGTAAAAATGTGCTCGAGGGACACCTCCTTGAACCTGGAGGCTGAAGTCTTCTTGCCTTTCAGTGCCATGTCTTCTTTGCAGCAGCAATGGTCTGGAAGCACTGAGAGGTGCGCGGGCAGCCGGACTTTAAATATGGTGCCCGGCGAGATGAAGCTCGGTGAGATGATGGCGTGGTGGGCGAATGAGATCCCACCTGCCATGGAAACGGCATGTTTCCTGGGAAATAATAATTAATACGATGGGTTTGGGACAATATGGCGTGAAAAGACGCGACTGTGCTGGCTGCCACACTTAGTGCTGACCTGGGTCGGTTCCGCCCAAGATCACATCCATCCCAGGAGGGATGTTCATGGACAGAGCAGCCAAATCACTCATTTAATTATACCACTGAGATAGCACCTTGAGAGCGAATTGTCAAGAAGCCTTGCTTTATATCAAAAATGACAATCTGGGCAGAATTTTACACTGCTCCAGCCAACGAGTTTGTAGGTGGTGGAGGCGGGGGGGAGCATAAAATTCCTTGGAATAAAATTCCCTGGCATGCCCTTGACCCAACTGAGCCCCTTAAGTGGCCAATTATTGACCATTTAAGGGCCATTTCCCACCTAGTCTCAATTGTCAGGCTGGTGGGAGAAGTTCTAGGATTTGGGGGAAGCCCAAAATAAATCAGGTTGGAACAGGGGCGGGAGTTCTTCCCCCCCACCATCCCTTAAAGGCCAGTAACCACAATTCCCACCTCGCCCGGCTTTCCACTGACACCCCAATCCCCCTCTGCCCACCCTCCCAGGTGTCTCCTACTCTCCCCACCCTGAGACCCCTTAAACTTACCTGTTCCTGGAATGCCGGGACCTAGGCCCTGGGGACTGACTGTAGCCTCAGTCCTGCCCACTGCAGCTTCTAGCACTGCACGGGTTAGAGAGCCATTGGCCAAAATCGGCAGCCCACCAGCCATATTTAAATAAATAATCAAGGCTCAATTAGGCTTGTTATCAAGACAATTGACCCTGATAATATGCTGCCCAAGCTATAAAATGTTTAGCGTGGGCAGCCGGACGGGAGCAGGCATCCCAATTTTTAAAATTTACATGTTTAAACGGCATGAAGCAAAGTGGACGGGAGGGGTCAGTCTTCAGGGGCTGCCCTTTGCTGATCGCAGGGCACCACACCCCCTCTCCCTCAAATTGAACCTGCCTTCCCTTCCTTGATTGCCTTTGAGGCTTGTCCTGGAACAGTGGGCGACCTTATAGATTTTTTTTTACTCATTCATGGGATGTGGGCTTCGCTGGCCAGGCCAGCATTTATTGCCAATCCCTAGTTGCCCTTGAGAAGGTGGTGCTGAGCTGCCTCCTTGAACCGCTGCAGTCCATGTGGTATAGGTACACCCACTGTGCTGTTAGTAAGGGAGTTCCAAGATTTTGACCCAGTGACAGTGAAGGAACGGCGATATATTTCTAAGTCAGGATGGTGAGTGACTTGGAGGGGAACTTCCAGGTGGTGGTGTTCCCATCTATCTGCTGCCCTTGTCGTTCTAGGTGGTAGCGGTCGTGGGATTGGAAGGTGCTTTCTAAGGAGCCTTGGCAAATTCCTGCAGTGCATCTTGTTGATGGTATCATGGTACTATGGCAGCTGCCTGACAAGTGAGCACTGACTTGCATTAATTAGTCACAATAGAACTAAACATGGAGAGGTCTGAATCTTTTCCAATATATTTCACATTGTGTGAAGAGAATGTATTGGCCTTGAACTTTTGGGGATCTTGGCACTCTATAAAATTGCACAGGGCTCTTAAGCTGCTATCAATTGCCCATGGGGAAAGAGATAAATTGGTTGCTTAAACACAAAAGACATTGGTTATCTGTTAGCTGCCTCCCTTAAACTCATCCCCTTCCTGCCACTCCTCTCCCTAACCTGCCCATTCCCTCCCGGCCTAAGACCCTGGACTCTCCTGCTCCAGGGATGCATGGGCCTTGGTCTTCTTCTACAGTCCCAGAAGTGGCCACTGATGCCCTCCTGGCTTGTCGGTTTCACGGCAGCTTTGTTTCTAGCAGGGGTGTCGTGTCATCCGCCCACCACCGCCCCCCCGCCCCCAACCCCACCACCACCACCACCACTCCCCTGACATGTATTATTCTGCCCTATGTACCTTGAACCCACTAGCCATGAACATATTGGAATATCTGGTCTGTTGGAGAGAGAGGATCATGTGACAAGCCAGTTAACCCCCTTTTTTTGTTTAAAAACTGATTTGTTCAAGGCCACAACAGGACAGAAGCAGAAAAGAAACCAAAGGAACAGGACCCCTGAGTGGGCCACTCTCTCTCTCTCGATCTTTCTCGAGCCATTGCAGGTTTGAGCCTTGTCTGCCATTCGACCATTCGCATTCTGCAGGCAGGGTTTTAAGAACCAACCCAGTAGCTGAAGACTCCATATGAATAGATAAATCATCCATCAATATATTCAAATCATCTCAATGTCAAATCCAGAGGGATCCTCAAGTATAGCCTAAGACCATCCCAGTCATCAGTCTACAAGACGCAAATGTCTTGAGCTTTTACTGGATTCTAAAAAGACTGCTTAATCTATCCTCCCACTCTGTAACCTGTGAGTGTGTGGGAATCTGAGTTGATGTGTGCGTGAGAGTTGGAGCGTTTTTATTATTTTACTTAGACTGTCATGATGATGTGAATTGTACACGGGTAACATCATTGGCTGATTTAGTATTAAAAAGATTGTCACACTGAAAGAATGTTGTTGTAAAGGTTTTTGAGCATGTTTCATTTGGTAACAAGAATATGTCATCTTTTTGATTAATATAAAGATTTGGCAGATAATAAATAAAGACATATTAAAGGTGGGCCTGGGAAAATGTGAATAGCCTACTGGCTTTGCGAGCTAAAACATGCCTTGCATTAGAAATTGGCAACATCAGATTCTGCATTATCACTTCTTCAGATTCCTCCTGCTCCTTTTCATATTTTCTGATGCACCTGCATGTCTTCCTCTTCTGGGCTCTACACAGCGTAAAGCTTTGAAACATATAGCACAATCCTTGAAACTCCAGCTAGTTGTATTGTGCATGCATCTCATAAGTGTCCAACCACTTGAAATATTGTCAATAATGTGCTCATTGAACACTCTGGTGGATCGTAGCACTGTTTGTTTTCACTGTTAATAGCCATATCTCTGGACCACTTCCCACCCTGCAGTCAAACCCACCTTGGGAGTTATTCTGGAGCAGTGGGTTCGTTAAAGATATGGTATTGTGGCAGCTGCCTGACAAATAACACCAACTTGCATTAATTAGTCACAAAAGAACTGAACATGGAAAGAGGCAAATCTTTTTCTATATATTTCACATTGTGTGAAAACAATGTACTGGCCATGAACTTTTGGGGATCTTGACACTATAAAATTGCACAGAGCTCTTATGCTGCTATCAGTTGTCATGGGGAAGGAGGTAAATTGGTTGCTCAAACACAAAAGGCATTGGTTATCTGTGTTATACATCTATGGGCAGCTGATTGACTTAAATTGTGGATATTCTCTCTGGCAGCCTGAAAAGATCAGTCATATAAAATTAATGGCGGCTGGAATCTTTTTAGCCACTGGCAGTGGCATGAAGGTGGAAGGGTTTGGCTGAACATATCTTTGCAGCGTGTGGAATGTGGCATGACTCTGTCACTGCATTTCCTCGCAAATTGGCACCAAGATCCACACTGCATCTCTTCTTTGAGAAATGCCTTTGCTTTGCCTCAAAAAGCAGAGATATGGGGGAATCCCACTTGTCGCGTCATAGTGACTTGAAAAAAGTGGCCACAGAAGTGCCCTGAAAATTATTCAAGTAACCTTCTTTCAGGAATTTTAAATGGACCTAAATGAGCACAGTAGTTGTGAGTAACGCGAGACATCTATTTTGTATGATTAAGTAGATCCTTCAGTGGAATACACAGTGGAATACAGGAATCCTGAGAAATTGTATACAGATCAATGTGATGCTGTCACAGCATCATTAGAATACCAAGTGAAGCATCTGCATGTTTCTATACGCCAAATATTTCCTTACTTGAAATGTTCCCAAAAATGGGGTTAAATCTTGCATTTTCTGAATGGTAAAACAATTTATGCTTGATCTGCATTCTTAGGGCCTTAAGGTGACTTTTGTCTCAGAGAATGAGCTATCCAAGAGATACCAGCATTTATCAGCCCTCTCTTGAAGTGGTAAAGGATGATAGGCCTATCTTTGATGCACCCTCCCATGAAGACATCGTGGATATGGTGTGGGGGTTTGGAGGGGTGGGGGCCCTTGTGGTTGGTGCCTAAGTGTCGGTCCTTGGAGAGAAGACCTGTCTCCTGAAAGCAGATTGGTTGCAACACCCCCGATTTACTTCTGTGACAATATAGAGTGGACAGGTTAATGGTAATTTGGGGTTGCATTTGAAATTTAATATAATTTTGCTTTCTGATCGACTCATTCTTGGGGGTTAAATTACCCTTATGTCGTTTGCAGTGAATTTTCTTCAACATGCCTTTGTCTTAAATTTCATAATACTGCCCTAGAAAGGTGTATCATAAACTTATATCATAAACTTAATTAACATATCAGGACAATATAAGGGAACATAATGTATTTATGTGCACCTTCAATTATTTAGTAATAATGCCTGCAATGTGGAAAATAATTAAATTATTGTTTTAGCTAGGTCTATTTTTAAAATTTCTATATGATCTTAGGTATTTTGGTTGCTCCTACTCTGCTGCCATAAACTCACTGGAAGTGCAGTGGGTTCCTTGTTTACAAAATTTTCCATTTCCAACAAAGTTATGGGGGACAAGTGGAAGCAGCGCCAAAGAGTTTACCATATGGATTGTGGCTTGATAAGAATGAGTTAACTCAAGCCTATCCTGACAACAGGTGGCTGTGATTTAAATTGGGTGGTACATGAGTTTATTCAAGTCACACCCTTGTGAATACTGTTTTGTAAATTTTTTTTTCTTATGGACTGGTTTACAAAGCATTTGTGATCTTGACTGTTTTAGCATATCATATAATTTTTAAATCTTTACTTAGCTGTTCAAGGTTGGTCTTTATTTGATTCGTCTCTCAGGTGTGCAGCTAGTTTGTGAGAGCTGGCCCCTGTTGTCCCCTGCCACAAATCCTGATCCGGATCTGAATTGTTCATGTTTGTATGTTTTTCATCCAAAGTCGATTGATATTGACCCAGAATCCTGGTTGATTCCTTTTTTTTTCATTCCGAGTCCCTGGGGATTGAGGCCAATGATGGAACCCAATTGCTGTCCCAGAAGGGATTGATAAGTGTAACACAATTAAATCCACAATATACTGCTCTGTATATCTAAGGACTAGAAATGCTGAACCGTCAATGTCTTGAACAGTTTACTTTTCTTCAACTAGCAGCTCGCTAGATGCAAATTGCAACTGATTGTACCCGTGGATCAGTATTGCAGTAACTGCTTTTCCTTTATTCATCAGAGTAACCATATGGTCCTGAGAAGAATAAGGAAAGCAAACTAAGCTAGATTGCCTGTAAAGAAAGCTGTTTAAAAAATAAGAATGTTAAGAGAAAAGCAAAATAAAATGAAGTTAAGTTTTTGCAACAGGTAAGAAATACTGAAATAAAAATTACTGGATAAAAGAATGAGAGAGTAAAAAAAAACAAATGATAGTGAGCATGAAAGGGGGATCATCTTTTCATTAATGTTCATCACAAGGAACTGGGAAGAAATTGGGCCTCTGAGAGGTCAGGTTAACAGGTTTGTTGTAGAAATGTTTAACCATTTTTTTTTTACATTTTCATGATACTTCATGAAGGCAGCTCATTTTACCATTCCTGATCTCACAATCAAGATAACATGACCATCAATATTGGTGGGACAGATGGAAAAGGAAACGTGAATAGATGAAAATGTTTAGACCCATGGGGTAGCTCCTGTCTTTGTGTAAAATGGGTGACAGTGAGTCCTGATTTTTATTTCCAATGAAAGGACTGTTTTTTTTCGCTATTACCCAAGAGGAATTCCTACTCTTAAAAATCCATTCAACCTTTTTTTTTTACCTCATAGGAATATATTTATTTTATACACTATCCATTTCTTATATTGAAAATTTCTCATTGCTGATCTAGCAATTATTTGTTAACTTTTCTGCAAGATTAACTTTAGAGCAAATTACTTTGTAACTCTTTAAAATTTGTCTTTTTTCAATTCAACCTGTATTATCATTTTTGTCTAGAGTGAGCCTAATTATGTTGTGGTGATTATTTTACTGTTTCTCTCATGCTCACATCTGTTATTTGCTCTATAAAAGCAAAGTATTGCAGATGCTAGAAATCTGAAATAAAAAAGAAAGAGAATGCTGTAAACACTCAGTAGACCTGGCAGCGTGTACGGAGAAAGAAACAAGGTTAATGGCTCAGAATTTTAAGTAACCCTGGAGACTTAGTGCCTTATCTAAAAGGCACCAGGACCCTGGATCCAGAACCATCCCCACAACCCCATTTCTGACTGATGATATTTTTGCTGGGAGGGAAAAGGGGATGCAATATGATGCACACATGCAGGAAACCCAACACAGCAGGGCCGTTTAAACTCAGTGCTAAGTTCAAACAGGCCCCATTTTTGCTGGAGCGAACACCTTATCTTGCAATGTGTGGCTTATGATTTTTTATGGTAGGTGTAAGTGCTCGTTAAAGGTGGATAAGGCCTGTGGAACTGTCAAACTGTGAAGATATTTAAATCTCCTGCTCTTTAAATTGTTTTAAAAAAACACAGCCTTCCTGTGCTTCTGAGTTGAAAAAAAATGTTGCTTTCAGTTCCAATAGCTGTTTGTTGATATAACACTATTATAGAATTATGGCTGTTTGACTGCTTCCACAACCTGTCATTTTCAAGGTGGCTGGGAGGAGGGGCTGTAATTTGACAGTTTTATTGGCAGCTCCAAGAGGTTATGGGGGGATTAGCTGTCTTTGATGTGTGGTTATGAATACAAATATTTATATTGTTAAGGATTAAGTACTTGAGAGGATTTAAATGTATTAAATGAGATTTTATCAATGAGTCTTTTTCTTATGTAGTGAAGACTATAATAGATATCTAGAACTTTATTTTATTTAATCTCAGCATGGACCCTGAGGTCTACCCATGGTGGATAGTGGGTGAGTTGGCATAGAAGGTTAAATGGTAAAGGGCAGCGGCTACAAGGCAGGGGAGAGCATATGTTGGCCATAAATTGGCATAGAGTCTATAGGGAGCCATGGGGATGAGTGAAGGGACATGAGTTGGCACTAAATTGGCATAGGGTCTATAAAGGTCAATGGGGAATAAGTGGAGGGTCATAGGTTGACATGGAGGGTTGACATGGGGGAAGTGGTGGCATAATGGTATTGTCGCTGGACTAGTGATCCAGAAATCCAGGATAATGCTCTGGGAACCTGAGTTCAAATCCCACCATGGCAAATGGTGGAATTTGAATTCAATAAAAATCTGGAATTGAAAGTCTTATGATGACTATGGGACCATTGTCAATTGTTGTATAAACCTTTCTGGTTCACTAATAACCTTTAGGGAAAGAAATCTGCCTCCTTACCTGGTCTGGCCTACATGTGACTCCAGAGCCAGACCCCACAGCAATGTGCTTGACACTTAAGTGCCCTCTGAACAAGGACAATTAGGGGTGGGCAATAAATGCTGGCCTGGCCAGCGATGAATGAATAAAAAGAATGGTGCCATTGGAGGTTGTTGGAGGGCATGAGCTGGCATGAGGTAGCATGCATGAGTCATGTGGAGTGGATGGGGGATGAGGGGCTATGAGAGGTGAGGGCTAGATGGCCTAATATTGAACAAAACGAGTGGGGTGATGCCCCAGAGGACCAGGGCAAGGCTTTTAACCAATCACCTCAGCACTCAGCAGCCTCTGTGACCTTTGAACTATTTCTGGGGATGGCGGGTGACTCTATTCTACATTTGCCTTCTAGGAATGGAGATGCTGCAATGTGGGACCCTTTTTCCCCGAGGCAGGCACAGCGAGCTTGAAAATTTCCTGGCTCTGCGGACCTGCCTCACGAGTGAAAATCTGGGTCAATGTCTTGGGTCCGTGACTTTTCATTAGAATGAATTTCCATGGGGCTTTGTGCAATCTTGTGCCAACACTTTGGTGAGCCATCAGCAGAAACTCTGGGAAATGGTGTAAAAGGTTGAAAACTGTTGGACATTACAGCCATCCCTATAAAAATTCAGGACCACACTAATCTCGAAACAATCCTAGGGGTATTCTAAAAAGTATTCACTGCTTTGAGTAGATGAATTAAATTCTTTCTTGCCTATCTTTAGACAGTCAAAACTGTTCTACAATATTTGCCATTATTTCTACTCCAGGGCTTGAGGGCAAAAAATCAAGGTTGACATTCCAATGCTGCACTGAGGGAGTGCCGCACTGTTGGAGGTGCTATCTTTTGATTGAGATATTAATCCAAGGCCCCATCTCCAGTTTGGGTAGAAATAAAAAGATCCCACTGCTCTGTTTTGAAGAAGAGCAGGGGAGTTATCCCTAGTGTCCTGGCCAATATTTATCCCCTAATCAGCATCGCAAAATCAGCTTGTCTAGACAGCATCACATTGCTGTTTTTGGGATTTGGCAATGTGCAAATTTCTTGCCATCTTTCCTATATTCCAATGGTGACCACATTTCAAAAGTACTTCACTGGCTGTAAAGTGCTTTGGAACGTCTGGTGGTCAGGAAAAGCACTGTATGAATGTAGGTCTTTCTCTTTTTTAAATTTTCTTTTGTGTCTCTCTGCATTGCCTGGTGATCTCACACTCTGGGCAGAATCATCCCAGTAATCAGTGAAGTCCGATACTCAATGGGGAAAGCGACATTTGACCCGCCAAAGGCAATGGCGCATCGTATAGTGTTTTAAAAATATAGAGGCACGGGTTTCACGTTGGATTGCTGGGGGTAGGAGCAGCCACTGATTCGCTCACCCCAGCACCTCAAGCCTTCAGTAATCTGGGCGCCATATTTAAATCGTGCCCCTCCACAAAGCTACCGCAGTCTAAGGGATCGAAAGCTGCTGGAAAGCCATGGCTGCCAAAGAGAGGAAGCATGCCTCCCCCAAATTCAGTGACACCTCCCTCCCTCCCTGGACGCAGTGAAAGCCTCTATCCCCACTCTGGATGAAGACCAGCATGCAAGGTCATCAATCTAGCATAAGAGGTGCTGGCAACAGGGGTCAGCGCCACGCCCTGCAAAAGAAGACAACCACCCAGTGCCGAAAGAGGATGAATGACCATTTCTGTAAGTCACCTTTCTCATCATTCTCAACTCACACAATCACAAACCTATCACACATCCATCGGACCCTCACTCACTGCCAGTTCAAGGGACATCACCATTCACTCTCTCACACACACCTTCATCTGCCCTGTGGATCGTATCCTCATCCAGTCTATGGCACCACTCAGCACACACACATCCTTCTCATCTGGCCTGGCAGATGTCCTGCTTACACTCTCTCCATCTGTATTCATACAGGACAAGCTGGCACACAACAAAAGGGAGAGGTCGCAGACTGATGGAGGAATGCCTGGCATCAAGATCCTCACAGGCTTTGAAAACAGCTGACCGGCAACATTCCTGTGCTGATGGTGAGTTTGTTGGTGCTCAACCAAGTGAGGATCCAGCAGTATAAAATCCATCAGACAATCATGCTATGAGTGAGCCCCCCTATTTCGCAATCTCTTGTCATATACAAATTATCTGTCGTTGCTCCTGCAGACACACCAGGGAAGCAGCCGAAGGGCTCCACCAGCCAGATCCTCAACTCAAGCCCCAGTGATACCTTGGAAGAGAAATCCGATGATACCCTAATTGAAGACCCATCATAGCGCTCACCACACCCTCCACCAGTGCAGACACTGACCTCGGTGAGACCTAATTCTCAGGGTCACAATCTGGTAGGCATATCACACTGTCTGATCCTAGCAGGTGGAGGCAGACACTTTCCAGGGTCCCAGCAATTGGAGGACAGGTGGAGGCCAGAAATTGGCTGAGTCTGAGTTAGATGAGGAGTCTCTGGACTCGGTCATACCTCCGTTATAGCGTCATAGAGTCATGGAGGTCTGCAGGACATGAAAAAGGCCCTTCAGCCCATCAAATCTGCACCAGTCAAACAAGTACCTAACTATTCTAATCCCATTTTCCAGCACTAGGCCCAGAGCCTTGTATGCTAGGGATTCACAAGTGCACATTTAAATAATATCCTCCTGTAATCTAAGGTTATCCTCCTCACTATTTACGGCCCCACCAATTTTAGTGTCATACGCGAACTTACCGATCAACCCTCCTACATTCAAGTCTAAATCATTTATATATACCACAAACACCGATCCCTGTAGAACCCCACTGGACACAGGCATCCAGCCACAAAAACACCCCTCGACCATCACCCTCTGCTTCCTGCCACTCAGCCAATTCTGGATCCAATTTGCCAAATTGCCTTGGATCTCATGGGCTCTTACCTTCGTTCTCAAAAGCCTTGCTGAAACCCAAGTGGACTACATCAAATGCATTGCGCTCATCAACACACCTAGTCACCTTTTTGAAAAGTTCAATCAAATTGGTTGCTCGAGCTGCAAAGGCAAACTCGGGAACATCAGGAATGGATGCCCGCCGCCCTCCTCAGATTGCAAGGCATGATGGAGGAGTTCATCCACCTTCAGTCTGAGGTGATAGCAACAGCATGCCAATGCATTGAAGCCAACACTGGTAGGATAGAGGCCACAATGGAGACCTTGGTCCAGAACGTTGGTCCTGCACTGTTGCAGGAGTTGCACTGTATTGCTGAGACACTTGCAGGCATCCATCAGTGTCAGCATGAGAGGGGGCGGGGCATAGAGAGCTCTCTCCAACAGCCCCTTCCTCTCAAGGTGTCAGCCAGGAGCCCTCTGGCACCCATAGGGAGGAGGATCAGAAGGTACACACCCAGATGCCATCGACTCAGGTGACTCCAGGAGTGTCTGGCCCATCTGAATGCCATCTTCCTGTGACTCCAGTACCTCCAGCTCCGCAGGCTGAGGAGAGTACCACTGCCACATAGCAAGACGCCGAAAGCAGGCCAGGGCCCTCCAGGTCTCAGCCCTAAAGAGGACAGCTGCCAAGGCCATCACGGGCAACAGAGCGTAACAGTCAGCAACCACCTCCACCTCCGTGTGGATGTCGGGGGAGCACCAAGACGTAACGGCAGGGTTAGAAAGATCAAGAAAATTTAATTGCACAATGTGGGCATGGGTGTTAATCTCTTGTTTTTAATGTTGGCTATTGTAAGTACACCCCCAAGAACGTCTCCGTGTCTATAGCTCCTTGTTATGTTGTGCAATGTTTGTGAAGATGTGGAGCTTTTTTATCTGCACAAAATAAATGCTACTGTCACTTCTCCCATGGGCAGTGTGTAACCTTTTGAGCACAGTGATTGTCTGGCTTCAAAGTAACTGTTCAAATTAGTGTTGTGTGCACCTCCATGTGGCTTGTGTTTGCTGCAAGAATCTCGTACCCAAGCGATACTGGGTTCCATGATGTTCTCTGAACTCTCAGCACCTTAGAGGTGGAGCTGCCCCCCCAACTCCTCACCATTCATGACAGGTGACGATGTGGTGCTGAAGGGAACAGGTGATGAAGTCTGCCAAAGGATCAAGTTGTCTTAAAGTCCATGTGGCTGCTGTATCTCAGCAATATCTCCATTTGAGCCTCTTCACAGAGCGCAAATGAGCTGCTTTCAGCCAGTCAGGTGTCGTACATTCCCAGATACAATGCGAAGATCTCAGGTATGTCCTTACTGCATCTCGTCACCATCCTCCTGGAATCTTGCAGCAATGAGGGCCTCATGGCGACGCCTGCCTCGTCTGGCCTCATCGCCTGCACGCTCGCCTTCCAGAACCTCATCATCCTTATCCCTTTCCACTTCCTCCTCATTGGAGGGGATGTGCAGCTCTTGCATCTCCTCATTATCCAGGCCTTCCCTCATTTGCATTTCCAGGTTGTGCAGTGCACAGTAAGCCACTATGATGCGTGACGCCCTCTGGGGAGTGTCCTGCAGTGCTCCATAAGATCTGCCCAGGCACCGGAACCCCATTTTCAGGATGCCAGTGGTGTGCTCAACCAAACTCCAGGTTGTGACATGAGGATCATTGTACCACCTCTCACCAGGGGCCTGAGGCTTTCACACGGGCATCATCAGCTATGTCCTTTGTGGATAGCCCTTGTCCCTGAGGAGCCACCCTGCATCCTATGTGGCTCCTGGAAGATGTCAGTGATCTGAGATTGGCTGAGCATGTACAAATAATGGATGCATCCAGAGTATCTTGCACACACCTGCATGATCTGTTTGTTATGGTCGCAGATCAGCTGAACAATGAGAGAATTTGCAGTTGATATACTGGACTGCTTGTTGCCACATAGATTTAAGGGCCTTGTGGGTACAGTAAATTGCACCCTGCACCTGTGGGAATCTGGGAATCTCAGCAAATCCCAACTCTCTTATTTCCTGGCTTGCTTGATCTCTGTTGAAGTTGACAAAGTTTTTGCCTTGGCAAAAAGGGCGCCTGTGACCTTATGGATACATTTTTGGGTGGAGGCTTGCGAGATCCTGCAAAGGTTCCCAGTGAAGCCTGTAAGGAGCCACTGTTGTGGAAATTGAGCATGGCGGTAAGTTTAATTGCCACTGGCGGTGGATGCTTTCTGAGACCCCATGGTGCCAATTTCTGCAGAAGGTAGCCTATATGCATAACCAGTTCCCTTGACACTGGTTCTCGCTCATCTGGAGATAGCACAAGTACCGTCTATACATCCTGGGTCTGATGATGTGCCTATGAACGACGGCTCTGTGGAGTTCATCCTCTGCATGCAGAGGAGGCCGTGCCGCCCCTTGTTCTTCAAGGTTCTGCTCCTCCATTTGGCAAACTTGGAACCTCCATCACATTCTTCGCCTTCTTCTCTCCTGCCTATAAGCAACGAGGCAGACAGTAAGGTCATCAGACTCCTTGTTCATGATCTCCTCACTACAGTATCAAAGAGAGAGATGCAAGGGTCAGTAGTTGTCTCCTAAGGACTACTCTTAGTCAAGTTATCACCTGTGGCTACCTCTCAAGGCTGTTTAGTGCACGCTGGAGAGTCCAGGTCACCACATGGATGCCCAGTGTTTAGTGCACATGATGGCTCACCATGTCGAGCACCGTCACACACCACGTGATCAAGTAATGGCAGCGTTGGCCACTCAACTGCATCCTGAACTCTTGTCTCAGGCGCAGGCATTTTCTTAACCTGGACTGCAAGGTTTCATGGTTTGTTTGGACCATGAGGATGACTTTTCAATGTCAACTGAAACATAATGTAAGGGATTAGGGGCTCACCCCTCCATCAGCGTTTGAATGCTACCTTTCCCAACAGGATTCTCAGGCTCACCTGGTTGGGTTCTGCAGCACCATAGCACTCATTTGAGTTTGAATGGTGCACATAAGGGGTTAACAGTAGAGGAGTAAACATTGGCACTGTTAGGAAGTGGTGCTGCTTGAATGGGTACTTGATAGTCTGACTTCAAGCATGTCAATTAAGCTCACTCTAAATGCTCTCAGCAGCGGTGAAGTGCTCATCTTTGACATTTTTCGCCATTAGCCCATCTGTTTTCTTCCCCCCACCCCATCCCCCACCAAACCCGCATGAGTTTGTGCTCAAACTGTCATCAGTATTGCCATGAGCCCACCTCCTGGCACTGTTGTCCTTGCCCCGAGGTTGCTTTCTCTCCTTTCCCCCTTTGCATCATCACCCTTGCCCCAGTACCACAAGCCAGCCATGAAGGAGCTGCTGCAGAGACTTGCTTGTGCTTCCGCACCCCACCCAAATCTGCGGAGCCACTGGGATCATTACGAGCGCTGTGCAAAGTTTTGTGCACTCACTTCCGAGTTGCCCTTGCAGTTGAGGTTGCCAGGTCCACGTCCTTTAAAGGCCGTTGTAAATCACACCATCATAAAATCATACCATCATGGGATTTAATTTGATGCTGGGGGGTGATTCCGGTATGTGGCCACAATAATTAGACCATAAAACCATAAGACATAGGAGCAGAAATTAGACCATTCGGCCCATCGACTCTGCTCCACCATTCAATCATGGCTGATAAGTTTCTCAACCCCATTCTCCCGCCTTCTCCCCGTAACCTTTGATCCCTTTACCAATCAAGAATTGCTATCTATCTCGGTCTTAAATACACTCAATGACCTGGCCTCCACAGCCTTCTGTGGCAATGAATTCCATAGATTCACCACTCTCTGGCTAAAAAAGTTTCTCCTCATCTCTGTTCTAAAAGGTCTTCCCTTTACTCTGAGGCTGTGCCCTCGGGTCCTTATCTCTCCAACTAATGGAAACATCTTCCCCACATCCACTCCATCCAGGCCCCTCAGTTTTCTGTAAGTTTCAATCAGATCCTCCCTCATCCTTCTAAACTCCATCGAGCATAGATCCAGAGTCCTCAAACGTTCCTCATATGTTAAGCCTTTCATTCCTGGAAGCGTTCTCGTGAACCTCTTCTGGACCCTCTCCAGGGCCAGAACATCCAGATATGGGGCCCAAAATAGCTCACAATATTTTAAATTTGGTCTGACCAGAGCCTTATAAAGCCTCAGCAGCACATCCCTGCTTTTATATTCTTGTCCTCTCGAAATAAATGCCAACATTGCATTTGCCTTCCTAACTACCGACTCAACCTGCAAGTTAACTTTAAGAGAATCCTGGACTAGGTCTCCCAAGTCCCTTTGCACTCCAGATTTCTGAATTCTCTCCCCATTTAGAAAATAGTCTATGCCTAATTTATTACAATTAAGTTCCCAACTTTTGATGATGTGAGCGGACAATCACGCCCTGGATTTGTGTCGTCGGGCAATGTGACTAAGGCCCTCTTGCAATATTCTCCGATCTCACCACCAAAAATGCCCACCTCAAACAGAGTCGGGAAATCCTGGCCAGAGTTCTAAGTTAGGATGGAATGTGAGCTTCAGAGGAACTTGCAGGTGGCGGTGTTCCCAAGCCCTTGTTCTGCTAGGTCGTAGAGGGTTTTGAAAGGTGGTGATGAAGAAGCAGGTTCTTGCTTGATTAATTAAGATTAATCTGTGGGACAGCTCCCAATTTTGGCAAAAGTCCCCAGATGTCAACGAAGAGGATCCCGGCCGACCTGGGCTCAATGTCACTGGGATCCTGACCGCCTCTCGATCGCACTGCCGGCCCCTGGCCATGGTGTTTCCTCGGTCCCGAAATATCTCCCAGGGATCTCAGCCAACCTGACCTCATGGGGGATCCTGACTGACCCGGTTGAGCCGTTCTACTCGATATTGGGCGGTGGTGGGGAAGGGGCGTCCCCAGTGCACTGCAGAGCTCAATCGGGACCCAGGAGACAGCCATGGCTGAGCCTGTTATCAATTGTTTCAATGTGCTGCATATTGCTGAATACACGCTTTGGAGCCAAATCTTTACTCTCCTTTTGCACCTTTATTTGCCCTATTGTTGATATGTAAATAAACGTGATTAAAAACTGATTCTAACTGATTTTCTGACTCTAAATTCTGGATCAGTGACATGGCACATGGTGCTTAAGGAGTCAAAGAAGGTGTTTTGTGATTTAAATTGAATTGCTTCAGACACCCTTCCCTTAGTACCAGACAGACGTTTAATTTATTATATTTCACGTGGAGGAACTCAGTTTTTTGTTAATGTGGCATGAAAACTGTTTCATAGTAATTTTATTGCTTTTTTTAGCATTGTTTCTCTACTCAGCCCTATCCTTGCCATGTTCCCCGGCATCAACGTCCTTCTGGTCCCAGCCAACCCTGGCCTCACGGGGTTACTCCAGGCCAGCCTCCCAGCTTAGGTGTACTCAGCAGAATTGATCTTCCATTGTGGGGTTTCCCCTGGTGCGCCGGCCTCTCAGCTGTGGCTCCCCCAGAAGCGATCCCATTTCGCCCTTGTGGGGTGGGGGTGGAGGGGCGGGGTGGGGGGGCGCGGTGGGGGGTTGGCTTTGGTGGTCCGGGGGGTATTTAGACACAGTTTAATGTTTGATTGGCAGGAGTCCATCAAAAGACAATGAACAGATCACTTCATGACATTGACCATGGACTTCACTTTAATTCCATTTGGGATTGTGCTTACCCTTGCACCCACCAGGTTTTGCAAGTGCCTCTGGGGGTTGTGTAACTTGGCCAACCAATTTACACATTTCTCTCCTGTGATTATAAGTGTGAAATTCTGGCCCCCAAGGCGCAGAGCAATTAGGTCTCAGTTACAAACTGCTCAAATGAGCGAGTACTAGTTCAGGTCCACGTAATTTGGAAAACATGCAATGTAGCATTTATCACTGAGCTCCATTTTAACACGGGTGGCCACTGCTTCTTCAGCCAGAACTGCTTGGATGTCATAAGAAATGCCTGTGCAGACCCCAGTTGTGCAATGCATCCTGTTTCCAGATCCTGAAATGGGGCAGAGTGTTGCATCAAAAGTCCTTTGATAATCATCAGGCAACAACTTTGAAAAACCAAGATGCTTTGTAGCATACTGATTTATTGTTTGCCAAATAAAACACAAGAGTTATTTCTTTGCATAAGTTCAGCTCTGTATTGTGGTGTGCAGAAAGCACATTCTGTGATATCCATGAGCCATTTCATCCCCAGCAATGGTATTGTCCCTTTGGGATAAAGCTGCTCCTTCTTGAGGATTGCACACTTGCATGTCACCTTTGCCGAAATGGTCTATGTCTCCGAGCATTTCATGCACATTGTCATCTCCTTCTTTTGGGCTTAGCATTATGCAACAGTGTCTTCTAACTAATGGTGAGCTTGCAAACTCACTCATCATGAGTAGCAGATTTTGCATAAGAAACTTATACACCACTTGGAGATAATTCCCCTCTACTCTTTAAGTTGCTGGTTTATACACCAACTGCATGCCTTGAAGGAGAAGCATGAATGAGTCCACAAGGGACCTCATAACCCTATGCTTTTGGGAAGATATGTCAGCTAGTGCATATTAAATGTCATGACGGCATCACCAAACAAAATTTGCATCCTGCCAACAAATGAATACATCATTGCCTCACACTCGCTTACCCGATCAGGAGAAATTGACTTTTGTAACAGGAGGAACAAGACCTGCAAAAGGACCACCCAGTGATTTAAACAAATATCTGAAAGTATCCAGCTTAAACATGGCAAACTGTAAAACAATAGCCACATGTACCATTTGGAGGCCTTCCAGTATTCCCTTTCAGCTAATGATCTCGGGGTTCTCACAACTTGATGGTTTAATGGAACGCAGACACTCATCCAGCACACTATACTTCAGGGCGACCAAGTGTAAAATTCCTCACCTGCTGGTAAGGAGAGCCACAATTCAGTTAAATGTCTGACATCTCCCAATAGAAGGCAATGCATGGAAATCTCCATGATAATAGACATGTGGTAAGTTCACAAAGGTACTAGGTCCCTTAACACCTCTGGCCGTCCTTCCCTCTTTCAATAATCTTGACATGTCATACAGTATATCATAATCCATCCTGCCTTCATACTCACAAACGTATATTGGGTATTTTAAAACCTGGTCTACTATCTTCCCAGGATGGTAGCACAAGCAACATCCATGGTATCAACTAAATTTGACTGCATTCTGCATTGCAGCATGTGCTGGAGAACACACACAGCAGCAAAGTGGAAACAGTCTGCTGGTAACTACTCCCCCACTCCCACCCCACCACCTCGATTCCATTCAACTCCTTCTTCAGGCAGTCTTCTCACTTCATTTACAACTTTATCCAGGAATATTTCCATTTTGGGTTCACATTTTCCAAACCCATAATTCAGCTAGAATAAGATTACTAGTTTTAGTTTTGGGGGAGTTCGTTGATCATTAAATATACAAGGCTTAATGAGCATTTGGAAAAGTTAAATACTGGAATCTATGAAAAGCTATTTCTATCACTAAGTGGTTGGCCTTCCTCACACATGTTCTGTGATATACTTCTGTAATATGACTCTTCTTCAGAGTTCTGAAGAAGAGATATACAACTTCAAAACCATAACTCTGTTTCTCTCTCCACAGGCCTGTTGAGTTTTTCCAACATTTCCTGTTTTTGTTCCATTCTGGAACATTGGGCAGAATTTTCCATTCTGGGATTAATCCCATGGCAGGGACGGGAACAAAGAGAGTTCCCTGCTGCAGAGGCTGCTGGGAATTCACAACGTATCTGGTTTTGAACAGACCAGCCCAATCTTGAATTGGTCTGAACTGTTTTTTCTTCTGGTTTTTTTTTTTGTCCCTGCAAACTATGATTTGTTCTTTCCGTTGTAAATTAAATTTTCAATTCCTCTGTCTAATTTGCTCTTACCTTCATGGGCTCTTATTTAAAAATCTCACATGTGTAACTTTAACAAGCACCTTCTGCTTTGCTATTGATTCCCAGTCCACTTTGTTTTGCGCTGCAGGAAGAAACCTTTACTTAAATCTATGATTTAAATTTCATTGAAATTAATTTTATCATCACTAACTACATTTTTTAAAATTGTTCCAAACTGCATAGGATATCATTGAACTTAAGTAATACAGCAAAGTGAATGCTTTATTTCTGTAGCTGCAAACCTGTTGAACAGGGATCAGTTTAAGAAGGCTAACTCAGATATTGATGTGATTTGACATATTTGCACAGTTTGTTCAATAAAAAAACAGTGGTGACAGTCAAGACAGAAGTACTTGCAAATGAATTGGACAGTTCAGACTTCCTGTGATGTTTCTTACAGCTTGAGAAATGAGATAATTAAATCTCTAACTAATTCTGTCCAAGATTTTTTTTTTCATTTTGTTTCTGCATGGCTGAATTAAAGTTTTACAATACAGTATATGAGGAAGTTAATGCTTCTAATGGGTTTTTATTTTTAAAAACTCCATGTTCTTACTTCAGCACTGTCATTTAACATATTATGAAATGCCACTCATTTAACTGAAATAAATTATGTTCCAGTGAGTGTGATGTTGCTTGCTTTTCAGTTCTCATGCAGGCCTGGAAATTTCTGTTTTGAGGCTGTCAAGCTACAGGGAAAGTGCAGGAGAGTGGGAATAATGAGGAAACACTTTCAAAGTATATGGTGGTCTGAATGGTCTTTTTATGTGATGTATGATAATATGACCTTAGTGTATGAATGCTTATCATGTTTACAGGACATTCTTCTGTCTGCTATTTTAACAATTAATAAAAGTTCTAATTATTTCCCTTTTACATATATATTTAGTAATTTCTTCTTTAAAGTTCAGTTGCAGTATTTTTCCTCACGCCCACAAGAAGGAACCAGGATCCTCTTTGAACAGGCAAATTGAGCTGGATGATGTGGTAATGGGATAGAGTGTTGGGGGTGATTGGACAGTGGACCAGGGTGTCGCAGAGGGAACTGCTCCTTTGGAATACAGAATAGGGGGGTGCAGAGGAAGATGTGTTTGGTAGTGGCATCAAGCTGGATATGGCAGAAATGGAGGACGGTGATCCACCAAATGTGGACGCTGGTGGGAAGGAAGCTGAGGAAAGGGGACCCCTATTCTAGTTCTGGGAGAGAGGGAAAAGGGAGAGAGCAAAGGTGTAGGAAATGGACAGACACAGTTATGAACCCTGTTAACCACAAAGGAGGATAGTTCTTAGTTGAGGGAAGAAGAATACATGTCTGAAGCACTGGTATGTAATCCAGGCATAGGGGAAGTGGGTGGAGAAGTGGAGTTGGGGCAGAAGAACAGCCCTGATCATATTGAATGGTGAATCAGGCTTGAGGAGCCATATAGTCAAGTCCTGCTCCTATTTATTGAGTTCATTCTTAGGGAAGGTGCCATAGTCATAAAGGATTCAATGGAGCTGGAGAAACTGGAAGAAAGAAATAGGAATACGTCACAGGAAGCAGTATGGCGAGGTGTAATTAGGTTGAGAGGTTGCATGCTTATAGTAGATATTGATTACCAACTTATCCTCAAAGATAGAACACGTGAAGGTAGAGGGAGGTTGGAAATCAGAAGCATCTTCAATGTGCTTAAATTATGATTTAATGCCTTAAGCTTTAATTTCTACACAATTAACTTAAAGAAGTAATACAGTGTCAGCCTGCACCTTCCTCAGGCCCCAATCATTTACAATTATTTCCATATGTTTACGCAAGTGTTTATCTTCAAGCATGCGTTGATGAGATTATCAGGAAGTTTCAACATCGGCATCTGTCAGCAGAATCTGTATAGAAAGAGGCAAAACATTTGGTGTAACCAGGAAATGACACCATTCTACTAAATTCAAGGCATATCTTCCTGTGACCCCTGCCATTTTGAGCCCCCAATCCTATTTAAACTTGACAGGTGTCCTGATGAAGCTCACTGAATAGCGAGTGACCCGCTCGAGTGTAAAATAGTGCGAGACCCGCTCGAGTGTAAAATAGTGCGTGACCCCGAGTGTAAAATAGCGCGTGACCCGCTCGAGTGTAAAATAGTGCGAGACCCGCTCGAGTGTAAAATAGTGCGTGACCCCGAGTGTAAAGTAGTGCGTGACACCGAGTGTAAAATAGCGTGTGACCCGCTCGAGTGTAAAATAGTGCGAGACCCGCTCGAGTGTAAAATAGTGCGTGACCCCGAGTGTAAAATAGCGTGTGACCCGCTCGAGTGTAAAATAGCGCGTGACCCTTGAAGCCTCAAGATCAGAATGGGGCAGCCACCAGCAAGATCTGTTGCAGGCTATGTTGGAGCATGGGGTCCTCATGGCAGCAACAGCTCAGATTATTTTTATTGGCTCCAGAGGAGCAATCCCGCAAAATGTATTTGAACACACATTTTCCTCTTTGATTCCCTCACCCCCTGAACTGGTCAGGGTAATCTGTGATCATTTTCAACCAAAAAATGATGATCAAGATCCTATTTATGTCATAGGCCTTCTATTTCAATAGTAAAAGGGTCATCTTGCCTGAAATAGGCAGGCGGATTGGACACCCAGTAATAGGCCTCTTCAAAGTAAATCCAGCCACATTGTTAATGGGGGAAACATGAATGGATATAACAGAGGCTTGAATGGTGGACAACTGGTTCAGCGATATATCACCTGATCTGACTGGGCTGCATAAAACATTTAGAGACTCTGCTTTCCTCTGCCAAAACTTCTCACCACACCAAAATTATTTTGGTTGCAAAGAAAACCCCCATATCCTCCTCTTGACTACCATCCATCTTCTGAAACCCATCTCCCCGCCCCCTCTGCCACCACCTACAAGTGTGAGGAGCGAATGGAATTCTTCATCTCTAAAGGTTAAGACCTTTCCTGCCCCTACAGCATATCTCTCTTCCCCTCACCCATAAAAGCATTTTTTTTCCAAAGTTGCCCCTTCTCTAGACCAAACTTGTATCTTTCTTAGATTTCTCTCTTATATCCCCTAATGCCCTCTCCAAGATCATTTTGTCAAAGACACCATGATAAACTACCCAATCCCCATCCTTCTTAGTCTGTCTGCAGCCTTTGACACAGTTGAACACATTAACCTCAGGCAAAATCACTTCTTTGTTGCCAGTTGAAGGGACTAGCCTCACCTGATTCACTTTTATTTAATCAGTCATAGCCAGAGAATGTTCTGCAATGGCTTCTCTTCCCACTCCCACATCATTACTTCTAAATGTCCACAAGGAATTATCCTTGACCCCCTCCTATTTCTCATCTACATACTGTACTTTGATAACAACTGAAAAAACATCGGATTTCACAAGTAAGCTGACAACACCCAGGCATGTTTCATTGCCACGTCTCAATAGATCCACTGAATCTGACTTGTGCTGCTTGTCCAAAATCCAGATTTGTATGAATGGAAGCTACCTCCAATTTACTACTGGAAAGACTGAAGTTATTTTCCTGAGCTTCCATCACAAATGTAATGCCCTATTCATCGATTCTATCTCCTTCCAATCTTTCTGTCTAAAGCTGAACCTAACTGTTCACCACTTTGGCATCCTATTTGAACCAGAGCTGGTCTTCGAAACCCATGACACATCTATCAGCAAAATGTTCTACCTCCATAATAATGTTTTTTTGGATTACCACCTTGATGTGGTGGAGAGGCTTGTGTACTCTCACGATCCCTTGAGCGATGCCGTCGGGAGCTTCTTGCTACCAGAAGTGCCACCCATGTTGGCAAGGTCGGGGGAGGTGCCAGACAAAATGCAGTCCAAAAGTCCTCAATGGCAAAAAGGCAAAGGAAGACTGTGCATCTCATCAGCTGTGAAAGCGGGAGAAGGCTGCAGCAGCAAGGTGGTCCCGGTCATCGTGGTTTGACATGTCACCGAAATTTGATCATCAACCCGTCAAGATCGTGTGGGCAATTACAATGCCCCAAGGTCCCCATGTCAAACAAAGTCATGTGCAGGCTTCTACCAGGGTCGTGCTTGAGAAATTCCATCGGTAATGTCTCCGCCACATCCTCCAGATTCAATGGGAGGACAGTCAAATAAAATCTAGTGTCCTTCATGAGTCCAGCTTCACAAGCATTCAGGCAAAACTCCTTCAGAATCAATTTTGATGGGCTGGACACGGTGTCAGGATGCCTGAAAACTGTCTCCCCTGCTCTGTCCTGTTTTCTCAACTCTCAATTGGTCAACATTCCAGGGAAGGACAAAGAAACCACTTCAAAAACTCTCTGAATCTCTCCTTGAAGCATGGCACCATTGACATTAATGACTGGAAGGAGATTACTACCAATCATTCCGAATGGTGACAACACATGCGTCAAGCTGCATCATGCTTTGAGTTATAAAGTCTTAATGATGAGGCAGAGTGACAGCAGAGAAGGAAAGAAAAGGAAGCACGTCCTGCACTCAGGATCCCACTACCTTGTGAGCTGTCCTGACTCATGCATCCAAAGATTTGGGGGCTGAGAATCAGCTTGTTCGGTCACATGGAGGTCCATGGCAAAATCTTGCAACCTTGATTCAACGTCGTCCTCGAATTGAGGGACAGCCAACTGTAATTATTGGTCTTGTCCACCCCTGCCTCAGCCCGTCCACTGCTGAAACTCTCACTATGCTTTTGTTACCTCCAGAAATGTTTACCCCAATGCTTTCCTGGCAGGCCTCCCACCTTCTATAAATTTTACAAAGGCTTTGCTTCCCATACCCTGACTCTGCGAAGGATTGCAGCTATAAATACAGAGTTATAGGGGAATCCAAATATAATGACAGAGTTATAATATTAAAGTAGTGATCCTCTTATGAAGTAGGGATTAAAAATTAGAAAACAGAGTTCATCTGCTGGATAAAGGTTCAAAAGTTTCTAAAAAGGCCCAGGCACAACTGTGTGCTCAAGGATACCAACATCCTGCAGCATTGGATATGGTATATCCTCTAACACAAGACAGTCCTGTAAAAAAAATCAGGAACTGACCTCTACATTACCTCATCAAGGCATTGATAAATTTTAAGATATTACAATTTAACAATGGATAACCTTAAGGGTGGCCCTACATAAATTATCTACTGAATCCTGCAAAATGAGTGTAGTGAGCACTTCCTTCACCTCTCAGTAACCTGTTTGTTTGAAGAAAGTTGACTAAATTGAAGGATGTTGACAAAACTGTCCAGTACGGGTGCATAATATGCTTCCTGCTAGTTCAGTTCTTTTATGGTATAGATATTGG
Source organism: Carcharodon carcharias (assembly GCF_017639515.1). Lineage (NCBI taxonomy): Eukaryota > Metazoa > Chordata > Chondrichthyes > Lamniformes > Lamnidae > Carcharodon > Carcharodon carcharias. Next base: position 141,296,178 of record NC_054477.1, read on the forward strand.
AACTACACAGTGGGATTTTTAGGTTCATTGGATTCAATCCAACGTCTCCCAGGTAAAGTCATATCTGCTATAGTGTAGTGATGATAGTTCTCCCCTTAATTGGGATAGATATATCTTTCTAGATTCTGAAGCTTTCTACTCATGGATTTAAGGTAAATACTATTTTAAATATTGATGGATATCTTAAATATCTCTCTGTAACATTAATAAGAAATGGATCCTCTATTAGAACAAGATTATGCTTTTCTCCTAGAAATATAATGTTATGCTTACCATCAAAGTGAACTGCACGTTCAGTTCTTTCATAAACTCTTATTTAATTTAGAAATTATATTGCCTCATATAGTCATTTGTATCCAAACTCGAGCACCCATCTCTGTATGATCTTCAGTGGAGAGATACATTGTTGAGGAGAGATACCAGGACGCTTAAAATATCCAGGGTGTTATAATCTAGCTAAAATGTGTTAAAAATACTATCCTGGGGTTGGTAATATTCTCTGATGGTTCCTTTCCTTTGGGTAGAGCTAAATCAGTTCTTCAGGCCCATTGGAATGCCTATGAAGTGTGAGATGTTTGACTGATCCAGACAGTACCAAAAAGGGATTAGAATTATAATCCATTTCAACTCGCATCAAGTCCTGTTGACCCATCAACCCTATTTTTGCAGGCCTATATTGGTTTTCGCTTAAGCAAAATCTCAAAATTAACATTCTCAATCTTGTGCTCAAATTCATCAATGTTCTAGTCACTCCCTATCCCTGTAACCTCCTCTGGCCCCACAATCCTCCAAAATCTTTGGGTTTCTCTCATTCTGACCTTATGTGCATCATTGTTCTTATTTCCCCAGCCCCTTTCCATTGGTAGTCATGCCACCAGTTGGGATTCTCACCTCTCCACCTCCCTCTCCTTTTTCAACATTCTCCTTAAAAGCTAGGACAGAATTGTTCTAGATTTGCACTAGCTGCAGTAGCAGGTGGGTAAAACAATATAAGACAATGTTTTTCCTGCCAGCCGGAATGACAGATTTTCAGGCCGTATCATCCTAAGCATGCTACATTAATTATGCATTCCCAGGAAACACGCCATTTTGATGGCAGGCGGGCTCTCATTCCCCAGCCATGCCATCACCTCACTGCTTCATCACGCTGGGTGCCACATTTAAAGACCAGCCATGCACACATCTCTCAGTGTTTCCAGCCCACAACTACTGCAGGGAAGGTAGAATGTCCCCAAAAGGCAAAAATACTGCAGCCCCCCCAGGTTTAGTGGCGAGTGCCTCAAGCACCTTTTGGATGCCTTGGAGGCCTGCATTGTCCTCCACGTATTGTCCTCCATCCCCGCTCTGAACACAGGAGGGGCAACGACATGACCATTTGAGCATGGGAGGCAGTGGCAGTGGTGGTCAGTGCCAATGCCCTGCAAAAGAGAATAGCCACACAATGCCACTACAGGATGAATGGTCCCACCTGTTCTGCCAGGGTAACTCACTCTTCTCATCACTCTAATCTCACACACTCACAAACCCATCACACATCCACAGGGATCTCACACCTCAAGGGACAACACCACTAACTCTCACACACACCCTCACATCTCCATCAGGCCCGTATCCTCTTGAGCTCGTCTCCTTATCCTGTCCATGGCTCCGCCCACCACACAAACATTCCACGCAGTGCCATGGGTCCTGCTCACACTCTCTCCATCTATTTCCATGCAGGAGAAACCTCACATCAACAGGGAGAGGCCCCAGACCATGGAGTGGCCCATATTAGGCCACTCACTCACTTTGAGGAGTGTGCCATCACACTGACTGGTGAGGATGTGGACCGTGCCTGCGGCAGTGGTGAGGTCAGCGGCGAACACCCAGCGACGACGCTGCACCACATCATCCCTTTACCAACACAACTGTGAGTGCTCTCTCTCCTGCTCTTGATCTGCTGACATGCACTTCGGTTCACATGGAGCTCTGCCAAACTACCAACACCCTCAGCCAGCCAGTCCCTCAGCTCCATCCACATCCTCACCTCCAGCCAAGAGTTGGAAATAAGCAGCTTGGAAGACCTTTCACAGCGCTTACACACATACACTCCACCAGTGCAGAGACACACACCTCAGTAGAACCTAGATCAAGAGTAGGCTCAGGTTCACAATTTGGTAATAACCGTATGGACATGCATCCGCAACAGGAGAAGGCAGGTTCAGCAGAGCTCCCCGGCACTCAGAGGACTAGTGGGGAAGAGGCATCTATGATGTCTGAGGCTAGGCCTTCCAACTTGTCCTGGAGAGTCAGCAGAAGGCTAGTCATTCCAACCTGTCCTGGAGAGTCAGCAGAACACAGAACTGTTGGAAGCCCCCAACAGAGTGGCTTGTAAGTTGGAGGAGTGCGTCCGCCTGCTCTCTGATGAAGTGGTGCCCACATGTGCGTGCATGGAGGTCTCCATGGGAAGGATGGCGGACACCATGGAGACCCTGCTCCAGCAGAATGCAGAGATGTGTGTAGTCCTGCCCTCCATCACGGAAGCCATGTGTGAGTCCCTGCAGTGGCAACACAAGAGGGAAACAGCCCCCTTGACGTCCCTCCAGGTGCTACTTTCCCTCAAAGAGTTAGGCCGGGGCCATCAGACACCCGAAGGAACGAGGAGTGGCAGATGGGCGCCCCTGGATTATCCACTCAGGAATCTCAGAGGCTGTCCTCTCCCTCCGAGTCCCCTTTGCCTGTGACCCCCCCTCATCTTTGTCCTCTGTCACTGCAGAAGGAGCAGTCAACAAGTGATTTTGGAGGGAGGAGTGTGTGTGTGGCAGGGCCATTTGAAACATTGTGCGCGCATTCTCCCATGGACGTGGATCCTTCCTGTATCACACTCATTTCAATGTCCTGAACGTTTTTAATGCTGCCTGCTGGGGTTTGCTTTCAGTTGTCCATCTGAGCTGAACTGCATCTCTGCCCACCCACTGATCACACTCCCATGCAGCGCCTGATCTTGTTCGCCACTAATTTGGTTTTACTTTCGCTCTCCCATCCTTTACCCTTCCCCAGTCACCCATTTCCTTTCCCTCATCACATTTGACCCCGCTGGCATCACCTTTCACCTCCCTTCTGTGACCTACCAGCCATAGCCCTTTTCCTTTGGCGATGTACCAGTGAGCATGCATGTGCCCTTCCTTCCTGAAAACTCCACTCCCATTCAAATCAACCTCCTCCTTCCCAACTCCAGGGTCCATGTCTGCCTCTGAGTCCCCACCCTCGCCGTCCATTCTACTGCTACTCCCTTATCCTCAAGCCCTACCACCTCACTCTGCCCTCTGTCATTCTCACCATTCCCTCATAATATGCTCATCCTCAGTTCACTCCCCATGAGCCCTCAGACCTCTCCCTTGCATGTTCATCTGGACGTTCCCCCACTCTGCACCCCTTCCCTCCGGACCCCTTCCCCCCTTGGGACCCCTTCCCCCTCCCTTAGTCCTCCAGTCACCGCGCCCCCCGCCCCACCAACCCCTCTCCCCCGGAATCTCCCTCCCGCTTAGTCCCTCCCCCTCCTGACTCACTCAGACACTTTTACTTCTTCCTCTATCCTTAGTCCTTCCCCCTTTCCAACTCCATCCTCCACCCTTACTTCTTCCTCCAACCTTGGCCCCTCCCCTCTACGTACTCCTTCCTCCCCCTGGTCTCCCTCCTCTCCCTGCATTCCTTCCTCCTCTGGCTTCTCTTCACTCTCTGCACCCTCTCCTACCCTTGTATTCCTGCCCCTCTCCTCACTCTTTGCCCTATTCAAACTCCTTCCCTTACACATTCCACCCATCTTACACTTCTCTCTCCCAGTTGCCATCTTCTCCCCCATTACCCTCTCCTCCCCCGTACTCCTTGCCCCCCAAACTCACCACCCCTATGACACCTTCATTTGCCCCTCCCAATCTCACCCCCCAACACACCACCCTCCCCTGCCAACAACCACCCCCCACCCCCCCCTCTCCCCCCCACCCCGGCACTGCTTCCTCTCCCAGTTGATCCTAAACCTTTCTCTCCCATCGCCTTGGCCATCATTCATTGCGAGCATCAACGGTGACTCACCAACTTCCATGAGTTGCTTCACAGCAGGGCAATGTCCATGAGAATCTACCCAGCATTCCATGGATGTTCCTCCAGTTCCTGCCAGGCTCCAGCATCTTCTGCTCCTTGGACCTCCACGGTGTGGGCAAGGCCCTGGCGGTGAGTTCCGACTTCTGCACGTCACAGTTGTCAAGCTGTGCACCAACATGTTTTCCTGCCAACGTGGGTTGATGATCCAGCAAGGGGGCAGGGTGGAATGAATCTGCCGGGCTGGTCTTATAATGATATGCTGATGTATTACAATGAGGTTCTTGACGTCAGATGGCGGGGTACATGGCCCACCATCAACAGGCTGAGCGGGTGACTGCAAACTGGTTTTACACCATATTGTCCACTCACACCACCGAACATGCCTGAAGCCAGCAGGAATGGACAATTTTGACCCCAATCTTTGACCAAGATTTTGGTTACCTTTCCTATCGCCTTATGTGGCTCAGTATGAAATTTGTCAGATAATGCTTCTGTGAAATTGAAACATTTTACTATGCTAAGGGTACTATACAAATGCAAGTTCTCCCATTAGCAAATGTGACCAGTGGTGCCCCAGGGATCTATACTGGAACTCCACTATTTGCCATATTTATAATTAACTTAAATGAAGGATTAGAGAGCTATTTATCTCAGTTTACTGATAGCAGCAAGTTTGGTAGCACAATAAATAATGTTAAAGAGACCAAAACATTATAAAGGTACATTGATAGATTAAGTGACTGGCAAAACTGTGACATTTGGAGTTCAAAGTGGAGAAGGATGGGGTCACCAAGTTTGGACCTAAGAAAGACAATTCAGGTAATTTTTTAAATGATGTTACGTAAATTAAATGTGGGGGAGCAGAGAAATTCAGGGACCCAAGTACAGAAACCAAAGGGAGACACAGTTCAAAAAATAATTATAAAGGCTAAAGGAATTTATTTCAATGGTGCTGGAACACAACAAGGTTAAAGTTATGCTAAAGCTGTCCACAGCTCTTATTAGACCCCATTTAGAAGATTAAATTCAGTTCTGGGCATTTCAGGAAGGATATATTGGTCTTGGAAAGGGTGCAGCGCAGGTTCACCAGAATGAAACTGCAGCTAAAATGGTTACATTATGAGGACAGGTGGCATTGACTAGTGTGTATTCCCCTAAGTATTGAAGTTAAAGGGTAATCTGATTGCTGTGTTTAAAATAATTGAAAGAATAGATAGAGAGCAAATATTTTCTCTGGTGGCATAGTCCAAAGTAAGGGAACATAACTTTAATATTAGATTTGAATTGTTCAGGGGTTATCTCATGGAACATTTCTTCACACAGAAGGTAGTGGGTATCTGAAACTCTCTCTCCCAAAACACTGTTGAGGTTAGAGCAACTAAAAATCTAAAAACTGAGATCGATAATTTTTTATTAGGCACGGGTATTAAGGGTTTTTGAATGAAGGCAGGTAGATGGAGTTCAGATACAGATCCACCATGACCTAATGGAATAGCAAAACAGGTTTGAAAGGCTGAGTGACCTGCTCCTGTTTCTTTGTTCCCATCTTGAAACCTGCTGAATGAAGTTCTGTCCAAACATTTACTACAAAGATTGTTGTGCTTCAGCAAATGTATTCACTCAGAATATATCACAACAGCAATGGTAAGTGAAAGACCTGAAGCATTTCAAAAATTACAATAGATCTGATTGCTTTTGGATTGCTACTCGAGCCATTTGCATAGGGATAAACAGATTAGCAGGCCAAAATATGACTGAAGGAATTGTGTAGAGGTCAGTGTTTTTACTTCATGCACTACTGACACCAGTATTGGGAAAGAGGGAGCTGCTCATTTGGGACAGACTCCACTTAAACAGGACACAGACCAGTATGTTGGTGAATTGGATGACTAGGGCAGTAGAAAGGGCTTTAAACTAATTAAGAGGGGTGGGGTTGGAGAATTCATGAATAGATAACTTCAAAAGCAGCAAATGAAATGTCAAGGCTCTAGAACAAAGCTGTGTTTTGGGTAAAAATAAGCAGTGTTTGTGAGGAAAGGGCAGAAAGAGCAACAAAGCCAATAGGACCTTAGTGACTAAGGTGACAGCAGGGAAAATTAGAAAAATTAGCAAAGCTAAAGGCATTATATCTGATTGCATGAGACATGAACTATAAATTAGATAATTAATAGCACAGGTAGAAACTATTGTTTGATCTAATAGCCGTTATGGAAAGGTGGCTGCAAAGTGACAAAGGTTGGGAATTAAATATTCCAGGAATAATTAATTTTTTTAGAAGAGATAGGCAACATGTAAAAGGAGGAGGGTAGCCCTGATAATAAAGGATAGTATAAAGACAGAAGAGAGAAAGGACTTTCTCTCAGAAAAATCAAGGTGGAATTAGTTTGGGTAGAGCCAAGAAACAGTGCAAGGCAGAAAACACTGGAAGTCATTTACAGGCCCCCTATTAGTAGTTATAGTGTAGGACAGGGTAAAAATCAGGAAATTGGATGAATGTGTAATAAGGGTTATATAATAATCGTGCAAGACTTTAACCTTCACATTGACTCGGCAAACCAAATTTGTAGTGATAGTGTGGACTTCGGGAAATGTAAGCAATTTTATTTTCTCTATGAGTATGGCAAGGACTCAAAAAGGGAACAGGCTATTTTGAATCTAGCATTGTACAATAAGAAAGGTTGTATTAATAATCTAGGGAAGAGTGACCATATTCTGCTGGAATGTTATACTGGATGTAAGAATTATTTAATTAAGTCTTAAAAAAGGCTCTTAAATCTAATCAAAGCAAACTATATAGATATGAGGGGCAAGTTGGCTCCAGAAGTTTGGGAAACTACGATAAAAGATATAATGGTAGGGAAGCCGTGGATAGCAATTAAGTAATTAATACATAATTTACAACAAATATATAACCTTTTACAGCACAAAAAACCCACAGCAAAAATGGTGCAACCATGTGGAACTAAAGATAGCATCCAATCTAAGTGAGAGGTTTCTAATGTTGCCAAAAACAGCTGAGGATTGGGAAGATTTTAGAATTCCACTAAAGAGGAAGGAATTGATAAGGAAAGAGAAAAAAGAATATGAGAGTAGAAGAGCAAGAAATGCAAAAACAGATTTTAAAGATTTCTATGTACATGGGAAAAGATTAGCAAAAATAAACATGGGTCCAAATAGATGCAGAGATAGGTGAAATTGCAAAAGGGAATAAGGGCATGGCAGAGACATTAAGCAAATGCCTTTGTGATAGAAGATACAAAAATATTCCAGAAATAATTATTAACCAAAGGCCTAGCAAGAATGAGGAACTTAAATAAGTCAGTATGATGAAAGAAATATAGTAATACTGGAGAATTAATGGGACTCAGTGGCAATAAAGCCCCTGGTCTTGATGATCTGCATCCTTCAGTTCTAAAAAAGGTAGCTGCAGCGATAGTAGGTGCATTGGCTTTGATCTTCTAGAATTCCTTATACTCTAGAACAGATCTCAAGGATTGGAAGGTAGGAAATTTAACCCCCTTATTTAAAAAAGGAAGGGGAGATAAAATGGAGAACTATAGGACAGCTAGCTTACAATCAGTAGTAGGCAAAATGCTAGAATCTATTATTAGGGACGTGGTAATAGAACATTTAGAAAATCAAAATATGATTAAGCAAATCAACACGGATTTAGGAAAGGGAAATCACATTTGAGAAACCTATTAGCTCTTTCTCAGAATGTAACTTATAGGATGAATAAGGGACAATCAGTGGACATAGTATATTTGGATTTTCAAAAAGCATTCAATAAGGAACCACGAAAGATCTTATTGCACAAAGAATTGAGGATAAAATTTTAGTATGAATTGAAGATTGGTTAATGGACAGAAAACAATATGAATAAATGGGACATTTTTGGGTTGGCAAGCTTTAACTTGTGGGCTAACACAAGGATCTGTACATGGGTCTCAGCTATTTACAATTTATATTATATGAGGGGACTGATTGTAAGGTAACTAAATTTGCTGATGATACAAAGTTAGGTGGGAAGGTAAACTGTGAGGACGATGTAAGTAAACTGCAGAAGGATCTCGACAGGCTGAGTGAATGGGCAATAGCATGGCAGTTAATATACAATGTGACTGATTGGAAAAATGTAGTGATTGTCAGTAAAACTTTTCAGACTGTTTTGGGGACCATGTATGAATTAGCCCTAAGCATGGGTAATCTTAGGGGTAGAACTCATGGTCTTGGTTCAAGCATGTAGCTTCATCATGAGCTTTGTAAATAAAGTTCACTGCATCTGACAAGAAATCTGTCTGGTATATCAAGTTTATTACATTGGTGATGAGGATAAATACTTCTGGCACTGTACCTCGCCTCCCGAATGTAAGTATTTCGATTTTTAAGGGAAGAAAGAAAGGTAAAGTCACCAGCCAAGCTACCCTTCAGCAAATTCAGCCTGCGTGATTCGTCCATGGTAGGCTGGAGTCAGTACATAGAGCGCCCAGGCGAATGAAATAACAGTGGAGGAGAAACAGAAAGCGATTCTTCTAAGTGTCTGTGGGAGCAAGACATATAACCTCACCTATAGTCTGACAGCCCCAAATGTGCCTAATTCCATATCTTTTAATGTACTAGTAGTCCTTGTGAAGGCACATTTTTAGCTTAAACCATCAGTGATCATGCAAAAATTCAAGTTCTACTCTAGAGTAAGGGTCCCCGGTGAGACAATCGCAATGTACATCGTGAAGTTAAAACAGTTAACAGAGCACTGCGACTTCAGAGGTACTCTTAATGACGTGTTGTGAGGTTGTTTTGTTTGCAGCATACATGACAATACCATTCAGCGTAGTTTATTCGCAGAAGTTACTATTGATTTGAGGCGCACCATGGAAATAGCGCCAGCAATGGGGAGTGCTGAGTGGGACTCCCAGGCTTTGCAGAGTGTGCAACACGTGCCATTCTTCATTTGGGGTGGGAACCTACCACCAGGTGTGGTGTGAAAACCAAGGAGACAACCGGGAAGCAGGACACAGTCTCTACCACTCGAAAAACAGTAAGAAATACTGGAAGCATCTCACCAGCAATTTAGAAATTAAATTGTTACCAATGTGGAGGTAACCACGAACTGGAAGTCTGCAGATTTAAAGACGCAGAATGCCACTACGGTCACAAAAAAGGACACGTTATAAAGGAATACAGGGCAAAATCAGGAGCGTTGGCAATTAGACAGCAAGCCAAGATGATTGAAGTGCACAGTATAACTGAACCAGAAACTACTGATATTGATAACTATTCCCTATACAATCTCAAGGCAAGGACAACTGAACCAATCACCATCACCCTTCAAGTGAATGGGAAGCCTCTTGTCATGGAGGTTGACACAGGAGCATCAGCTACAGTGGTGGGAAAACACACATTTAAATACCTAAGTGAAGGTACCCAGCGACTGAGAGGAGATGTTGCCTTTTGTTCACGACATATTTTACAACCTCTCCTTTGCCCCCACCTATCACTGGCCTTCTATCCAGCTTCATCTGTCCCACCCCCCTTAACCATTATATATTTCACCACATTTCTACGTCTCCTCTCAAGAAGAGTCATCTTAGACTCGAAAGGTTAGCTCTGTCTTTCTCTCCACAGATGCTATCAAACTGGCTGAGTTTTTCCAGGAATTTTTGGTTTTGTTTCAGATTTCCAGCATCAGTATTTTGCTTCTATCTTAGTGATTCATGAACCTAAATGGGGTTAAACATGTCACAACAGTACTATAGCATCCCTCGTTCAATGGGTTAGCAGAAAGAGCAGCACAAACTTTTAAAATAGGAATGAAGAAATTATCCAAAGGAACATTAGAAACACAAATTTCAAGATTTCTTCTCAACCATCGCACAGCTCCGATGTAACTTCAGGTTCAACACCATCTGAATAACAAATGAAATACCACCTTCATACAAGATTGAGTCTGGTACTCCTTAATTTAGAGGGGAAGGTAGAGCAAAAACAAAGTAGTCAAAAAATGAATCATAATATTCAGAGTAAAGGTCAAAAATTTACCGTGTGAGAGGTAGTTTTTGTGTGAAATTTTAGAACAGGTCCTAGATGGTTTCCTGGTATAATTATCTCTGAAATAGGATCTTTGTCATATCAAGTGGATGTGGAAAACAGGATTGTTAGGAAACAGGTGGATCATCTAAGAAGTAGAGAGACACTAACAAACAATTACTCCACCTGAAATCAAAGTCGAACCTTTGATCCCTGAGGTGCCAAATCAAAAAGAATAGACATAGCTGATGTATCTCTTGAAGTAAATAATCCTGAACTGCCATTGTCTAAGGATGTCCTTGATGCTGCAGTTCCTTGTCAAATTGATCCAGTGATAGAATCTCAAGTCGTTGAGCTGCGTGACCCTACCCGAATCAGAAAACCACCTCAAAGACTTAATCTATAATTGCATGAACTGTATATATTTGTATATGTTATAGATTAAGGTATTCTTGTAAGTAAGGGATGTTAAAAAAAAAGTTAAAGGGAAGATAATGTAATGATTGTAAATAAAACTTTTCATATTGTTTTGGGGATCATGTGATGGTGTAAAAAATCAGCCCTAAGCACAGGTAATCTTAGGGGCTGGGCTTTCAAGTCACGGTCTTGGTTCAAGCATGTAGCTTCATCAGGAGCTTTGGAAACAACGTTTACTGTTTCTGAGAAGAAACCTATCCGGTACACCAAAATCATTACAAAAATAAAAAAATAAAAAGCAGTATGTTTTTGAATAGAGACCAGGAAATGTTTGCAATCAGAGGGACCTGGGTGTCCTTGTACATTAATCACAGAAAGTTACAAGCAGGTACAGCAAGCAATTAAGAAGGCAAATGGGATGCTAGCCTTGGTTAAAAAGGGTTTGAAGTATAGCAGTAAAGAAGTCTTACTACAAATATACAGGGTATCGGTGAGGCCACACTTGGAGCAGAATTTTGCGGCCCCTTCATTGTGGGGGCGAAGCTGTAAAATGCAGCAAGCCATTCAAAAGTCCATTGACTTCAACGGGAGTGTAAAATCCCGCCGGCGTAAAATTCTGCCCTTGGAGTACTGTAGGCAGTTTTAACCTTATCTAAAGAAACATATACTTTCCCTTGAGTGAGTGTAAGAAATGTTTCTTGCATGAGGAGGTTGTCCTCTGAAGAGAGATTGAGTAAAGTAGGCATATATCCCCTGGAGTTTGAAAGAGTGGGAGGTGATTGAATTGAAAAATGTCAAATTCTTAAGGAGCTTGACAGGTTAGAGAAAATGTTTCCCCTGCCTGGGAACTGTAGAAAGCGGGGTCACAGTTTTATAATTAGGAGCTGGCCATTTAGAATTGAGGTGACGAGAAATTCCCTCACTCATACGGTTATGAATCATTGAAATTCCCAATCCCAGAAAGCTGCAAATGTTAAGTCATTGAGCATAACCAAGGTAGAGGTTGAAAGATTTTTTGGGTATGAAGGAAATCAAAGGAAATTAAGCAGAGTGGGAAGGTGGAGTTGAGTGAGAAGGTCAGCAATGAACTTGAGGGATGGTGGAGCAGGCTGGAAAGGCCAGATGGCTTACTCTAGCTCCTATATCTTATGTCCTTCTGTTTTATCTTATGTGTAGAGTGTGAGGTGCCTGGTTTTTGTTTATATATTCAGCACTATATTCAATGTTAATTCTTCAATACCAAATTCATCAGTAGAAGTGTGAGAGGGGCAGAGATTATTTAAGGAAGCAATTTGCATTGAATCCATTACCTGCATTCTAACTAGGGGCAATTATCCACAAAAATAAAACATGGGACAAAGCCTTGCTCATGATCCTGCCTCATTAAACAGCCCATTAATGCCAAACTCTTCTTTTACGGCATATAATCACGTGCAGAGCCAGAGAAAGGTTATATGTAATTAATGTTATTAATAGTGTAGCACCTAGAGTATTGCTATATTATATGTAAAAGCAAAATTTGCCACTCTAGGTTACTGCTCATTTCCACTACTTATCAGGAGATAATGGAGGTTCAACTGTGGTTCCTGTGTCCACTGATTAGTTTGAGCATTTTGTGCCATTGTGAAATGCTTGCTTCTTCCAATCTCAAAATGTGCTCCTCTTCATTTTTCTAAGCTAATAAATGTACCAGTGCAAAGGGTACATTAAAATTACTGATAAAATTTTAAGCAATTAACATCTGAACTTATTGTAAGGTTATAAGTTCCCATGATCTAATTTAGATTTATCATGGCCTTAATCCGTTCAAAGAGACAAGGATGTACAAATTTATCACATATTGAAATAACTTCTTTCTAAATTAAACATAGAAAAACTTTTCTCATGAAAAGGTGAAAATCTGTTCCACACTTATACAGTTTAATTCTTTGATGTTGAAGATTCAATTGTGTATCTCTCAGGGCAGAATTGTCTGGTCGTGTTGGCGGCGGGCGGGAGGGGTAGAATTTGGCGTGAGGGGCAGAAATCGGTTTCACGCTGACGTGAAATCACAACGGCATCAACCGGTGATGTCCGCCATGGCAGAACACAATTACTGCTGGAGGTCAGCGTGAACCCAATTTGCATCCCAGCCCAGAACACATCTGGACAAGTGAGACATGCAGAAGTCTGGACTTACCTTTTGGGCCTTGCTCAGATTGTGGACATCTGAGGAGAAGAAGATGCTGGAGCCCTACAGCTACTGGACCCTGGGGAAACACTTACATCACATGCTGGGTGGATTCTCATGCACATGGCTGCATTGTGATGCAGCAGTCAGAATGTTGGATGTCTCTGTTGCTTTGGGTCTGCTTTGGAACATCACGGTTGTGGCCATGGGCTGCTACGGGGGGGTGGGGGGGAGTGGGGGTGTGGGGGGAGGGTGCAGGGGAGAGAAGGGTCTAGTTGTGAGTGGGAGGGGAAGTGGTTCTGGGGTGGGGAGGGGTGGTGGTTGTCAGACATGAAGCTCTAGGTGTGACTGGGAGAGGAGGGTGCATATGGAGAGGGGGGTGCTGAGGTTGGGAAGAGACGGACACAGGTGTGGGAGGAGTGAGTTTGGCGGGGGACACAAAGTTGTCAGGGGGTGAAGTTGGGACAATGTAATGAAGGTGTCCGGAGGTGAGGTTGGGGGATGAATGAAGGTGTCGAGGGAGTGAGGTTGGGGAGAAGAGTGTAACAGGGAGAATGCAGCAAGTGGGAAAGTACGCATAAGGGGAGAAGAAGGTGTAAGAGAGGGAGTTCAGGAGGAGGGTGGTGTCTGGGGAGAGGAGGAAGTTTGGAGGGTCAATGTGTCCGGGGGGCAGGAAGGAGAAGGGGTGGAGGAAAGAGTAAAGGGGGTGCGGGAGTTGTCCAGGTGAATGTGCAAGGGAGGTGTCTGCGGAGTCAATGCCTGACTCCTGGGGAGTGACCTAAGGGTGGATGTGGTAGGAGGGAATGGTGAGTATGTCAGGGCGCAGGTAGAGTGGGAGAGTGAGGGTGGATTGGTGGCAATAGAAGGGGCGGCGAGGGTGGTTGGTGGGGACTCGGAGGCAGACATGGACTTTGGGGGTGGGAAGGAAGAAGTCAGGGATGTCAATGTGGATGGAGTGGGATTCTCAGGAAGGTAGAGGATGTGCACATTCACTGGACATCCTTGAGCGACAAGGGTTCAGGTTGGGAGGTGGCAATGGGAAGGTAGAAGGTGAAGCTAAGGGGTCCACACTGATGGAGCAAAGGACATGGGTGACAGGGGGAGAGGAAAGGACAGGGGAGCTGACAAGATGCTTGAACATAACCATGGTTGTGAAATTTGAAAGTGAGCAGAGCATCTTGTTGGATGGGCACAGGGAGTGGAATCAATGGGTGGGCAGAGATGTAGGTCAGCTCAGATGGACAACTGAAAGAGAATCCCAGCAGGCAGAGTTGAAAACGCTGAGGACAGTAACATGAGTGTAATGGATGAAGGCTCCGTGTGCGTGGGAGAGTGCTTGCATGAGGCTACAAAAGTCCCTGCCCCGCACAGGCACTTCTACCTCAGAATCACTCACGGTCTGGCTGCTCGTGTCGGGGTGGGGGGTGGGGGGTGGGTGGCAATGGGGGCTGCAGTGGGAGGACTCGTGAAGCCTGTCAATGAAGCTGAAAGGCAACATTACATATTATTCAATTAACCACTAGTGATCATAATTTCTTAACTTTTCTAGGCCCACAACTTATTCGAGGTTCTTCCTTGACATCTGCAGCAGAGGTGGAGACAGCCTGTGCAGTGGTTGGCCCTGTTGCCATTGATGACTTTGGCATGCATCCTCTGGAGAGCCGAGGCCTTGACAGCCCTGGCTTGGTTTGGCTGTCCTCCCGTGGGCCAGCTGTGCCCTCTGCAATGGCAGAGAACAAGGTTGAAAGGGTCACAGGCAAAAGGGAATCGGAGGGAGTGGACAGCATCTTTCCTGAGGTTCCTGAGTGGTTGACCTAGGGGTGTCCAGCTGCCACTCCTCCTCCCTTCAGATGCCTGAGAACTCCAGCCTGTCTTCTTGAGGGGAAGGAGCATCTGGAGGGATGCTGAGGTACCCCATTTCCCTCTCACATTCCCACTGCAGGAACTCACCCATGGTTACTGTGATGGAGTGCAGGCCTACACGCATTTCTGCTTTCTGTTGGACCGCGGCCTCTAGGGCATCTGCCACCCTTCCCATGGGGCCCTCCATACACTCACATGTACACCACTTCATCAGAGAGTAGCAAACGCACTCTTCCGACTTGCGTGCCACTCTGTCGAGGACTTCCAACAGCTCTGCATGATGTTCCTCCGCCTTCTCCTGATTCTTCACAATGAGTTGGAAGGCCAAATCCAGAGGCTCATCATCTGGCTCGGACCTCACAGATGCCTCTTCTCCAGCAATCCTCCGAGTGCCAAGGAGCTTGGCTGAAACTGCCTCCTCCTGCAGTGGACACATGTCTGTGTGGTGACCACCAGATTGTGAACCTGAGCCTGCTCTAGATTTAGTTCCCATGGAGGTGTGTGCCTCTGTGCTGGTGTGGGTAAGTGCTGTAATAGGTTTTCCAGGCTGCTTATTCCCAGCTCTTCAATGAAGAAGGAGCCCTCTTGGCTGGTGGTGAGGATGTGGATGGAACTGAGGGATTGGCTGCCTGAGGGTGTCGGCCTCTTGGCAAAACTCCCAAAACCAAAGTAGAAATAAATTAGTGCATGGCTAACATTAGGCCCCTCACTCACTTTGAGGAATGTGCCATCGTACTGACTGCTGAGGACGTGGACCTCAAAGTCAAAAGCAGGAGAGGGAGCACTTACACCTGCATGAGAGAGGGATAATGTGGTGCAGAATCCTCATGTGGATGTTCACCGCCAACCTCACCATCACCACAGGCAGGGTCCACGTCCTCAGCAGTCAGTGCGATGGCACACTCCTCAAAGTGAGTGAGGGGCCTAATGTTAGCCACTTCACCCCTGGCCTGGGACCTCTCCCTGCCATTGTGAGCAAGATTCTCCTGCATGAAAATAGATGGTGAGAGAGTGAACAGGATGCATGGCACTGTGTGGAATGTTTGTGTGCTGAGCGGGGCCATGCACAGACTGAGGACACTAGCTCCAGGGGACATGAGCCTGATGGAGATGTGAGGGTGTTTGTGAGAGTTAGTAGTGTTGTCCCTTGAGGTGTGAGATCCCTGTGGATGTGTGATGGATTTGGGAGTGTGTGTGTTGAGAGTGGTGAGTTGGTTGACTTACCCTGGCAGAACGGATGAGATCTGTTATCCTCCTCCTACACTGGATGGCTGACCGCTGTGCCCCATTGGTGCTAATTGCCGCTGTCACGGCCTCCCAGGTCAGATTGGTAACACTGGTGGATCTCCTATGGCCAAAGCACCCCAGAGGGGCACCCCCAAATTCGGGGGCTGCCATCTTCTTTGCTTTTGGGCCATCTGTCACCTGAAGCAGTCCTGGTCTGAAGTCATAAAGCAGGCTGCACTCTGGTGACTCTAAATATGGCGCCCAGAGTGAGGAAGCGCTGAGGTCACAGCATGGCGGGCAAATCTGAGTTCATCCGCCAGCAATCTGGCATGCTTCCAATGAACGAATTATTAATGAAGCATGACATGCCAGGAATAGGACGATATGTGGATGGTGTGAAAATCTGCCATTTCGCCCTATACCGCACTTATTTCAAATCTGGGACCATTCTGTCCTGAGTCTGCACTATTAATTTTCATGGAGATGAAAGACAATTTTTCCAGGAGCACAAAATGGACAGAAGCCACTCGCCTTACTAAACAGACAGGTGGTGGTTGGTCCCTCGCCTTACAAAACAGGTAGGAGGAGACTGGCCAATCGCCTTACAAAACAGATAGGAGGAGATTGAACACTCGCTTTACAAAATAGACAGAAGGAGATTGACCAATTGCCTTACAAAATAGATAGGAGGAGATCGGATGCTCACCTTACAAAACAGACAGGAGGAGCTCAACCACTTGCCTTACAAAACAGGCAAGTGGAGATTGCCCACTCATCATACAAAAGGGACAGGAGGAGATTGGACTCTTGTTACACACCCAGCCTGATTGCTGTTGCCACCCCAGCATGGACCTCCAGGGTGTGCCTGACTGGCCCTAGTGCCCTCAGACTCCACTTACTCGACTTTGAGGGCTCATGGCCATTGAAACATCCTCATCCTTCAGATGCAGCCCAGCAATGGCCACTGCTAGCAATGGGACTACCAAGACTACTGTGCTGCCAGGCCTCTCATTGGGCTGGCAGTTCTCAGGGACAAGTCATCACCCTTAATAGCAGTCCCAACGGCTGTCGATTAATTATCTCCAGCTACAAAAATGTGGCCCTATGTCATGTTGCCAATGGAAATGGATTGCCCTTCTCATTCGACCTCTTTCAGGCCAGCGGCAGAACTACCACTTCCTCCACGAAACCTAGCCAGAGTTTTACAGCTGCCATAGACGTTGATCATTAAAGTTCAACTAGTTTCTTTTTGTCAGAGTTACTGGTCAAATCATTGCAGAGTATGATAGGTACATTTAATGATGATTATTCTGTTGATGAATCTTGGAGGTTGCCTGGGAACATGCGTGATCTTTTTTTATACAATCAGCTATGCATTTAGTTGATGCTGTACTCCAGGTGGACCCTCTCAAAGATGTTCGAGTTTGGATATATTTTCTGAATACCAACACATGGTGATGTAGCTTGCACCCAGCTAGTATCTATCAAAATTTGTGGGAAGCAGGCCCATGATTCTGTACAGCATGCCATGCAGCACACACAAAGCATGTTGGCACATGTTAGTGACATTTACGGGCATGTCAGGATACTTGCAGTTTTGTTTGGAATGAGCGAATATAACCTAAGTGATTTCACTGAAGGAAATGTTCAGTGTTCAGTGTTAGAGGCAGAGTAGGTAGCCCGTAGAAAAGGGCTGAAATTCTTTAGGCATTCTGCCAGCCTGCCATCGTGAGTCAGAGGTGGACCCCTCAGTAATATGGCAGAGGCCCAGATGTGCTAAGCCACCAACTGCCCCAGAAGATTTAACTTTATCTTGTAAAGGGTGGGATGTTCCTCCCCCATCCCTCCCCATCCCAATAAACGTGTACATGGAGTTTGCTTAATATGCTTTCTTTTTCTCTATGTTGTTGAAACATTAATTACTCTAAGGGGTGTTCCTGCTTATTTTAGGCTCCAACCTGACCCGTTTAAGGCAGACTCAAGCACCTTGTTCAGAGCTCTTTAAAGTTGTGTTAACAAAGAATCTACTGAAATCATTGGCCAGGATTTTACAGCCTCGCTGTGGCGTGTGGCCCCTGCCCCACCCCTTGGCAGATGCAGTGAGCCATTTAAATCTCCATTCAGTTCAGCAGGGCTGTGATATCCTGCTGGATGGGAGGGGCTGTAAAATCCTGGCCTTCAGCTGTAGCAGTCGCCATTTTCAAATGTTTTGTAACTGCAAGGTTATTTAACAATGAAGAAGGGCCATACAGACTCAAAATGTTAACTCTGTTTCTCTCCCCACAGATGCTGCTAGACCTGCTGATTTTTTCCAGCACCTTCTGTTTTTGTTTCAGATTTCCAGCATCCGCCGTATTTTGCTTTTATTTAATAATGGAATTGTTTTCTGTCTAATTCACTGGGGCAATTTTTGATCAATCTATTTAGAAATTCAGTGCACACATGCTCCAGGTTTTTACATTTTTTTTGGATTGCGCTTCCACTTGTGGCATTTTCCTCACAAATCATCTTTCTGTGTTCATCTATTTGTGCAGTGTTCTCTACAACAGAACTCCATGCTGATTCTCAGTTCAAACAATTCTCTCAGGCTTGGGAAGTTACATTTAGAGTTGTGCCTTCTAAGCTATGATAATCATGTAATTTGCTCCTCCTTTTTATATTGAACGTCTCCCCTGGAGCTACATCTAATTAAGAAACATGACTAGAGTGCTAAGGATAGCCAATAACCATCAAGTGGGTAGAGTTGCTTTACTTGACAGTTAAGCATGATTTGTTGACCCTTTCAAGTATGACTTAAATGATTTGCATATCTTGCAAACTTCCCCTCTCTCCACCCTAAAGTTACAATTTATGGCACCCCACTAATGTGCTGGAAGGCAGGGAGGGCTTGAAAAATACAGTGTATGGTCTTCCCGCGGTCTACCCATTTGCCCCAATCTCTTTCTCATTTTACAGGGGAGGCAGTGGAGGTGTTGGATGGCCTATTGAAACTCTTAAGTAGCCAATTAATGGGCACTTACATGCCTTCACACTGAAGTGCCTCATCCTGCCTCTCTGTAGGGGAAGGTCCAGGCCAATTGGGTGGCCTGGCAGCTTTTACTAGTTGTGCTGGGCTCAGGCAAGGGGGGTTGAACGTCATTTGGGTGTCTGCTATGCCCATCGGAGGCAACCCCCACAAGGGTTGGTATCCTCCCTTTAGCTTTCCCACCCCAAGCACTCAAACCCAGCCCCCACCTCCCTCAGCCCCCTCCAGCTCTACTGATATGGGCGTATGAGCATACGAAATAGGAGCAGAAGACCGGGCAACGAACATTGTGCCCTGAAGTATTGCAATATGACTGGAAGTAAGAGCAAATCAAAATGGTCCAGTTATGTTGATTTGAATATGCCATTCTTTGGCCAATTGACCAATTAGCCCTTGAGCCTGCTTCACCATTCATTAAAATCATGGCTGATCCGTTTGTGTTTCGAACTCCACATTCCTATCAATTCCCAATAATCTTTGATTCCTTCACCTAACAAGAACCTATCTACCCCGCCTTAAAATATTCATTGACCCCGCCTCCACTGCTTTCTGAGGCAGAGAGCTCCAAAGCTGCAGAGCTCTGTGAGTGAAAACATTTCTCCTCACCTTCATCCTAAAAGGGCAACCCCTTGTCCACCTTGTCCATACCGTTCAGGATCTTATATACTTCAATCAAGTCCCCCCTCACTCTTCTAAACCCCAAACCCTGTCTGCCTAATCTTTTCACATGAAACAACCTGCTAATTCCAGGCATCAATCTAGTAAACCTCCCTTGAACCACCTCCAACGCATTGACATCCTTCTTTAAATAAGGAGACCAAAACTGCACACAATATTCAAGATGTGGTTTAACCAATGCCCTGTATAACTGAAGCATAATATTCTTACTTTTATTCCTCTCATAATAAAGAATAGCATTCCAATACCCTTCTTAATTACTTGCTGTACTTGTATACTAACTTTTTCTGGCTTACTTGAAGTCCAGGCTCCATTACTCCTCACATTTGGGGACAGCCTACAATTCCAAAGGTGGCCACTGCTTGAACCCGATGTTGCTGAGACGACAGAGCTGCCAGCCAATCAGCTTGGACGGCAGCACTCTAAGGCAGGACATCCTCATGAATGAAAGGCAGAAGCCCCGTCTCCAGCCAAATAAGTGGCTCCAGGGAGGAATAAATGGCTGCGAGTCAAATGCTATTGGCAGGGATGTGTTCCCCACCAACTCTCCATGTGGTTGTGCAGAAAAGCCTGTCACCGAAAAGTCCTGCCCTAAGTTTCACATTATGTTGCGGCATCTCCAGCCAAATTGACAAATGAGCTTCTGTTGTTGGGAGAAGAGGCTGGTCCTGATAGGAAACTCACCAAGGCTCTTTAGACATTATCTTCAAAATCCATAACAACTCCCATTTAGACAAACAAGGACAGAAGATAGATGGGAACACCACCACCTAGAAATTCCCCTCTAAGCCATACAGCATCCTGGCTTGGAGATATATTGCCATTCCTTCACCGTCGCTGGATCAAAATCCTGGAACTCCCTCCCCAGCAGCACTGTGGGTGTATCTACACAACAGAAACTGTAGCGGTCCAAGTAGGCAGCTCGCCACCACCTTCTCAAGGGCAATTAGGGATGGGCAATAAATGCTGGCCTAGCCAGCGACACCCATATCCCATGAATGAATTAATAACAAAATGCCTAGTCATGGATAGCCATACAACTAATTGTTTGAATATACCAATGTCTCAGTCGTCACTCCGAAGCTAGATTAGCTAACTTGCAACACGCTGGCCTTGGTGATGGACCCCAAAACACTGAAAAAGTTAGATCTGAAAAAAGTGGCACTGAAGCTGCAGAACTCTGTAACACGCAGTTGAAGAACTCTAAAGCAGCTCCATAGCCAAAGTGGAGGCAGGAAGAGTTAGAAAAAGAAGCATCAGAAATGAAGTTACAATATGAAGGGGAAGTACAAGACCCATTAAAACCCTGCCAACACTGCGGCACCAAAAAGACATACAGGTGCAAACAGTGTCCTGCAAACATTGCAGAATGCTTTATCTACAGAATTGGTCATTTGGCGAAGATTTGCCAAAGTAAAACCTATAACTTTACAGGTTTCAAAGAAAACATCTTCACGCATAATGAAGTTGAAGAATTTTCACCAGAAGTGGAACAAAAATAATTCCTGAGATCAGTGACCCCAGTCATGCATTCTGTAATATGGATATATCAGCAACTTTGAACTAGATACCACAGTGAGTGTAATGGTTTTATCAGGCAACCAACCATGGTCACCTATGCATTACCTGCAGCCAACAGAAACTCAAATAAATGGCCCAGGAGGAATCGGACTAAAAGTCAAGGGAAAGTTACAGGTAACACCCCAGAACAGGGCAAAGCAAATATTGGAAACATCATATGTTCTTTAGAATCAGGAATACTCTCTTTTAAATAAAAAAGCTTGTATAGACCTTAATCATACCAGGAAAGTGGAGGATGTCAATCAGCACAAATCCAAAGGTGACTTTAGAAACGAAACCCTGAAACTATCCAACCGCAATGAAGAGCTGGATAGTGACTTCAACACTGACTTTTTGACAATCTTTACAGAGAGTTATTGTCCAGTCGCTTTACAGGAGGACATTCAAGAAGTGAGGGGGTGAGTGTGGGGTGGGAGCAGGGTGGCAGAGAGGTGGGGTGGTGGTGGTGGTGGGAGCGGTGTTGGGGGGATGGTGGGGGGGCATGTCCACTCACTCATAATAAATGCACAGTAAAAAAATTAGACCAGAAGAAACACAAGAATTAGAGTGATCACTCATCACCCTATAGTCTTGCTTTAAAAGTGGAAGATGGAAATCTGATGATGAATACTCTGTTCAAATCTGCCATTCATTCAACAGTGGTCACCATCTATAAAGCACATCTGCACCGATCCAACCACCAAAAGTGGTTATCAAGGCTACAAAGAAGTCAAAAACTAGTTATGGAACCAAGCCACGTGGGATGAAAATGAACTTATTGATAAACAAAATTTGCTGGATTTTAAGGAAACCAAAACACTGATCAAGTAGTTTGCTCACAGCTTGTCATCTTACCAAAAGATTTAATTCCAGGGATAGAAGTGCAGTACTATCCAAGAGTTCAAGAACGCTGCAAGGAATCTTCACTCCAGAAGCAAGGAAGGACAGAAGAAAAAAACAATGGAAAGAGGAAAAACTCAAGAAGCAAGCATAGGGAGCACATGAAACACAAAGACAGTATTTGGATGTGCACCAAAGCCTGCAAGATCAAATTAAGAGAGAGGGAAATATGATGGAGAAAAATATAACCGTAAATAGAGGAAGAAACCGATCAGATCCAGAAGCCGAAGTCAGACCATGGGAAAGAAGGAGTAAAAGTCCAGAGAGATAACAATCAACAGAGGTCTTATTTAGTATGCACTTCAGAAGGTAATATACATAGAAGCCGGAGGAATCTTATTTCTATTCATCGAAGATGACAATCAATCATTCATATGGGAGAACTAGACATTAATTCAGAAATTTATGCGACAGATGCTACAATCTTCAATGAAGACCATCAAAGTCAAGAAAAAGGAATTCAAAGAGAGATGACTGATTTTCCAATTCTGACAGGAATATGATCAAAGAGAGTTGTGAACCCTTCTAACAGATTGAACCTGTGATGTCAGAGACATGGAGAAAGAGGGGATAGCATTTATGTCTGAATGTAAAAGATGTGGATGAATACTTGGGAGAGATGTAGTATTAGAGTTTGTAAGGCTTAATGTGTGGGATTGTGTAAACGGCACCTCCCATTCTGATGGTTTAAGAGAACACACGATGAGGAGAGGAGGGGAGAATGTGCCAATGAGTCATAGAGGTCTACAGCACAGAAAAAGCCCTTCGGCCCATCGAGTCTGCAGCAGTCAAACAAGTACCTAACTACTTTAATCCCATTTTCCAGCACCAGGCCCATAACATTGTATGCCATGGCATTGCAAGTGCACAACCAAATACTTCTTAAATGTTATGAGGGTTTATGCCTCTACCACCCTTTCAGGCAGTGCGTTCCAGATTCCCACCACCCTCTGGGTGAAAAAGTTCTTCCTCACATCCCCTCTAAACCTCCTGCCCCTTACCTTAAATCTATGCCCCCTGGTTATTGATCCCTCCACTAAGGGGAAAAGTTCCTTCCTGTCTACCCTATCTATACCCCTCATAATTGTATACACCTCAATCATGTCCCTGCTCAGTCTCTTCTACTCCAGGGAAAATAAGATCTGTTTTATCCGATTTCTCCTCTTAACTAAACCTCTCCAGCCCAGGCAACATCCTGGTAAATCTCTTCTGCACTCTAGTGCAATCACATTCTTCTTATAATGCGGATTCCAGAACTGCACGCAATACTCGAGCTGTGTCCTAACCAGTGTTTTATATAGTTCCAGCATAACCTCCCTGCTCTTATATTCTATGCTTTGGCTAATAAAGGCAAGTATCCCATATGCCTTCTTAACCACCTTATTCTACCTGTCCCGCTACCTTAAGGGATTGGTGGACATGTACACCAAGGTCCTTCTGATCCTCGGTACATTCCAGGGTCCTACCATTTATTGTGTTTGCCGTGCCTTGTTTGTCCTGCCCAAGTGCATCGCCTCACACATATCCGAATTAAATTCCACTTGCCACTGATCAGCCCATCTGACCAGCCCATCTATATCCTCCTGTAATCTAAGGCTATCCTCCTCACTATTTACCACCCCACCAATTTTCGTGTCATCTACGAACTGACTGATCAACCTTCCTACATTCAAGTCTAAATCATTTATATATACCACAAACAGCAAGGGACCCAACACCGATCCATGTGGAACCCCACTGGACACAATTAACCAGTCACAAAAACACCCCTCGACCATCACCTTCTTGCTTCCTACCACTCAGCCATTCTTGATCCAATTTGCCAAATTGCATTGGATCCCATGGGTTTTTAGCTTCGTTATCAGTCTCCCATGCGGGACTTTATCAAAAGCCTTGCTGAAGTCCAAGTAGACTATGTCAAATGCATTGCCCTCATCTACATACCTGGTCACCTCGTTGAAAAATACAATCAAATTGGTCAGACATGACCTCCCCTTAACAAAACCATGCTGACTGCCCTTGATTAATCCCTGCCTCTCCAAGTGTAGATTAATTCTGTCCCTCAGAATTGCTTCCAATAGTTTCCCCCACCATTGAGGTTAGACTGATTGGCCTGTCTTCCCTGGTTTATCCCTTCCTCCCTTTTTGAATATCGGTACCACATTGGCTATCCCACTGTCCTCAGGCACCTGTCCTGTGGCCAGAGAGGTACTGTCAATTATTGCCAGTGCCCTTGCTATCTCCTCCCTTGCCTCACTCAACAGCCTGGGATACATTTCATCCAGGGCTGGAGATTTATCTACTTGTAAGCCTGCCAGACGACTCAGAACCTCTTCCCTTTCTATGCTAATTTCTTTCATTATATCACAGTCCTTCTGCCTGATTTCCATAACCATGTTGTCCCTCTCACTTGTGAACACTGACACAAAGCATTCATTTAGAGCCCTACCTATGTCTTCCGGCTCCACACACAAATTAACACTATTGTCCTTAATGGGCCCTACTCTTTCCATAGTTTTCCTCTTACTCTTAACGTACTTGTCAAATAACTTTGGATTTCCATTTATTTTACCAATGTTTTTTCATGCCCCCTTTTTGTTCTCCTAATTTCCTTTTTTAAGTTCCCCCCTACACCTTCTATACCCCTCTAGAGCCTCCACTGTTTTCAGCCCTCGGTATCTGCTATAAGCCTCCCCTTTTCTCTTTATCCAATCCTGTATATCCCTCAACATCCAGGGTTCTCTGGATTTGCTGGTCCCATCCTATGTCTTTACTGGAATATGTTGGCCCTATACTCTCCCTATTTTCTTCTTGAGTGAGCCCCATTGCTCTGACGCAGGTTTACCTAAAATTAACTGCTCCCAGTCCACTCTGGCCAAATCATATCTGATCTTATTAAAATTAGACTTCCCTCAATTTAGGACTCTGCTTTCTGGCCATCCTTGTCCTTTTTCATAACAACCTTGAATCGAACAGAGTTATGATCGCTATCTGCAAAATGCTCCCCTACCGATACCTCTACCACTTTCCCAGCTTCATTCCCTAAAATTAAGTCCAGGACTGCCCTCTCTCTTGTAGGACTTTCTACATACTGGCTTAAAAAGCTCTGCTGGATACATTTTCTGAATTCTGTTCCCTCCAAACCTATCACGCTATGACTAACCCAATTAAATGTTGGAGAAGTTGAAATCCCCCACTATTGCTAACCTAATATATTTTCACACCTCTGAAATTTGCCTGCATATCTGCTCTTCCATTTCTATCTGACTGTTTGGTAGCCATATAGTACACTCCCAGCAATGTGATTGCTATTTTTTGTTTTTCAGTTCTACCCATATGGCTTCATTTGAGGAGCCTTCTAAGATGTCATCCCTCCTTACTTGATTCCTTGATCAATATTGTGACACTGCCTCCTCTTTTACCTCCTTCCCTGTCACGCCTGAAGACCCTATATCCTGGAATATTGAGCTGCCAATCCTGCCCCTCTCTCAACCATGTCTCTGTGACAGCAATGACATCATACTTCCATGTGTTAATTTTGCCCTCAACTCATCTGCCTTATTTGTGAGACTCCTTGCATTAAATTAAATACCATCCAACCTTGCCAATCTCCCTTGTGCCCTAACTGGCCTATTATTTCTATACCTTCCAGGCTCACTTGCTCTCTCCTCTAATTTTGGCTGTGTATCTCCCCCTGCTGAGCCTCTCCTCAGGATCCCATTCCCATGCCAAGTTAGTTTAAACCCTCCTCAACAGCACTAGCAAACCTCCCCGCAAGGATGCTGGTCCCATTCTGGTTCAGATGCCACCCATCTGCCTTTTATAGGTCCCAGCACCCCATAAATGGTCCCAGTGTCCTAGAAATCTAAAGCCCTCCCTCCTGCACCATCTCTCCAGCCAGGCACTCATCTGGACTAACCTCTTATTTCTATACAAACTAGAAGTAACCCAGAGATCACTACCTTTGAGGTCCTGTTTTTTAACCTGTTTCCCAGCTCCCTAAATTCTGCCTGCAGGACCTCATCCCTCTTTCTACCTATGCTGTTGGTGCCAATATGTACCACGATCTCTGTCTGTTTGCCCTTCCCCTTTAGAATGCCCTGCAGCCATTCAGTGACATCCTTGACCCTGGCACCAGGGAGGCAACATACCATCCTGGGGTCATGTCTACGGCCGCAGAAATGCCTGACTGTTCCCCTTACTATTGAGTCGCCTACACTATTGCTCTTCCCCTCTTTTTCCTCCCACCCCCCCAACACCCCATGCAGCTGAGCCACTCACAGTGCCATGAGCGAGGCTGCATTCCCCAGAGGAACCGTCACTCTCATCATTTTCCAATACAGCAAAACGGTTCTCGAGCGAGATGCCTCCTGGGGATTTCCTGCCTACCTGCCTGACATCTTTCTTCTGACTGTTGGTCACCCATTCCCTCTCTGTCTACACTTCTGTAGGCTGTGGGGCGACCACATCTAAACATGTGCTATCCACGAAACTCTCATCCTCATGGATGCACCTCAGTGCCTCCACCTGCCACCCAAGCTCCGATATTCGGAGCTCAGGTAACTGCTGCTGATGGCACTTCCTGCGCATGTGGCTTGTCAGAGCACAAGGAGCATCTAGGACTTCCCACATGTTGCAGGTGATACATCACAGAGGACTGAGCTGCCTTGCCATGCCTCTAGCTGAAAAACAAAACCCTTACTTTAAGTTAAATACAGTAAAAAATGTTAAATTATTAATGTACTTTAAATGAAAACTGGAACCCTTACCTTTCCTTAGCTTAATCTATTTTAAACGGGAGAAAAACTGGAGAAAAACACTTACCCACTACTCACCAATCTGCTCCCACCATTGTGCTGACGTCACTTTTTGAAGTGAATGCTTCATCGCGATGCTGATGCAGGACACTCTTCCCAGACTGCTTCACCACAATGCTGACTGCAGGACACTCTTTCCAGACTGCTTCACTGCGATGCTGACTGCAGGATTCTCTTCCCAGACTGCTTCACCGTGATGCTGTCTGCAGGACGCTCTTCACAGACTGCTTCGCCGCGATGCTGGCTGCAGGGTTCTCTTCCCAGACTGTTTCATCGTGATGCTGACTGCAGGATGCTCTTCCTAGCTTTTGTTTTATTACAGCCTTGTAATTCATTCCAAGAGGTTATTCAATAAATTATTTACTTTGAATAAAATGCATTTTTAAAAAAAAAAGCCCACACCATTGAAAAGTAAGTCATACAGTTTTGATTATCAGTGTATTAACTTAATCACCCACTACCCACTGGCACTGACTGCCACCCAAAAGAAGCAGCCTCAAATGCTCATGACTTCAGCAGCGTAACACCTAGTCTGGATAGCTCTACGTAGTTCAGCTGTATAAAATGAACCAATTGTCTGACCATATCAACTTCTCAGTAATCATTCTGAAGCTAGGCTAGCCACCATACAACAAAGGTGAAGATGGGTGTTTGGGAAAAGCACTCCACTCAACTTACACTGGGATGAGGGTGAGTATATAACTGGGGCTACAAACTCCTCTGTTATTTCATTTAATGGCAAAATGTAAAAATATTGTTACAATATAGGGCCCAAAAAATCCAGAGGGCAGGGAATGCATCACAGGCATAAATGCCAACATATCCCCACCCAGGACCTCAATTGCTAACTTTGCCGATGTTGTCTCAACAGGATAGGTCCCTTGATTAGAATGGCAATGAAAGTGCCCATGTCACTCGGGGTCTGCCCATAAAAGAAGCCACAAGTTGCAGCATATCAAGCCTAATTCCTATTCCTTCCTGGCATCAAGACAAAAAGTGCCTGAGATATTTGTGTCCTATATTTTGTCTTTAGAATGGACCCGTCCACTCACATAATTCAATAAATTGAAATTTATTTTAGATTTGTCTTTCTGTGGTAAAATGCAATTCCTGCATGCAAGGGTATGTGTACTGTTGCATCTTTTATTGTGGAATATGTCAAAAGTGTAACTCTTCACTTGCACAATTTTACAAAACAGCCTGCACTGTACATTAAAGCAAGATGACAAAAGGAAAGTGTGATGTTGAACAAAGGGCAACAAGCTAACAGTTTCTAATAAAACCACAATGACAATGAGTTGCCTTCAGTGTTATTGTTTCAGACATGGCCTTGTTAATCCTTGGGCTGTTGCTAATGAGATGATTTGTTTCGATGCGCCTCCTCCCCTTGGCCCCCAGCAAGCAAACTCATTGGGTTGCTTGTGAAGAATAAATCAGACTTTGATCTGGAACTACCAGTGATGTAACCAGGTCGAATTTTAATATTTCATTAGCCATCCAGCTTGAAACTGATCTTTTCAGCTAACTTTCAGGCAAACGTTTTCAAGGTTTGGCAGCTGGCATACCTCTGGGGGAATCTGATGTAAGATATACTAACACACAAAATTGGTCCTCATCACCCTGAGTTTGCATTCTTACATCAGACACATATTTATCAATTTCTACTCCTGTCAGCAAATCATATCACAAAACTTTAATTTCTCTCTTGCATTATAAGCTCCATGTAAACTCACTTTAGTCTGTCTGTCACTTCAGTCAGACACTTCCTCCTACCTCTCCCTGGACCATGACCCCACCACTGAACATCAAGCCATTGTTTCCAGGACTGTCACTGACCTTATCTTCTCTGGGGATCTTCCTCCCACAGCTTCCAACCTGATAGTCGCCCAACCTCGGACAGCCCACTTCTACCTCCTACCCAAAATCCACAAACAGAACTGTCCCAGTAGACCGATCATGTCAGCTTGCTCCTGCCCCACAGAACTCATTTCTCGTTATCTTGACTCCCTTCTCGATCCCCCTGTCCAGTCCCTTACCACCTACATCCATGATTCCTCTGACACCTTACGTCACATCAACAATTTCCAGTTCCCTGGCCCCAACCGTTTCCTCTTCACCATGGACGTCCAATCCCTCTACATCTCCATCCCCCACCAGGATGGTCTGAGGGCCCTTAGCTTCTTCCTCGAACAGAGGCCCGAACAATCCCCATCCACCACTACTCTCCTCCATTTGGCTGAACTTGTTCTCACACTTAACAATTTCTCCTTCAACTCCTCTCACTTCCTCGAAATAAAAGGTGTGGCTATGGGTACCCGCATGGGCTCCAGCTATGCCTGTCTCTTTATGGGGTATGTGGAACATTCCTTGTTCCAGTCCTACTCCGGCCCCCTTCCACAACTCTTCCTCTGGTACATTGATGATTACTTTGGTGCTGCTTCATGCTCTCGTCGAGACTTGGAAAAATTTATTAAGTTTGCTTCCAATCTCCACCTCTCCATCATTTTCACGTGGTCCATCTCTGACACTTCCCTTCTCTTCCTTGACCTCTCTGTCTCAATCTCTGGTGATAGACTGTCCACCAATATCCATTACAAGCCTACCAACTCCCACAGCTACCTCGACTATAGCTCCTCACAATCCGCTTCTTGTAAGGACTCCATCCCATTCTCTCAATTCTCTCAGTTCCTTCGCCTCCGTTGCATCTGTTCCAATGATGCTACCTTCAAAAACAGTTCCTCTGACATGTCTTCCTTCTTCCTTAACCGAGGTTTTCAACCCACGGTCGTTGACAGGGCCCTCAACCGTGTCCGGCGCATCTCCCGCGCATCCGCCCTCACGCCTTCTCCTCCCTCCCAGAAACATGATAGGGTCCCCCTTGTCCTCACTTATCACCTCA
This sequence comes from Carcharodon carcharias, assembly GCF_017639515.1. Classification (NCBI taxonomy): domain Eukaryota; kingdom Metazoa; phylum Chordata; class Chondrichthyes; order Lamniformes; family Lamnidae; genus Carcharodon; species Carcharodon carcharias. The sequence continues at coordinate 141,325,841 of NC_054477.1, forward strand.
ACAGCCTCTGCATTCAAAGGATCATCCTCCGCCATTTCCGCCAACTCCAGCATGATGCCACCACCAAACACATCTTCCCTTCACCCCCCCGTCGGCATTCCGTAGGGATCGTTCCCTCCGGGACACCCTGGTCCACTCCTCCATTACCCCCTACTCCTCAACCCCCACCTATGGCACCACCCCATGCCCACGCAAAAGATGTAACACCTGTCCCTTCTCTTACTCTCTTCTCACCGTCCAAGGGTCCAAACACTCCTTTCAAGTGAAGCAACATTTCACTTGCATTTCCCCCAACTTAGTCTACTGCATTCGTTGCTCCCAATGCGGTCTCCTTTACATTGGAGAGACCAAACGTAAACTGGGCGACCGCTTTGCAGAACACCTGCGGTCTGTCCGCAAGAATGACCCAAACCTCCCTGTCGCTTGGCATTTTAACACTCCACCCTGCTCTCTTGCCCACATGTCTGTCCTTGGCTTGCTGCATTGTTCCAGTGAAGCCCAATGCAAACTGGAGGAACAACACCTCATCTTCCGACTAGGCACTTTACAGCCTTCTGGACTGAATATTGAATTCAACAACTTTAGGTCTTGAGCTCCCTCCTCCATCCCCACCCCCTTTCTGTTTCTTCCCCCTTCCTTTTGTTTTTTCCAATAAATTATATAGATTTTTCTTTTCCCACCTATTTCCATTATTTTTAAATATTTTTAAATCTTCTATGCTTCCCCCACCCCCACTAGAGCTATACCTTGAGTGCCCTACCATCCATTCTTAATTAGCACATTCGCTTAGATAATATCACCAACTTCAACACCTCTGTGTTCTTTTGTTCCTTTGTATGTGACATCTTTTGATGATCTGCTTCTATGACTGCTTGTTTGTCCCTACAAACACACCACCCTCCTTCACTTCTTCCCCCGCCTCCCCACACACACCTTAAACCAGCTTATATTTCACCCCTTCCTTGGATTCACCTAGTTCTGTTGAAGGGTCATGAGGACTCGAAACATCAACTCTTTTCTTCTCTGCCGATGCTACCATACCTGCTGAGTTTTTCCAGGTAATTCTGTTTTTGTTTTGGATTTCCAGCATCCGCAGTTTTTTTGTTTTTAGTCTGTCTTAATTGTGCCTGGTGAAGAATATGCACTTGCAGTACACTCGGCCTTTCAGCACTTTACATCAGACATTATGCTCACTCACTCACTCCAGTCCTCTCAAGCACCATCTAAGAGGCTTTCAACTGCAGGAATTAAAAAATTAGCCTGAAGGAACAAACAAAAATAAGAAATAGGCCATTCAGTGCTTCGAGTCAGCTCCTCCATTCAATAAGGTTATGGCTGATGTTTTACCTCAACTGCACTTTCCCATACTATTCTTTATCCCTTAATTCCCTTCTTACACATAAATCTTGTGTTCTATGACTTGAATTTGCTCAAGAAGTGAGAATCTACAGCCTTCCAGGGTAGAAAATTCCAAAGATTCACAACCCTTTGAGTGAAGAAATTTTCATCATTTCAGTATTAAATCATTGGTCTTTACTCTGAGATTGTGAACTTTAGTACCAGACTTCCCAGTTAGGGGAAACATCCTCTCAACATCTGCCCTTCATGCTCCTTAAGAATTTTAGGTGTTTCAGTGAGAACACCACTCATTCTTCGAAATTCTTTCTCCGCGGACAATCCTTCATCCCAGGAATCAGTCAGTGAACCTTCGCTACACACTCTGGCCCCCACCCCATCCCTCCTAAGCAAGTATATCTTCCCTTAAGTTAGGAGACCAAAACTACACAACATCCCTGCTGTGGTCTCACCAACATCCTATATAATTGTAGTAACATTTCTTTATTACGAAGGGAATAGCATATAGGAGCAAAGAAATTCCCCACAATTTATTGAGTACTGGACTGTATCAGCGAAACATAAGAGCACTAGAGGAATTCCATCATCAATGCCTCCATCGCCTCCTCCAGATTCAATGGGAGGACTGTCAAACCAACGCCAGTGTCCTCCTTGAAGCCAGCTCCACAAGCATTCAGATGAAACTCCTGAACAATCAACTTTGATGGACTGGGAATTGTGCCTGAATGGCCTATAAAACCTGGGTTCTGGGTGCAGATTGGAGGGGATGATTCCTTCCTTTCTTTCGTTGGTTGGATCTGAGTGGCAAAAGAACATTTCACAGGCTTCACACGTCTCTTGAGTACCTTTAGGCCCTCTTCCCACAGAGCAGGGTGGGGATTTCGCTGGATTGGTGTGTGCATCTCTCTTCACCAATCTGACATAGCTCCATTGTCTCTCCTATTTACCCAAACTACATAGATACAAGGGAATTCCTAATAGTGGCACTTTTGCTCCTCGATTAACTGGTTGATGGAGGTAGAGAATGGAGAGCAGGGGAAATGATAATTGCACATCAACTGGCTCAAAGACAGATATCAAAGTGCTCAGCATAGATCATAGAAGCAGAGCTGTCAATCCATTAATGCTTTCTCTGAGGCTCAGGTGTTTCAACAGGTTAATGGATGTCTGGGCTCTCAGGCAAGTCTCATTATGTATGTTTTAATGCATTTTTAAAAAAACCTTTTTTACACATCTTACTGTCACTCTAGGATTCATTGCATCCATATAATGTATAGTGGGTGAATGAGCATGGTGGTGCCATAACTTGGCATGGGAGCCTGAGGAGCCAAAGAGGTTGTTTGGGGGGCATAGCTTGGCATGGGGGGCATGAGGAGAAATTTTGAACATATCTTTGAAAAGGTCCCCTCATGCAGTATATGGTTTATGACACCTCTGCAGGCTGCAAACCACAACTCTTTGAAAAGCTTGCCCGACTCCATGAAAATTATGGAGGACTAAGACATGCCTATGCACACAATGGATCTGGCCAGGGCAGGCGTGAAGAGTGTAGGCTTTGACCTGAAGCAACTCACACCTTTAAAAGGCACTCCTGAAAATCATAAATTTGACGAATGGGGTCGTGAATCCTGGAAGCAGGTCCTGGACACAATTTTTTGAGGGCGCCTGAATCATCCCAGCTTGGCGAAAATTTAGCCAAATATTCCAGATAAAACCTTTGACCAGTGTTTTATGAAGGTTTAGCATAACGTCTTTGCTTTTGTACTCTATTCCTCTATTAATAAACTCAAGGATTCCATATGCTTTTCAAAAGCCATCCCAACTTGTCCTGCCATGTTCAAAGATTTGTGTACATGTACTCCCAGGTCTCTTTGTTCCTGCACCTTATTTAGAACTGTACAATCTAGTTCATTTTGCCCATTCTCCTCATTCCTTCTACCAAAACATATCACTTCACACTTCTGTATGTTAGGTTTCATCTGCAATGTGTCTGCCCATTCCACCATTCTGTTTATGCCCTCCTGAAGTCTATTACTATCTTCCTCACTACATTTCTGAGCTCTGTATTACATGCAACCACAACGATGCTCTGTATATTGAAGTCTACACCATTCATATATATCAAAAAGAGAATTAGTCCTCAAGCTTTTAATTTGTAAGCCTTTAATTTACCAAATTCCAATTCATTTTGTCTCAGATATGGTTGCTAAATGTTTCCCCATGACAAAAGTTAGATTGACTGAACATAGCTGCCGGATTTATTATTTTTTCCATTTTTTAAACAGGGATGTAATATTTACAATCTTCAATTCCTCTGGCACAACTCCCAAATTAAAAGAGGATTGGAAGTTTGTGAACAGAGCCCCCACAATTTCCACCCTTACCTCCCTCAAGATGCTAACCATCTGTATTGGGGGACTTTACTCGCTTGAGATTACCAATCTGTAAAGTAAATCCTCCATCTTTTTTTTTAAATCCAATTCTCTTCCTTCACTGCTCCATAGGGAAAATCCTTTTTTTTTAGTGAATACGGATGCAAAGTACTCTTGATATATCAGCCTGCCCTCTGCCTCCACAAGAATATTTCATTTTTGGTGCCTAATCAACATCACTCTTCTTTTGGCCACCCTTATATACATATTTGTTTATAAAAGACTAAGTTACCTTTTATGTTGGCAGTTAATTTATTCTCATACTCTCCCTTTGCCCTGGCACATTAACCATTCCTCGAGGTCAAAGATTGTTTAGGCTTGTTTTCAGTTTCAAAATGAGGGCTGCAGGCAATTGAAAACAAAGAAAATCAAGTCTGTGTACGGTTTAGAGATATCGAGAGATACAGATACAGGCAAATGATGTTCGGGTATAGATCAGCCATGATCTTATAGAGTGGCAGAACAAGCTCTAGGGGGTGAATGGCATGCTCCTGTTCTTATGCAATGTTCTGGAGCTGCAGGCTGTGCAAGACCTATGCTTGGAATCTGTTTTCCTCATTAGGCTGAATATAAATTAAGATTCTAAATACTTGTTTAAAATCCAAATATTCATTGTGAATATAAATCTATCATAGAGTGCAAATTATACTAACCTTGAGAGAGCAGGAAAAATAATCTAAAATAAGTTTATGCCTGTGGGACAATAATGTGGATCGTCTGTGACAAATGTGTTTAAGCGCTGGTTTATCTGACTTAATGAGCATCAACAAAAATGCAAATGTGCAACTTAATATTTCATTACAGATAGTACACTGGCAATGTGAACTCAATTTATTAAAAAAGATGTTGAATTAAAATGAAGAACATTAATTTCAAAACTTGTAAATTGTTTACAAAGGCAAAATTGACCACGATGGTGGACATATATCATGCATTTTAACAAAAAGGAGATGGTTTTCTCTCAGAACACTAAAAGTTGAGATTATAATGAAGCTTCGAGTTCATTATTATTATTGTTAAATGTATAGGAATTGCTGTTTTATTTACTTTGTTATGCAACATTGATTTTCCATTTAGGCTTAAATTTCTTGGTATAAGCAATATTTCTGAATGAGACTGACCTTGGGATGTGTTTGTCGCTAGCAAGGCCAGTGTTTATTGCCTACCCCCAATTGTCCTTGAGAAGGTATTGGTGAGTTACCTTCTTGAACTGTAGTAGGCCATCTGGTGAAGGGACACTTTCAAAACCTCTTTGTCCTTTTGTCTATGATATCTTTTGGTTATCTCCACCTATCACTGGCCCTCTATACAGCTCTACACCCGCCCCCCACCCCCTAAAGCAGCTTATATTTCACCTCTTTTCTATGTTTCCTTAGTTCTGTTGAAGAGTCATATGGACTCGAAATGTTAACTGTGTTCCTCTCCACAGATGCTGTCAGACCTGCTGAGTTTTTCCAGGTATTTTTATTTTTGTTTTGGATTTCCAGCATCTGCAGTTTTTGCTTTTAACTTATTGTGCTGTTGGGTTACAACATTTTGATCCAACAGCAATGAAGGACTGGTGACGTATTTCCATGTCAGGATAATGTATGATTGGAGGGAACCTTATAGGTTATGATGCTCACATGCGCTTGCTACTCTTGTTCTAGGAAGTAGAGGTCATTGCTTTGGAATGTATAATCAAGGAAGCCTTTGCTAGTTGCTGCATCTTGTACATAGTACACAATGCAGCCTTGGTGCACTGGTGGTGGAGGGGGTACATACTTAATGCTATGGATGAGGTACCAATGAAATAGGCTGCTTATCCTGGATGATGTTGAGCTTCTTGAATGGTGTTTGATCTGCACACATCGAGGCAAGCAGAGAGTATTCCACTTTGCTTAGCATGAATGTAGCCCTGCATTATAGCTTCATCGGATTGGCAACTCATTTTTAGGTATGCCTAATACTGCATCTGGCATGCGCTTCTACATTTCTCATTGAGCTATGACTTGATGGTAATTGTAAAGTGAGGAATATGTCAGGCATGTGGAAACAGATTGTGGTGGTATACAAATCTTCCATTGCTGATGGCCCACGGCACTCCATGGATGCCCAGTTTTAAGCAGGTAGGTCAATTCTGGATCTATCCCAGTTAGCAAAGATGAAACATACCCTCAAAGTTAAGATGGGGTTTTGTGCCCACAAGGGCTGTGCATTGGTCTTTCCTATCAATACTCTCATGGATAGTTGTCCCTTTGATAGGTAAGTTGGCAACGACAAATTAAGTAGGTTTTTTCACATGTTGGTTCTTTCACCAGTTGATACAGGCCTAGTTTGGCAGTGATGTCCTTCAAGACTCAGCATAATGGTGCTACCAAGTGACTCTAGTTGATGGACATTGAAGTCTCTCACCTAGGTTATACTCTGTTCTCTTGCTACCCTCCATGATTCTTCTGAATAGTATTCAACATGGTGGGGTAATGTTTAATTAATTGAGGGAGGAAAATTGGTGTAATCAGCAGCAGGTTTCTTGTCCATGTTCAACTTGGTGTCATGTGACTTCATGGGGTCATTGTTGAGGACTGATGCAATTCCTCCTTCACTGTGCCATCACCTTGAGTAGGTCTGTCCTGCCAGTAAGACAAGGCAAACCCAGGGTTGGTGATGGAGGAGTCTGGGATGTTGGCTGAAAGGTATGATTCTGTGAGTTTGACTATATCAGCCAATTACTTGACTAATTATTTGAACAGCTTGCCCAATTTTGGCACAAGTCCCATTATATCAATGAGGAGGACTTTACAGAATCAAATAAGCAGACTGTCTCCTTGTCATGTCCAGTGCCTGGATGAATGATGAGTGGTCCATCAGTTTTATTCATAACAGACTTGTTTGTAGCAGTTAAATACTACTAATCGACTGGCTAGCCTACTTAAGAGGGCAGTTATGAGTCATCTACATTGGTGTCACACATAGGCCAGACAAGGTAAACCAGCAGACTCCCTTCCCTAAAGGGGCATTAGTAAATCAGATGGGTTTTTAATGACAATTTTGTAATTTCATGGTCACCATTGCTGATATTATGAATTCAATTAATTGAATTTAATGTCCCCAGATGCCATGATAGATTATAACTCATGTCGCTGATCATAAATTCAGGGCCCTGGATTATTCATCCAGCAATTTAAGTACTATGCACCTTATCCCCAGCAATGAAACATGATTATTGTCAAATTTCCTTTAGATTCCAGACAGTTAGTACTTCTTGCTTGTCTTCAGTTTTACCTAGAAACATATCACAGTGAAAAAAATTATATTAAATATACTATCACCTTTATGCTTAACCAAAATTACAAAAAAAAATCACAGGATGGAGAACACTTTCTAGTCTAAGGAAACAAATTAAAACATTATGCAATCCAACAACTGATGTATTATTTGGCAGAGCTCTATTAACGTCATTGTCTCTACAATGCTTTGTATTTTACTGACATTTTGGAATATGCTGGTTTAATTATGCAGAAAAAGAACTGACAGCTCTATGACAATGAAAAGAATAAGTAAACACACAGAATAAATATGATGTGGCATATATGAGTTAGTTAGCACCTGGAGTAGAAAAAGTCAGAAAAGCTTGTCTTACCTAAGCAATATGTCTGTTTTTCTTTTAATTTTTAGGCAAATTTGATATATCCATGGCTAATTGGATACACTTTAATTTGTGAATTGATGCTTGGGGGAGAAATTGGTTAACAAATGCGAAAGAAATTTCATCATGGAATGACTGAGGATATGTTTAGTGAGGGTTATTTACAAATGTAACCTTTAATGAGTTAACTGAGAAAATCAACAAATGCAAGTCTGTCTCTGTGTGAAAAGGAGCTTCTGTAGTCTCAAAAAAGCTCAGAATCAAGTTTGGTCTTATTTGTAAGTTATTTTTACAGTCCAAATGCATCCTTTACAAAATCTACAATTTATTTTTCATTTGTGTAAACTTGTATTACTTAAATGCACATGGTTGTTAATGTCCTGGATTCAATATCAGAAGCAAATATAAAATAGAATATGAGAAAATTCAGATTGCCAAGTATAGTTATTGACATGACACGTTTATTCATTATTTTGGAAACCTTGGAGCCAATTTGGTGAAGGGTTGGCACGGATTACTCCTTTGGTCCATCTTTAAAGGAAACCTATCTTCATCATCTAATCAGCCATCATTGCTCAGAACTCTACATTCATCAGTAAATGTTTCCTTTTTCATTGGCCCATGTCCATCAGGAAAAGGAACAAAACACCACAGCTCCCCCAACTGTTCATGTATTGGTCCAAGAATCTTTTTTGTGCTCTCAATACAATTGCAGTGATGACACCTCTTGAAAATAAATACATTTTGATTTAAGTTGTAATTAAGAGGTAGTGAACATCTCTGACCTTCAGATATCCTTAGGAGCTCCCTATACCTGCTGTCAGTCTGCACTGAAATCTCTAAGAAACAAACAGAACATCAATCTTTGTTTGAACTTTTACAATTACTTAAACATTTTCAAATAATGTACAAGCTGCTGTACTATGTTGATAGTGCTGATATCACATTCCTGTCAACCCGTCCCTCTGGGGTCACTTGTTGCCCTTGGTGGAGTTGCCCTCTCTCTTGGACCTCTTCTAATTTGATGTCCATGGCCACTTTTGTTTCTTGTAGTTACTGCTTTAAATGTCATTACCGCTTTAAGCCTGTGAGTGCAGTAACCATTTTATTCACTTCAGGCTATCTGCAGCTGCTTGTGATTTTCCAGTACTTTTTGGGATCCCTGCGATCGTGGGCCCTTTGGTTAAACGTTTGAAAAAAATACTGCTGCAGCACTTTCTTCTTTGGTCTAGTTCTTTCCTTTTTTTAAATCTGCAGGTGTGTTTTTTTTTACCTCTGTGATTTTAGCAGGCTTTCCAGCGATTGGCCACTTTGTTTTTTCTTTAAGGCTTGTGAACTTTCAAACAGCAGCAATTCTTTTCTGGGCGATTCTTTCTTTTGTTCTTTTACCTCTGTGGGGCCTTGTTTTTTGAACTTTGTGCTTCAGGAGTGTCGGCAAGCATACTTTTCTTAAACTTTGCGAGCTGTCAACTCTGCAGCAAGGAGCAGAATCATCCGAGATTTGCATTAATTGCTGTAGCAGACGGGGAAAACGACAGTTTAACTCCTGGCTGCAATGGAGGCTTCTCACACCATATCATCCTAAACCCACCACATTAATTATACATTCCTGGCAAATACACCACTTAGATGGTGGTCAGGCTCTCATTCGCCCACCATGCCATCAGCTCGCCACTTCATCACGTCAGGCACCACATTTAAAGGCAGCTGCGTGCACACCTCTCAGTACTCACAGCCCAGGACTGCTTCGCAGAAGACAGGATGGCCCCAAAAGGCCAAAAGACTGCAGCACCCCCCCCCACCCCCACCACCCGCCCAGTTTAGTGACACGTCCCTCAAGCGCCTTTTGGACACCATGGAAGCCCACCGTGATATCTGCTCTGGGAGAGGCAACGGCATCACCAATCCAGCAATGGGAGGCGGTAGCAGCAGTGGTCAGCGCCAATGCCCTGCAAAAGAAGACAGCCACTCAGTGTCGCTACAGGATGAATGGCCTCATCCGTTCTGCCAGGGTAAGTCACTCTTCTCATCACTCTCAACGCACACACTCACAAACCCATCATGCATCCACAGGGATCTCACACCTCAAAAGACAACACCACTAATTCTCACACACACCCTCACATCTCCATCAGGCTCATATCCCCTGGAGCTCGCATCCTCATCCTGTTCATGGCTCTGCTCATCATGTAAACATTCCATGCATTACCCTGTGTCCTGCTTGCATTCTCTCCATCTGTTTTCATGTAGGAGAAACCTGCTCAGAACCAGCAGGGAAAGGTCCCAGACAGAGTGTAGAGTGGCCCACGTTACGCCCCTTACTGACTTTGATGAGTGTGCCATCGTGCTGACTGTGAGGACATGGACTGTGTCTGTGGTGATGGTGAGGTTGGTGGTGAACACACTCATGAGGATCCTGTACCACATCATCCCTCTCTAAACTCAAATGTGAGTGCTCTCCCTCCTGCTTTTGATTCTGCTGCCATGTAATAATTATCTCTACTTTGGTTCACAAGGAGCTCTGCCTAGTGACCAAAGCCCTCAGCCAGCCAGCTCCTCAAATCCATCCAGGTCCTCATCTCCAGCCAAGAGAAAACCTCCTCCATTGGAGAGCTGGAAACAAGCAGCCTGGAAGACCCATCAAAGCGCTTACCCACACCTGCACCAGCGCAGAGAAACACACCTCATGAAATCTAGATCTAGATCAGCCCTGGGTTCACAATCTGGTGGTCACCTCACAGATAGCAGGAGGAGGCAGGTTCAGCCAAGCTCCCTGGCACTCGGAGGACTGCTGGGGGAGAGACATCTGTGAGGTTCAAGTCAGATGATGAGTCTCTGGATTTGGCCTTCTAACTCATCCTGGAGAATTGGCAGAAGGTGGGGGAACATCACACAGAGCTGTTGGAGGCACTCAACAGAGTGGGATGTGATTCGGAGGGGTGCCCCTGCCTGCTAGCTGATAAAATGGTACCCACACGTACATGTGTGCAGATCGGCAATCCATTTCAGGGGCTGTGGGTGAGTTCCTGAAGTGGAACGTGAGAGAGAAACGGGGCAACTCAATGCCCCTCCAGCTGCTCCTCCCCTCAAGGAGCCAGGCTAGGCTCCCCATGCACTCCAAAGGAGGAGGAGTGGCAGCTGGACCCGCCTGGGTCATCCACCCAGTAATCTCAGGCACTGTCCTCTCCCTCTCAGTCCCCTTTGCCTGTGAGCCCCTCAACCTCGTCCTCTGTCACTACAGAGAGAGAGAAGCTGGCCAATTAGTGATTCTGGAGGGAGAATTGTGTGTGTGTGGAAGGCCCTTTCAGAGCCTCATGCAAGCATTCTCCCATGCAGGTGGATCATTCCCATATCTCACTCACTTCACTCTCCTGAGCATTTTCAATGCTGCCTGCTGGGGTTTGCTTTCAGTTGTCCATCTGAGCTGACCTGCATCTCCACCACCCAATGATCACATCTCCATGCAGCACCTGATATTGCTCATCACGACTCTCATTTCACTTTCGATTTAGACAGCATGGTGGTGATTCAGCTATTATTCGTTCCCCCATCCTTTCCCCTCCAACAGTTACCCATTTCCTTTTCCCCATCGCTGTTGACCCCCTGGCATCACCTTCCACCTCCTCTCCATGACCTACCAGCCACAACTTTTCCTTTGGGGATGTCTGGATGAACGTGCACTTTCCCTTCCTTCCTGACAATCCCACCCCCATCCATATTAACCTCTCCAACCTCCTCCCTCCCACCCCTAGGGTCCGTGCCTGCCTCCAAGTCCCCGCCAACCACCCTCACCGTTCCTTCTACCTCTATCGTCGAATCCTCACCCTTCTACCCTAGCATCTCACTCCATCTTCAGTCATTCTCACCATTTCTTCGTACCACGCCCACCCTCAGTTAATCCTCCAGGAGGCAGTCATGGACTCAGCAGAGCCCTCCCTTGCACATTCACCTGGACATGTCCCCCTCAGGAACCTTTCCCCCCTTAGAACCCCTTCCCCTCAGAACCCCTTCCCGCCCCATCGGAAATACTTCCCCTTGGAACCCCTTCACCCTTTGGAACTTCTTCTTTCCCAGGGACCCCTTCCCTCTGGAACCGCTCCCCCACACCCCCCAGACTTCCCCCTCCCATTTACTCGTTCCCCATTCCTGACTCCTTCAGACACGCTTGCTTCTCCCACTACCCTTATTCATTCCCCCCCCCCCGAGCTCTTTCCTCCAGCCTTACTTCTTCCTCTATCCTTAATCCATCTCACTTCCTGACTCCTTCAGACACCCTTACTACTTTTTTCAGCCTTACTCCCTCCCCTCTTTGCACTCCTTCCCCTCCCCTGGACTCCCTTCCCTCTCCTCGCTCCTTCCTTTCCCTGGACTCCTTCTTCTCTTTGCACTCCTTCTTCTCCCTGGACACCCTCCCCTCTCCGCACACCTTCCTTCTCCTAGACTCCCTTCCCTCTCTGCACTCCTTCCCCCTCTGAATTCCTCCCCTTACACATTCCCTTACACCTACTTCCCCAGCTGCCATCTTCTCCCCCAATTTCTCCTCTTCCCCTTACTCCCTAGTCCCCTTCCCAACCTCCTCCCCGTCACCTTTGTTGCTCCCATCCAATCCTCACCCCCCAACACCTCGTATCACACCGTCACAGCCTCAGCCCCATGACGCCCTTATTTCTCCTTTCCCAAAATCATCACCACGACACCTTTGTTCCCCCTCCCATCCTCACCCTCCCGTAATATCTGTCCCTCTCCCAGTCAATCCTAGACCTTCCTCTCCCACCCCCGACACATCTCTCTCTGTCCCAAACACAGTTGGACCTTTCTCTGCACCCCCTCGACCATGATCCATTGTGAGCAGACCTTCAACAGTGACTTTAGAACTTCCGTGAGCTGCTTCGCAGCTGAGCCAAGTCCATGAGAATCCATGCAGCATGCCATGGACAGTCCTCCAATGTCCTGTTGCTGTTGGTCTCTAGCATTTTCTGCTCTTCGGCTGTCCACAACAGGAGCAAGGCCCTGGCAGTAACCCACAACTTCTGCACATCATGCTTGTCAAGATGTGTTCTGCACTGGCACGTAATCACAGTGACGTGGGCGGACAATCCAGCTGGGGAGGGGTGATTCTGGTATGCAGATATATTACAATGAGGTTCCCGAAGCCTGACGGTGGAAAACGCTGCCTGCCACTGATGGGCTGAGCAACCGATTGAAAACTTTGGTTTCACCATGTCGTCAAACCGATTTTTGGTCTTTTCACCATATTGTCCGCTCTTGCCCATGAACACGCACGATGCCAGTGGGCACGGAAAATTTCACCCAATGCAGTCTTTTTAAAAAAATTTTTCTCACTATGCACTGCAGACTTCTCTATTTGACTCTGCCAGCCTTTTATGCTGCAGGTTTTTTAAAAAAAAATCTTTGTTTTTTTCTAGCAGCTTTCTTTCGGTTGCCCTCTGGATGCTGAACCCATGGGACTGCAACCTATTCTGAAACATAAGTAAGCTAAATGTTTTGGTATTTTTGCTCACCATCTCATGAACTGTGTCACTCAGATTCTTTAAATTTTGTCTGATGGATTCCATTCACTCTGGAGGATTCCTCACTTCTAAGTCTGTAGTGAAGCTTCTTCAACCTTTCTTCAAGTTTTCTTCTTAGGTGCTCATCTCACTAGTTCAGCTACAGGAGCTTGTAGTTTTTCATATCTTGGGATACTGTTCTGGGTTCATGCATTTAGCTGCCATATTTTATATCACTGTGAGTCACCATGTTGGATTGTGGTGCTATCTCTGATGTAATACCTTTTCCGAGCCCCCCTTGCTACCAACTATGATGTGTTATGGTGCACGCTGGTGTCTCAACAATGAAGTCTTGAGACTTGCTGTTACCTCCATGCAGGCTGGTTCCATAGTGTTCTTTCTAGACTTTCCTCTTGTCTATTACCATGTGACTTTACACATCATACCATGGGCAGGGCTATTCCCCAACCCCACGCTAAACTTGCTCTTCCAAGCACCAATACATCAGAGTGACATTCATGCACATGCTACAACACAAGCCAGTTGTTCCTTTACCCCCACCAATAATCAGTAGAACACTTCTCTAACATAAGTCCATATAGACAAAAGACCAAAAGGTTTGTTTGCCCAAAGTTTTGATTTTTTTTTTCTTTACTCTTCATGGGATGTGGCATTGCTAACAAGGCAGCATTTGTTGCGCAGTCCTAATTGTCCTTGAACTGAGTGGCTTATTAAGCCAGTTTCATAGGGCAGTTAAAATTCAACCACGATGCTGTGGGACAGGACTCACATTTCGGCCAGATCAGGTGAGGATGGCAGGTTCCCTTCGCTAAAGGACATTAGTGAACCAGATGAGTTTCTACGGTAATCAATTACTGTTTCATGGTCACCATTACTGAAACTAACTTAATATTCCAGATTTATCAATTGAATTTAAATTCCACCAGCTGCTATGGTGGCATTTGTACCCACGTCCCCAGAGCATTAGCCTGGGCCTCTGGAATACTAGTCCAGTGACTTTACCGTTACACCACCATCTCCCCCGATTATCGTTTGTAATGGGGGATGCTGTAGCTCGATGCCAGGTCCCTTGATCAGGCACTGAGTGACTTTGAATGAATGAACTCCACCACCACCCCACCCCGCCCCACCCCACCTCCCCAAGCCTACATGCAACCTAGACAGGGTTTATTTTTCAATTCTCCTGTGTGGTGAGTCCTCCACCTGCTGATGGGTGTATGATAGCCTTAAATGGACAAAGAGTGCAAAGCAATTCTCAATTTATTACACTCTCTCCCCTCTTTTTCCATAGCTCTGAAAAAATGTTTCCTTTATAATTATTTAACCAATTTCCTTTTGAACATTACTATTGCTTCTGCTTCCTCCACCCTTTCAGGCAGTGCCTTCCAGGTCACAACAACAGTCTGTGTGAAAAAGTTATTCATCTCCCCTCTGGTTCTTTTTCCAACTTCTTTAAATCTGTGTCCACTGGCTAATAAGCCTCCTGCCAGTGGAAACAGTTTTTCGGTATCTCCTTTAACAAAAGCCCTCAACTACTAAAAGGTCAGAGGATGGGTACTCTGCAGTGTGTAACTCACCTCCCAAATCCCTAAAGCCTGTTCACCATCTACAAATCACAAGTCAGGAGTGTGAAGGAATATTCTTCATTTGCCTCCATCAGCACTCAAGGAGCTTGACACCATTCAGACAAAGCAGCCCGTTTGATTGGCACTCCGTCCACCAACTCCAACATCCATTCTCCCTACTACTGGTGCACAGTGGCAGCAATGTATACCATGTACACGTTGCACTGCAGCAACTCACCAAGGGTCCTTCGACAACATCTTCAAAACCCATGACCTTTATCACACAGAAGGACAAGGGCAACAGATACATAGGAACGTTTCCACCTGCAAGTTCCCCTCCAATCATGCACCATCCAGACTTAGAAATATATTACCATTTCTTCAATGCTGTTGTTTTAAAATCCTGGAACTCCCTCCCTAACAGCACTGTGGGTATTCCAATACAACATAGGCTGCAGTTGTTCAAGAAAGCGGCTCACTACCACCTTCTCAAGGGCAATTAGGGATGGACAATAAATGCTGGCCTCGCCAGCAACACCCACATCCCATGAATGAATAAAAAAAAGCCTAAAAGAGATGACCATAAGATCCGCAAAATAAAATAGAAATTTATAAAACTTAATTATAATATTATTTCTGGTGTCCACAACAACAACATACAGTTATATAGTGCCTTTTTGTAGTAACTGAAGGTTTAGTGGCAGTAGTGGGCACCTTATGCTCCCACTGAGCTCTTAACTGGACAGTGAATGTGGAGGTGGTCTCTTAACTGGCCACCTCCTGGAAGATGCCCATTGTCAATGTATCACTGCCTCATATGGGGTCGCGACCCAGAAATGGTAGATGGTTGAACATTTTTAAAGAGGGGCAGATCTCGCCCAATTTGCCCGATTGTGTCATTGGCATTACAATAACTTATTTCTGGATTTTTTTTATTAGCCATAAAAGGTGTCAATTATATTTATAGCATCAAGATAAAAGTGATGCTTCATGTACAACACAATAAAAAATATATATTCGCCCTTTCAATGATCTTTCATTAAACTGATATAAATTTCCCTTCTGTGAAACAATCAGAGCTGACTGTTAATAATGAGGACCGGGCAGTCACTGAATGCTGCTTGCAGGCTAGAGGCGCTTGCCTCTTATATAAATTCTATGCAAATGAGTCATTAAAGAAAAGCAGAATTTGCACATCAAACATAGCTATGACTGCATTCATTAGTCAGAGATTGTACCAGAACCATTTCACAAGTGCCCTTTGGCTTTCAAAAAAATTGCTCTCAAAAATATCATAAAAGGTTAAAAATTTTATCTCAATATTATGCTAACTGATGCATAAGACTGTGCAGGAGATGCGGGATGGTGAAATTAGAAGTGTGACTAAATCTAATAGTTATTACACTCAAGGATATGGCTTGTCTCAACTGGTGGCCTCTGGATTAGGCAATGAAGATAAGTTGTACGAATATTTGGTATGTGAGTAAATTAGGCATCACTTAAATAATTGAAAGTGATCACGTTTAAACCTGGAAGGCTCCTAGTGCAAGTCAGACAATGGTAATCACATTGTAGGTTCCTTGTCTGATAAGGATATGCTAACAATAGGGGTTAATCAGGAAAGCAGGAACAAACAGCAAAAGCAACACACTGCAGATGTTGGAAACCTAAAAAAAAAACAGAAAATCCTGGAGCTATTCTGGCAGCATTTGTGGAGGGAGAAACGGAGTTAACATTTCAGGTCTGTGACGTTTCTTCAGAACTGAGAAAAGTTAGAGATGTAATAGCTGTTGAACAATTCTGAGCAGGGAGGGTGGGAAGAAGGTTTGTGTTCGGATGGAAGACAGGAGAAATTAAATGACAAAATGTTTCATGGTGCAAGGCCAAAGGGAATGGTATTGGAACAAGTAAGGGAACCAAAGGCATGTCGAGAGAAAGTGTGAATGGCAGGATAGCAGCTATCTGAATGCAAAGTCATTCGGAAAGAAGCAAAAGAAAAAATACAGCAAAAGAAAGCACAGAACAAAATGGAGGCAGAGGTTGTGATCTAAAATTGTTGATCTCCATGTTGAGTACAGAAGCCCAGTTCAAAGATGAGATGCTGCTCCTTGTGCTTGTGTTGAACTTCATTGGAACACTGCTACAGGCCAAGGACAGGAAAGTCAGGTGGTGAGCAAGATGGAGGATTACAATGATAGGCAATTGAAAGCTCAGAGTCATGCTTGCCAACTCAATGGTCGTGTTCTGCGAAGCTGTCACCTAGTTTGTGTTTGTTCTCCCCAGTGCAGGGGAGACCATATCATGAGCAGAGAATTCCATACAAAATTGAAAGAAGTATAACTAAATTGCTGCATCACCTGAAAAGAGTGTTTGGGGCCTTGGGTAATGGGAAGGGAAGAAGTAAAAGGCTATTGTCTGCACTGGCTCAAAAAACTGCGGTAGTAAAAAGATGGGGTGGGGGGAGGTGGGAGAGATGGGGTGATAGGGGACTGACTGCACAGTGGATCACAGTGTCATGGAGGAAATGATTCCTTTGGTATGCTGAAAGGGGAGGGGAGGAGATGGTGCGTTTTGTGATGGCATCCCACTGAATATGGCAGAAATAGTGGTGGAAGATCCATTGTATCTGGAGACTGGTGAAGTTGACAATGAGGGAAATGCCAAGAATGGATGAATGGTTATCGACCCTGAAGTGTTTACTCTGTTCCTCTCTCACTACAGGAGCTGCTTGACCTGCTGAGTAGTTCCAGTATTTTCTGTTTTCACCTAGAATTTTATCCAGTGTTCTTTTGAAATGCCAATCAGGGAACCACAGCTTAAGTTGATCAGTAGTAACAAACATGATGGCTATTATCTGTTGGATTGAGGTGCTAACTACAGTTTTGATGGTTCAGGAGGAGGGTGTTGCAAGAGTGACTAACTCTCCAGGAGGGAAGACAACAGTCCATGTTGTGGTCATTTTTCAATTAGTTTGTTGTCTGATTGAGTGTGTAGATTGACTGTTCAGTATGCTTTGTGCTGTGAGTCAAGACTGTCGGTCTGCTTAAAGAAACAGAAACCAAGCAGTAAGCATGAGGCTGCTGACATTTTAAAAGCATTGCAATAAAGCTCCTGTTCACACATAGAACCTAGGTTAGGATTTTATGGCCCTTCCCACCCATCAGGATATTATGGTCCTGCTGAACTGAATGGAGACTTAAAAGGCTCACCGCATCTGCTGGGAAGAGACACGCCATGACAGGGCTGTAAAATCCAGGCCCGTAAAATCCAGCCCCTGGCATTGAGTGTCATCTCTGCATAACTCTGAGGCACAGCATAATAGATTGGCCAGCTTTCTTGTTCTCTGAATACTTACCCACTTCTCATGGGATTTAACCACTCTGTTCCTGACTTGATGTGGCTGACTTAAAATTAAAATTGCAGACAGCAAGGACACCTGGCCCAAACCAGTGGGGTCCTCTTTAAATATACTCGCCAGGCCCCTATTATATTATTGAGTTCTGGTCTGCCATTTTAAACTAAAGACAGAGTGAGTGAGCATGTGGTGGCTGCTCTCTAGCTGCTAGGCATGCCCTGCCAGAAGCAACACCCAGGGACTGAAGAGTATCGCCAAGGTAAGCTTTTGTTTTAAAAAATGTCATTAGGAGGAGCAGAAATGCTTCACCAGGTCTCCGAGGATATACTGACCATCCCTGTTTTGGATTCCCCCTCCCTCCCCATCTTGATGAGGAATCCCCTCTGATGGATATACCTTCTTCTAGGGACCATTCTTGTAGGCCCCAATGGGTGGTCACCTGCTGCCCGAACCCATTGCCCCCCCACCCCCACTGTTCAACCAGGCAATGGTTGCACTTGGTTTCAGGTGGTGGAAGTCCAGTTGTGCGCTAGCAAATGAAGCCCGAGTTTAAAATCCCTGCAGACCTTAGTATATGAGCTGGACACTCATCCTGCCTTGTTAATGCCTGGTTCCCAACCAGAGTTAAAATGGATGCTGACGTTATGGATAAGTCAAAATTTCTTCCATCTGAAGACACTGAATCCAGAATTTTCAGCCTTTGCCATTGTTACTGACTCTATCCATCCCCCTCAAGATCTGCTCAGGCTGCTTAGCCATGCAAACTCTCAACGTCCTATTCAAATTGAGCTAAACTTCAAACCCCAGACTATCTCCATCACAGAGACAACCTACTTCCAACCAGCATGTTTCTGCATGAGACTCATTTTATTTCCTGGCAATGTCTGCATTTCAATTATGCTGGTCAGCTGATTCAACAGGAATGTCCATCCTAATTCTATTTTCATTATTGCTTTGGGCTGTGTCTGATTAGCTCACAGCACACTGCTTCTTTCCAATGCAGTTCTCCTCCCTGTGGTAACAACCTGAAAATGTAATTTTGTTGCATGTGTGAACCTGCAAAGCTGAGGGGAAGGGAGGATGTCATCTGGAGGTGTTATGATTCCAAAGTAATGAACTCATTGTTCAGTGTCATGTGAGACTGTTTGGATAAAGTTTATTAAGGACAACATTCAAACCTGTGATACTACTCCAAAAGTAAAAACAACCTCATAAATTGCCCTATAATTTCTATAATGCACTCACTTTTAACTCTATGCTGCTAGTGAATCATGAGAATTAAATCTCACATTTTTACCCCTCAAGCAAAGAAAACACTGAGAAAGACGGTAAAATTATAAGGCAGACTTGTAACCTGGAGCAGCCTGTGGATTTGCTTGCAGCTGGCAGATTTAACCTGGTAAAAATGTGAGTGTATCAGAAAGTGAGCTCCAACCTGCTGCCTCTGAGAAAATGGCCTGTTCCCCACTGAACCCAGTGGCCACACACTTACAGCAGCTGTCAAAGTCACTACCACCCTCAGCTTTTTCACCTCCAGATCCTTCCAGAGCTCTAGCTGCCAGAGACACATTCTGCACTTTCGTGCAGGCAATCTACAAGTAAACAAGGTTGTGTCCTGGGTGGTTTGTTCACTAAGGCTGGCAATTATGTAAACTTCACCTGTGAGGGTACCAGTCAGAATGAGCAAGCATTTGGATTCGCGGCTCTGCCAGCTTCTCACAGGTGCAGGGCGTCATTGACTACACACATAAGAACATAAGAAATAGAAGTAGGAGTAGGCCTTTTGGCCCCTCAAGCCTGCCCTGCCATTCAATAAGGTCATGGCTGATCTGCCCCAGGCCTCAACTCCTCTTTCGTGCCAGCTCCTCATAGCCCTCAACTCCCCGATATTTCAAAAACCTATCTATCTCCTCTTTAAATATTTTCAGTGATCTCGCCTCTACAACTATCTGGGATAGAGGATTCCCGACATTCACCACCCTCTGAGAGAAGAAATTCTTTTGCACCTCAGTTTTAAATGAGTGTCCCCTTATTCTGTACCTATGTCCCCTAGTTTGAGATTCCCCCACCAGGGAAACTTCTTCTCAACAACTACCCTGTCAACCTGTCAAGTCCACTCAGAATCTTGTACATTTCAATAAGATCACCCCCTTATTCTTCTGAACTCTAATGAATAAAGGCCTAACTTGTTTAGTCGTCCTTGATAAGTCAACTCCTTCATCCCAGGAATCAACCTAGTAAATCTCTTTTGATCTGCCTCCAATGCTAGTATATCCTTTCTTAAATATGGGGACCAGAACTGTACATAGTGCTCTAGGTGCAGCCTCACCAACACCCTGTACAGTTGAAACAAGACTTCCCTATTTTTAAACTATAACCCCCTAGCAACATAGGCCAAAATTCCATTTGCCTTCTTAATTACTTTTCGCACGTGCAATGCTAACTTTTTGTGTTTCATGCACAAGAACACCAGATCTCTCTGTGCTGCATTTGTTTTGGAGTTTCTCTCCATTTAAATAATAACCTGCCTTTTGATTCTTCCTACCAAAGGGCATGACCTCACACTTTCCTGCATTAAACTCCATCTGCCAAGGCTTCGCCCACTCACTCAACCTGTCTATATCCCGTTGCAGATTCCTTATATCCTCACCACAACATTACCTCCCAGCTGCAATCCAGGCACCATCAGATCAACCAAAACTATTTGTGAATCACATGTCTTCCACTCCATCAATGAACAGTTGCTCCATAACCACAAAAAGACATCTTGGACAAGATTCCCAGGGAGCTGCTGTGGTGTATTGGTACAGCCGCAATCCAAACTCTCTGCGCCTTTCCACCTGCAATCCCACTTAAGGGGCCATTGCTAGTAGGCAAAGGATACTGTTGACACCCATCATAAATCAAACCAATGAAGCTCACCAGTATTATAATGATTGTCATATGACCCTCCAGACATATGATCAAACAAGCCATTGGTGTGCTGAAATACACTTCAGGTCTTAGGACAGGTCTCAGTACACTCTTCAAAATTCACCAGCCAGGGTGTCCAAAATGGATGTTGAGAGTGCTTTACTCTGAAAAACATTATGCAATGTGAGGTTTGGACTTTCGGGAGGAACAAGCTGAAGAACACAAATCCTCAGTGAGTGATTCCGAGGAGGGGGAGAAGAAGAAGGAAGTGGAAGACAGGAAGGATGAGGACATTGATGGCTTCTTGTTGTTTACATTGCTGTCCAGGAGGGATGCCCTCATTAGGGCAAGTTTCATTGAGGTTTCACTAGTGAAGCAAAGTCAGAATGACATTGAATATTCACTTTTCGCCCTCACCTCCCCAATGTCACTGACACAAAACAGTCCTACAAACAACTAATCATCTATACACGTTGAGAGTCTTGCTTGAGGCTCCATGGACGCCGTCAAGTAGTCCTGGTGGAACTGTCCTCATGCATGTCCAGTGAAACTTGCCTTGTGCATGATGCCCTGCAAGCCAAATGAAAAGGGTATGAAGCTGTTGTATGATCTCAGGGTATTTGATGTGAAGACTGGAAATCAAAATTCATTGCCTCCGTCAAGCTGAAATCAGAGAGTCTGGCATGCTGACTTGATTTCTAGGTTTCCACCATGCAGTTCCACCTCAACATCCCTCTCAGAAGCCACCATTACATTAGTATTGTAGCCATAAATTCTTAATGTCATAAGCTTCCAACCATTGGATGAAAGGTTTTGGACTGGTATTTAATGAACCAGAGGGCAACTTTTAATGAAATGGAGCACACTAATGGAATAGAAAAAATGCCGGTAGCACTATAAAATGGGTGGCATAAAACTTAAAAATATGTCATAAAGAAATGAAAGTACATTATTTAGAAAGGATGTAACAATAAAGTTGAATTATAAAAAGCAAAAGGTAGGGGAAGAAATGAACCCCAGGAGGCCAGATGAGACCTGATTTGAGCTTTTTTATTTAATGTAATTACTTTTCCTCATTTATTTTGTAGTAACATCAGTGCCTTAGATGTACTGCTGACATAGTATTATAATGTTGCTTGTTCAGTACCATAGTATGTGAGCTGAAATTTCAATAAAAATATAGCAACCCCAGGGAGCTTGGAATTCCCTAGAGTTGCTGACAGTCGAAGAATGAAGGAGCCTTCAAATATTTCATACAATATTCGAGAACTGCACTGTAGGCAATTTGAAATATTAGCTGCGTCATTTTAAGTCAAAAGAAGAAAGCAAAGACCGATAGTAAATTGCCTGTTTTATTTTGTTATAGGTAAGCCTATATTACTTATTTTTTCAGTCCCACACCTCAGAGTGACATTTGTATTCTCGACTGTTGTGTAAGTGTAAGATGTAGAACTATAAAGCAATTTAATACAGCAGTTTGCTTATTGAGCCTCAAACCTTACGTAATGTATAAAAGACACTTGGCTTTACATTGTGTAAGGCACTTGCCAGCAGCAATGCTGTAGTTCAACTGATAAAAATGTAGCCAATTTGAATGACTTAGTGAAACCATTTTTAAGGGTTTATACATCTTTGATCATTTGCGGTACTGTAGATTGTATTTTGCAACTTTTTCAGAGTACATGTTTCATCTTGCATTGTGATTCCATTTGTGTTTGTTCTGTACTACAAGTTGCAGCTGTGCTAAGTACTAACATTATGTATGCTGTGACTCTTCACAGAATAAGGCACATCTATAAAGAATTAATGATTATATTAATTGAATCTAAAGCACAAATCATTTTCTACCTAGCAATTTATACCAGAGGAAAAATGGCAGCCTATACAAAAAAAATTTGTTCTATCTGCATAAAACAAAGCTGCATAATAGCAGATGGTTGTTTGACAAAGTTGGCATCTGAAAAGAACAGCTGAAAAGAACAGTTGGAGAACGCAGACAGTTGGAATGGGGAATTGGGAGAGGGAGACAAACCAGGAGGCAGAGCAGTTGGAGAATCGCTAAGTATCAGAAAAAGGGTGGGAAGGAAAGCAATGCAATGGATACCTACTGGTAACAAGGGAAAGAAGATGGAGATGGAGAAATCATCAACCAATTCAGCAGATGGGGATTAAGGGTCCATTGGGAAAAATAGCAGAAGGGAATTTTCTAATGCCAGGGGAGGAATGGTGAGACACCTGAAAGAACAATGAGGGTCACATTAGTAAGCAGCAAGGGGAAGAGAAAAAGACGGTGAGAAAGAAGGTAATTAGGCAGAGAATCTATGTGGACAAGATAGAAAAAAGACACATAGTGCCTGAGTGAAATGTAACTATATACTTGTCCTTTAATAGACTTAACTTAGAAATTAGACTAATGCAACTAGTATTGGATTCAAATGTGGTTAGGTTTAAAGAATAACATATGAGAGCTGGAATTTGACCCTGTGAGACTATCTTTAAAATATTAATAAAATATTAGTTTTAAAATATTTATTCAAATTATCCAAAACATAAAAGAGGCATGCATGTCATGACATGAAAATCATACCATATAATTACGGCCACAAAACATAAAGGTCAAAATAGTATAAGAAAAATTAAGATAATACAACTGTAGAGTTTTCACCAAGCCATGTGAATTTTAATTTGAATTGCTAATAATGTTACAAGAGCAACAGTTTTCCTCAAAATGTCCATCATTAATGGAGTCGAGCTCTACTTTGTGTGATAGTGTAAAATGCTTGATAATGAGTCAGCAGCCTGCTTTCCATCCCTTCCAATTTATACACAAAGTCAAGATCTAACCCCAATGAGCCTTAAATAGGAGCTGCCCATTATTTTTGTTCAATCTGTCCAATATTCCTGAGAAGGCCGCTTGTTATAGAATTTTTTTGTGTTGAATCTTGCAAGAATATTGGCATTTTCTCCTAAAATGTTTCATTTGCAGTTGTTGTGTCACAGCTGACCACTGCAGCCAGAATGAAAATGGATAAGATTGAAATAGCATTCCTAGTAAATCTGCTTTTCCTTCATTTCAAAGCAGGTTACTTCACAGAATGGTACAGAAACTAAATAAAAGGAAATCAGTTATTTTGGTCTCTTAATGAATGTTTTACCTTTTCTGGTCAATGATACATTATTTAGTGTTTTTTCAGTCATTTCCAAAAAATAAGGAAACATCACAATTTTCCAACAATCAGTTTCTTAAACAGGCAGACATTAAATTTGATTTTCTCCACAAGTATTTTCATTCACTTGTAAGGTAAAACATGGAGAAGAAACCATAAATCAAATAGAATTTAATGATCGTCAAGTTGGTCATGCATGCCCAGGAATTCACACTGTGCTTATTTGGCTATTATTTGATGTCTTCAACTGGTCATTGACAGTTTATTAGATGTACTTAAGAATAGTTCTCACACATGTGTTTGCAAATGTTACTGTTATGAGCAGGAAATTAATGGACAATAAAATAAATCTTGGGGCTGGGAAGGTCTCTCCAAATGTTGATGGACCACTGCCGAATTGCCTACTACACTGTCAGACACAGTTTACCAAGTAGAAGTGCCATTGCTATGCCCAGGATTTTAAGTGGCTGCTTGCAAAAGATTTTGTGGGAGTTTGACTCCACCTCTCAGCCAAAAGAGTTGACAAATTACCCTGAACTTTAGCCATGTAACTCCTTGACTGGTTTCAGGGAAACGCTGAACTATGTCCCGATTGATATAATTGACCATCGTCTTTCTGTGATTCTTCCTCAGCTTCAAATATCCCACTCTGTAAAACACAGATAATGTTTCTGTGTCAGTGTCAGCAAAGGATCTTGTTTTCATCACTGATCAGGTATTAATTATGAGTCTCATTGCATTAAACACTAATAAATAAGTGCAAACTGCCTGTTAACACAATGGTTAGTATCCCTGCCTGTCAGGTAGGAGACCGGGGTTCCATTTCCCCGACATAGAGGAAAGTTGTTGTCTAAAAATAAATAAATAAATGCAGGGAAAACAAAATATATACTAAAATGAAATCAGTAATCACACTGGGTCAGATAACCAGTTGCTGCAAATAAATGGTGTTCAGGCTTTTGCTATATAATCACATTATGACCTTTATAATGGTGTTTTAACCTGTCCTATGTATTTCCAAAAGCTTTCTTTTTCAGAATTTGGGTTTTTTTTTCCCAGTATAGCCAGATTTTTTTAACCACAATCTGCTTGCTCAAAGCTTTCAGTACTGCCAAAGTTGTCACTGCTTAAGTACAAACTCTCATAAGATCAAGTGAAAATATAGGGTGCATGAATGTCATGTAAAAGTCAAGTCATATCATGTTTGGATGGCATCTTATTTTTCAAAATGTTAACTTTACAAAATCATTTAGATGATTTTTTTGTATTATGGTAGCTGTATGCTAGGAATAGAACTTTCTTACTAATGGAACATCGTGAGAGTCACACTTGTGCAATGCTTAAAGGAGGCATTCTGAAAATTAATTTCTAGTCTTTTGGAACTACATCAATAAAACAGATTAAAACCTGTGGTAAATATAGTTATCTAGATGGGGTAGAATTACTGCAAAGGTTTTCATATCTCCCACCATAACTATAGCTGTTCATGCTATTTCTTCAGGGTTCTTGGTGACTCTCACTAAAGTAACATTGGGAGATCAGGAGTATACTACTATTTGAATATTTCATGAGTATATGATTATTGCTGAAAAAAAGAGACATGCTTTCAAAACTTTTCATCTTGCATTCATCAGGACAAATGTAAGATTACCAAATTTCAAAGGGAACAACAATTTCACTGCATGAAAAAAGGGTGCTGATTGGTTGGCAAGTCAGCTCTGATTAGTTGATGTGTTGCCATGGTAATTGCACCTGGGAACTATAATCCCCACATGCTTTAGGGGACAATAGCTCCCAGGTGCATTCACCATGGTAACATATCGACAAATCAGAACCAACTTCCCAATCAATCAACACCCCTTTCTCATGCAGCATAAATTGTTGTTCCTTTTGAAATTTGGCATTTTTACATCTGTCCTGATGAGTGAATAATGGAAGAGACGATGACATAGTGGTATTGTCACTGGAATAGTAACCCAGTGACAAAGGGTATTGCACTGGGGACTCGGGTTCGAATCCCCAGATGGTGGAATTTGAATTCAATAAAAATCTGGAATTTAAAGTCTAATTATGACCATGAAACGATTGTTGTAAAAACCCATCTGGTTCACTAATGAGCTTTAACGAAGGAAATCTATTGTCCTTACCTGGTCTGGCCTGCATGTGACTCCAGACCTACAGCAATGTGGTTGACTCTTAAATGCCCTCTGAAATGATATAGCAAGCCACTCAGTTGTTACAAACTGTTACAATGGCAATCTCAGCCCTGTCGACCCTGAAAAGTCCGCCTATTTAACATCTGAGGGGCTAGTGCAAAAATTGGGAGAGCAGTCTCACAGACAAGTTAAGTAACAGCCCGGCATAGTCATCCTCACAGAATCAAACCTTACAGATAATGTCCCAGACACCACCACGGGTCTCGGATTGTCCTGCCTGACCCAGCAGCCGGACAGAACCAGCAGAGGTGGCAGCACACTGGAATGCAGTTAGGAGGGAGTTGTCCTGGGATTCTTCCACATCAACTCCAGACCTGATGAAGTCTCATGGCATCAGGACAAACATAGGCAAGGAAACCTCCTGCTGATTAGCACGTACCACCCTCCCCCAGCTGATCAATCAGACCTCCTCCATGTCAAACACCACTTGGAGGAAGCACTGAAGGTGGAGAGGGTGCAGAATGTACACTGGGTGGGAGACTTCAATGTCCATCACCAAGGGTGGCTCAGTAGCACCACTACTGTCCGAGCTAGCCAAGTCCAAAATGATATAGCTGCTAGACTGGGTCTGCAGCAGGTGGTGAGGGAAGCAACAAGAGAGAAAAACATATTTACACTCAACAACCTGCCTGCCACAGATGCATCTGTACACTAAAGTGTCAGTGGGAGAGATCACCGAACAGTCATTGTGGAGCCAAAGTCCAGCCTTCCCACTGAGGATACCTTCCATTGTGCTGTGTGGCACTACCACTGTGCTAAATGGGATAAATTTCAAACAGATCTAGCAACTCAAGACTGGGCATGCCCATGAGGCTCTGTGGGCCATCAAGCAACAGCAGAATTGTACTCAAACACAATCTGCCACCTGGCATATCCCCAACTCTACCATCACCATGAAGCCAGGTGACCAACCATGGTTCAATGAAAAGCACAGGAGGGCATGCCAGGAGCAGCAACAGGCGTACCTAAAAATGAGGTGGCAACCTGGTGAAGGTATAACACAGGAATACTTTTGTGTCAAACAGCATAAACAGTAAGTGATAGACAGAGATAAATGATCCCATGGCCAACGGATCAGATCTAAGCTCTGCAGTCCTGCCACATCCAGTCGCGAATGGTGTTGGACAATTAAACAACTCATTGGAGGAGGTGGCTCCACAAATATCCTCATCCTCAATGATGGAGGAGCCCAGCACATCAGTGCAAAAGATAAGGCTGAAGTATTCGCAACAATCTTCAGCCAAAAGTGCCAAGTGGATGATCCCTCTTGGCCTCCACCTGTGCTCTCCAGCAATACAGGTGCTAGTCTTCAGCCAATTTGGTTCATTTCACATAATATCAAGAAGTGGCTGAAGGACTGGATACTGCAAAGGCTTTGGGCCCTGACAATATTCCGGCAATAGTACTGAAGACTTGTGCTCCAGAACTTGCTGCACCCCAAGCAAAGTACAACTATAACACTGGCATCTACTCGGCTATGTGCAAAATTGCCCAGGTGTGTCCAATACACAAAAAGCAGGACAAATCCAACCTGGCCAATTACCACTTCATCAGTCTGCTCTCAATCATCAGTAAAGTAATAGAAGGAGCCATCAACTCTGCTGTCAAGCGGCACTTGCTTAGCAATAACCTGCTCACTATGGACTAAGGTAGAGGTGACATCTCCATTCCCCCTAGCCACACTCTATAAGTTTTCAGTCAGGCTGTCCATTGCACCAAGCATTTGGTTTGTCAAACCCATCCACCTTCTTTTGAAGCTTAGCCCTACAAGGTCCTCATTTCATATAACTACAGAAGATCTTGTATGTGACCTTGCCCTAACACTCAACCCCCAGGCGAAGTGGTACCTGTGATGTCCCTTCTACTCACTGTGATGAGCAGTCTTCTATCCTGCAGGTCTCGGAGCTGGTGCCCACAACGTTAGCCATTGGCACAGTATATTCTTCCTCGTTCTCCTCCTCCTCCTGCTCTTTCTCCAGGGGTTCAAGGTGATTCTTGTTCATAGGAGGCTGCAATGATAAAGCTAGAAGTGTTAGGTTTATTGTGTGTGGCCACCATCAGAGAATGTGTGTAAGGGGGCCATCATGGAGCTTGGGAACGAGGAACAGTTTGTGATATTAGAAATCAGGACTGGTTATGCATCTGTAAGGAAGCTGGAGTGGTAATATGTCCCCTGCTCTGTCAATAGCCACAGCATATTCAACACACTCCCCTCCTGATTATGACTAGCATTACCTCAAGGGGAGTAATTGCATGCAGTCTGATCCTGCTCCCTCTTTACATGTCATTTTGTTCTGGAAGAGAAAGAATGATAATTGTGCATGATTGTTCTGCCAGGTGCATTAGATGAGATGTTAAACCAAGGCCCCTCTTCAGGTGGATGTAAAAGATCCAATAGCACTATTTCAAAGAAGAGCAGGGGAGTTATCTCTGGTCCCTTGGCTAATATTTATCCCTCAATCAATATCACAAAAAAACAGATTAGCTGATCATTATTACAATGCTGTTTCTGGGAGTTTGCTAAGTGCAATTTGGCTGCTGCATTTTCTACATTACCACAGTGACTACACTTCAAAACACACTGCATTGACTGTAAAGTGCTTTGAGACATCTGGCACTCATGAAAAGTGCTATGTAAATGTAAGTTTTCTCCGTTTCTCTTTTTTTCCCCCAGTCTATAAATAAAAAATACATTGACTAAGGACATGAGAGAAACATTTGGAAATGAAATCAATGATAGTCTGCATTAAACTCCCATGCTGCATAAAGGGGAAGGCTGCAAATGATTAATTGATTTTAATTCCAACATGTTGCTTTCATCACTTTATTCGATTTATTTTTTTTGAAAGGGATTAAAGATTTATATGTTTCTCACTACCACTGGGTTCCCGAGAACGCAGTGGCTCATTATTTGATATTCCTCTTGAGGTACTGATGATTCATGCAGTTATGATAAACTTCAGAACCTTAGTTAGACTACATTAGAGCACTGTGCACAGTTATGGTCCCCATAGTACAAAAAGGATAAAGGACCACTCAAGAAGGGACAAAAAAGGATGGTACAAGAAACGAGAGATTATAACCATGAGGAAACACTTGAATAGGCTAGGGCTCTTTTGTCTAGAAGAGAGAAGGCTGTGGGATTGTGAAGGAATTTGATAAGGTAGATGCAGGGAAGATGCTTCCAGTTGTGGGGCAGTCCAAAACTAGGTACCATACATATAAGATAGTCAATAATAAATTCAATTACTGTACATGCCAGCCTTTAAGTTGATATTTGAAGTCTCGAAAAATCTCTCCAAAAATGGTGGCGGGGGTGTCGATTTATATTCTGAATATAAGTGAGCCACCAGTGTGGGGGCTCGCCATTTTGAAATATCATCAGCACCAATGCAAAGAATGGGGGTGCTTTAAATTTCCTTGCATCTTCACAACATGGCCCATGTCGCCTGCTTGGTCCCTTGCACCCTGTTATAAGATACCAATATATAAAACATGCATTTGTGGGTGAAAAATAGAGGCTGACCACTACTGTCAGTAATGCATTTTGTGGCTGAAAAGGAAGATTGACTTATATGTTGAGTAAATGCAAAAGCATGATATTTGGGTCCATAAAAAATGGGTTAGTCTTATATGCTGGTAGGAACTGAGGAGAAACTTCTTCATCCAGAGAGCGGATAGAGTGTGGAATTCACAACCACATGGAATAGTCAAAGCGAATAATGTCGATGCATTTAAGAGTAAGTTAGCCAATTACCTGAGGGAGAAAGGAATACAGGGTATACTCATAGGGTTAAATGAAGTAGATGGAGGGGGCTCGGGTGAACTGAAGCACACGAACAAAAAGCAGGATTGGGCCATTCAGCCCCCCTGAGCATGCTTCGCCATTTACTAAGATCGTTGCGACCTGATAGTAACCTGAAATCTGCATCCCACCTACCCCCGATATCACCCCCAGCTTACCAAGAATCTATCCACCCCCACCTTAAAAATATTCAAAGACTCTGCTTCCACCACCTTTTCAGGAAGAGAGTTCCAAAGACTCATGACCCCATTGAGTGAAAAGAAATGAGCCTCATCGCTCTTTTAAATGGGTGACCCCTTATTTTTAAACAGGGACCCCTAATTCTAGATTCTCCCACAAGAGAAAATATCGGGGAGAATTTTCTCCCCATTGGGGTGATTGTGCGCGCCGCCATTTTACACGGGCACTGAGCGTTCTTTGTGCGGGCTGGCGGGGAAGGTCGGGGGGGCGGGGTTCCCTGAGTTGGGAGTGAGGAAAGAGCACAGAAATCTCCCTGAGGCACAGAGGTGCCTCAGGGAGGTAAGTTTAAAGTGTAAAAAGCTTAATTAAAATGGTGGGAAACTTTTTATGACATGTCCCCTCATGTGAAACTGTCACATGAGCTGGGACATGTGCATTAATTTTATTGAAATTTTTTGTGAAAATTTAAAATCGTTCATGAAACCTCATCCCACTTGTGGGCCACCTGGGCTCTTTGCCTGCCCGCCAACCTTAAGGCTGGACAGGCAGCTCCATTAATTATTTGAATTGAAAGTTAAATGGCCTTAATAGACCTTTGACAGTTAGACAGGCACGCAGCCGACTTGGCTGCACGCCCCGCTTCATTTCACGCCTCGGTGAACGGAGCCCGTCCCTGCTCTCTGAGCCGAAAATTCTCCCCACCCTCTCCACATCTACCCTGTCTAGACCCCTCCGCATCTTATATGTTTAAATCTAGTTGCCTTCTACTCTTCTAAACTCCAGCGGATACACATGTAGTCTGTGCAACCGTTACTCATAAGACAACCCACCCATTCCAGGCGTTAGTCTGATAAACCTTTTCTGAAATGCTCCCAACACATTTACGCCCTTCCTTAAATACGGTGACCAATACTGTACACAGTACTCCAAATATGGTCTCACTAGTGCCCTGTATAACTGAAGCATAACCTTCCCACTGTTGTATTCAATTCCCCTCACAATAAATGATAACATTCTATTATCTTTCTTAATTACTTGCTGGAGCTGCATACTAGCCTTTTGTAATTCATGCACCATGACACTAGATCCCTCTGCATCTCAGAGCTCTGCAATTTCTCACCATTTAGATAACATACTTCTCTTTTATTCTTCCTGCCAAAATGGACAATTTCACATTTTGCACATTATACTCCATTTGCCAGAGCTTTGCCCACTCACTTAACCTATCTATATATTTTTGTAGCCTCCTTATGTCCTCTTCACAACTTACTTTCCTACCTATCTTTGTATCATCAGCAAATTTGGCAACCATCCATCCATCTCCTCATCAAAGTAATTTATATAAATTGTAAACAGTTGAGGTCCCAGCACTGATCCCTGTGGCTCACCATTCGTTACTTCTTGCTAATCTCAAAAAGACCCACTTATGCCTACTCTCTGCCTTCTGTTAGCCAACCAATCTTCTATCCATGCCAATATGTTACACCCTATACCATGAGCTTTTATCTTCTGCGATAACCTTTGATGTGGCACTTTATAAAATGCCTTCTGGAAATCTAAGGACAGTGCATCCACCGGTTCCCCTTTATCCACAGCATATGTTACTTCCTCAAAGAACTCCAATAAGTTGATTAACAAGATTTCCCTTTCACAAAACCATATTGATTCTGCCTAATGATCTTGAGCTTATTCAAGTGCCCTGCTATAACTTCTTCAATAATAGCTTCAGACATTTTCCATACAACAGATGTTAAGCTAACTGGCCTGTCTCCCTCCATTTTTGAATATTGGAGTTACATTTGCTAACTTCCAATCTAATGGAACCTTCCCCGAATCTAGGGAGTTTTGGAAAATTAAAAATAATGCATCAACTGTCTCACCAGACACTTCTTTTAAGACCCTAGGCTGAAGTCCATCAGGACCCAGGCTCTTGTCAGCCCTCAGCTCCAACAATTTGCTCAGTACCACTTCACTGGTGATTGTAATTTTCCTGACTTCTTCCCCCACTTCCATTTCCTGGTTTGTAGCTGCTTTTTGGGATGTTACTTGTATCCTCTATAGTGAAAGCTGATGCAAAATATCCATTCAATTCATCTGCCAGCTCCCTGTTTTATATTATCAATTCTCCAGACTCACTTTCTCTAGGACCAACACTCATTTTGTTAACTCTTTTCATTTTTAAATATTTATAAAAACTCTTCCTATCTGTTTTTATATTTCCGGCTAACTTTCTCTCATACTCTAATTTTTCCCTCCTTGTTAGTATTTTAGTCATTCTTTGCTGTTCCTTATATTCTGTCCAATCTTCTGACCCACCACCTGTCTTTGCACAATTATATGCTTTTTGTTTAAGTTTGATATGATTTTTGACCTTTCTAGTTAAAACTGATGGTGTGTCTGTCTCTTGGACTTTTTCTTACTCGTTGGAATGTATATATTCTGTGTATTCTGAAATACCCCTTTAAATATTAGCCACTGCATCTCTATTGACCTACCCCTTAACCTAATTTGCCAATTCACTTTAGCCAGCTCAGCTTTCATGCGCTCATGGCTGTCCTTATTTAAATATCAAAACATACCCTCAGACCCAACTCCTCCCTCCCTCAAACTGAATGTAAAATTCAATCATATTGTGGTCGCTGCCACCTAGGGGTGCCTTCACTATGAGATCATTAATTACTCCCATCTCATTTCACAAAATCCGGTCCAGCATTGCTTGCTATCTGGTTGGCTCCAGAACATGCTGCTCTAAGAAATTATCCCGAAAACATTCAACGTACTCTTTATCTAGACTATCTTTGCCCATCTGACTTTTCCAGTCTATTTCTAAATTAAAATCTCCCATGATTATCGCCGTGCCTTTCTGGCAAGCCCCAATTATTTCTTTCTTTATGCTCCACCCTATCATGTGCTTACTGTTATGGAGCCTGTACACAGCTCCCACAAGTGACTTCTTGTCTTTACCATTTCTCATCTCTACCCAAACCGTTTACACATCCTGGTTTCCTGAACTTAGTTCACCCTTCGTCCCAACTGTACAGATTCCACTTTCCCCAGTGCTGGTGTCAGTGCCCCGTAAACCGGAACCCAATTCTCCCACACCAGTCTTTGAGCCATACATTCAACTCTCTAATCTGATTTGGTCTATTCCAATTTTCATGTGGCTCAAGTAATAATCCAGAGATTATGATCTTTGAGGTTCTGCTTCTTAATTTAGTGCCTTGGTCCTCATACTGACTAAGCAGAATTTCCTTTTTTATCCTGCCTATGTCGTTGGTACCTACATGGACCTCAACAACTGGGTCTTCCCCCTCCAACTGCAAGTTCCTGTCCAGCCCCGAGCAGATGTCCCGAACCCTGGCACTGCACAGCCGTCTGGACTCTCACCCCTTGCTGCAATCAAAGTGTCAATCCCTATGACTATACTATCCCCTATTACCACTACATTCCTTTCTTTCCCCCCACCTGAATGGCTTCCTATGTCACGGTGCCATGCCAGTTAGCTCATCCGCCCTGCAGCCTCCAATCTCATCCAAACAGGCTGAAAAAACCTCAAACCTATTGGACAATTGCAAGGGCTGAGGGTCCTGTATCCTGCCCTCTGAGTCCCCTTACTTGCCTCACTCGCAATCACATTCTCCTGCCCCTGATCATTGACCAAATCAGAAGACCCCACACTAAGAGGTGTAACTGCCTCTGGGTACAAAGAAACCACATAATTTTCCCCCTCCCTGATGCATTGCAGTGTCTGTAGTTCAGCTGCCAGCTCATAAACTCTGAGCTGAAGCTGCTCAAACTTCAAACACTCATTGCAGATGTGTTTTCCCTTGATCAAAGTGGCATCCAGGAGCTCCCACATGCATGTCCATGTCCCCACTTTGAACCAAATTTCCAAATATACTCAGTCAGTTTCTGTCTCACTCAGGTCACTGATCATGCCGCTCTTACTGAGCCCAAAATCAATGAAATCACTAATAAAAATAAAAACAGAAAATGCTGGGAAATCTCAGCAAGTCTGACAGCATCTGTAGAGAGACAAACAGATTTCATGTTTTGAGTCCATATGACTCTTCTTTAGAGCTAAAGAAAAGTAGAAATGTGATGGAATTTATACTGTTTAAGGAGTGTGGAATAGGTAAAGCAGGATAGAAGGTCAGCGATAGGTGGGGGCTAAGGAGAGATTAACAAGGATGTCATGGACACAAGACGAAGGGAGCATTAATGGTTGTGGTGAAGACTAAGGAAGATGCTGATTGTGGCATAAAGGCAAGAAAGCAGAATGTGTTACAAACAGAACAAGGGTCAGCACTCTGCGAAAGAACAACATAGATCAAGTAACAGATGGCCCTTTTGGGGTTGGGGTGGGGGTAGGTGGCAGTGGTTGGGGAAAAAGATAAAAAAAATTAAAAAGTGGGAGATAAAAAAAGAGATAAAGCAATAAATAAATGAATAAAAATGAAAATAAGTAAATGAAAGATTAAATTACAATTTTAAAAGGGGATGAGGATGGAGGAGAGAATTCATGGCCTGAAGTTGTTCCAGTCTGGAATGCTGTAAAGTGCCTAATGGGAAGATGAGTTGCTGTTCCTCCAGTTTGAATGGGACTTCACTGGAACATTGCAGCAGGCCAAGGATGGACATGTGGGCATGACAGCAGGATAGTGTATTGAAATGGCAAGTGACAGAAAAGTCTGGGCCATGATTGCAAAGCGGTCACTCAGTCTGTGTTTGATCTCCCCAGTGTAGAGGACACCGCATTGGGAGCAGCGAGTTCAGTAGACCAAATTGAAGGAGGTGGAAGTGAAGTGCTGCTTCACCTGAAAGGAATGTTTGGACCCTTGGACGGTTGGGATGAGGGAGGTAAAGGGGCAGGTGTTGCACCTTCTGCAATTCATGGAAAGGTTCCATGGGAAGGGGATGGGGCATTGGGGTGATGGAGGAATGGACTAGGGTGTCATGGAGAAATCATTACAATCGATCAGTGAAATCATTGACTGACACACTGCACTGACTCCAGGTTTCCTGTGTATTACTATAGAGTCCCCTCCCCATTGTGTCGTGATTTAAAAATCATTGTATTTGCCATTGCATTTGTTCCCATCATTTTTCCTTGTATGATGCAGACAAAAAAATGTACATCCTCAAATCAGTCTGGTGAAGAATTGGTTGAAATTTTAAGGAATGTGGAATGGTGAAGATGCATAATTTTGTAGGATTAGCTCTCTAACTTTAATGAAATCAGGTTTTAGTTGTGTTGAGAAGTAACCTTAACTTCTATCACAGTCTGTGTGGTTTAAAATACAACTTTAAAAATATTTTTCAGAAACCTGACTCTTTATTACTGTATAGTGACTGTGTGAATGATGTCATCTTGTAAAATGTACATACAGTACAACATGATTAATACAAATTAAAACACAACTGTGAGTTCTTAGCCCTGGTGTATTAACATAATGAATAATTCACATTTGTAGATGTGCAATGATAAAAGTAGTACCTCGTTAAATAGTTAGAAGATGTCTTTCTCCACTGGTTTAAGTCTTATTTAAATGATTCAGACCAGATTGTTAATGGTAATGAAATCTCAAGAGTCAAACTATTTGCATAATTATTTACAGCCTTGTGCAGGTAGGAACAAAAAAAAATGCATAGAAGCAAAATTTAAAATGATGGGAACAATTCAATTAAGTGTTGCAATACAAGGACAAAAATTCTGAAAGTCTGCAGGAAGGCTGTAAACTTGTTTCACCCCATCAGCACTTTTTGCCAAGGGGCAGAGAATTAAGCACCAATGGACAGAAATGAAGGGGAAAGAAGCCCAGAATGCAAGTTTGAATTGAGGACAGAAAATTTGGTCCCATTGTCTCTGAGCTCTGATTTTGACTGTTATGCATGCTGGCAATTATTTCATTGCATTAACTCCAGCTCTCATCAGCCTTCTGGATACACACTAAAATCTTTTGCTGGTTCAGTACATTCTGCATTGCAAGTGCCTCACATTAAACACAAATGGATAATAAGCTAATTGATACTGCTTACTAATTATACAGTGCAGATAAATGCAGAGACAAATTTCTGATATATCCATTGAATTAGTGGGTGATGCCCCAGTTTATATGAGAAGAGGGAGTGATGGTTAGGCTCACGTAGATATAGTAACCACAAAGAATAAGGTAATTTGTGAAGATATAAAACAATGCAATGTCAAACTTATTCTAATGCAAGTGTTACACATGGTTTTGTATAAAATTTTGAGATAAAAAAAGAATATTTGTATTAAATTTTTCATGTTTTTAATTCAGTAAGAGGGCTTTGTCACATCAATGGAGGAACATGAATTATTTATGCACTTAAAAATAATTTTGAATTTGAAGCAAGTATGTCGTTTTGCTGTTTGTATCTATGGATAGAATGATATTTGGAGATGGCGGCCCCACACTCCACTATGAAAGTTGAGGGCAAGCCTGCATCTGTATGTTCGGGAACCCCTGAGCAGACTTAATGGCCACCGGGCCATTAATCTGCTCTGAACAAAACCTCTGCTCCTACCTGAGGGGAAGTCTGACTTCTGAGAGTTGCAGACAATCAAAAGAGCAAGGGGATTGAGGGACAGGGATTGAGAGGTTGGAGGTGGAACACTCAGGGGCAGGTAGTATGCGTAGTAGAAAAGGTTAATAGTTATGGTATTGAGATAGCGATGTGTATCATGAAGTAACAGTGACATGAGCAGTCAGGTGCTCGAGACTCTGTGCAGATAGAACAGACTGTACTCAAGAGAGAAATACTCTTCCTATAGTTTATCATAGTGTTAATAAAATAACCTACCTGAGTCAGACTTGGGACACTCATGAGTAGAGGGTCACCATCCCAGTATAGATTAGGCCACAAGATAAACCACAAAACATGGTAGCAGTGGTGTGATACCACTCTAACATTAATTTGGTGCTAACGAAAGAACACCCATGGAGGGAAAGTGGAAGAAGGCTTGCTTGTAGCAACAGTCTGAAGACACATCGTGGTGAGAGATATGATGAGCTGTGATAGCGATGTTAGCATCAGTCAAGCACTCACTGCCCCTTCTATGGCCATTCGAAAATCTAAAAGGCCCACAGTGAGGCCAACATTGGGAGTTGTGGAAGAAACACGACATGAGGTATTGAACAGCATTGGGGTTGCACACCAAAAAACAAAAGCTCCAGGTTAGCTCATTCCTCTGTGCCATAGGGCCTATTGCCGATACTGTCCTCTGGAGGCATGGGGTAGAAGAGGCCTCCACAGACTCCAAAACTGTCTTAGAAGTGTCAGACACACATTACCAAAGTCATTTGGCAGTACAGAACTTGAGTATTGATGAAAAAAGATGCATGGTTTTGAAGCTTTCCATCTTGCACCCATCACAAGAATACCACAAGTAAAGGGAATAACAATTTATACTGCATGATTAGATAGTGCAAGTGGATTCTGATTGGTAGAGGTACTGCCATGCAGCAGTTAACTGATGGCTGACAGTATATATAGAAAAAACATGTACACATGTGCCTTGGGCAATGCTTTGACCAATCCGAGTCAACCTGCCTGGTTTGAATTTAGCCAAAATTTGGCTGTTAACTGCCACTCATCAGTTAACTGGTGCATTCTCCATGATGAATAGCAGTGGGCATATGTTTCATACTGTCAATCCAGTGGAAAATATAAATGCCATCACACCATCCAGAGTGTTTGCCAAGATTCAAATTACCTATCCTAAGTAAGCCGGTGACTATTCATTATGACCAAAGTTGACACAAATCAAGTGCCAACATATTACCTTTGTGCATTCTAAAAGACATGTATCCATAGACATGGAAGGCCATGGCAAAAGTTACTACTGTGAAACTCTCAGCGTACAATGGTTCACTAATACCATGTGCAGGGTCCATTGTCCTGGAGTGCAAGTAATATCAATTCTCCTGGGTGTCACAGATGTTCTATATCATGGGAACTAAAGGCCCAGTGATTGTAGGTCTACCAGCATGCGGTGGCCTCACACTAGCGACAATACTTGGAATCAATCAGACATCACAAGGCAGATCAACCCATAAACTACTCCCATCACCTCAGTTCATGATCTACCATCAACATATCCAGAATGTTTCAACAAAATTGGCAGTTTCAAGTGAGCTGCAACATTACACTTACAGGAGAATGCAAGTCCATCAATTGATCTACCATGTAAGTACAGCATCCACATACAAGACAAATTGAAGGTTAAAATAGACAAAATGGAGAAAGATGAAATAATTCAAAGAGTACAAGAGCACACAGATTTCTGCAACTCAATTATGTATCATAGGGAAAGGTGGATCACTAAGAGTATGTGTATATCTATGATGTTTCAGAGCAGCTTTGGGTGATTGGTCTGACAAAATATCCACATTAAAAGAGTTAAATCTGAGATTTGCAGGTACAAAATTCTTCTCAAAGCTTGATGCCAAACTTGGCTGCCAATAAGTACATCTTGCAGAGAAGTCCCAAGACCTGTAGTGGGTGCGCCCTTTCTCCCTTAGAGACCATCTCCACACTCAAGCTTGTGACAGAACATTCACAAGTGTATGACTTGAACAGAATGACCAGTGAGACAAGTTTCTTCTGATAACTCACAATCTCTTTACTGAATTGCCCACAGCCTTCTGAGGCAGATCTCCAAAGTTGCGCAACTGTCTGAGAGAAAAAAATAAAACCTCCTTATCCCTGTCCTGTAAGGGTGAATCCAAATTTTAAAACAGTGCCTAGTTCTGGACTCACCCACAAGAGGAAACATTATTCCACGTCCACATTGTCAAGACCATTCAGGATCTTATATACTTCAATCAGGTCACCCCTTACTCTTCTAAACTTCAATTCAAGCTGAGCCTATCCAACTATGGTCATATGACAACCCATTCATTTCAGGTATTAATCTATCCTGTCAGAATGGTGTGTTTGTGTGTGTGTGTGTGTGTGTGTGTGTGTGTGTGTGTGTGTGAGAGAGAGAGAGAGAGAGAGATTTAATTAAGCTGGGCAGAGAATAATAGGAGTCAGTTTGTCTTTAAAACATGAAAAGGGTAGCAGTGTTAGGTTGAGGTACAAGTAAATAGGTTAGATCTAACATTTGAATTTTTAGATAAGTTGAGAGTTTCTTTCAATATCAAAAGGGAGTTAGAGGTATCAAGAAATTTGCTTGCATCTTGCAGGAGTTCCATAGGTAAATAATAGTGGGATATTATATATTATTGACCTGAAAGCAAAGGCAAGATAGAGATATAAATGATTTTGTATTTGGAAGGATTTGAATTTCCAAGAGGTGTGAAAACAATGGAACCTGTGATGAAAGGGAAAATAAACATCACTGCAGGAGTTCCCCAGTGTAATGTCCTCAGCCCAGCCATCTTCAGCTGCTTCATCAGTGACCTTCCTTCCATCATAAGGTCAGAAGTGGGGATGTTCACTGCTGATTGCACAATGTTCAGCACCATTTGCGACTCCTCAGATACAGAAGCAGTACGTGTCCAAATGGAGAAAGACCTGGACAATATCCAGGCTTGGGCTGACAAGTGGCAAGTAACATTCGCGTCACACAAGTATTAGGCAATGACCATCTTTAACAAGAGAGAATCTAACCATCACCCCTTAACATTCAATGGCATTACCATCACTGAATCCCCCACTATCAACATCCTGGGGGTTACCATCGACCAGAAACTGAACTGGACTAGCCTTATAAATACTATGGCGACAAGAGCAGGTCAAAGGCTAGGGATGCTGCGATGGGTAATTCACCTCCTGATTCCCCAAAGCCTGTCTACCATCTACAAGGCACAAGTAAGGAGTGTGATGGAACACTCCCCACTTGCCTGGGTGAGTGCAGCTCCCACTACACTCCAGAAGCTTGACACCATCCAGGACAAAGCAACCGCTTGATTGGCACCATATCCATAAACGTTCGCTCTCTCCACCACTGATGTACAGTAGCAGCAGGTGCACCATCTATAAGATGCACTGCAGAAATTCACCAAGGCTCCTTCAACAGCACCTTCCAAACCCATGACCTCTACTATCTAGAAGGACTGGGGAAGCAGATAGATGGGGACACCACCATCTGGATGTTCCCCTTCAAGTCACTCACCATCCTGACTTGGAAATATATCGCTGCTCCTTCACTGTCACTGGGTCAAAATCCTGGAACTCCTTTCCAAACAGTACTGTGGGTTTACCTACACCACATGGAGTGCAGCAGTTTAAGAGGGCAGCTCACCACCACCATCTCAAGGGCAATTAGGGATAGGTAATTAATGCTGGCCTTGCCAGTGAAGCCCACATTCTGGGATGAATTTAAAAAAAGAAAGGTGTGTTAGAGTTATTGTGGAGAACTTAGGATAGAGGTAGCTGGAGCTGTTTCAGCTGATGAGCTATTGCTGGAGCTCTGGGCTCAGATAAGATGCCATTTCAACAAAGCATCCAGTCAAAGCAGAAAATTCTTGGGCTGCAACAAGCAGTTTTATTCTGAAGTGGATTCCACAGCAGAGTGGAAGAGGGTGGGGGGCATGTGATATGCTTTTATTCAAGCTACAACAGTTTGCCTTCTGTAATATTATTGTTTTTTTAATAGTTAACATCCATAAGTGAATGTTGCCTGCGGGTGTTTATTTGTGGGTCTGGCAAAGTACATAGTCTTTTTGGTGAATGTTTTGTAAGACTAACCTTAATTGTGTAATTGTAACATTTTGTGCTTAAGTTTTCTTTTATTCTTATTAATAGACCCTTTATTTTTAATTTTCAAAGCTCCAAAAGCGTTACTGGACATCTTACTGCTGAGATCGGACATCTTACTGCTGAGATCGGACATCTTACTGCTGAGATCGGACATCTTACTGCTGAGATCGGACATCTTACTGCTGAGATCGGACATCTTACTGCTGAGATCGGACATCTTACTGCTGAGATCGGACATCTTACTGCTGAGATCGGACATCTTACTGCTGAGATCGGACATCTTACTGCTGAGATCGGACATCTTACTGCTGAGATCGGCATCTTTTCGTTTTACAGAATACAAAAAAATGTCTACGGACCATGTGCCAGGTTTCGCTCTGGGATTTGTTTGTGCAGCAATTAACATTGGCTGTGGCCATAACGCCTCCTCTGAACCGCCCCCAATGCATTTACATCCTTCCTTAAATAAGGAGGCCAAAACTGCACACAATATTTGAGATATGGCCTCACCGATGCCCTGTATAACTGAAACATAGTACGCTTACTTTTATGTTCAATTCCTCTTGTGATAAAGGGTAGCATTCCATTAGCCTTCTTGATTACATGCTGTACCTGCATACTAACTTTTTGTGACTAATGTACGAGAGCACCTAGATCCCTCTGCGCCTCAGAATTCTTCAGTCACTCTCCATTTAAATAATATATTTTATTCTTCCGGCCAAAATTAACAACTTCACATTTTCTCACTTTATACTCCATCTGCCAGATTTTTGCCCAATCGCTCAACTTATCTATATCCGTCTGCAAACTCCTCTTTACAACATACTTTCCTACTTATTTTTGTGCCATCTGCAAATTTATCTACATCGCCTTTGCTCTCCTCAAATAAGTCATTGACATAAATTGTAAAAAGTTGAGGCCCCAGCACAGACCCCTGTGGGAATCTACTTGTCACATCCTGCCAATCAGAAAAAGACCCATTTATGCATACTCTCTGTTTTCTGCCTGCCACCAATCTTCTATCTATACTAATATGTTACCCCTATACCATGAGCTTTTGTTTTCCGCAATAACCTTTGATGTGGCAGCTTATCAAATGCCTTCTGGAAATCCAAGTACAGAACGTATACAGACTCTCTTCCAATCACTACACATTCCTTCAAATAACTCTAATAAATTGATTAAACAAATTCCTCTCTCCCTTTCACCTCCTGATTTACAGATATTATCGAAATGTTTTTGTATCCTCGAAAGTGGAGACAGAAGCAAAATATTTGTTCATTTCATCCGCCATTTCCTTATTATCTACTATTAACTCCTCTTGCTCACTCTATAGAGGACCAACACTCACTTTACCTATTCTTTTCCTGTTTAAATCCTGTAGAAACTCTTGCTTTCCTTTTTTTTTTCTTTTCTAGCTAGCTTCGTCTCATACTCTTATTTCTCCTGATTAACTTTTCCATCATTCTCTGCTCTTTTTTATATTCTTACCAATCATCTGACCAGCCACTCACCTTTGTGCAGTTATATATGCTTTTTCCTTAAGTTTGATGCCTTCTCTAACTCCTTTTGTTAATCATGGATGGTGGGCCCTCACTTCAGAATGTTTGTTTCTAGGGGGGATTTACTTATTCTGAGTATTCTGAAATATCTCCTGAAATGTCTGCCACTGCTTCTGTATTGATCTCTCCCCTAGCCTAGTATCCCAGTTCACTTCAGCTAGCTCAGCTTTCTTGCCCACATAGTTCTCCTTATTTAAGTTTAGAATACTAGTCTTAGACCTACTCCTCTCCCTTTCAAACTGGATGTAAAATTCAAACATATTGTGGACCTAGGGGTGCCTTCACTCTGAGGTCATTAAGTAATCCTGTCACATTACACAATACTCTACTATGACCTGCTCTTCGGTTCATTCCAGAACCTAGTGCTCTAAGAAACTAGCTTAAAAGCATTCTATGACCTCCTTATCCAGGCTACCAATGCCAATCTAATATTTTCAGTTGATATGTAGATTAAAGTCACTCATGATTATTGGTGTCCATTTATCACAAGCACCCAAAACTTATTATATACTTAGCCCTACAGTGTGGTTACTATTAGGGGGCCTGTAGACCACTCCCACTAGTGACCTCTTTCTCCTACTTTTCCTCATCCCCACCCAAACCAATTCTACATCCTGATCTCCCAGCGGGCCGCTCAAAGGGAAGCGCTATGCACTTCCTGTGCAGGGGGGATTCCCCAACTGCCAGAGTGTGCTTTTACGTGCATGCACGCGAAAGAGTGCACATCTCCCTGAGACTAATTGCTGCCTCAGGAAGAGCGCTGACAGTTTTTGAAAGTTTAAAAATAGAAAAGTTAAAAAAATCATTAACATGTCCCCCTCA
This sequence comes from Carcharodon carcharias, assembly GCF_017639515.1. Classification (NCBI taxonomy): domain Eukaryota; kingdom Metazoa; phylum Chordata; class Chondrichthyes; order Lamniformes; family Lamnidae; genus Carcharodon; species Carcharodon carcharias. The sequence continues at coordinate 141,369,104 of NC_054477.1, forward strand.
TCTGACAATGTCACATGAGAAAGGCCTTTGTTAATAAATATCACAGAAACTTTATTAAAGTTTTTTAAAACTGACATGAAACCTCATCCCACCAGTGGATGAGGTTTTATGTTTTTTCAGAAGCCCACTGGGGCTCCTGGCCTGCCCGCCAACCTTAAGGTTGGATGGGCAGGATCTTTAATTGATTTAACTACCCTGTTAATGGCCTCAACTCAATTGGCCATTGACAGGTCGGCGGGTAGACAGCTGATTGCGCTGTCCTCCTGCTTTCCTGAATATTTAAATGGGGCGGGATGACATCGAGGGGAAACCCCCAACGTCATCCCGCATCATTTTCCCGTCAGTGAGTGGGCCCCGCCCCCAACTTGTTGATGGAAAAATTCTGCCCCAAATCTGCACTCAGCTCCATCAGCTGCACTCTGTTTGCCTTGGCTGCACTAAAGGACCCTGAATTTATCGTAAACTGAACTGGGACTACAGTAACCAGATTCAGCCAGTTAGCTAATTAACTACTCAGCTCCCACAGCTGAGTTTACCCTGTATAAACTGGAAAGCATGTCAAGACTATATGTCAAGTCAGCACACAGAACCACAGAGTCTACATGAAGCTCTTACCCATCCTTGATCCAAAATTGGATCTGATCTCTTTCATGCCCATGGCACTGACTTCTTCTTCATCATCATCATCATCGACTACTTCATCAGGTACCCCATTATACAAAAATTGCACAATACGTCAAGCACAATTGCCATTGCACACTCAAGGTGCTATTTTCATTTTCTTTAGTCTGCTTAAAGGAGATTATCATGGATAACGATCTGCAATTTATTGGTAAGAAATTTCAGGATATGTGTGAGTAGCAGAATATCGATCACACTACTTCCCCTCATTGCCCTCGATCTAACGGCCTAGCTGCATGAATGGTTCACATGGTGAAATCCCTAATCCTCAAATGTAGACAGACCATGCAAGATCTACACATTGCAACTTTACATCTGAGAGCGATACATTTAAGTGCAAATACTCCATAACCAGCAGAGCTCACGTTTAGCAGACCAGCGCATACCAATTTACCTAGTTTGACCTATTCTACTCTCTCAGAAATAGAGGGCCACATTTAAAACTACAAGAGAAGATGACCAATGTGCACAATAAAAATGCACGTGCTGAATTGAAAGGTTTACATTTGGGATAACAAGTTCACATCTAGGACCCCACAGAAGTTACATGGCAACCATCCGAGGTGAAAAGGATTTGTTCAGAACCAAGGTCCTATGAAGACATTGCATACAAAGGTGCAACAGTGAGGCATCCCAGAGACAAATCAGATCGATTCCAGATCCTCCACCACCGTGCAATCCTACTGCATCTAGGACACCATCCCAAATGCAACCAGGGACAACATCCGAGAATGACAATTCCACAGATCACTGTGAGCAATTAAAGAAAGCTCCAGACAAGGTTAGCATTCCAAGAGCTGGGTGCACCAGCAGATTATCTTTATGCTTTAGAGGCTCATTGGTTCATCAATTATATGCACCTCTGTAATGGTAACTAAACATAAACATCTATTGTAAATAGTTATACTTCTTTGGATGGGGGAAAGAACCTTTAAAAAGAAAGGGAGTGTTTTAATATTCCTTTAAGGGATATCAGAATAACACCAATAGAAGCCACGTGATCCAGTCTTAGTTTCACTTTTGCTTTTTAGCAGAGCATACACACACAGCCCTGAGGCTTTCAAGCATTATACCAATGTATAACTGTTCTCATGTGCCTAGTCTTAATAAATTAACCTACAGCATGTTTATCAAATCCCTTAAGAGCAATTGGTGCCTTGTGTCTTTCACATGAAATAAGCTCAAAGTATTATGTTAATATAATAATATGACAGGGGGTCTTTGTGGCACCAGGTGGGGTGGCACCTCCCCTCACTCCTTGATCAGCCTCTAGCCCAAACAGTGAAACGTGCTGAGCTGCATACTTGACATGAGCCCCTCTTGCTGCAGGTTAAATTCCAGCAGCAGTGGGAGGAGGACATTAAGAAGCCATTACTTCACCACTTAAGGCCCTCACATGCGATTAGCACACAACACCCCTGTTGCTAGTAAAACTATAGTGAGGGCGGGGAGAGCCAGATAGGCGATGGGAATAGCGCTCAATGCATGGTGCCCAATTTTAGTGCCCCACCCCCACAAACACTGACAATCCAAGGAGCCACAGAATCTAGCCCTATACATTTGCAAATGTTTTAGGGTTCAATTTAATATTCCCTGTTAATCTTTTTTATAACTTCTCTTTGCCTTGCCACTGCACCCACGTGGTGTAGGTACTCCCATAGTGCTGTTAGGGAGGGAGTTCCAGGATTTTGACCAGAGACAGTGAAGGAAAGGTGATATATTTTTAAGTCAGGATAGTGAGTGGCTTGAAGAGGAATTTCCAGGTGGTGGTGTTCCCATGTGTCTGCTGCTCTTATACATCTAGACGGTAGCAGTTGTGGGTTTGGAAGGTGATGCCTAAGGAGCTTTGGTGAGTTTCTGCAGTGCAACTTGTAGATGGCACACACTGCTGCCACTGTTCATCAGTGGTGCAGGGAGCAAATATTTGTGGAAGGGATGCCAATCAAGCAGGCTGCTTTGTCCTGGGTGGTGTCAAGTTTCTTGGTTGTTGTTGGAGATGCATTCATCCAGGCAGTGGAGAATATTCCATCACACTCCTGGCTTGTGCTTTGTAGAGGGTGGACAGGCTTTGGGGGGGAGTGAGGGGGTGAGTTACTCACTACAAGATTCCTAGCCTCTGACCTTCTCTTGTAGCTAAAGTATTTATATGGTAGTCCAGTTCAGTTTCTGGTCAATGGTAACACCAAGGATGTCGGTAGTGGGGGTTCAGTGATGGTAACACCATTGAAAGTCAAGGGGCGATGGTTAGATTCTCTCTTAGTGGAGATGGTCATTGCCTGGCACTTGTGTGGCACAAATGTTACTTGCCACTTGTCATTTCAAGCTGATACCAATACCAAGCCTGGGTACTTTCCAGGTCTTGCTGCATTTGGACATGGACTGTTTCAGTTTCTGAGGAGTCATGAATCGTGCTGACCATTGTGCAAACATTACCACTTCTGACCTTATAATGGAAGGGAGGTCATTGATGAAGCAATTGAAGATGGTTGGGCCTAGGACACTGCCCTGAGGAACTCCTGCAGTGATGTCCTGGAGCTGAGATGATTTACCTCCAACAACCACAACCATCTTCCTTTGCACTAGATATAGCTCCAACCAGTGGAGGGTGTTCCTGTTGATTCCTACTGACTACAGTTTTGCTAGTGCTCCTTGATGCCACACTTTGTCAAATGCTTTGATGGTGCTCACTTTCAACTGTGGAGTTCAACTCTTCTGTCCATGTTTGAACCAAGGCTGTAATGAAGTCAGAAGTGGAGTGACCCTGGCGGAACCCAAAGTGAGCATCAGTAAGCATGTTATTGCTAAGCAAGTGTCTCTTGATAGCATTGTTGATGACCCCTTCCATCATTTTACTGATGACTGAGAATTGACTGATGGGGCGGTAATTGGCTGGGTGGATTTGTCCTGCTTTTTGTGTACAGGACATACCTGGGCAATATTCCCTATAGCCGGATAGATGTCAGTGTTGCAGCTGTACTGGAACAGCTTGGCTAGGGGCGCGGCAAGTTCTGGAGCAAAAGTCTTCAGTGCTATTGCCAGAATATTGTCAGAGCCCATAGCCTTTGGAGTATCCAATGCCTTCAGCTGTTTCTTTGTATCATGTGGAGTGAATCAAATTGGCTGAAGACTGGCATCTGTAATGCTGGGAACACCGGAGAGGCCAAGATTGATCATCCACTTGGCACTTCTGGCTGAAGATTGCTGTGAATGCTTCTGACTTATCTTTCGCTCCGATGTGCTGGGCTCTTCCATCATTGAGGATGGGGATATTTGTAGAGCCTCCTCCTCCAGTGAGTTGTTTAATTGTCCACCACCATTCAAGACTGGATGTGGCAGGACTGCAGATCTTAGATCTAATCCATTGGTTGTGAGATCACTTGGCTCTGTCTATCACTTGCTGCTTATGCTGTTTGGCACACAAGTAGTCCTGTGTTGCAACTTCATCAGGTTGACACCTCATTTTTAGGTATGCCTGGAACTGTTCCTCGCATGCCCTCCTGGACTCTTCATTTAACCAGGGTTGATCTCCTGACTTGGTGGTAATGGGTAGACTGGGGGTTATGCCGGGCCATGAGTTTACAGAAAGTGGTTGAGTACAATTCTGCTTTTGCTGATGGCTCACAGTGCCTCATGGATGCCCATTATTGAGTTGCTAGATCCATTTGAAATTTATCCCATTTAACACAGTGGCAGTGCTACAAAACAATGGAGGGTATCTTCAATGTGAAGACAGAACTTCGTTTCCACAAGGACTGTGCGGTGGTCACTCCTACCAATACTGTCATGATGCATCTTTGGCAGGCAGGTTGATTTGACGAGGTCAAGTATGTTTTTCCCGCTTGTTGGTTCCCTTACCTGCTATCGCAGACTCAGTCTAGCAGCTACATCCTCGGCCAGTAGTGGTTCTACCGAGCCACTCTTGGTGATAGGTATTGAAGTCCACCACCCGCAGTGTGTTCTATACCCTTGCCACCCTCAGTGCTTCCTCGAAGTGGTGTTCAATATGGAGGAGCACTGATTCATTAGCTGAGGAGGGCAGGGTGGGGGGTGGATGGTGACAGTATGTGGTAACAAGCAGGAGGTTTCCTTGTCCATGTTTGGACTGGTGCATTAGATTTCATTGGGTCGATGTTGAGGGCTCCCAGGGCAACATGCTCTTGACTGTGCCACAACTGTGCCACTACCTCTGCTGGGTCTGTCCTGACAGTGGGACAGGACATACCCAGGGATGGTGATGGTGGTGTCTGGGACAATAACCTGTTAGGTATGATTCCGTGGCTACGACTATGTCAGGCTGTTGCTTGACTAGTTGGTGAGACAGCTCTCCCAATTCTGGCACAAGCCCCAGATGTTAATAAGGATAATTTTGCAGGGTCAACAGGGCTGGGTTTACCATTGTCGTTCTTGGTACCTAGGTCAATGCCTGGTGGTCAGTCCAGTTTCATTCCTTTTTGATGACTTTTTAGCGGTTTTGGTACACAGGGTGGCCTCCTTGGCCATTTCAGAGGGCATTTAAGTGTCAACCACATTACTGTGGATCTTGAGTCACGTGTAAGCTGAGAATGGCAGATTTCCTTCCCTAAAGGGCATTTGTGCACCAGATGGGTTTTTACGACAATCGACAATGATTTCATGGCATCATTAGACTTTTAATTCCAGATTATATTGAATTCAAATTTCAGATTTGAAACCGGGTCCCAAGAGCATTATCCTGGAATCTCTGGATTACCAGTCCAGCAACAATACCACTCTGTCACCACCTCACTCTGAATGATCTCTTCCCTGAATATATCCCATTGCTCTGTTACTGCTCTAACATGCAATCAGCTTGTCAAATCTATTTTTGCTGTGTCACCTCTAAGTCCCTGAAATTTGTTCTTCCTCAGTTGAGCATTTTTACTGTCAATATTTTCAGTTCTCTTTCCTTAATTACTTTAAATTGAATTATGTTGTGGTCACTGTTAGTTCGATAACCTTCTACATTTCAGTTGTGCTACATCATTTTCCAGACCGGATCTAACGCTGTTTCCTTCTCTTTTGGACTGGAGACATATTGATCATGAAAGTTCTCCAATGCACATATCAGGAATTCCTCTTGTTCCTTACTGTTGAGCTTTTTTTCCCATGCTATTTAAGGGTAATTAACATCACCTAATTTTTGTTACACATCATTGTAATTTGTCAACTCATTTGCCCATCTAATTCCTTCTCACTGTTTGAAGCTGTCCCAACAATGTAACAGCTACCCTTTATTCCTCAATTCAAGCTAAATGTTATCACTTCTTGAACTATCCCTTCTATTGAGAACTACAATACTATGCTTAATCAATACTATTAACTCCAACCCCTGCACCCCCAACACCAACCCCACCCCTTCCCCCTCCATCCATCCCCAACTGCCCACCCATTCCCGCAACCCACCCACAATGTCCCACTCGCTTTTTCCTTCTCTATGATTGCTGAATATTTGGTGATCAGGAATATTAGGAACCCATTCTTGGCCTTGTTTGAATCATGTCTCCTTTAACATAATCATATATTCCTATGAGACATCATATGCCTTTAGCTTACCAACTTTATAGCTTATGTTAAAGACATCCATGAAGATAATACCTTCCTTGTCATGCTTGCTATTTTCCTCAATCAGGTCTCTGAAATTTTTCAGATACTTAGAATTTTATTGCTGTTTACACATCTCTTTTTCAGCCCCTCCTGCCCAGCGGGATATTACAGTCCTGCCAAACTGAGTGGAGATTTAAATGGCTCGCTGCATCCATTGGGAGGAGACATGTATTGGTGAGGCTGTAAAATCCTGGCCTCTGTCTTCTGATCTCATTGCTGCTCCTTCATCCTGCTATTTTCTTGTTCCCTTCTCCTTGCTAAATTAGCTTCAACTCTCTGCGACAAAAATAGTTAGCTCCACATATTGGCCCTAGCTCTGTTTAGGTGCAGCCTGTCCATAATGTACAGGTGACCCTTCCTTCAGAACTGGTCTCAATGCCTGGAAAAGCTGAAACCAACCCCCACCCCCATCTGTCTTCTGCTCCACTTCTGCATCTATTATTTATTTGTCTGCATTCTCTTCCTGTTTTGATTTTCATCAGCATGTGGCATTGCGAATAATCCTGAGATTACTACCTTTGAGGTCCTTTTACTAACCTTGTTCTTCATTCCTGAAATTGTGCCTGAAGGACCCCAAGATTTTTTTAACCTATGGCATTACTTGCAATGGGGACCATAACTTTTTGATATTTCCCTTATCCTTGCAGAATGTCCTGTGTCCACTTGGTGATATCCTTTAACCTGACACTAAGGAGGCAGGCAACATACCATTTGGAAGTAATGTTTGAGGTTACACAAATGCCTGTCCATACCCTGAACTATTGAATCTCCGAAAACTACTGCATTTCTACGCTTTCCCTAACCTCTGTGTGGTTTTCACTATGATATGGGTTTACACCATATTCTCCCAAGGTATTATCATTAGAATATAAGAAATAGGAACAGGAATTCTTCTCCGCCTGCTCCGCCATTCAATAAGATCATGGCTGATCTTATTGTGTTTCGATTTCCACATTCCCACCTAACCCCAATAACCTTTGATTCCCTTTCCTAACAAGAATCTATCTACCTCTGCCTTAAAAATATTCAATGACCCTGCCTCCACCACCTTCTGAGCCACAGAATTCCAAAATCGCGCAACCTTCTCAGAGAAAAATATTCTCCTTATCTCTGTCCTAAAAGGGTGAGCCCTAATTTTAAAACAGTACCCCTAGTTCTGGACTCACCCACAAGAGGAAACATTCTTTTGACATCCACCTCGTCAAAGCCATTCAGGATCTTATATACTTCAATCAGACCACCCCTCTTCCAAACTCCAGTGGAACAAGCCTAGTCTGTCCAACCTCTCCTCACAAGACAATCCACTCATCCCAGGTGTCAATCTAGTAAACTTCCTTTGAACCATCTCCAATGCATTTACGTCCTCCCTTAAATAAGGAGACCAAAACTGCACACAGTATTCGAGGTGCGGTCTCACCAATGTCCTGTATAACCGAAGAATAACATCCTTACTTTTATGTTCAATTTCTCTCGTAATAAAGGATAACATTCCATTAACTGCCTTAATTACTTGCTGTACCTGCATACTAACTTTTTGTGACTCATGTACTAGAACACCTAGATCCCTCTCCAAATCAGAATTATGCAACTGTTCTTCATTTAAGTAATACCGTTCTTTGTTCTTCCTGCCAATGTGAACAATTTCACAGTTTTCCACATTAAACTCCATTTGCCAGATCTTTGCCCACTCACTCAACCCATCTATATCCATCTGCATCCTCCTTATGTCCTCTTCATAATATATTTCCCTACCAATCTTTGTGTCATCTGAAAATTTAGCTACCATGTCTTCACTCCCCTCATCTAAGTCATTGATGTAAATTGTAAAAAGTTGAGGCCCCAGTACAGACTCCTGTGGGACGCCACTCGTCATATCCTGTCAATCAGGAAAAGACCCATTTATTAATCTCTGCTTTCTGCCAGCCAACCAACCTTCTATCCATGCTAATATGTTACCCCATACTCCATGAGCTTTCATTTTCTGCAATAACCTTTGATGTGGCACCTTATCAAATGCCTTCTGGAAATCCAATACAGTAAGCTCCCCTTTATCCACTGTGCATGTTACTCCTTCAAAAGTCACCAATAAATTGGTTAAAAACATGATTTTCCTTTCACAAAGCCATGCTGACTCTTCCCTTTTGCCTTGAACTCTTCTGAGTGCCCAGCTATAACTTCCTTCATGATCGATTCTAATAACTTCCCCACAACAGACGTCAAGCTAGCTGGCCTATAGTATTCTGTTTGCTGCCTCCCTCCCCTCTTGAATAGAGGGGTTGTATTTGCTACTTTCCAACCTGATGGAACCTTCCCAGAATCTAGCGAATTTTGGAAAATTAACACCAGTGCATTGACTACCTCATTAGTCACCTCTCTTAAGACCCTAGGATGTAGTCCACCAGGACTTGGAGACTTGCAGCCCACAGCTCCATTAATTTGCTCAGCACAATTTCCCTAGTGATTTCAATTTCACCAAGTTCCTTTCTCCCATTCACCTTCTGATTTGTAGCTATTATTGGAATGTTTTTTTTAATATCCTCTACAGTGAACACAGAGACAAAATATTTGTTCATTTCTCCACCATTTCCTTATTATCTACTATTGACTCCCCACTGTCACTCTCTAGAGGACCAACACTCATTTTGCTTACTCTTTTCCTTTTTAAGTACCTGTACAAACTCTTGCTATCTGTTTTTACCTTTATAACTAACTTCCTCTCATACTCTAATTTCTTTCTCATTATTAACCTTTTAGTCATTCTCTGCCATTCTTTATATTCTGTCCATCCATCTGTCCTGCCTCTCATCTTTGCGGAGTTGTATGCTTTTTCCTTAAGTTTGATGTTTTCCTTAACATCTATAGCTAACCACAGATGGTGGGTCCTCCCTTTAGAATTTTTCTTTATGGTAGGAATGTACTTATTCTGAACAATCTGAAATATCCCCTTTAAATGTCTGCCACTGCTTTTCTATTGATCTCTCCTCTGGCTCAGTCTCCCAGTTCACTTCCCAGTTCACTTCACCCTTGCTGGTATTCAAAATTGAAAATTAGTTAGTGAGTGCCTCTGGTTTGGGGGATTCCTACATTATTTGTGCTTTCCTCCTACCCTATCTAACAATCTACCACTTCCCCACCTCCACCACCTTCTGTGTCATCGAACATACAATCCTGGCAGTTCTCAGACACCCAGATGTGCTGCAGTGAGTCAGGCCACTCTCCAATTCAGAAATTGGGGGCACATGCTCAAGTAACTGGTGGCACCTCTTGCACATATGTTTGTCCAGGATGCCTGAAGTGTCCTGGTATTTCCACATAGAACAGGATGCACATACAATGTGACCCCATGGACCTACCATAGTAATAAATCCATTGACCTGTAAATCACTGTAATTTTAATCACAAAAGCTCTGAACTTAACAAGTCTAAGGCACTGAGAGATGGACCTCTAAGCAACTGGCCTCTAAAAGGCTGAGATACTAAAATAGTAAAAAGTTAACAAAAAAATACTTACAATAGATATCTAACAATTTGAAACTTGGTTAGACACAACTATGAAGTGAACTGTAAAAAAAAGTGAAAAACAAATCACTACATGAAACAAGTTTATATTTATTTGTACCCACCAATCTGTTCTTTCCAAAGGTGCGTCACTTTTGGTTTGCTTTCTCATTGCACCACATTCACCTTGTATTCTGACTCTGGACTTTGACCTCTTGCATTCTTTCCCCATAAGCTCACTCTCTCTGCCTTCACTGACTCTCTGCAACCTGTTTTCCCGTTGGCCTCCCACATTCGTTCCACTTAGGCTTGTTCTCTCCACTCATAGGGAGAGCAAATATATCAAGCAAATATTAATATGCCCCAAATTTCAAAGGTCTGACATCCAATTGACTTCCCACCACCAACAGCCCCCACTTGCCCAGATCATCAATCAGGTCCAAGATTATGGCCACCAGTTTACCCTTTACCCTGCCGTCACATCATTTTGTGGCTCCTTAAATCCTCCCCATCATTATATCATTATAACACTCATTTTCACAGATACTGGTTCCTTGACTCACTCCAAATTTAGTTCCTAAACATTTAATTATCTCTCCCCAATCAATTGCTCACCAACATCCCCCTCCTCAGGACTGTTTATTACTGCCATAATTATCCCATAGTTTAAAATATATACTCCTGATTCTTCTGCCCTCTCCAAATACCTCCCCATGATTCCAGAATGTCCATTGCCCAATCAATTACCATTGCCTTTATTTTGATTTCCATCCCACCTGTAGTATTGAGAACACACTTGTCAAAGACACTAACACACTTCTATGTTACTGTGACTATGAGGCATTAGCCTCTTTCAACCTTCTTGATCTCTGTGTCTTTCTATACATTGGGCCACAACATTCCACTCGATTGTCTGATCTCTATAGTTCTGCTCCTATCTGGCCTAATCTAGCTATCACATTTGTGATAATGAATTTTCCAACCATTCTTACACAGCTAACTCCAGTCTGTATAAGGGCAAGACTTGACATCCTCTTGTTCTTCATCTTTATTTAGCTCACTCATGGTGTTATTTATGAACATGAGGCCAGCTTTAGTATGTTTGCCAATGATGCCTGGCTTGAGCTTTCCACCATCACCCTTGAAAATACAACCCTATTGACAGGCTAGCCTATGGACTGTAGCGGTTCAAGAAGGTAGCTCACCACCACCTTCTCATGGGAAATTAGGGATGGGCAACAAATGCTGGCCTAGCCAGTGATGCCCACATCCCATGAATGAATATTTTTAAAAAATGGCCATTTGAGGCTAAGCCACAATATTTTGTAGGTGAGCAGTAGCAAAATAGAAGTCTGTTGACTCAACATTTTGACAAACTCCATGCCTTAGTTCTGATCCTATATCCTATCTCCTTTCTATATGCTCATCCAAGTTCAATCCAAATGTAGAAATGAAAATTGAGAAAATTCTCTGATGGGCAGGGTTCTAGCAATCCTGAAAATTACCCCTTCAATGTCCTGCTAAACTCAAAGATGAGTTTCATCCATACCAAAATGTCCTATTTGCACTTCCAAAATATTACCCATGGTTTTCATTATCTTAATGACTTGATAAAAAGTCTCTTAGTGATCATCAAGTTCAAATGATCCGTGTAAATTCTGAAATAACTTTCAATGTTAAAAGACTCCTTTCATTTTCATGGTGATTCATAACTATTACTAGTATAATGAGAAGATTCAAACACATGCAAATTCTTGCATGTTCATTTACAAACCTATGAACATTCATGAATCAGCTTCAGTGATATCCTTGGCCAAATTAATGTACAAAAAATAGATGAACAGGCATAAAAGTTCACTGGGTGCTGTATGCAGACTTTTATCTATTAAACTGCCACAGTCATGCATGAATAATGTAAAATGCTTGGAGTACTGCAGACATTCTTCAATGCCCAGACATTTTACTTAACCAAAAACAAACTGGGGAAATGTTTTGGCCAACATGTTCCCCCTGTCGGAGATGGTGTGCAGGGGCAGGAGTGGGTGGGCGGGTTCCCGATCAGTGCCCCCAGTCAGGGGTGCGCCGCCATTTTAGGTGGGCAGGCCAATTAAGGCCCGCCCACTGTGACGTCTGCCAGGAAGTGCTATGCACTCCCTATGCAGGTGGGGGTGGATTCCTTGAGCTGGGAGCATTTTATTTTATTTTCAATGTATAGAAGTCCTTTGTGATGGAATTTGTCTGTCATTGCTTAGTAAATCACTTCAAATCATGCAATAAGTATCAAAGCAATTTCAGTCAAACTGGATTACGTTTATTGCATATTCTATTCCAAGCTGTGTGTCAGTCACAACCATGACAATTGTTCTGATTAAATAAACAAATCACTGCAAATTAATTCAATGTGGCTCGAAGTTACAGTCATTTAGGTAAAGATTCTTTGGGTAGAATCTTCTGCTCGGCGAGCAGGGGCAGGGCCCTCTCGCTGAAGCGTAAAATGACACGAGGTGATGTTGGACATGCACGCGAAAGAGCGCACTCATCTCTCTGAGGCAAAGTGCTGCCCCAGGGAAATCGGCTCAGGTTTGAATCTTCAAATAAAGATGAGAGAAAAATGTTGCTGCCATGTCCCCTCGTGTGACACTGTCACAAGAGTTGGGGGCATGTCCATAAGTTATATTTTGAAATATTCTGAGATTTTTTAATCACTCATGAAACCTCATCCCGCCCGTGGATGAGGTTCATGCTTTTTCATAAGCCTGCAAGGGCTCCCGGCCTGCCTGCCAACCTTAAGGTTGGACGAGCAGGTCCATTAATGGTTTCCATTAGTTTTCTAATGGCCTTAATAGGCCGTTGACAGGTATGTGCACCCGCCGGCCTGAAAATCTAAATGACATGGGGTGACATCGGGACGCATGCCCGACATCACCTCGTGTCATTTTACGCGTCGGTGAGCAGGCCCCGCCCCTGCTCGCCGAGCAGAAGATTCTACCCAAAGAATCTTTACCTAAATGACTGTAACTTCAAGCCACATTGAATTAATTTGCAGTGATTTGTTTATTTAATCAGAACAAATGTCATGGTTGTGACTGACACACAGCTTGGAGTAGAATATGCAATAAACTTAATCCAATTTGACTGAAATTGCTTTGATACTTATTGCATGATTTGAAGTGATTTACTAAGCAATGACAGACAAATTCCAGCACAAAGGACTTCTATACACTGAAAATAAAATAAAACCAAAGTTTGATATTCTTTTCCTTGCCAATTTTCTCCTGTCTCTAGAAAACATTGATCTCTTGTTGGGCAGTGGTCACATGAGTTACTGTCATCCTTCAGCATCTGGTATGATTTACATGTTAGTTTTTATACTGAGGGCAGAATCTTATGACCTCTGAAAATATTCATCCACTGAGGATAAAAGCACACCTCATCCCCGATGATAAGGGAGTCCTATGAGATCTTCTGTTATGACCTGGCAGATGATGTGTGCCAGGCAGATCAAATCCACGAGGGAAACTTAATCATGTGGTCACAACTGTATCTTATTTCAAGATACATGCCCTGAATTCACAATTAATAAGACTACCATGACTTCAGAGTTTTTTTAGAAAACTAAATTAAACATTTATTAACCAAAAGATTTCAAGCACACACATAGGTCTACAAATTACTACTATAATAATTCCTAAAACCCCTAATTAACCTGGCTTCCAGTGATGGCCACATTAAGGCAACAGTAAAAACAGATAGATTTAAACAGACCCAGGCAAAGCAACACAATACCCTGGGTAAGAGAATTCAAAGTGAGTTGTCTTAGCTTCAGTTCCTGTCGACAGCAACTTGATGCACAGAGGCTGGAGGCTTTTCACACTTGTTAGATCTTAGAATGCCTTCTCCACTGACACATAGCCTCATATCCTTTATGCATGTTTCTCCCTTTTTAGTGCAAATTCTATTGTTCCGATATATCTCTGGAATTTACCTTTCTCATAATTTAAATCTGTTCATATTAACAGTAACCTTTGTGAAAAATAAACACGTTGCTTGGCCTAGCCTGTCTGGCTAGGTGTAACATTCTACCATCTCTTTGAAATTCAAACTACCCTAACTTATCTATAAATGCAAATTTCCCTCACACTTCACATTCTAAAACTTTAGCCATATTTACGTATTTAGCATTTCAAACCTAGTTGTTTTTTGATAACTCAAAGCCTCCAGGCTGTCTCCAATTTGAGTAAATCCCACTCACACGCATATACACACAGAGAACTATCCAAACACCACTTTTAACCCACTTTTACAATAAATCACAATAATATTATGCAAATTGTTATATTTTCATGACACTTCCCGGAGAGGGCCAATTAAGAGTCTGTCTTGGTGTCCCCCGTCCAATTAGGGAAAGCGGGTGGGTTACTGAGGCTGCTGGCAGAATGTGTCAACCTCTCCTATTTCCCTACAGGTTACTGTTATAATATGCCTTTAAGGAATAGCAGCATGCCACTAGAAGAGAGGTGTGTCATATGATTCAGTCTCAGTTTCACTTTGACCTTTAAACAGAACACCGCTCTGCTGCTGATGTCTTTAAGCTTTCTACCTATGTATAAGTGTTCCCATGTGTCTAGCCTAAATAAATTAACCCACAACATGTTTACACAAATCCTTATGAGCGATTGGTGCCCTTATATCATTATAAAAGCATGACAGTTACTACCTCCAAATCTGCCTCCACAGACCTAAAAATTTTGTCCGGTGTCCCAGTAGATTAGATAATCACAGGATGGACCTCAACAGAGTCTCTCTTGACATTTACACATGCATGCTTCCAGCACAGAATATACCCAGGCTAAATGTTGCTTCCCTAATTGAAAAATTGAGAACAACTATACATTTCCAAGACAAAAATAAAAATACCTGGAAAAACTCAGCAGGTCTGACAGCATCTGTGGTGAGGAACACAGTTAATGTTTTGAGTCCATATGACTCTTCAACAGGACTAGGGAAAAATAGAAGAGAGGTGAATATGAGCTGGTTTAAGAAAGGGGGTGGGGGGGACACAAGTAGAGCTGGATAGAGGGCCAGCAATAGTTGGAGATTGCCAAACGTTGTCAGAGACAAAAGGACAAAGAGGTGTTGACAGTGGTGATATTAGCCAAGAAATGTGCTAATAGGTGACATTAAGGGTAGAAAGCAGGACGAGCAAGGTACAGATAGCCCTAGTGGGGGTGGTGGGGGAAGGGATCGAAATAGGTTAAAAGGTAGAGATAAAACAATGGATGAAAATACATTTAAAAATAATGGAAATAGGTGGGAAAGAAAAATCTATATAAATGATTGGGAAAAAGGGAGATCGGAAAGGGGGTGGGGATGGAGGAGAGAGTTCATGATCTAAAAATGTTGAACTCAATATTCAGTCCAGAAGGCTGTTAAGTACTTAGTTGGAAGATGAGGTGCTGTTCCTCCAGTTTGCGTTGAGCTTTACTGGAACTTTGCAGCAGGCCAAGGATAGACATGTGGGCATGACAGCAGAGTGAAGTATTGAAATGGCAAGCAACAGGGAGGTCTGGGTCATGCTTGCGGACAGACCAAAGGTGTTCTGCAAAGCAGTCACCCAGTCTGCGTTTGGTCTCTCCAGAGGAAACTGCATTGGGAGCAGCGAATGCAGTAGACTAGATTGAGGGAAGTGCAAGTGAAATGCTGCTTCATGTGAAAGGAGTGTTTGGGCCCTTGGACGGTGAGGAGGGGAGAAGTAAAGGGGCAGGTGTTGCACCTTCTGCGGTTGCATGGGAATGTGCCATGGGAGTGGGTTGAGGTGTAGGGGGTGATGGAGGAGTGGACCAGTGTGTCCCGAAGGGAACAACCCCTGCAGAATGCCACCAGGGAGGGTGAATTGAAGATGTGTTTGGTGGTGGCATCATGCTGGAGTTGGCAGAAATGGTGGAGGATGATCTCCTTTGAATGCGGAGGCTGGTGGGGTGGTAAGTGAGGACAAGGGGGACCCTATCATGGTTCTGGGAGGGAGATGAAGGTGTGAGGGTGGATGCGCGGGAGATGGACCAGACACGGTTGAGGGCCCTGTCAACCACCATGGTTGGAAAATCTCAGTTAAGGAAGACATGTCAAAGGAGCTGTTTTTGAAAGTGGCATCATTAGAACAGATGCAACAGAGGCAAAGGAACTGAGAGAATGGGATGGAGTCCTTACAGGAAGCGGGGTGTGAGGAGCTGTAGTCGAGGTAACTGTGGGAGTCGGTAGGCTTGTAATGAATATTGGTGGACAGTCTATCACCAGAAATTGTGACAGAGAGGTCAAGGAAGGGAAGGGAAGTGTCAGAGATAGACCATGTGAAAATGATGGAGGGGTGGAAATTGGAAGCAAAATTACTCAATTTTTCCAGGTCCAGACGAGAGCATGAAGCAGCACCGAAGCAGTCATCGATGTACCGGAGAAAGTGTTGTGGGTGGGGGCTGGAGTGGGA
The DNA here is from genome assembly GCF_017639515.1 of Carcharodon carcharias. Taxonomy (NCBI): domain Eukaryota; kingdom Metazoa; phylum Chordata; class Chondrichthyes; order Lamniformes; family Lamnidae; genus Carcharodon; species Carcharodon carcharias. The sequence continues at coordinate 141,385,386 of NC_054477.1, forward strand.
CTGGAACAAGGAATGTTCCCATAAAGAGACAGGCATAACTGGGGCCCATGAAAAAGTGTTGCACCAGCACATTCAGGAATCTAAACCTGAGAGTTTGATTCATATAAATTAGCTGGTCCATCCAATCTGCCTCATTTAGTTATGTTGCAACTAAATCACTTCCCCATTGGTAACTATATAATCTCCTAGGAGAGGCAAACAGGAACCAGATTGAAAACAAAGCTCTGCCATTTTGGGGAAAAAAAGAAAGATATCCTTCTCCAACCTCAGAAATTATATTTTTTTAAAAATTCTGGAGTTAACAATAGCAGCAAGGTAAAGTACCCAGCATCCCAGCAACTTTCTGTACACAATTATGTCTGTTTCTTACAGGTACTCATCCAGCTTCCTTCTCCTGTTTGCAGCCCTTCTATATCTCATGAGCATGCATTGACAACCCATTCCAAAGCACAGTGGTCCTCTGGGAAATTAAAAGCCTCCCGAGGGCTAATCTAGCCCTCTGCTTTATATATCCCCATGTTCTCCCTAACTGATATTATTTAAAGAATCTGCCCACAAGTACAGAATCAAGTCCCTTCATCATGTTAAATAGTTCAAGTTTCTCTGAAGTCTTTATTTTTAAAGTAAAAAGACCCAGCTCTCTGATATAAAAACAAAAAAACTGCGGATGCTGGAAATCCAAAACAAAAACATGAGCCTGTTATCCTAACCAAAGGTTGTGTTAATCTAAGGGCCTTCCTCTGATCCTTTTCTAGAGCCTTGTTATCTCCCGCAATGTGAGAGGACCAGAACTAGACACAACTGGGCACATTCTGTGCCTGAAAACATGGGTTCAAAGAAATCTGTCTTTACGCCTCATTTAAATTACCAGGACAAGCTGCCAATGTCTCCTTCGGCAGCTCACCAAATGAAAGAATTACATGTTGGGCCAGCTGCTAGGGGTTACACAAGGAACCTATTTGGTATCAAGGCTCTTCATATCGACTGCATATTGTTTTGAAGAGAAAGAGACTCTAGACAACATCATTGCCTGTAATTCAAAAAATCATAGCAATGCCTTTATCGTGTAGCAGTCCATGGACCTGGATTATTTTAAGGTCACCACTTGTTTACTGGAGTTCTAGAATTTTTGAAAATAAAAAAAACAGATTTAATTTTATTAATTTTCTCCAAATCTTCATATAATTATTGGTTTATTTTTATACTAATAATAAACCCTGAAAAAGCTGAGGCTTTTGGAAATAACAACTGCCTTTAATGCTCATTAACCACCCTCTGCATAGCTTCAGACCCTACTGAAAAAACCACCAACATCAGAGAAGCAGATCAGCTTGAAAGCCTCAATATCTGCTCCCTATTCTTCAACTCCTATCTCCCATCAAGAAAGTGTGTCACGCAGCTTGGGCATAATAAAAGAATGTGTGCAATAGGCCTGCACTTGTGCATAGTGCTTCAAGTGGTGTCCCTCAGAGTGTGAAGACAATTCCAACTTAGCTTTGAACTTTATGGGTTTCACAAGGATGTTGTGGTACTGTGAGGGTCCCAGTCACCTTCACCCCTTGATGGCAGCATGCTGCCTTTTTATTTGCACCCAGGTCTGAGAGGAATAGGTCACTGTGCTGACTCAGGCAATGGCCTTCCTCCATGCAGCTGGCAACTTACTAAAGAATAACTGTTAGCACCACATATGGACGTTTTCAATTTGGACATCACCTGCAACAGGACTCCTGTTCTTCAGCTTTAGAGGCAGCATTGTTACTCACATGTTGCTGACATGTTGCTGTGAAAAATTAGTTATTTTTTCTTTCTACAGTATACCTTCCCATTTCATGGTAGCTACCTGCTAGCTTGATTTTGTGATGTAAATTGTGAAAATCAGTGTCAGCCTATCCTCTACCTAGTGGCTACATGGGGCCAAAGTCAAATGAGTCCGGAGAATCAGGCCAGTTCACCTAAGCATAAATTCAAAGCAAATTCCATAATTCTGTTGCACTATGTTTTAGGTGCAGTTATACAATTATTCCAGTGTCACTGCAAAGCCATTTAACTTGGCATTGATACAAATTCCGGGAGAATATAGCTGGGTTTTCTCATTTCAATATACAAGAACATACAGAAATGATGGGTAATAAAAGGTCCATCAAGCCTGCCCCACACTCATGGAACCGGCAGAATCTTGACCAGACAGCTTCTACACCACCTATTGCAACCCCTTGTGCCCGCTCCACAACCATCTAATCTCTGGGGAGAGGGAAGAAAAAATTAAACAATAAACAGGATACGGAAGGATCTAAAAATACCTGGAATATTCCCCACCGATCCCCTTAGGTGATCAAAGAATTCTGACTGAATTTTACAGGAAATTTGAAGGACCCTATTCTCAGGAACATGGGACAGAATCTTCTGCACTCAGTCAGATTGGTTGGGGGTTGGGAACTTGAATGCTGAAGGAGCAGCTTAGCCTAAGTTCTTTCCCTGAGCTAAGGCATTAGAATTCCGCCGCCTGGTTCCCCTATCAATCTGGGGCAGTGGGCAAAATGACACATCTGTTCTGTCAGAGGAACTATTTAATTAAAGGAACCATGTCTTGGGTTACATAGGAACATAGGCTTTAGGAGGAGGAGGAGGCCATTTGACTCTTCAAGCCTGCTCCACCAATCAATAACATCGTGGCTGATTTGATTGTGGTCTCAACACCACCTTCCTGTCTGCCTCCCATAACCTTTGATTCCCTTGTCCAACAAAAATTCATTCTGACTCAGCCTTAAATAACTTCAATAACACTGCTTTTCATGGTTGAGAATTCTACAGTCTTAACAACCCCCGAGAGAGAAAAAAAATCTTCATCTCTTTCTTAAAAGGGAGACCTCTTATTTTAAAATTGCATCCCTTAATTCCAATCCCTCCCACACGAGGAAACATCGGCCCGCTATCCAGCCTATCAAACGCACTCAGGATCTTATAGGTAGAATGTTTAGCTCAGCGTGCGGGTGCAGGCCTTACCCACTCGAGCAAAAAATAGCGCATGATGACTTTGGGCGAGCGTCCCGATGTCATCCCACGCTTGTGCGATAGTTCGGTTGGCGGGCGCGCGCAAATGTCAGATGCGTGTCCTTCGAAAATTAAGAGGGCAATTGAGCCCATTGAAGTTTCAACTGCCCCCGATTTTTCGTGGTCCGCCCAACCTTACGGTTGGCAGGCGGGCGAATCTGCGAGGCAGGCTTTGCATTTTTGATGATTAATTTTTAGAAAATTAAAAAATATGGACCGAGTTTTCATCATGTAGATGTTCAGGTGACTGATTCTGATGCATGGACATTTTATTCCGGATTTTAAAATCTTTATTTATTGCTTTTAAATTCTTCAGCTCCCTGCCTTCAGGGAGATTTCATTCCGCCTCCCCCTCGCCCGCTCTCCTTCCACCTCCACCCCGGCAGCGCTGAGTATTTCAGCATGCATTTCACACTGGCAGGCTGTTAATTGGCCACCAGCATGAAATAGTGGTTGGGGGTCTGTTCCCCGGCCATTCCCAGGCCCACCGATTGTGGCCGCAGGTCGACCTAAGAATCCTGCCCTATATGTTTCAATAAGATCATCTCTCATACTTCAAATCTCTGGTGGGTATAGGCACAACCTGTTCAACCTTTCTTCATAAGATAAGTCCTTCGTCCCAGGAATGAATTGAATGAACTTTCTCTGAATGGCTTCTAACCCAATTATATCATTTTTCAAATAAGGAGATCAAAACTATACACGGTACTCCAGATGTGTTCTCACCTAGACCCTGTACCGCTGCAGTAAAACTTCCCTACATTTATATTCTATTCTTCTTGCAAAAAACATCAACATTCCAGTTGCTTTCCTAATCACTTTTGAATACTAACTTTTTGTGATTTTTTTACCAGGATACCCAGATTCCTCTATACCTCCAAGTTCTGAAATCACTCACCATTTAAATGGTGTACTGCTTTTCTATTTTTCCAGCTAAAGTGGAGAATTTCACATTTTCCCACATTATACTCCATCTGCATTTTTTTTTACCACTCACTTAACCTGTCTATATCCCTTTGTAGGCTCTTTACCTCCTCTTGACAACATACTGTCCTACCTATCTTGGTGTCTTCGGCAAAGTAAGCCACCAGGTATTCAGTCCTTTCATCCAAGTCATTGATATAGATTACAAAAGATTGAGGCCCCAACACAGGTCTCTGTGGCACTTCACTAGCTACAGCCTGACAATCTGAAAAAAAAACACTAATTTATCCATACTCTCTGCTTCCTGTTAGCTAACCAATCCCTTAGTCATGTTAATATGTTACCCCCTACACCATGAGCTCTTATTTAGTGTATTAACCTTTGATGTGACATCTAATTAAATGCCTTTTGGAACTCCAAGTATACCACATCTACAGATTCCCCTTTATCCACCCTGCCTCTAACTCCCTAAAAGAACTCCAATAAATTAGTTAAACATGATTTTATTTTCCCAAAGCCATGTTGAGTCTGCCTGATCCCATTATGATTTTCTAAGTACCCTCCTCCTTACTAATGGATTCAATCAATTTCCCCAAGACAGGTGTTTGGCTAATAAATGGCTCATATTTTCCTGGGGCAGAAATTTTCGCTCAGTGGGCGGGTGGGCACCCGACCCACTCAAGCGTGAAATGACGCACATTGATGTTGGCCGATTGTGCTGGCATCAACGCACAGTCAGCAATAGTTAGGTTGGTGGGCACATTCTGGAGTTGGCAGCGTGCCCGCCAACAATAAAAGACCATTAATTAATCAATTAAGCCAAATTTTTCACTGCCCATCCAACCTAACGGGTTGGCCGGTAGGTGAAAAGGCTAAGCAGCCTTTGCATTTTTTTGAAATCCTCATCCACGGGCGGCATTAGGTTTCCAAAAGCAAATAAAATTAAAATAAAAGTTTTACAATTGAATTAATAACATGTCCCTGCTCATGTACAGAGTCAAATGAGGAGACACATTTTATTACGTTTTTATTTGCTTTATTTTCTTTTTTTAACAGTGCTTCATCTCCCTGAGGCAGCTCCGTGCCTCGGGGAGATTATGAGGCGCTCACTCGCGCGCAGGTGTGAAGTTTGCCCTCGGCCTGGTTTGCCCTCCTCCTGCCCATTTCAGGCTGGGCAGACTTTAATTGGCCCACCAGCATGCAATCACGGTGCTGTGCCAGTCACGGGCAGCAGTTGGCTTCCCGGCAGCCCCTGCCCGCCCCTACCAAGCCTGCCCGCCAAGGGCAAATTTCTGCTCCGGATTTCTGCCTTTCCCCCTTTCTTGAATAAAGGTATTACATTTACTATTTTTCAATCTGACAGGGCTTTTCCAGAATTTAAGAAATTTTGGAATATTACTAATGCCTCTGCTATCTTTGCAGACACTTATTTTAAGACCTTAAGGGTGCAGGCCATCAGGTCCTGGCAACTTGTCAGCCTTCAGGTCTAATAGTTTCACCTCTTCCCTGGTGCTGGTGATTGTTTTAAGTTTCTCCCTCCCTTTCACTTCTTGATTTTCAAATATCAACAGCTTATTGGCACTTTGATTTTGAGGCTGCAGCAAACAGAGGAATGAAGGAGACAGTGCAAGGCTGCTCCCCAGGTCTCTCACTCTTACCTGGGGATCTTGCTATGGGATCAGAGTGGCTTCAGTGAGGTAAGTTCTTGCAAGAATTAGAGGAAGAGAACAACCTCTCTGACAAAGCAGACATGGATGAAACTGGCTGAGGAAACCAGCAGCAGGAGTGTGGTCCCACCAAACTAGAAATGGTGCACCAAGAGGATCCAGGACCTCATCAGGCCATGACAAGTGAGTAGCATAATACTTTCCGGTGCCAAGTCCTATACTCTGACCTGCCCAGCATTCGCCTGTACATGGTGTTGTTCCTCAGGGCAATGCACCTTGCAACTCCAATCATTCTTCTCTGCATCCCACCAGAACAGCCAACACTAACACTCACCCTCAGCATATTTCCCTTTCATACCAATGTCTCAAAGACATCTTCCAAAAATTGTATCCTGCCCTCCTCTTCACACATGCCATTAAGAGCAATCATGTCTCTTCATTTTCTCTCCTTGCAGGAGAAGAGAACAGACAACTAACCCAGAGGCAGAGGAGTGGGGTGGGGTGCATAGGTGATGGCTCTCCATTGACAGGCAGCTTGCCGACAATTGGCAAGGCATTTCCATCAGCCCCACTGTGAAAGAAGCCCTGTTTCAGGAGGTTGCAGATGTCAATAGTGACCTGCCGTAGGAACCCAATCTCCTGGGGCACTGGTACTCGGACATGTTGAGAGTTATTCTGCCTTTGGCCTTTTGTTGGATGACTTCTTTCAGCTGCATCTCTATGCCCATCTATTATGCACTGTGGAGGGGAATGCAGTGGAGGAGAAGGCAGCTGGTGTTGCTGCTTGCTGCTGTTGCTATTGACAGTGGTGTCAATCGACTCTTCTAATGAGAGATGGAAGATGCAGGTGCATAAGCTATTCCCATGCCATAGTTAAATCTGGCAGCTGAAAAGTATAGCTGAATGTGAGCAAAGTGTTAGACAGGGGAAATGCCTTCCAAGAAGTTGGCAATCACCTGTTCAGCAGTGACAGCACTCTCTGAGAGAAGACGTGCTTTGAACAGCAGATTCAGCTCACAACTTATAAACAAACCCACCTCCCCCTGCCTGGGAAAATTCACCCCACATGGCATCACTTGGGGGAGACTGGAGAATTAAGAATGGAAAATAAGGAAATGGCAGAGACTTGGAACAAGAATTTTGTATCTGTCTTCGCAGCAGAAGACACAGAGAACATATCCAGAATAGTAAAATATCAAGAGACAAAAGGGAGGGAGGAACTTAAAACAATCACAATCACTTGAGAGAAAGGTATGTAGAAAACTAATGGGACCAAAGATTGATAAGTTATCTGGACCTGATGGCCTGAATATTGCAGACTTAAAGGAAATGGCTGAAGTGATAGTGGATGCATTGGTTCTAATCTTTCAAAATTCCCCAGACTCTGGGAAGGTCCCAATGTATTGGAAAACTATAAATGCAATACCATTATTCAAGGGAGGAGAGAGAGAAAAGTTAAGAAGTGTGATAAAGTGGGGTACCCTGTCCCTTTAAGAGAATGCAAGTTTACTGATCACGTGACAGCACTGATGAATCACTGTACAGCGTGGACAACTGGGAACTGTAAGTCTAGTTCTGGAGATTTCTGAGTGAGTATGTATAATCTGGTGCTCTGCCCTATGGCTCAATAAACCATCACTGTTTATTCTTACATCAGTCTCTCCCCATTATTGATTACAAGCAGCAATTGAGGAGAATATAGGAGGGTGTGCAGTTAGAGTTCGGTTGGCCAATGAACTCATTAACCCAAGACATGAAAGTGGTGATAAAGAGCAAAAGAAAATGCATTTCAAAACAGATGAGCAAAGCATTGGAAAGAGCATCTGTACTTCCTTGTAAAATAGGCAACAGCCGGCAATCGGAGCAGAAAGCATTACTGTAGTTTAAAAAAAAAGTCCTGTAGAATCACAATTGTGGGGATCCGCCAAAACTTGAAAAGAGCTCAAAGCCCAGCAGAGGAAAGCCGACAGCTGCAAAGACAGAATTTTAAAAAAATGATGACTGCTCTTAAAGCAGCAATACATTTATAAGGGTAAATACATGAAAATGGCTATGGACAGAAAATTATAAGAAACCCCAGAGAGAACGCAGCTCTATGGTAAGCCAAGCACCTAAACTTGTCAGTACGTGGAAAGTCTATCGGATGTACAGTCCCCTTGCAGTTGTTCATGATGCTGCACTTTGAGCGTGTCGATCCATTCGACCCCATTTCACATGACTGGTCTCAGTATGTTGAACGGTTTGCATTCTTTTTTACCATGAATGATGTTCTAGGGGAGGAGAAGAAGAAAGTGATTCTTTTGTCCTCATGCAGGAGCAAAGCGTGCAGGCTGATACGCAACCTTACATCTGCTAACTAGCACCCCATACTCAAAGGCTTTCAACGAGTAAATAAAAACTGTCCAGAGCCACCTGAGACAAAAGCCTTCAGTTGCTATGCAGAGCTTCAAGTTCAATTCAAGGAACAGGCTTCCAGAGGAGACATAGCTGACTATGTGCCCATTTTAAAGGCATTAACTGAGCATTGCGAACTCGGAATGTCCCTTAGTGATATGTTGAGAGATCGGCTGATATATGGGATTGGAAATGATGCTATACAAAGGCATTTGCTAGCTAGACTTCAATAAGGCATTAAAATTAGCTACCATGATGGAAAGTGCTTTAGAAATTCCGAAGTTATTAAAGATACACAAAATGGCGCCATCCATCTGGTTGTGCAGGACAATCTGGCAACAAAAGGCGCGAAAACTTTGGACTCCACGGAAAGATGGGAAACGCTCTCTTGCTCCAGACTATTGAAAAACAATGCTACTGCAGTGAAAACCCACAGAATGAGCGAGAGGAGTACATCCAAGCATCCAGTGGGTGATCAAGAATTAAAACAAGTCAAAAGCTTTTTCAGCTACTGCAATGGCCACATAAGGCAGCACTGCAGAGAAAGGTTAAAACAGCACAATAAAGGCAGAAGCAGAAATCATGAAATATGACTCATGGAAGAGCCAGAAGAAATAGCATCAGACATCCATTCATTATAAAACCTCAAAGTTGGTAGAACCAAGCCAATCCAGGTAGTCATTACAGTTAACGGACAATCCATTAAAATGGAAGTTAATACGAGAGTGTTGATGTCCGTCATTGGAAAGCATACATTTAGATATCTGAGTAAAGGAACTCATCCTTTGAAGTCAGAAGTTTTGGACACAAAGCTGAGGATATACACAGGCAAAGAAGTAAATGTGAAAGGGGTATGTCAAGCCAAGGTGCAGCATGAGGAACAGTCTGCAAAATTATTCCTATTTGTAATGTCAGGCAGGGGACCGGGTCTCCTCGGAAGGAACTGGCTGGGAGAGAGAAATCTTGAGGGCCCGCTAAGTTCCCAATTCAAAACCAAAAGTGTAGCTGCAAGAAAACATGAGTACGCAAAGACCCAGCAGGAGAAGTGTTACACCAGGACTGAGCTCAAGCTAAAGTCAGCATCCTTCAAAAGGAAATAGAAAATATATTAAACCTACAAAATTCAATCAGCTCCCAATTTGTGCCAGAAAAATGATATGAAGAAGAAAAGAGTTAAGCCTGTCTCTGGATGAGTTAAGGAAAAAATTAGCTGAGAAGCGTCAACGATATGAGATTCTCCAGGAAACTATTAATGAGAATAGGAAAGAATTGGAAGAACTGAAGCAGCAGCAGCTGCGTAAAAGCCCTGAAGTTTTAAAGTTAGTAGGCCCTGAATTTTCAGAAGAGCTGTTGGAAAACCCAACGACTAAGCTCAATCAAATTCAGCTTGCACTTGCGTCTAGTCCAGCCAACAGCAAAAGTAAAGAGAAGACACAGATACAGGTCAATGCTACAAAGAAAAGGACACACAGGAAGAAGAAGAGGAAATTATCGATAAGCCTTAGAAAGAAAAGCAAAAATACTTTTTTCCCCTTTTTGCTCTTTCTCCTCACACATCATGTAACTCATCACTGTATTGCTTGGTGCTTGTTGTCCTTTATCTGCTTTAGCTTGGAGGGGAGGGGCAGCAGGACTGAATGTGACTGTACCTGGAAGATGATGATATCATCCACTGAGCGTCATAGTGGGCAACTGCCCCTGTAGAGGAGGTCTTGGAAACACCAGCTGAGGTTGTTGAGCTCCAACGCTCAACCCGTCAAAGGAGGCCTCCTGAGAGACGTGATCTGTAAATAGTTATTGTGTAAATAGTTAAGGTGTTTTAAGCATGTTAGCTGTACTTTTATGTAAAAGAGGAGGAATGTGCAACTGCATGGGCAACTGGGAACTGTAAGTCTAGTTCTGGAGGTTTCTGAGTGAGCATGTATGATCTGGTGCTTTGCCCTATGCCTCAATAAACCATCACTGTTTATTCTTACATTAGTCTCTCCCCATTATTGATGGCAAGCAGCAATTGAGGAGAACATAGGAAGGCATGCAGTTAGAGTTTGGTTGGCCAAAGAATTCATTTACCCAAGACAAAAAAAAGGAAGCAATAGGCCAGTTAGTTTAACATCTGTTATTGGGAAAATGCTAGAATCCATTTTCTCTGAGGATGTAACAAGCAGGGTGATAAAGGGAAACCAGTAAATGTAGATTATTTGGATTTTCAAAAGGCATTTGGTAAGGTGTCACTTAAAAGGTTACTGCACAAGATGGGGTCATACCCTGGTACTCATGGGGCAGAATTTTCCCCCCTGTTGGGGGGGAAGTTTAAGAGCAGGTGCACGGAGGCACGCTTCCGATCGGCGCCCCCAATCGGGGGTGCGTTGCTATTTTATCTGGACTGACCAATTAAGGCCCGCCCAGCGTGACAACGGCAAGGAAGCATGGGGGAGGGGGGTTCCCTGAGCCAAGAGTGTGGTCTTTTGCACATGCACACAAAAAACACACACTCATCTCCCTGAGGCTAAGAGCTGCCTCAGGGACATCGGCTCTACAGTAGAAAATGTGAAAAATAGAAAATAAAAGTTTCCCTGACATGTCCCCTCATGTGACACTGTCACATGAGTTGGGACGTGTCCATCACTTGTAAATACACTTTAATTACGTTTTTGTAAATCTACATGAACACTCATCCCGCCCGTGGATGAGGTTTCATGCTTTTTCTGAAGCCCGCCGGGGCTCCTGGCCTGCCCACCAACCTTAAGGTTAGAGGGGCAGGTCCGTTAACTACTTAATGACTCTGTCAATGGCCTCAATTGGTCATTGACAGGTCAGCAGGTGCAAAGCTGATTCTGCTGAGCCCCTGCCTACCTGAAAATTTAAATGGGGCACAGTGATGTCGGAAGTTCTGTCCAACATCATCCCATGTCATTTTATGCGTCGGCGAGCAGGAAATCCTGGCGTCACTAACTAACAGGAAACAGAGAGTTAGGATAAATGGGCCACTTTCTGGCTGGCAAAATGTAATAGGTGGAGTGCCACAGGGGTCAGCACTGGGCCCTCAAATGTTTACGATCTATATTGATGACTTAGATGAAGAGACAAAGAGTAATATATCTAAATTTTCTGACAGTACAAAGTTAGGTGGAAATGCAAGCTGTAAGGAGGATACGAGACTTGAAAGAGGTAAAGACAGGTTAAGTGAGTGCACAACATGGTGTCAAATGAAGTATAATGTGGGGAAGTGTGATATTATTCATTTTGGTCCTAAGAGTAGAAAAATAGAATATTTTTTAAAAGGCATGTGTTATGTTTTACTACGGGTCGCTTTGCTCACAAACTTGTTGCAAGGATGCAGTGGAGCAGAAGGAGGCAATTTCTGCAGCTGTTGGCACTGCATGCAGCTCTTGACCATGTTTTAGATCTCAGTGTCCATCCCTGGCCACCATGAGTAGCTGCACGCCAACATTTTCATTTTAAAAATGCTGGGGTGAGCGCTATGCAATTCCGTCAATAATGGTTGTCTTCCTCTGGGAGGCACAATAACTCTTGCTCCCCACTGTAAGATGCCATCCTGGCAGGTAAGTTTGTATCTCCTGTTAAGAATAGGGCTTTGTTTCGTATGACTGGCTTGTTAGGCTATCCCTGCAAGGCTTGCTCCCTGATGTGAGATAAAACTGGATCGTGGTCTATCCATTCTCTGATCTGTTTGGCATTCACTGGTGATGAATCCAGAAATTTTAATAACAAGACAAATTCTTGAGGGATGGGGACGTTCACATTGCTGTCCTTTGGAGGTAATTGGTTCAGCACATCAGCATTGGCAATCTGGCTTCCCAGCCTGTGGATAAAAGTATATTCGTAAGCAGCTAGAATCGATGCCCACCTTTGGATGCGTGCCAAGGCAATTGGGAACATTGCCTTATCTTCCCAAAACAAGCCTAGTAGTGGCTTGTGATTGGATCTGATGGTGAAGTGCCAACCATGGATGTACTGGTGGAATTTCTTAATGCCAAATACAATGGATAAGCCTTATTTCTCTATTTGTGAGTATCTTCATTCTGCCACATTGAGTGTCCTTGAATTGCAGCCAATGGGCTGTTCAGAGCCATCTGTCATCCGCTGGGAGAGTACTGCCCCTATTCTGTAAGGGGATGCATCACATGTTAAAATCAATTCTTTCTTTGGGTCAAAATGTACTAACACAGCCGATGAATGTAGTGACTGCTTTACTACCGTAAAAGCCTGCTGTTGTGGAGCTTGCCAAGTCCACCTGTGGTTTTTCTTGAGTAAGCCGTATAATGGAGCCAGCACAGTTGATAAATTTGGGAGAAAACAACTGTAGTAGTTAACCATTCCTAAGAAGGACTTGAGTTCTGTGGCATTTTTCAGGGCTGGGGTCTCACGAAAAGTTCTTACCTTGTCTTCTATTGGGTGAAGGCCCTGCGAGTCAACCCTGTGACCCAGGTAAAATCACTTCTTTTGCCTGGAAGATAGGTTTTTCCCTTTTCAAGTGCACCCCGGCTTATGAGAAACGCGCCAACACTTCTCCCAATTTAGCCAGGTGTTCTTCATCAGTTAGTCCTGTTACTAGGACATCATTGAGATAAATATCTACATGGTGTAGACCTTGGAGCAAATCTTCCATAGTCTGTTGGAGAAAGGCACAAGCCGATGAGACTCCGAAGGCTAACCTGATACACTGGTATAACCCTCTCTATTTGCTGATAGCCATAAAATCCTGAGAGGCTTTTCCTAGCTTGACTTGCTGGTAAGTGTGGCTCATGTCGAGTTTCATATATGCGGTTCCCCCTACCAGCTTGGAGTACAATTCATCAATTTTTGGAATAGGATGCCTATCAGTCTGGCCACTTTATTAATGGTCAACTTGTAGTCCCCGCATATTCATACACTCTGGTCAGGCTTTAGTACTGGAACTTAGGTGCTGCCCATTCGTAAAATTGTACAGGTTGTAAGACTCCAAACCTTTCCAGTGTGTCTAATTCAATATCAACCTTTTCTCGTCATGCATAGGGGACTGTCCTCAACTTCGAGTATCTGGGAGTTGCTCCAGGATCCACGTGGAATTTAGTTTGCAACCCCTAAATCTTCCTGAGCTCTTCACTAAACACAGAGGCATATTTCTGTAATAATTCTTCCAGATCTTTCATTCTGAGCAGAAAAATCTCAGTCCACTCCAACTTTATTTCCTTAAGCCAGTTCTGACCAAGCAGAGTTGGACCCTCCCCTGTTACCGCTATCAGGGGTAGGTTAGCAGACTGGCTCCTATATTGTACTGGGATCTTGTCTCTACCTTTTACTTGCATGTCTTCACCATTATATGTCTTTAATCCAGCATCTGAATTTTCCAGCTTTAATAAGTAGCCACCTCCATTCCAGATTGTTAAACGTGTTGTTCCCCCATGACTGTTGTGTTGCGCCTGCATCCACCTCCATTAGAATTGGTTCTCTGTTGAGTTCTACTGTCATGTAGATTGGCTCTGTTTTACCCATTTTTAAGTTGTATAGCGAGCACATATCTGACTCTGTTTCTTCTGGTTCCTCCATTAGATAAACTTCACGACTTCTGCCTTTTTGTTTGAAATTTTGCCTCAATCTCTCTTTACAATATCACATAATGTGTCCAATGCAATAGCAGTAGAAATACTCGGTTCTTTTAAATTGTTGTTAGATTGTAGGCTGTCTGGTTCCAATTCTGCTATTATTAATGTGATTATTATCCATTAAGTCATTGCTTTTTGCTGGTCTGTTAATGGTGGCTGTTTCTGGCCTTTCCGCAGAGCCCTGCACTTCCATGCCATTTCTAGCCGGCAACTCTCTCCCGACGTGAAGAACAGCACCATTTTGTGCTCCCTTGATTTCTCCTAGGTCCCCAACCATGCTTTGCAACCATTACAGAAATATACCTCTAGTGTTCAGGGAAGAGCTTGGGAAGATTCAGGGGTTGCAAGCTAAATTCCACGTCGATCCTGGAGCAACTCCCAGATATTTGAACCATTGCAAACGCCAACTTCAGCACTTTGCTGAAATCTAAATTTGTTTCTGACAACCACCTTTTCTGAGTGGCATCATCGTTAATCCCACACATTAATCGGTCTCTTAACATGTCATTAATCGATGCCCCGAGCTCACAGTGCTCTGTCAATTGTTCTAAGGCTGCTACATAGCAAGTGACTGTCTCTCCAGAGTGTGACACCTTGAATTGAATTTAAAACGCTGCATTATCACTGAGGGTTTCGGCTGAAAGTGGCTTTTCACAAGATTCACCAATTCATCAAAGTTCTTGGAATCTGGGGCATTGGGTGACGTCAGTCTACAAATTAGATCATATGTTTTACTGCCACATGTCAATAAGAGGATTGCCTGCCTTTTCTCCTCCCCTGATATGTTGTTGGCCAAAACAAAAAACGCGAGACGTTCAATACAATGTGACCAGTCATCAGTGGTCTGATCAAATGGTTTGATGCAGCCAAATTATGGCATACTGGAGGAAGGTAACTTCAATGACTATGGTGAGGGCTTACAATTGTAATGAAGTTACAATCGGCCTGCAAGGACCAGCTGATTGACTTCAGTTGAGTTTTTGTGGCTTTCCTTGCTGCGGTCGACTGGTCGTGTTTTAGCTCATCGCCAGTTGTTAGGTTCTACTATGGGGTCGCTTTGCTTGTGAACCAGTTGCATGCTTATCTGTCAGCAGGTGAGTCAATTACAATATACTGCAGATGCAGAGACCAATATGAAATGAAGCACGTGCTATTTATTTACACAAACAACAGAGCATTAACATGATGCGTGCTTCTTCAACCAGACCCTACTCTAGGCTAACATTAACATGGTAGCCCGCAATACACAGATATTGGGTCTTACAGTCACATGGTCATTCTGCTCACACTCTCTTTTCTCAGAGGGTTGTTAGTCATTAGAATTCTCATCCAGATCAACTGAGGCTAGGTCAGTGAATATATTCAAGGCTGAGTTAGACAGATTTTGATCGACAAGGGAGTTAAGGGTTATTGGGAGTGGGGTATGGGGGGGGTGGTGATCACACAGCAAAGTAAGGTTAAGGCCACAATCAGATCAGCCATCATCGTATTGAATTGCGAAGCATGATCAATGGGCTGAACAGCCTACTCCTGCTCCATTTTTTTTATCTTCTTATGATCTCTTACGTACAAGAATACTTGGGCCAGGATTTTCAGGATGGTGGGGTCTCAGCCGACTCCAGCAGGCCTGATATCATTTCACCCTCTAACGAGCGTGGAGGTGGGACTTCTGCCTGTTACCATCATCAGATTGGCTGGCAGCTCTTCAGTCATTCCAGAGGCAGCACTGTAGTGGCCAGAAGACAGAGGAGGAGAGGTAAGTGGCAGGGGTCAAGGGGGCAGCGGGGTAAGGAAAGCCTGGGAGGTCGCGAGGGGAGTGATAGGGGCCTCGAGGGATAGGTTGGGGGGTGGAGGGAGTTCTAGAGGTCACTGGGCCCTAAGGGGAGGGCATCCCCATCCAGAAGGGGGCTCCTGATGGACGCCCACCCGACACCCCACCCAAATTGCTCCCTGAGATCGAACTGTGTTAATCTTGGATTCCCCCCACCCCCATATCTATTGTCCGCCCGCCAGCCTAAAAATTGAGGCTGGGTGGGAAAAGGCCCTTAAGTGGCCATTTAAAGGTCTTAAATGGGGCAAGGGTGGGCTTCCCGTCCGAGGCTGTGCCTGCCCCAGCGTAAAATCGTGACCAGGTTGGGCAGGTGGGAACCTGGAGGGAATCCCATCCGTGCAATTTCACATGCCCCTGCTGCCTCAGAACATTCCTTGGGGGGGGGGATTTCAGGCCTTGGAATATATCTCCAATGCAGGTTCAAATGATTTTACAAGTACATGGAGACATTGTGGATTCCATAGACATTCTGTAACCTGAAGTGCGGCTTGCTTTAATACCTTGAGAAGAAGGGTGCTCCTGTGTATGCTCTCAAAACATTGAGCATTTAATAGCTGGTTGTGGAGTTCTGCGTATACTTCAAAGCACACAGACACAAAGCTTGTTCCTGGTCAGAGGAATTGAATGTAGAGCCAGGCAATATAAACAAATTACCGTCTGGTTGGAATCTATTCGGACCAGCAGCCACACTCTAAACATGCCCTCAGAAATGCAACAGTGAGCCCAGCATTGTTGATTTCTCCAGTACATGAATAAATATTTGCATGGAAATTATTTAAGATCCACGAGTTACCGTTTATGTTTCATTTTGAAATGTGACCAGTTATGGGTTGTTGTAAAAATAAATGCACAAAAGGCCTTTAACTGCCCTCCTTAATGAAATTCTGAGTAAACTGTGCTTTCTCTGCTTAACATTGGAATTAGCTCAGCAGTTCAAAGCCCAAGAGAGACAGAGCCGTTTTCATCTGTTTCTTACTTGGACGCCCTGCTCGCCTCAAGCAGCTCTGCTACCCAGATGGTAAAGCTGTTTGCCCTCCTCCTAGAGCACAGCCGAGATTGTTCTTGGTCATCTGCCAAGAGTTGCCTGACAGCTACCTGGCAAGAACACCTTTCCAAATTCTAACACTACTGCTGGAAGGAACACCATTTTTTTGTCCAATGCCTCCATGCAAAACATGCATGAATATGAGAAACAGGTAAGGTTGAATCTTGAATTCACATCATTCCCTTTATGCCCCTCCCCCCCTCCCCAACTCTCTAGGCCAATTGCACAGCATAATTATTCAGATGCCACAGAGAAGCTATTTTCAGAATTTTTTTTTTGAATATGTACCTGCATGCCTGAAAATTTTGTTGGAAAAGTGTTTCTTAATTGTGGATAATTGATACATGCACCTGTGGCAGAACTTCTCAGATGATGGCATTTCCCACCCTAATACCCAAAAAGGTGGCAGGGAACACATCATTCGTCCTGAGGGCTTCCCCACAACCAATGCATACTCTGTGCGGCATTAATTGAATGGAGGCAGGCCTTCTGTCCTCTATCTGGGGTGCAGGTCCCAACTCAGAGCACTGCCATCTGGATCAGTAGCCACTCCTGGGATAATATGGAGTCCCCACAAAACAAAGTGCCAGGAGCCCAGGAAGCAGGTAAGTCGAGGAGTCTTTTGTCGGGGCCAGGAGAAGAGGCCACAGGGGAGCTAGTGGGGTGGGGGGTGCAAGAGAGCGGGAGCCAGGTTGCAAAAGCCAGGGGAAGAAAGGAACTAAGGTGGTGTGGCCGGCGGTGGGCAGGCCTTGTGGGCAGGGGTAGGTGCGATGGAGAAAGGGGGGGCAATGGGGAAAGCGGGCCCATGAGGCAAGTGCAACCACCCCACCATCCTGGCCAAGGCCCAAGCTAGCTCACCTGCCAGGCATCCCCAGACCCTCCTGATCCCTGACCTCCTCCTGCCGGCCTAAAAATTGAGGCTGAGTTGGAAGTGGCCCTTAGGTAAAATCACTGTGAGGTCAGGGGAGGGCAGATTGGTTTCAGAATTTTACAGGCCCCGTTGACTGCAAACCCACCAGCAGAGCACCATGAAATACTGCCACTGGATGGTCCTCTTCAGGGTTAAGTTTGTTTTATTTATTTATCTATGGGATGTGGATATTTCTGGAAAGATCATAATTTATTGTGCATCCCTGATTGTCTTTGAAAAGGTAGTAATCCATCTTCTTGAATCACAGAAGCCTAGGCAGTGAAGGTACTCTGAGATATCGTGTTTGTTATAATGATATAAAGGCACCAATCATTTATAAGGGATTGGGTAAACATCTTGTGGGTTCATTTATGTAGACTAGGCACATGAAAGCATATCTACATGGATAGAAAGCTTGAAGACATCAGCAGCAGGGCTGTGTGCCATGTGCTCTGCTCAAAGGCCAAAGTGAAACTGAGAGGAGATCACAGGACACATTTCCCTTCTAGTGATGGTATGCTGCGATCCCTTAAAGGTATTTTACAACACCATAGTGCTGTTAGGTAGGCACTTCCAGGATTTTTGACCCAATGATGATAAAATAATGGGAATATATTTCCCAGTAATGATTGTGTATCACATGCTGGGATCTTGGACAGGGGTTTCTGAAGCACCTGCTGCTCTTGTTCCTCTAGGTGCTATAGGTCTCTGGTTCAGGAGGTGCTGTCACAGAAGCCTTGGTGAGTTACTGCAATGCACCTTGAAGGATAGTACACATTTCAGACATGTTGCACCCATGGTGGAGGAAGGTATTGTTTAAGGCAATGGGTAAATTGCTGATCAAGCAACAAGGTTATTACCTAGGTTAAAGATCTTTGGTTATGTCAATGGTCTCAGCAGGACAGTACTTCTGCCCACCAGGGAGTAGCTGGCTGCTTCTGGTATGACACCTACTTGAGGCATAGTATAGTCACTGGATCCCAGGCTACAGGCAAGTGATGACAGAAACAGGTTTGTCAGAGAGGGGGGTGAGAAGCAACAGCAGGGGTAACTCTCAGCGGGTGCCTGTTCCCCCCCCCATCCCGATGCTGGGTCCTTTGATCAAGCACTGAGTGCCTTTAAATGAGGGATCCTCCCTCGGGAGCCCACAAGCAACTCCACACGGGTTTGCTTGTCATGCTGCCCGTATGGTGAGCCCTCCACCCGCTGCTGGGTTAATACTAGTGGTCGTGGATGAGGTCCTTAAGTAGACATTAATAGCTCACTTAGGGGCCACCATTTGCAACGAAGCAGGAAGGGCGTCCAAGGGGCCTTCCCATTACGGACTTAATCGGGATGGAGGCAGGAAGCCAAGTCCCTACCAGCCGCCTTCCAATCTGATTTAATGCCAACCCCACCACCAAACTTGCCACAGGGAAGGGCATTAAATTCCGCCTCCGATCACCTTTTTAAACTTTTGGTGAGGATTCCTTGGACCAGGAGCAGCAGGAATACTTCCCATAAGGAACATCTTGGCCTGCTTAGCCTCAGCCTTCCCTCACCAACTGGCAGCTCTTTTCAGATCCCAATCCCGGGAGTAACCAGTCCATGGAGGACCATTCTTGAGTTCCTGGCAGTGACAGACCCCTGGACAAATTTTCCTTCCTGCCTGTCACCCTGACATTACTCTCACCAGTTTGGGCTGTGGGAGCTCTGACATACATTCAAATAAGACCTGAGCCTCAAGTTCAGTTGACCACGGGAGTTGCCCTTGCATCTTGTCTGACCTGTGGGTACCTCCAGCTAAAATCAGGGAAATAGAGCCGAAGTGAGGCTCAGTCACATTTAACTTGAGTCCAGAGGCAAAGAGGAAATTGGCCATTGACATTGTATATAAGAATGGAGTCTGTTTCAAAGCTAGCACAGGTCAAAGGAATGACCATGGCCTATATGTATTAAGCTGAATCTGGAATCCTCAGGAGCTAATAAACATAGTTACATTTCAGAAGCAAATACAAAGGAAGCACAGTAAAATGAATCACAACATAATTTAAGCTAATTAAGTAATTACAATCCCATAAACGGGATTCAAATAGCACAATATTATTTTTAAATAGTGGATATATTCAGCAGCATTAGACTGACACTCAGGAATAGAGTTGCCACTTTGGAATTTCCTGATAGAAACTATACTGGCTCACTAACAACATTGGCAGGACAATGAGAAATATAAATAGTTCAGGCTCCAACAGCCCACTAATAACTGTTGTGCTGCTTGTGCCCCGACACTGTCACCTTAACATTTGTAATTTGTTGATTAGAATGGGCTCTTTGGAAACAGGACAAGTACAAATAGCAGACCATCACAGAGGAGATCAAGCAATGAGATTGATGCCAATTTTAAAAACCTGTGGTTGTGATTATGGTCACAAAATACATACTCAAGTTTAAGTTCACCCTGAATATTGTTCTTAACTATCTAATTTAGCATTTATTTCACTGCCACAATGATATTACTTATAAACTCACTCTATAGATATACAAATATCTAAATACATATAAGTTTAATATTATAGAACAGTAGAATGTTAAACAATCTAAATGAGGCATTGAAACACGCAACCTGCACAAACTTAGGGTTTAAGTCAGTAGGTGGTACCCTGTTGTTTGACAAACTTCTTGACACACTCCAGTAATTAATTTTGCTTATTATAAATAAATGTGTATGTAGTGTAATTTTGGCTGCCTAACAATAATTGCTTGCATTAAAAATAACTTGAATGTTTATGTAACAGCTTCTTCCCAGGCAACAGTACTTCTCTTAGCTTAAGACTTAATCTAGTTTAATTCTTTACTACAGGACATCCAAGTGTCACTGCTATCTAGCTCTACTGCTTATCATGGGTTAGGGCAGAGCTAAGAGGCAGGAGGAGGTGAAACACATACATAAATATAAAAGCAAAATATTGTGGATGCTGGAAATCTGAAATAAACCAGGAAATGCTGGTAAAACTCAGCAGGTCTGGCAGCACCTGTGGAGAGAGAAACTGAGTTAATGTTTCCAGTCCATATGACTGTTCTTCAGAGCCAAAGAAGAAGAGTCAGAGTGACTCAAAACGCTGGGCTGAATTTTCCCCCCGTTGGAGGGGACGTTGATGGGCGTGCGCATACAGGCGTGCTTCCGATCGGCATTCTCGATTGGAGGTGTGCCACCATTTTACGTGGGCAGGCCAATTAAGGCCCACTCAATGTGATGTCCGCACAGAATCGCTGTGCTCGCCCTGTGCAGGCGTGGGGGGGGTCGTGTGGGTGGATTCCCAAAGTCGAGAGTGCGTTCTTTCGCGCATGCGCACAAAAGAGTGCTCTCATCTCCCTGAGGCTAAGTGCTGCCTCAGGGATATTGGCTATATATGTAAAAAGAATAAAAATAGAAAAATAAAATTTTCCTAACATGTCCCTTCATGCGACAATGTCACATGAGTTGGGACATGTCCATAATTTTTACAAAATCTTTATTAAAATTTTTTAAAGCCTACATGAAACTTCAGCCCGCCCGTGGATGAGCTTTCATGTTTTTTCTAGTTCCCACTGGGGCTCCTGGCCTGCCCACCAACCTGAAGGTTGGACGGGCAGGTCCACTAATTACTTTAATTGACACTGTCAATGGCCTCAGTTGGCCATTGACAGGTCGGCGGGCACACTGCTAATTTCACTGTGCTTCTGCCTTCCTGAAAATTTATATCAGACGCGGATGTTCCCACTGATGTCACCGCGCATCATTTTAAGTGTCAGCAAGCGGGCCCTGCCCCCGCTCGCCAGCACGTTAAGTTCTACCCGGTAACTCTGGAATATGTACAATCTGCTTCAGTGCATTTAATATTCCCATGTTACTGATCATTCAAAACTATTTTTATATATTCGGCTTAAAGCTAGTGATTTGCTGTGAATTACAAATCGCATTTTGCTTGCAGGCTTTCTTGTCAAGTAATTGAGATTTTTGAATGGATTCGTAGATCTTCCAATGGATTTGCATTGTGTTTTGAAAGTCTAACATTCAGAGCTACAAAAATATTTTAAAATATTTGGGGGTGCCGTGGTGCACATGCAGTGGTCATTTGGCGTCTGGATGAATCCAGGTTCCCTTTCGATATAAGCAGCACAACCTTGGTGTATCCAAGATTTTGTTACTGACAAGGGAGGAGAAATAAACTGAAACCTCCCCAGGTTCCTTTCTCTTAGTGTCCACAGTCAGTGTGTTTATTTTGGATAGTTACACATGTGAGTTTCTAAGCCCCGTTTAGCGTGCAGTCAATTTAAGTAAACTGCAGAAGGTTTTTGACAGTTTAAAAATGAAGACAGCTATTTATTTGCACACCCATTCAAGGCTAAACACTACACTGGTCATGCACCAGATACCCAAGAAAGATACAATTAAAGAAGGTGCTACACTTCTACAAGTGCGAAACCAAAAGTATAGTTAACGGTTCACTTGTTTTGATTTTTGTAGGAAATCAGTCATTGCAGGCCCAGAAGGGAAAGGAGTCCTTTTCCACCCTTAGGTAGTGATTCAGGTGATTCAAATAGCTGATATCCGGATTGTTGAAGGATTCCCTGAAGAGATGAATGTTCAGCGGGTCATGAAGCTAGCACTTGTGGTTTTTGTATTACACAAGAACATAAGGACTAGGAGCAGCAGTAGGCAATCAGCCCCTCAAGCCTGCCCTACCATTCAATACGATCATGGCTGATCTCATTTCAGCCTCAACTCCAATTTCCCACTCTCTCAACCCGTTACTAATTAAAAATCTGTCTATCTCCTCCTTAAATGTATTCAGCGTCCCAGAATCCACTGCACTCTGAGGTAGTGAATTCCACAGATTCATGACCCTTTAAGAAAAGTAATTCCTCCTCATCTCTGATTTAAATCTACCACGCCTTAGCCTAAAACCATGGCCTCTCGTTCTAGAATGCCCCAGAGGAGGAAACATCCACTCCACATCTACTTTGTCTTTCCCCTTTAGCATCATTTATACCTCAATAAGATATCCTCTCATCCTTCCAAACTCTAGCAAGTATAGGCCTAAACCGCTCAATTTCTCCTCATAAGACAAGCCCCACATCTCTGGAATCAATCAATTGAACCTCGTCTGAACTGCCTCCAATGCAACTACATCCTTCCTCAAGTAAGGGGACCAAAAATGTGCACAGTACTCCAGGTGCGGTCTCACCAATGCCTTGTACAGTTGCAACAACACTTCCCTACTTTTATACTCTATGCCTTTAGCAATAAATGCCACAATTCCAACTGCCTTCCTTATTACCAGCTGTACCTGTATACTAGCTTTCAGTAATTCATGCACAAGGACATCCAGATCTCTCTGCACTGAAGCATTCTGAAGTTTCTCTCCAGTTAAATAATAAGTCGCCTTTTTATTCTTCCGACCAAAATGGATAACCTCACACTTATCCACGTTAAACTCCATCTGCCAAATTTTGGCCCATTCATCTAACCTGTTAATTTCTTATTTCTAAAATTTCTTATTTCTTCAGTGCAACTTACTTTCCCACCTATTTTGTGTCATCTGCAAATTTAGCTATAGTACCTTCTATCCCTGAATCCAAGTCATTAATATAGATCATAAATAGTTGGGGCCCAAGGACCGAGCCCTGTGGCATCCTACTAGTTACAGCTTGCCATCCAGAAAAAGACCCACTTATCCAGACTCACTGCTTTCTGTTGGTTAGCCAATCCTCTATCCGAGCTAATATATTATCCCTAACTCCGTGTGATCTTATCTTGTGTATTAATCTTTTGTGCGGCACCTTATCAAAGGCCTTCTGGAAGTCCAGATATACTACATCTACAGGATCCCCATTATCCACTTTGCTTGTCACATCTTCAAAGAGCTCTAGCAAATTGGTCAAACACGATTTACTCTTCGTAAAACCATGCTGACTCTAATGGATTGCATTTTGACTTTCCAAATGCCCCATTACTATTTCCTTAATAATAGATTCCAACAATTTCCCAACAACGGGCGTTAAACTAACTGGTCTATAGTTTCCTACATTCTGCCTCCCCCTCCCTTTTTGAATAAGGGCATTATATTAGCATTTTTCCAATCCACTGGAACCTTTCCAGAATCCAGGGAAGTTTGGAATATTATAGCCAATGCATCATCCACAGTTAAACAGTGATTCTGCATATCCCAGCAATGCAATAACCAGCACTTATACAGCACTTTTAATGCAAAAAAAAGCATCAAGGTGCTTTATACAGCTGCAGACACTGAGTTCAAGAAAGAAGAAAATAGCAGGGACCAAGCCAGCATTTTAATGACGTAAAGAGAAAAAAGATACACAAGAGAAACCAGAGGAAATGATTGAAACAAAAACAGAAAATGCTGGAAAAACTCAGCAGGTCTAACAGCATCTGTGGTGAGAAAAACAGAGTTAATGCTCCAAGTCTAAATGACTCTTCTTCATACAGACTCAAAACATTAACTCTGTCTTTCTCTCCGCAGATGATGTAAGACCTGCTGAGTTTTTCCAGCATTTGCTGTTTTTTGTCTCAGATTTCCTGCCTCCGCAGTATTTTGCTTTTATCTCAGAGGAGTTGACTGTTCATTGGGCTGCACAGATTGTGGGGCTGGAGGAGATTAGGGAGCCAAATGTGGGAGTTAGAACTAAGGATGAAAATTTTAAATTTGAGGCATTGGGGGCCTGATGCCGTTTAACTCATGTTACTATGATAAATGACAATGTGACGTAGGGAGGCATTTTCTTTTGCTGTATTTG
Source organism: Carcharodon carcharias (assembly GCF_017639515.1). NCBI lineage: Eukaryota > Metazoa > Chordata > Chondrichthyes > Lamniformes > Lamnidae > Carcharodon > Carcharodon carcharias. The sequence continues at coordinate 141,409,591 of NC_054477.1, forward strand.
ATAGTGCTGCATTTCTACATATATTTTGCAAGCAGCATGACATAAATTGGGATATTATCTCATTATTATTATTAGCAACAGGAAAGATGATATGTTTGATCAATAGATTCATCTGCTAATGTACATTCTCTGATTCAGCTCTATAGAAGACTTTGTTGAATTTGATGAAATTTAAATGATCACAGATAACAAAAATATTAAGTAGGAATCCATAGGGCTGAATTTTCTGGGCGTATCGATCAAAACTCATTATCTACAGGCAGTTTTGGTCATATGCTCAATACTCGTATTGTTTAACAAGAATGTTTTGGAAGCCCAAAGACATCACTGCACAATAATGGATTGATAGTGATCTTTGCACTTATTCTGTAGATAACTGGTCACTTCAGCCTTTTTTTGTGAGGCATTGACCTTGGAGATCAGAAGACGATAGGTCTAATGATTCTGTGTTTGGAGTATACATCGAACAATGACAGGTATGAATTCCACAAGGTGGTGCTGTCTAGGCATGTCCATTCAAGGATAAGTCCCCCAAGCCACCAATGACTCAATTAGGAACTTTCCAAAAGCTTGAAATATTCTGTATTGAAGTTGCAATGGTTACCTGATCTTTTGGCAGTCTTCTTAGCCACATTGTGAGTGTCCATCTGAAAATATAAAAGACAGTTCCAGAAGCTTCCATAGGAACACAGCCCAGGTTTGGAATTATGAGTAGGACATGCCTTCACTGGGCACGGCAATTGCTTGTTGTCTCTGAGGACTCAAACTTGCGTTAAGATTATTGCATATCCAGCAGAGAAAAGGAGAAAGAAACATAAAGGAAGAATGGAATAAAGACAGGAAAGGGGACTGATGTAAAAGAAAAGAAGCAGAAACAAAAAACATAATTGCCTGAATTTTGAGGTAAAAATAATACAATGGTTATCAATGCTCACCACTATTAAAGGGTAAACCAGACAGCAACTTCTGGTGTCTACATGTGCACAGTTAACTATGAAACTCAAAGTTGCTATCCATGTCACCCTGCTCATTGAGTAACATTGTTCTACCAGTAACTCACTGAAAGACCTAACATTGAAATACATGGAAAGCTATGATGTTGCTGTATTATGTAGTGGGTAAGCAATATATACAGCAGAAGAAGTTGGAATTTGTCCATTTCATATAAATATTTTTATAACTGTGTGATCTGTCTTAATTACTGCTAACTAGCTTTCCTGGCACTGAAAATTAACATTTACAAGCATGGAGTCCCGTGCATTTAGATTTTATTATTGAACATTTGAAAAAAGGGAAAAAATGTATTTCTGTCTCAATTATCTCTTTCTCTCTTAATCCAATCTTTCTTTCTTCGGTTGACTTCCTTTTCTGTGCATGATCTGACATTGAATTAATTATTATAGTTTATGCTTTCGAATTCAGGCTGTGCCACCTTATTATTCTTCAATTTGATTGGTTAAGGATTTGCACATGCACAATTGCTTTCACTGTTCACACAGGTCCCAAATTCTTGATAGAGGGTGCCATACTAAAGTACACTTCTAATCACTCCAAATTCCAGTCTAAAAGCCGATAGACAGTCTGCTGGCAAATAAGAGTTTAATGAATGATGAAGAACAAAGAACAAAGAGAAGTACAGCACAGTAACAGGCCCTTCGCCCCTCCAAGCCTGCGCCGATCATGTTGCCGTCAACTAAAACATTTTGTGCTTCTGGGGTCCACATCCCTCTATTCCCATCCTATTCATGTATTTGTCAAACTGCCTATTAAACATCACTATCGTACCTGCTCCCACCACCTCCTCTGGCAACAAATTCCAGACACTCACTACCCTCTGTGTAAAAAACTTGCCCCGCACATCACCTTTATAGTTTTCTCCTCACACCTTAAATATGTTCCCTAGTAATTGACTCTTCCACCTGGGACTATCTACTCTGTCCATGCCATGCAAAATTTTGTAAATTTCTATCAAGGCGTGCCTCAATCTCTGTCGCTCTAGTGAGAACAATCCGAGTTTCTCCAACCTCTCCTCATAGCTAATAACCTCCAGACCAGACAGCATCCTGGTAAACCTCCTCTGCACCCTCTCCAATGCCTCCATATCCTTCTGGTAATGTGGTGACCAGAATTGCGCGCAATATTACAAGTGTGGCCTAACCAAGGTTCTATACAGCTGCAGCATGACTTCCCACCTTTTATACTCAATACCCTTGCCAATGAAGGCAAGCATGCCATATGCCTTCCTGACTACCTTATCCACCTGCGTTGCCACTTTCAGTGACCTGTGGACCTGTACACCCAGATCCCTCTACCCGTCAATGCACTTAAGGGTTCTGCCATTTACTATGTAATTCCTGCCTGTGTTAGACCTTCCAAAATGCATTACCTCGCATTTGTCCAAATTAAACTCCATCTGCCATTTCTCCGCCCAAGTTTCCAACTGATCTATATCCCGTTGTATCCTTTGACAATCCACTTCACTATCTAAAACTCCTCCAACCTTGGTGTCGTCTGCAAACTTACTAATTATCCCAGTTACATTTTCCTCCAAATCATTTATGTATACCACAAACAGCAAAGATCCCAGCACTGGTCCCTGTGGAACTCCACTAGTCACAGCTCTCCATTCAGAAAAGCACCCTTCCACTGCTACCCTCTGTCTTCTATGACCAAGCTAATTCTGTATCCATCCTGCCAGCTCACCTCTGATCCCATGCGACTTTACCTTCTGTACCAGTCTGCCTTGAGGGACCTTATCAAAAGCAGCTGCCATTTTTTCACTGCTGGACAAAATATCTGGCTCATTATGCAAAACAGAAAGGAAATGGTAGAGGGTAAAGGGGGTGACTAAAACAAGTATGCAACATATAGGTACCCAATGGATGTATGAATCACCATCCAGCTAATTCTAAATCATTTAATTCAGTTAGAAGGGCCAGGAATTTCCCCTCGGCGATTTGGGGGTGGGGCCCGGTCGCCGAGGGGAAAATGACACGGGATGACATCGGGAGGAATCCCGGACATCATCCCTGTCCCTTTAAATTTTTAGGAAGGTGGGTGGACAGCGAAATCAATTGTCCACCTGCCGACTTGTCAATGGCCAATTGAGGCCATTGAGAGGCTCATTAAAGTAATTAAAGACCTGTGTGGTCAACCTTAAGGCTGACAGGCAGGCCAGGAGCCCCAGTGGGCTGCAGATCATTCATGAAACTTCATCCACTGGCGGGATGAGGTTTCAATGTCCGTTTTGTAAAAAAGTAATAAAGTTTATGTGTTTCTTATTAACATGTCCCATCTCGTGTGACATCACATGAGGGGGGCATGTTAATAATTTTTTAATGTTTCTATTTTTACACTTAACTTACCTCTCACAAATTTCCCTGAGACAGGACTTTGCTGCAGGGAGCAGTGCACTCTTTCGTGCGCATGCGTGAAAGAGTGCACTTTGACAGATGGGGAATCCCTCCCTCCCACCCCCCGAACAGGAGGTGCATTGCGCTTCTTGTCGGGGAGGCAGGCCTTAATTGGCCCGCCCGCTTAAAATGGCGGCGGGCCCCGTTTCAGTGGCAGGGGTCAGCTGTCCGCCTGCCGCCAAGCCGGTGGGGCCCGCACACCATCCGAGGGCAAAATTCTGCCCAAGGTGTTTCATTGCACATATTAGATGATCCTCTCCCCAAACTGCACACACTCTCATTCACTCATTGAGGTAGATCTTTCCTTTGTGTGATCATGTAAATGGGGTGATGGCAAATCAGCAGCTTGTTTTACACCTCTCCAGATTTTTATTTCCATCAAGGTAGCTGCAACATTCATAGAGATGGACCAGTTGAATTTCTGGTCGATGGTAACCCTAAAGAGAGGCTGCTAGACTCGCTGTTGTTGGAGATGGTTATTGTTTGGCACTTGAGTAGCAACTTGTTACTTACAAAGCCAAGCCTGTATATTTATCAAGTCATGTTGCACATGGGCATTCATTATCTGAAGAATTGTGACTGGACCTGAACACCTCAGGCCTTATGATAAAGGGAGGGTCATTGATGAAGCAGCTAAAGACAATTAGGGATTTTTTACAGTGATTTCCTGGGACTGAGATGATTCACCTGTCAATCTTAATGAATACATTGGACAGGTGACTAAAGGAAAATGGGATTTAAGAGACCTTGGATATATTTCTAACACTAGGCGATAGTGTAAATGGGTATCCATTATACTCCTCTCCCAATTTTTGTTTCCATTGACTTTGTCCTGTTTTATAACAGCATAACTTATAATTAGTTCCATTGGAACAGTCCAGGCATGTGGGATTTGTCCTACTGTTGTTGCGGAGGATATGCACCAATACTAATTTCACAAGGCAACTTTAAAGTTGTAATTTAGATGTAAATTTAATCCACACTGTACCTTACTTATTGCTTTATCTCCCTTGTATAATGGGATGGCCAAATATTTACCCAATAGACAAGTGAGATTCAGTGTAGATAGTAGCTTATGCATTGATGAATGAAAGAACAACATCAGCTTGCATCTGTGTAGTGCCTTTAATGGAATAAAATTTCACAAGCATTGCACATGAGTTTTATGAAGCAAATGTGACACTGAACCACCTAAAGCAATATTAGAGCAGATGGCCAAATGCTTGGTGAAAGAGGTAAGCTCTAAGGAATGCCTTAAAGGAGGAGAGAGTGGTAAAGAGATGGAGAGGTTTAGGGAGATAATTCCAGAGCTTGGGGCCTTGGCAGCTGAAGACATGGCTGCCAATGGTGGAGTGCTTAAAGTCTAGGAAGCCCAACAGGCAGAGTTAGGGGAGCAAAGGTACCTCAAAGGGTTGTGGGGCTGAAGCTTACAGAGATATGGAGGGAGAGCCGCAGGGGGACGTGAAAATAAAGATAAAAATTTTAAAATTGAGGAATTGTCTAATTGGGAGGCAATGTAGGTCAGCAAGCACAGGACTATCGATGAATGGGACTTGGCACAAGTGAACACACAGGTAACAGAGTTTTCGATGACCTCAAGTTTACAGAGGATAGAATTTGGGAGACCATGCCGAAGTGCATTAGAATAGACAAGGCTAAAGGTCACAAAGACATGAATGAGGGTTTTAGCAGTAACTGAGCTGAGACAGGGATGGAATTTTATGGAGGTGGAAATAGGCACCCTTAGTGATGCAAGGATATATGATCAGAAGCTCAGCTCAAGATCAAATATGTCACCAAATTTGCAAATTGTCTGGTTTAACCTCAGTCAGTTGCCAGGGAGACAGATGGAATTGGCAGCTAGAACAGACATTATAGTGGGCAATGGAGACAACAGCTTTGGTCTTCCCAATATTCAACTGGAGGAGATTTCTGCTCATCCAATATTAGATGCCAAACAAGCAGTCTGATAATTTAGCAACAGTGGAGAGGTGGAGGTAGAGCTGGGTGTTTTCAGTATATGCGTGAAAACTGATGCTGTTCTTTTGATAAATGTCACCAAGGGGTGTGAGATGAGAAATAGTCCTTCGGAGGACAGCAGAGGTAATGGTGCAGGAATGGGAGGAGAAGATATTGCAGGTGCTACTCTGAGTATGATGAGATGGATAAGAATGGAGTCAGGTGAGTACATTTCCACCCAGCTGGACAGCGGTGGAGAGCTATTGGAGGAGGATAGTGTGATTAGCCTTGTCAAAGGTTGTAGACAGATTGAGAAGGATGAGGAAAGGAAGCCTGTTTTTTGTGACAGTAACAAAGTATGTCATTTGTAACATTGATGATAGCCATTTCAGTACAATGGGAGCTGTGGAAATCCAATTGGAGAGAATAAAACAAGGAGTTCCAGGAAAGATAGACATAAATTTTGGAGGTGACACTGTTTTCAAGGATGGAGAGGAAAAGGAGACTGGAGATGTGGTGGAAGTTTGCAAAGATACTGGGATCAATGTTATTCTTGTGAAGAGAGGGTTGCCGATGGAAGTTTTGAAGAAGAGAAGGACAGTGCCTGAAGAGGGAAAACAATTAACAATATTGGCTAACATGAGCACCAGGGAAGGAAACTGGATGGTCAACAGCTGAGTTGGAATAGGGTTGAGGGAGCAGGAAGTACATTTCATCGATAAGATGAGCTTAGAACGATATGAAGGGATATAGGAAAGAAACTAGAGAATGACACGTGTGCAGGGCATGGAGGAACTTCAGAGGAGGCTGGGTTTAAGGGAAGGGAGGGATGTGATAGAGACAACTGGTCAGATGTCCTTGATCTCAGTGACAAAGAAATCCATAAGCTCCTCACATTTAATGTTGGAGGTGAGAGTGGATGAGACAGGGAAAAGGGTTCAAGATGACAATTTTCAGGAGAGAACAAAAGCTTAGTGTTATATTTACATTCCAGAATTGTTCCTGAAACACCTTTAGCAGATGAGTGCAGGACCTGGTTGTGCTTTATGTAGTCTAGCTAGATTTAGTGATGAATGGCTAAACCAATTTCCCTCACTGTCCTTTCAAGTCTGCATCTATTGGACTTAAGGAAAACATGATCACTCAGGCTGTTTGTCAGTAAGTTTGATTTATGGGATCACCTTTCCAAATATTTATGTGATAAGAGTGCACTTTTTAGTTGCAGTTTTCAAGTACTCCCAGCTACAGTATATACATGGGGCTAGGCTTGAAAAGAGCTGTTTCCAGAGGATTTAGCATACCAGCTCAGTCATGGTATAACAAGATAGGAAACTTCGAGTGACCTCTATTAATCATTTACTTGATAAAGTACAATGTCGGCTTAGTCTTACTTAGGTAAGAGTGTGTAAATAAGTTCCTCATATGGCTCCAGGACATCTGAATGTTGGAGACATATTTGTCTTGATAGCTTCCTTCTGCTAGGTAACCTTCACATTGCTACTGCGAGAAAGATGCCTGGAGACACTAGGGAAGGCAATCCTTCTTTGCTACACTTCTTCTAACAGGAAGTGTATTCCTGTAATAATTTCCCCATCCCAATTATTTTTGCCCTTTAAATAGCAAATACCATCTTTAAGAGCAGACAATCTGTTCCTACACTTCTCATGGTCATTTAGAGCATTTGTTTAGCATCCTGGCCCTTTATTTATTTGTTTTCCTTCTGTAAGATCTTTGTTCTTCATCACAGCTACTTACATGATTACAATAGATATATTGCCTCCTTATTTCCATAGTCAATTTGTAGTTTCTGTTAAAGTTGTTGCTCATGAAGAATTTTCCCACTGTGGAATCTCCAAATGACCAGCTCTTGAATAGTTGGTTATTCATCAAGCAAATACCTATCCATTTCCATCACATGGCCAGCTGGTTAATTGCTTGGTCCCAGCCAAAAAACAACATTGATGTGGAAATTTGTTTTGTCCAGGAACAAAACTGACTAGGCAGCATGTGCCACCAACTGAAAGCCCAAAGCCAACCTGAGAATAGTCCTTGGGCTTAATTGCAATAAGGTTGGTAAGGATGTGGAATCTGCTGTGCTCCCAAAGACAGTTTGCCTATTTCAGAAAATAAATTTTGAACCGCTTAACTGAAGGCCTCTGTCAAAGAGGTGATTGTTGTGAGGGGGGTTAGGGGGGGGAGGGAAAGGACATAAGGAAGGGGCCAATCACAACTTTGAGTAGCCTGCAGACAGGTCGTGGACCTATGAAGAGCACCTCCTGGTTGGAAATGAATCTTAAAAATCTAAAGTGTACTTATTGGTGGCATCTCCTGGCTAGGAGGCATCCATGCCTAAGAAACTTATTTTGTAGCAAACCCAATGAATGCTCTGCTCAGGGCAACCCAATTTCTTGAAGGGCCCTAGAACAGATCTTAGGGCCCTCATTGGCTTAAGCAGGCACACCGATGCCTGTTTTACGTGGCTGCCTCAGATGTCTAAAAACTGCCTAAGATCAATATGGTGTCAAACATTTCTCAGAGCATAGACCTGCAATATTGGTTATTGTTTTTCCCCGTTACCCATCCAGAAAATGGAAACAGCAATGACTTCATTATATTCTTCACATACATTATAAATTATTGTTTTCTCCTTACAGTGGCATTGTTACAAAGTGTCCTGATGAGTGCAAAATGCAAAGCTTTGACATATCTCTTTTTTCAGCAATACTCATTATGCTCTATTAGTTTTTTGATAATTTCAGTATGGGCTTACACCTGTAAACTTCAGTCCCATTCTCAAACAAACATTAATTTAAGTTATTTGCTTAAATGACCTTCCTATGCACTGTATCAGGAACTTTCTCTTTCTGAGTCTGAAATAGTGCCTCCAATTCAAAGATCCACACTGCTAATAACTAATGGATGTGCTATACTGTATAAAAAAAATTGGGAGTGGTTTAGCAATATTTAGCAAAATTAAAACCACATTTTTTCAATTAACATTTGCTTGAACTGTGCCAATAAATAAAGTCAAATTCTGAGCCAATGTGTAAACCTTAGGCTGCCTAAGTTTTGAAAAGATAGCAATTGAAATGAAATTGTGCCCACTTCTGTTTGACAGCTGCAACCCTCTTAAAGTCAGTTGTTTTATTCAGAAAGAGGCCAAGAGGTTTCTGTACTATTCTTCATATAACTCAGTGTATGTTAAACATTGTTGGTTTCTTCCCCACTTCACCATGGTATCAATTTCTCTCTAAACTGACAAGACAGGAGGCAAAAAAAAAAAGGAGACAGAGAGGGAATCAGACAGGTGAAAATTAAGTCATGGAGATTTTCTTTTACCTTAATTACAGTTGATAGCAATGTGGCATTCCATTTTACACCCAGCCCGATGTCCTTTTTCCAATTATATCAATGGAAGTGGAAAATAATGTGGGCCAAAATGGCTGGCAGATTTGCCAACACTCAATCTTGTGCCAGATGGTAAAATTTAATGAGCTGAATTTTTGTTACTGACGCAGATAGCTCGAGTTGGGAAATTTCCCAATTTGTCAAACCTGCCTGGGTAGCAAGTGCCCTGTCAGATCCAATGTTCCCTCCAGTAGGGTAGGTGCGCGATAGAATCAGGCCCACTGCCACTGGAAGTGGATCGCAAGTGGACACAGTGACAGCCGAGTGCTAAGGTGTTCTGTTTAAAAGGCTTGCCCCTGTTCTCTGGGACTTTGTCCCGATTAGTTACTTATATTTTGGGCCCTCTAGCCCTCAATCCTCACACCCCCTCACATCCCCACATCTGCATGCCACCTCCAGGCAAACTCTTCCCTCCCCCAGTATCCATAGACCCTTGGACTCCCCCCATGCCAACTCATAACTCCCACTCATCCCTGGTACCCCCTCAGACACTCCATGGCAACTCATGGCTTGTATGCTCTTCTATTCAACATAAATGTATCAATGACATGACAAGGATGGGAAAAAAAAATAATTTGGGTTTTTTTATTTGAAGGTAAGATTCAATGCAAATAATGATAATTAGGTGGCTTAGTTTGCATGCCTGACTTGTACCATCTGCTGCTGTAGACTGAATAGATGTTATTGGGCGACTATATCACATCCTGTTGAGATGGTAGTGATTGACAGCAGTTTAAGATATGCCCTCCTAAAGATGCATATACTGCACATCACAACCTCCTTTTTTTCCAAACTCAAGGTTTACCTTTAAATAATCAAACTATTTACATGACAGCAAAGAAAAATAACATTGTGTTTGAATGTACTTTAACAGAGAGCAATAAACTTACAAGTCTCTGGAACGCATCAGCGGTTTGCTTATCCATCCAGACTTCATTATTGTGATCTTTGCTGCAGGCTGTTGCACTGTTTCAGAATGCCATTTAGGGGTGTTTTGTTTGTTTTGGGTCTTAGATCATGTTCCTGTTACAACAGGATTGCTCGGTGTTTCTGGTTGTAATATTGTTCTGATTTGGCATCTGGTTCGTCACACTGTCGTGCTATTTGGTATTCATACTTGATGCAATCTTGGCTGGGCACATGCTGATTATTTCTGCTGGATTCCAGATGCCATCACTTGAGAGTTGTATTCAAACCTCTTGCCCAGTGTTCAGGTTGTGCAATTCCATGTAAACATGCTGGGCATGGGCATTGTTCACCTTCCCCTGTTTTTCGAGTAATGCATCATGTACTCCTGGGACTATTGATGAGTGATGACTGGGGCTGTTTGTCTGCAATTGTCTGCTGAATGATAATTCTACAGGTGAGGGAGCAGTCACTCTGAGTGGTGTCACTCTAAGGTGCAACATGGCCAAGTTTAGATTGTCCTTTGTTTGATGGCCCTTCATGATTAAGGATTTTTTAAAGTTCGAACTATACATTTGACTTTCCGTTACATCTGGGGTAATGGGGTGACGAGGTGGTATGGTTGACTCCCCACTTCTCACACATCACCTTAAATGGTCATCCAATGTATTGTGGTCCATTGTCAGAAACAACCTCCTGTGATGTCCCGAAGAGACTGAAGATCAAACTTAATTTGCCTGTAACATTTGCACCAGATGCATTATATCATTGACAAAGAATGGAAAATTTGGAAAAGTAATCTGTTACAACCAAGAATTCATATCCACAGATGCTAAAGAGATCAGTTGCGAGCTTGCTCCATGAATGTGTGGGTACCTTGTGAGGAAATAATGTTTCTTTCTGGTTGCTAGGCATGAGATTTTGACATGCTCTGCATTCCCTCACAGCCTTTTCAATTTCTTGGTGAATTCCTGGCCAATAAACTGTCTCTCTGGCCGATCTTCTGGTTCAATTAATTCCCTCGTGTGCTTGGTGCAACTGGTGAAGAATCTCATGGGCCCTGGGATGATGACTAAGTTTTACTTAAAGATGATTCCTTGAGATGTCCCAAGTTCATCCCTATAGAGTCAAAATGGTCTTAAAACCTCTGGAATGCCTTGGAAGGACTCTGGTCAATCCGCCAGTCACTATCACCCATAATTGCTGTGGTGCAGGATAAGTGGATGTGCCTATTGCAATGCCCAGCACTTATATTGCCCAAAATGCATATGTTCAACATCCAGAACATCTTATATTTCAATGTCTATGAGATCTACTTGAAAATCTAGGGAGATGACTGCAATTTTGACGGGTTAGGTAGATGGCTTAGGGTATTAGATGTGACCATGGAATTACCCAGCTTATAGTCACAATCACAGCCTTGTATTTTGATCAGTAGGCACAGCAATTTTGGTGGTTTGCGCCAGGTCATTTCAAATGGCTTATTCTTAGTTTCCATGACCATCTTCTTTCCAAATAAGTAAGTGTGGAACCATTGGATGCCGAATACCAGTGCTAAAGTTTTGCATTCTATATTTGAATGATTAGCATCAAACTCAAGCGTAGTCTCTTCAGCTAGGCCTAAAAATTGATGATTGATGATCCTTCAGTCAATGACTTTTTAAGATCTGGACATAGGAATATAGGAGCAGGAGTAGACCATTTGGCACAGCAAGCCTGCTCCACTATTCAGTTAGATCATGGCTGATCATCTACCTGAATGCCACTTCCCTCCACTATAATTATATCTCTTGATGTCATTAGAATCTAGAAATCTATTGAGGACTTTCTTGAACAAGCTCAATGATTGAGCTTCCATAGCCCTCTGGAATAGAGAATTCCAAACATTCACCACTCTCTGAGTGAAAAAAAATCCTCCTCATCAATGGCCTGTCCCTCATTCTGAGACTGCCTTCTGGTCCTAGACTCACCAGACAGGGGAAACACCCTATTTACATCTAATTTGTCACACCCTGTAAAATGTTGTAAATTTCAATGAGATCACCAATCATTCTTTGAAACTCCAGAGAATACAGTTTCCTCAATTCCTCCTCATAAGACAACCCAGCCATCCCTGGTGAACCTTTGTTGCACTCCTTCTATGTCAAGTATATCCTTCTGTAGGTAAAGAGACTAAAGCTGCACACAATGCTCCAGGTGCGTTCCTACCAAGTCTCTATACAATTGCAGCAAAACAATTTTACTCCTGTGCTCAAATCCCCTTGCAATGAAGGACAACATACCATTTGCCTTCCTAATTTCTTGCTGCACCTGTATGCTATCTTTTTAGTGACTCATGAACAAGGGCACTTGCGTCCCTTTGGACATCAACACTTCCCAACCTCTCACCATTGAAGAAATGCCCTGCCTTTCTGTTTTTTTTTTCTGTCAAAGTGGATAACTTCACACTTATTCGTATTATATTCCATCTGCCATGTTCTTGCTCATTCACTTAGCCTGTCTAAGTCCCCTTGAAGCCTCTTTGCATCCTCCTCACAACTTACATTTTCATCTAGTCTTGAGTCATTAGCAAATTTGGAAATATCACACTTGATCCACAAATCCAAATCATTTATATAGTTTGTGAATAGCTATGGCCCCAGCACTGATTCTTTTACGAACCCGTAAGCAAATGCCAACCATCCTGAGAATCACCGAATTGTTAAGGTGCAGGAGGTGGTCATTCAGCCCATTGTGTCTGCACCAGTTCTCTGAATGAGCATCATGATGTACTGCAATTCTCCTGCCTTTTCCCCATAACCCCGCACATTGTTTCTACACAAATAATCATTTAGTGCCCCCTTGAATACCTCAATTTAACCTGCCTCAACCACACTTCCAGGCAGTTCATCCCAGACCTGAACAACTCGCTTATTCCTATTCTCTGTTTTCTGCCTGTTCACCAATTCTCAATCCATACCAGTATATTGCCCCCAATCCCATGCACACTAATTTTCTTTACTAACCTCCTGTGCGGGACCTTATCAAAGCCTTCTGAACCCAGATAGGCCACATCCTGGTTGTGTATTTTGTTCTCCTGAGAAAATCTAAATGAGGAACCAGCCATTGTTGTTTCTCTGTGATTGTCATCATTTGAGCCTAGAAAGCATTGTTTCTAATACTGGTATATGAGCATGCTAAGAATTCGCATGCCAATATTGCTAGCAGTAAAATACAAAAATCCCAAAATTGAAAACATAAAAATACAAATTCCCCAAGAGTGCAAAACAGTTTTTGTTTGCTTTTAAAGGAATAATTGGTTATTCTCATTTTAAAAACATCTGCTATCAGGGTAAAAACAATGTATGCGCGCTGAAATTCCTGGTGATCCATTCTAACAATGCAAGTGTAAGTGCGTTGGAGCAGTACTGCTGACTATCTTGTTACAGCAAGATCAGAGCCCATCCAAAATATCAGGGATGGGGTTATTTGCATAGCTTGGGTGAGCCACATTCTCCTGCAAAGTTGCAAGAGTAGGTTTCATGCCAATTTAGAGAACCCACTCATAAAGTAGAGCAGGCCACATTCATTATATCTGAGATCCCCTGAAGTCCATTTAACTCTATCACTCACACGCACTACATGACAACTTTTCTGGGTATTCATTAAAAGAAACTTGGCGCAAAATTAGACAGAACTGATTCAGACCCCATTGCTTTTGCAGATTGTCAGGTTATTCCCCCATAGCCCTTGATTTTTTTTAAGTGATCCAAATTTTGCTGCAGCATGATCATTTCCATTTCATTATAATATTCTGTAGACTTAACTGTTTTTTTGAGCTGACTTGAAAAAAGAAGCCCTGGAATCATCCCATTTGCATTTTCACAGTGTCAGCTATATTTTCTACCAAAGTATAACTATTTCCATGAACCTACATGGCCAGAGTTTTACATCCTGCGGGTGGGTGCACAGCTGACCCATCTGGCCATGAAGTAGCTCGAGATGATATTGGGCGAGTGTCCCAACATTAACATGGACTCGTGCGATGTTTTGTTCAGCGGGCGCGCGTGGGAGTCGGAAGTGCGCCTGCCAACAATTAGGAAGGCAATTAAGCACATTAAGGAGGCGATTGAAAGCCATTTTACATGGCCTATCCACTATTACAGTTGGCAGACCAGCCAATCTCCAGGCAGCCTTTACATTTCTGCCCAAACCTCAATCCAGGGTGGGAAAATAAAATAAAAAGTGAACTGGTTTTATATGAGGTACGCTTTCAGGTGCTTGATTGTGCTGCACGGGCCTATTTTGCAGCATTTTTGTTCTTTCATTTATTCTGTGGAGGTCTGCAGCTCCATGAGGCAGCTGTCTGTCTTCAGGGAGCTCACTGGAAGCGCTCACCATCACCCATGGTGACATTAGCGCCTGAACTTTTCCTGGCCCCCCAACAAGCACTGCTGAGCCTTTCTCAGCGCATGTTTCATGCTGGCCGGCCGCTAATTGGCCAGCCAGCATGAAATCGCAGTTGGGAGTCCATTGTAGTCAGCACGTGCGCCTGACAAGTGAAAGTTTCAGGCCCATGTCAAAATGTTATGCAGATACAAAATCATACCAAATATCATACTGATCATCCTGCAAAATATTTATTAGCTCAAATATCTTCACATCACTGCTATTATTACTTTAATACCATCGAGGTCCTGATGAGTAAACGTGAAGAGTCTGTTCCCAATCCACACAGACAATATTCAACAATAAGTTCATGATCATCATAGCCGCCTTTCAGAATAGTCCAAAACTGAACAAAAGTACAATAATGAACAGGCAAGAACGAGGTGCGTGGCACAAGTTTGTCTCATTTAAAATGATATATTAAGCCGCTGACTCATTAATTAGGAAAAGTAAGACAGTCAAGTGAGCATGTAAAAAATTATTGAGTACTTGCCCAAAGGGCATATGTTCAAATTGGGTTATATTGAGCTTTGTTCATCTGTGAGTTGTAAAGTGAATAAGGCTTCTTCATGCCTCATTTATTTTTGATAGCGCGTTATTACATTACAGTTTGGCAGGAGCTGGCCAGCAAGTGAAAAATAAAATCTGAAAGCCAGTAAGTCTAGTTTGGAAATCATCCCTGGAACAATGTATGAGCCCTGAAATTCTTGGGGATCCATTCTATCAGTGCAAGTGCAGTGGGGCAGTATCCTGGATCACAAGGGGTACAGCAAAATAAAGACACATCCTAAATCTCAGGAATGGGGCCATTTGCATAGCTTAGGTGAGCCAGATTGACCTGCTAAGTTTCAAGAGCAGGCTTATCCCAGCTTCAGTTATACACGGCATTGGTGAGACCACACCTCGGATATTGTGTACCGTTTTGGTCTCCTTATTTAAGGAAAGATGTAAATACACTGAGGTGGTTCAAAGGAGGTTGGCTAGATTGATACCTGAAATGGGCGGGATGTCTTATGAGGAAAGGCTAGACAGACTGAGCTTGTTTCCATTGGAGTTTAGAAGAGTGAGGGGCGATTTGATTGATGCATACAAGATCCTGAACGGCCTTGACAAGTTGGACTTTGAAAGGATGTTTCCTCTTGTGGGTAAGTCCAGAACCAAGGGGCACCATTTTAAAATTATGGGTCACCCTTTTAGGACAGAGATGAGGAGAATTTTTTTTCTCTCAGAGGGTTGTGCGACTTTGGAATTCTCTGCCTCAGAAGATGGTGGAGGCGGGGTCTTTGAATATTTTTAAGGCAGAGGTGGATGGATTCTTGTTAGGCAAGGGATTCAAAGATTATCGGGGTTAGATGGGAATGTGGAAATCGATCAGAGGAAGAGCAGCCATGATCTTATTGAATGGCGGAGCAGGCTCGAGGGGCCAAATGATCTACTCCTGTTCCTATTTCTTATATTCTATGTTCTTAGACCAAGTAACTCTTATAAAGTGGAACAGGCCACAATTATTCCACTTGAGATCCCCTGAAGTCCATATAACTCTATTCCTCAGACATGATAACCAGGTTGTGCACTGCACTGCCTCTGATCTGTAATTGCTTACCTTTGTCATTATGTGCTAACCTTTGCCCAGCTCCCCATCTTCAAGGTTCATTAGACATCTCTGCCCTTGCAGGAGCACAGAGATTAAGAGCCATCTCAGGTCATGGTGATTGGTAGTAACGCAGCAGCCACCCTCCTGCCCTGTTCCTGTAATAGGCAAACCACTTAGATCAATCATCAGACTAGTTAGCTATGCACAAAAGGTAACCACTCATGGAAAGGAAAAGGACAATAATGAAAAGAATTAGGCTCACAGTCATAATTAGATGTGAAGTAAATATGCTGGTTGTTTTGTGAAAAGATCTTTTGATGTTAGCAGGTGTTAATGATTTGTTGTAACTTGAAAGATGAGAGAGACAGTGAATAAACTCAAAGCATTTTTTCAGTGACATTTTAATTGCAAAGTAAAGATAAAATGTAGCGGTCAGACATAGGAATGTACGAAGAGGAGGAGGTCATTCAGCCCCCCAGGTTTTTCTTCAATTAGATCATGGCTGATCTCTTAACATTATGTACCTACTTGGTTTGGTACCATTTAATATTTTAGCAAACAAAATCTCAGTTTTAGATGTTTAATTGGCAGGGAGTTCCAACTTTCCACCAGCCTTAGTGTGAAGAAGCTCTTCCTAACAGCACTCCTTGATGGCCTAGATATTATCTTGTTCTGGATTCCCTCACCGGAGAAAGTAGTTTCATTTGATCTAACCTAACAAATCCTTTATTCATCTTAAACACCGTAATTAGATTATCTATTGACCTTTTATATTCCAGGGAATAAAAGCCTTGTAATTTATCCTAATACATTACTCTATTAGCCCAGATATCAGTCTGATGAAGCTGCAGCTGCAGCCCAACCAAGGCCAACATTCTTGCTAAGATGCAGCATGCAGAACTGAACAGAACATTCCAGCTAAGGTCTAAGCTTAGGTTTATGCAACCGTAACATTGTTTTTATGTCTTTGTATTCCAGCCTCCTTGAGGCAAATGGTAACACTCAATTAGCCTTACAGTTATTTTTATATCTGTTCATTATTTTTTAGTGATTTCTGTGCACAAACCCCTAAATCTTTCTATTCGCCCACAGTCCCTAGATTCTCACCATTTAGAAAATACTCTGAACTACCTTTCTTAGGTCCAGAGTGGATGGCCTTACACTTATTTATTTCCAAGAGGGTATTTCTCTAGATGCTTTGGTACATGGCAGCTTAGCCACCCTGTGGTCACAAGAACACGAGAAATAGGAGCAAGAGTAGACCAGGAGTAGTGATCCGTCTGCAGCTTCATCCTCCTCACCTACTGAACCCTCCTGCTTCTCCTCCATGAGCTCCAGTTCTTTGCTTCTCAAGGTGGATGACTCTGTCATTTGATTGCAGTATGCATTATAAACTTACATACCTTCAGCAAATTGTGTTTCTGGACACACAAGAACAACCCAGGCACCAAAACTCTTTCAGAATGTCAACAGTTGTATTTGTTGATCTCTCTAGTGTAAGCCTGTATTACATTTCTACTATGCTTCATCAGAGACGGACTACATGAATATTATCGACCATGATATGTTTAGGTTTCCAAGATATCCAAAGAGCCAATAATTCAATACTGGCCCTTCTTATATAAAGTTGGGATGGTTGAATGGTTGAAAGTCAAGGCATCGTTTGAACAGCCAGGGGACCATATATTAAATTTTGTGCCAGTGGTCACACATTAGTTGAATGCGTTAACTTAGCTTTTTGTAGCTTTTTGATTAATATAAGGGTTATGCCTGATAATGCATATGGATCTCATCCTTCACACCTTGAACTCTGGTCTAGCCGACAAATCATTAAAATCCAAGGGCGCAATACTTGCTTTTCCCTAGTATTCATGGAAAACATAATTTAATGGCAAGGCATCCATGATCTGATGGATGCATCAAAATACTGCTGATTGGCTTATGCCAGCAAGGCCTCCCTGAAAGCATCCAGTAGTGTAGAAATTGAGGAACTGTGCTGAAGTTCACTCACACAGTGAGGCACAGGCTCTGGTCTATGATTTAAGGTCCTCTTCTAGCAGGTGACACTACTCTGACAGCCTCTTTACTAGACAAGAACCTCTGGAGGTATGGCTCCTTACGAAGGCCCGGTAATGCCTGTTGGGCTCTGTAAACCTTCTCAGCAAGGTACCTCTCAGTTGCTGGTGTCCTTTTTAGGTGTTGCCTTATTGTTTTTGCATCCAAAAGATTTTCCTGTTCATTCTCCTCATCCAGATGATACAAGTATAATGGGATACCAAAAGGGACTCCCACCATCCAATTTTCCTCATGAAGTTTTTCAGACACTACCCTTTTAAGTATTGGAATTGCGATAAAGCAATTACTTGTTTCAGAATCTAAGTTCCTGGGCTTTAGAATTCGAGCTGACTCAGACCTCAAAGAACTCAAAAAAAAACTTGCTGTTAGTACTTTTTTTAATAGGAGGACAGATTGTACATAACCCAGGGCCAGTGCTGGGACAGGAATTCAGGATGCACATTGTACTGGCATCATATAAGTGATAGCATTGGTTCATTTGAATATCTTTGTCTGTTGCGGGTGCAGCGCTGCCTGAGCATTCTGAGAGGAGGATGGGAAGTTCATAGGCAGTCCAAGGGAAGCAGATAACTGGAATGTAGATTGTTAGTGCCTCCCTTAGGAACACTATACCCACAAAATTGGTCCTTTGTTCTTTCGTGAACAATTTTCTCTGTCAAAAGATTCCCATTGTCCTTTTGTGAAATCTCATGGCTTTCTTCACTGAAAATCTCAGTTAAGGGGTGTTCTCCACTCATTCTTTTCCATTACCAGGCTTCAAAAAATGAATGCTGTTTCCCATTTAAGAATTCAGCAGCCCTCCAGAACTTCTGCCTTATCAATTCCATGTTATTTCCAAAGTAAAACAGCACAGCATGTGCACAGGAAGACCATGTAGGGAACATAGTAGAATTATGCAATTGCCCTGACCATGTGCAATGCAGCAGGGCCAAACTATCTCAGAATCAAAGCATTTATGTGTACATGGAGTGTCTAAAAGCAAGGTAACCAGGCTACAGAGCTGGCTCTACAGCTGTTGCTGCTCGGTTGTAGCTCTTTTACATTCAGAGCTTATAGAAAGTATATAGCTTCTAACAAAAGTGTGCTTATGATCAGAAAATGTGGATGTCATGGCTCAAGGAGTGGTCTGTGCCTGATTGTTCAGTGTAGAAAGTGGCAGCATCTACACAGTTGTCCAGTGCTCAACATTTTTGCTAGTTGCAAAAAAAAGAGTCTAGCCATCAGGAGTAAGCAATGTAATTGTATTCCTCCATTTTGCTCACATTTCTTGCAGGCCATATCAGCTGTGGCTCAGCCTATGCTTGGAATTGTTACACCCTCTGAGAGCTGTCACATGAAGTATGAAAAATAGACTTGCATTTATCTAGTGCTTTTCAAGACTACTGGATGTCTTAAAGCACTTTACAGCCAATGAAGTACTTTTGAAGTGTGGCCACTTTTGTAATGTAGAAAACACAACAGCCAATTTACACACATCAAAATTCTACAAACAATGTCGTGATAATGACCAGACCATCTGTTTTTGTGATGTTGATTGAGGAATAAATATTGGCCAGGATCTCAAGGATCGCTCCCCTGCTTGCCTTTGAAATAGCAACACGAGACCTTTTACATCTACTTGAGCAGGCAGAAAGAGCCTTGGTTTAACCTCTCAGCCAAAAGGCAGCACTACCCCTGCACTGTAGGATTGTTAGAATTGTTTTTTCTGCTCCAGCTCTGCAGTGGGACTTGAACCCCAAACCTGTAATCCAGAGATGAGAGTGTTAGCAAGTGAATCACGGTTGACACATCACGCATAACCATTAGTCATTTGCAAATCCCTTCACTGTGCCTAGCAGACATGACTTGAAGTTGGGCATAGCTGCCAAGGATCACCAAAACAGATGCTGAAATACCCACACAACAATATCCCCATGCTTTTCTTTTCCTCAGTGCTATCATCTGCCAAGGTTGCAGATTATAGCCTTCTGCTGCTAAGGAACCAACCATTCAGTTTTTCTCCTCTTTCAGATAATGCAGGATCTGTGGATTGCAGCAAAATTAAAGTTAGCTGCTACCTGGAGAACAGCCATTGGGAAGCATGATGATCTTGCTGTGATTAGTTATCACTTGCATATCAATAAAGTGCAAAACTTTTCTCTTCATGCTATAGGAATGCCTTGAAAAGCATCAGTCCTCACAGATGTACAACTCCATGTATTTGAGGGTTGGAGGGTTTCCTGTCATTGAACATAGACTCTGTCCAGCTGACAACTTTCCACCAGAAAACCAGAAAGGTGTTGCCCATTGATCACATGGGGCAGAATTTTACTCTGTCGGGCGGGCGTGCGCCCGACCCAAATGAGCATAAAATGACACGCGACATCAGGCAATCAACCCAACGTCATCGCACACTCGCACGATATTTCAGTCGGCCGGCCCTTGTGGGAGTAGGCAGTGCGCCCACCAACAATTAAGCAGCCTTTTAAAGCTGTTAAAGAACTAATTCACTCAAACTTTTTGCTGCCCATCCAACTATTTGGTTGGCAGGCGGCTGAAAAGGCCAATCGACATTTGCATTTTTGGTGAAACCTCATCCATGGGTGGGGTGAGGTTGCATCCAGTGATTTTTAAAAATTCTAAAATTTTAACACTCATATTGAACATGTCCCTGCTCATGTAACAGAGTCACATGAGGGGACGTGTTTTCATTATTTTTAATATCTTTATTTTGATTGCTAAAAATCTTCGGCACCCTGAGCAGCTCTGTGCCTCAGGGAGCTTTTACTGTGCACACCCCACACACGCGCACATCTCCGCGTTCACACTCATCCCGCTCCTACCCCGGCAGTGCAGAGTGCTGCAGCAAGTGTTTCACACTGGCTGGTCATCAATTGACCAGCCAGTGTGAAATCCATGTCAGGGCCCAACCGTGGGCTGATTGGCGACTGCTCACGGGCCTGCCACGTCCGCCCGACGAGGACAAAATTCTTCCTATATTATTTGTCAGCTCCTTAATACAGGTTTGTATTGTAGTATAAAGGGTTAATATAAAACATGTAAATATATAGTACACATCATCAGTGACATAAGATGCCATGATAAAAGCATGGAGATAGATAGTTCCATGTAGAGCATTGTGTAGATACTATCTTGTAAATTGTTAGCATAATGATAAATAAAAGATAGAGTTTGCTAATAGTATCACCGCCAGTCTTTCCTGTAAGTCCAGGACCACGACAGCCACATTTCAGACCAAAGACAACAATAACATATGCACAACAGGCTGGTCAAGTTGACTTAGGATCTGGCGGCATCAAGAAAATCAATGACCTAATAAGGATTCTTTAAAATTTTGAAATAGTTTGTTAGGGTTGAAAAAGAATATGTTTCCATGTGTAGGAGAATTGAACTGTCATGGATATAAGATAGTCACCAATAATTCCAAAAAGGAATTCAGGAGAATTCCTTCACCCATTGTGTGGAATATGGATCTTGCTATCGCATCTTGTAGTTGAGGCAGGTAGGATAGCTATCGTAAAAGGAAACTGGAATAACACATGAAGCTAAAAAGAATAGAGAGATTTTTTTCACAGAATGTGGGTATCACTGGCTAGGCCATCATTTAATGCCCATCTCTAATTGCCCTTGAGAAGGTGATGGTGAACTGCCTTCTTGAACTGCTGCAGTCCATGGGGTGTAGTCATACCACAGTGCTGTTAGGAAGGGAGTTCCAGGATTTTGGCCCAGTGACAGGGAAGGAATGGGGATATAGTTCCAAGTCAGGCTGGTAGGTGATAGGGTTACATGAAATAGGATGGGAGAACGCTCATGTGGAACATAAACGCTAGCATAGACCAGTTGGGCTAAAAGGCTTATTCCTGTGCTATAAATTCTAGGCAAAGTGTCATTCATTCTGTGGTAAGCTTATGAAAAGATGCTGATTCAGGCATTGTGTGGTTGCTGTGCAGCAGATCACACAATTTTGTGTCTGCTTGCTTGCTTGAAGTGGAAGCAATGAAGGAAGGAGTTCTCTGGAAAATCCAGTAACAGGTTCCAGGTTTGGGACGGATGTATTGGGAACATGTGAAGTGTCATTGCTTCTGAACTTGTGGCCCTTCCCAAGCTCTTATGCATCATGCCTCTAAAACAATATATTGCAACTGAAACAAAGGGAATGTCCAAAATTCAAAATACTACGGGTGCTGAAAATTGGAATTAAAACAGAAATCGCTGGAAACACTGAGCAGGCCTGGTTGTATCTATTTTTAAAATTTATTTGTTCACAGGATGTGCGCATCACTGGCTAGGCCAGCATTTATTGTCCATCTCTAATTGGCCTTGAGAAGATGGTAGTAGTCACTTTCTTGACCCACTGCAGTCCATGTATTGTAGGTACACCCACAGTGCTGTAAGGGAGTTCCAGGACTTTGATCCAGTGATGGTGAAGGAATGGTGAAATAATTCCATGACAGGATGGTGTGTGGCTTGGAGGGAACTTGCAAGTCGAGGTGTTCACATGCGTCTGCTTCCCTTGTCATTCCAGGCGGTAGAGGTCAAGCATTTGGAAGGGGCTGTTGAAGGACCCTTGGGTGAGTTGCTACAATGCACCTTGTAGATGGTACACATTGCTGCCAGAGTGCATTGGTCGTGGAGGGGTGAATGTTCAAGGTGGTGGATCGGGTGTCAATCAAAGGGGCTGCTTTGTCCTGGATGGTGTCGAGTTCCTTGAGTATTGTTGCAGCTGCACTCATGCAGACAAGTGCAGAGTATTTCCTCAGATTCCTGACTTGTGCCTTGAAGATGGTTGACAAGATTTGTGAAGTCAGGAACTGAGTTACTCACCACAGAATGCCTAGCCTCTGACCTAATCTTGTAGCCACAGTATTTATACGGTTGCTTAAGCTCAGTTTCTGGTCAATGGTAATCCTGAGGATGTTGATAGTGGGAGATTCAGCAATGGTAAAGCCATTGAACATCAAGGGGAGATGGTTAGATGCTCTCTTGTTGGAGATGGTCATTCAGTAGCACTTGTGTGGCATGAATGTTGTTTGCCACTTATTAGCCCAAGCCTCAATGTTGTCCAGGTCTTGCTACATATGGAGATGGACTGCGTCAGCATTAGAGGAGTTGCAAATGGAGCTGAACATGTGCAATCTCCAACGAACATCTCCAGTTCTGATCTTATGATGGAGAGAAGGTCATTGATGAAGCAACTGAAGATGGTTAGGCCAGGGGCACTGCTGCAGGAATTCCTCAGAATAATGCCCTAGGACTGAAATGATTGAAGTCCAACAACCATAACCATCTTCCTTTGTGCTAGATATGACTCTAACCAGCAGAGAGTTTTCCCCTGATTCCCATTAACTTCAGTTTTACTAGGGCTCCTTGATGCTATATTTGGATAAAATGAGATTGATGTTCAGGACAGTCACACTCTGTGGAGAGGGAAACATAATAACCATGCATTTTTTCCCTATAGGTGCTGCCTAAATATGTTTTATTCTTTCATGTGATGTGGGTGTCACTGGCAAGACCAGCATTTGTTACTCATCCTTAATTGCCCTTGAGAAGGTGGCTGTGAGCTGCCTTCTTGAGCTGTTGCATTTCATCTGGTGTAGGTACACCTGCAGTACTATTAGGAAGGGACTTCCAGATTTTGAACCAGCGACAGTGAAGGAATAATGACAAAGTTCCAAGTCAGGATGGTGTGTGGCTTGGAGGGAACTTGCAAGGTGAGGTGTTCACATGTATCTGCTATCTTTGCCCTACTAGGTGGTGCAGGTCATGGATTTAGAAGGTGCTGTTGAAGGAGCCTTGGTGAGCTGCTGCAGTGCACCTTGTAGATGGTACATACTGCTGCCGCGGTGGTGTAGGGAGTGAATGTTTAAGGTGGTGGATGGGTACCGATCAAGCAGGCTGTTTTGTCATGAATGATGATGAGCTTCTTAAGTATTGTTGGAGCTGCATTCATCCAGGCAAGTGGAGACTCCTGACTTGTGTCTTGTAGATGGTGTAGAGGCTTTAGGGAGTCAGGAGATGAGTTGTTCATCATAGGACTCATAGCCTCTGACTTGCTCTTGTAGCCACAGTATTTATATAGCAGGTCCAATTACATTTCTGGTAACACTTATGGTGTTGATGGTGCATGATAGCAATGTTGAATATCAAGGGGAGATGGATTTCTTGTTGGAAATCATCATTGCCTGGCATTTGTGTTGGCTGAATGTTACTTGCCACTTATCAGCCCAAGCCTCAATGTTATCCATGTTGTGCTGCATATGGACACAAACTGCTGTATGAGGAGTTGTGAATGGCCCTGAACAATTTGAAAACATCAGCAACCATCCCTACTTTTGACCTTGTGGTGGAGGGGAAGTCATTGATGAAGCAGCTAAATATGACTGGGTCTAGGACACTATCCTCTGTAACTCCTGCAGGAACGTCCTGGGCCTGAGTTGATTGGCCTCCAACAACCACAACTATTTTTCTTTGTGCCAGGTCTGATTCCCACCAGTG
Source organism: Carcharodon carcharias (assembly GCF_017639515.1). Taxonomy (NCBI): domain Eukaryota; kingdom Metazoa; phylum Chordata; class Chondrichthyes; order Lamniformes; family Lamnidae; genus Carcharodon; species Carcharodon carcharias. Next base: position 141,433,873 of record NC_054477.1, read on the forward strand.
GAGAGCTCTATTGTCCATTTTTAGGGCAAGGCTGTAGTGAGGTCAGGAGTTGAATAACTCTGGTGAAGCACAAATTGGGCATTAGTGAACAGTTATCGCTGTGTAAATTCTACCTGTCATTGATACTTTCCACCATTTGCTAATGATCAAGAGTAAACTGATGGGCCAGGTATTGGCAGGGTTGGATTTGTCCAGTCATTTGAGGACAGGGCATATCTGGTAAATCTTGCATATTGTTGGGTAGGTGCCAGTGTTGTAGCTGAGACGGAACAGCTTTTGCTAGAGGTGCAGCTAGTTCCTAAGCATTCAGAACTATAGCTGGGATATTGTCAGGACCTTTGCCTAAAACTATTTCTTCATATCATGTGGAGTAAATCGAATTAGCAAAGGAATATTCATCCTTACCTCTTTGTAAATTATAAAGTTTAAGCCAGTAGAAGCAAAAAAAAATAATAAAACAAAGTACTAATAAGATGACTTTTGCAAAAGTGGAGGGAAAGCCAGCACAGAGCAGAATGCAGCCAAGATCCCCTGAAACACAAAATGAAAAGAACATGCCTTTTCCCTTTAAGAAGGCATAGCAAGAAGGCCTCACAGATTCATCTCCATTTCACTCAGTTTTAATGGATGAGACTTGCATGATAGGCAGAGCTTTGCTCTAAATTGAAAATTGGGCTATTTACAGTCCTATTGTACAATTTAATAATTGTTGGCATGTATTTTCAACAGATGCATCTACTGAGCCAGTCAGAAATACCTTTTGGCAATATCTATCACACTGAACTTGTTTTACAGCAGTTTCAATATTAGAGGAAATAGATAACAAGGGAGGAATGAAAAAGGAAAGGGTCAATTTTGCATTTTATGACCATTGGATTCAGTTAGAACTTCATGCATTCATAGTTATTAGCAGCTGCGGCACGGGTTTATGTTGATAGTCTTCCCGCAGTTCTACCTTCTGTAGACATTCTGTTGCAGCAATTATTTATGACTTCTGTTCCTTCTGGCTTGGGTCCAGTTCAGTGGATAATCTTTTCATCTTTTCATACTTCAGCTGTTTCTTCCATGCACCACTTCTGGCAATACTAAAAGTGCACAAGATTCATTGCATTAATTCTGTCAACCACATGCTGTACCATTAAAGTTTTTAATATTTGATAATTGGTTAAGACATCTGTTATGTTGCAGATGGATTGCTTTTACTCTGAAACAGTAGAATGGAAGACTTTTATAATAAATATATGCATGAGATATTTCACAATTCCTTTTTTATTGTTAATAATTTCTCTTGTGTAATAATAGTCATAGAAATCTCCAGGCAGAACTAACTAATGACTTGTGTATAAGAATGTCACATTACTGCTATACAAACATTGTTTCAAAATTTCAGATATATATAAATTCCAATACTTAATGAAAGTGAAACATGATAAATCTTTGCCAGAAACAATAATTAAAATGTGATTCTCTTTTAATGTTCACTAAATAAATTGTTGTGGGGTGGCTGAGTTGCACTATTAGTGATAGAGTTGATCCCCCTTGGGTGGGAAACATGAAGTTTATTTACAATATGCTAAGCAGTAACTACACGTGTGAATTCAACTCCAACTCTGGACTGAATTTTTGCCCTTGATGGGTGGGCAGGCCCGACTGACTTGGCAGTGGGCAGGCAGCCGATCGCTGCCGCCGAAATGGGCCCTGCCGCCATTTTGCACAGGGAGGGGGGCGAGGCAATGAAGGCCTGCCCAGCGGGTTTGTGACGCCCGTGGATAATGAGAAAATCAAATTGGCGGCGGGCATGTTCAGAGCGCCGGTTCCAATGAGGAACTTGCAGTCTGTACAAAGAGTGGCCAGGCAGCCTCGTTGAGGCAGTGCACCATGGCCACTCACAGAGAGAGACATGTTGGTTTCAGGGCACAGGAGCAGGAGGAGGGGGGCAGGCTGCAGGAGAGGCCAGCAGAGGACCACTGTGCCCCTCGGTTCTCAGATGCCTGTCTTGTTGTCCTCCGTGAAGTGGTGGCCAACCATCAAGGTATTTTGTATCCAGAAGATGGGAGGAGGAGGGCCCGCCACGTCACCAGGCAGACGTGGCAGGAGGTGGCGGTGGCTGTAAGCGCCCATGACAATGTGTGGTGCACTGGAACCCAGTGCCGCAAGCGCTTCAATGATTTGCTGCGCTCTGGAAGGGTGAGTACCATGTCAGCCTTGGCCATTTGACCCAGCAGATAGCCATAGCCTTTGAGGCCCTTCCCCCACCCCCATGTCTTATTGTCGTTACTGCATTGGGCATTTGGCGCATGCTAGGTGGGCAAACAGATAGTGACCATGCTAACATCAGCCTTAGTGCTTGAGGAGAAGATGGGTTCTCCCCGCAGCATATGTTGGTGTTTGTCGCATTTGAGTAGTCTGTGGGAAACCTGCAGGGGAGGCAGCTAGACATATACTCAGAACTCCAACACATGTCTTATTGATGGTGATGAGATGGTGGAAGGGGAGCCTCAAGGTATCGTGACCAGGAGCCATTTGCTACCTTGGCGCCACACCTAGTTGCGCCTCCTTGCCATGGACGCAAAGACCCGTGTGTTATTCAAAGTGATGGACGCTGAATGTGTCCAAGGTGACTGTTGGGGGAGAGGGTTGGGACCAGCCGTACTATCTTCTGGGGACTGATCATCAGTAGTGTGGACAGGAGCCTCTGGAGGCCTCAGATGGGCCACTGTGGTTGGGGTGCGGCGTGCGTGTGCAGAGTATATGAGCGATCAGCCCCAATAAATCCTCTTCTCTGTTCTCCAGGCAAAAACTAAACACAATCCCAGGGAGCAACAGAGGACTGGTGGTGGGCATGCCCTTGCTCCAGCGCCTCACCACCTACGGGAAGTAGGCCATGGAGCTGGGGAGAAGGCAGGCAGCCAGGGCGGGCGGGAGAGGCGTGGGTGGGGTGCAGCAGCTAGGTATAACTTATGAGGTTGGGGGGGGGAAAGGATGAAAGGTGCTACTGACTGAACACTAACTGATGCACTGTTCTTGTTGTTAATTTCAGCATCACCACCGCATGGCTGCGGCCACCAAGTCCGGAGGCCCCCCCTCCACACCTGAGGGCCAAGACTCACAACTTGCTTCACATCATTTCAGCCAGCCAGGCACCAGTGCAGCCACAAACACTTCCGTGGGAAATGTAACGTTGGCTAGTGTCCCGGAACACAGTGGAGAGGGCACTTCATAATCGCTGGCGGAGATGGCAAGGACAGATGGCACCAGCAGCCAGAGGGCTGCAAGGAACCAAGCACGTGCTGAGTCGGGCACTGATGATGTGCCTCTGGAGATGTCACCAATGCAGCAGCTGCAAGACAAGAGGCAGGAATCGTGGGAGCATCCGGCAAGGTTGCATGAGGGTCTGCTTCAGTTGGTCTCTGTGGTGGAGGAGTCCAGTCAGAGTGTAAGTGAAGGCATGAACCTCAGGACAGAGCTTCATGCTTCCTCCGCTGAGAGATTGGCGACTCTCATGGAGAGGGGCTTCGATCGGATTGAGACTCTTCAGATTGGGGTACGCTCTGACTTGCAAGCCCTGACAGGTGGTCATTCCCAAAGTGGGAGATGTTCTGGGCACCAAGTGTTGGTCCAATGTGACCTCATGTTGGCGCAGCAGCTGCCTGTCGTTGCTGCAAGCTCCTCTCAGGGCGCTCCGGATGAGGACAGTAGCTACTCCACCCCTCTGCCAGTGACCATTGCATACGTTGAAGCTGCGACAACTGGGGAGGTGCCAGTTCTGGAATTGGCCACTACCTCCCAGGCGGGGCCATCACAGGCTCCACGGGCCAGAGGATGCCCGCCAAGGGCATCGAGGCCAACAGGACAGGAGATTCAGCAAGCTGTCTCCCAAGCCACTCCGAGCAATGGGGCAGCACCTAGACGTAGCACCCGCAAACAAAAGCATAATGCACCTTAGGCACTCCATGGGTACGTCACTGGTGATTTTGTGTTGGCCTTAAGTTAGGGAAAAAATAGTTTTGCACATCAGAGCAACGTTTGTGTTTGATGTTGGATGGAATAAAGTCCACTTTTCTGACTGGCTGAGGGTGTTTCCTTTGTGCTGCATTTTTATGTTTCAAAACATCTCATGAGTGTTTGAGTGGACATTGATGTTTCTGTACTAAGCCCTTAGTTGCAGCTGATGAGGTGGAAGATGTAGCACCTAAGTACCACATGTGGAAGTGCCAGGCAATGCTGGTCCTGCTGATCCATGTATGTGCAGCTAGCTGAAGGTTCATTGGATTAAATTCTCCCGGTGTCCCTGCCTCCTTGGTGTAGTAGCGGGTCGGAGGGCTGCCCCTCCTCATCGCCCTGTGCTTCCTCATCTTCTGAGCCACTGCTGGATTCATCATGTGTGGCCTCATCCAGTGAGTCAAGGTCTTCATCATCGACTGCATCACCCCTTTCCAGCTCAAGATAGTGCAGAGCGCAGCATGCTACCACTAACACAGAGACATGATCTGGGGTGTACAGGAGTACGCCTCCTGAGTGGTCCAGGCAATGGAAGCGCATCTTGAGAAGACTAATGGTTCTCTCCACCACAGCCCTTGTGGTGCCATGGCTCCTATTGGAGCGCTGCTCAGCTTCTGTTCTTGGAAGGTGGAGAGGCGTCATGAGCCAGCTTCTGAGGCGATAGCCCTTGTCACCCAGCAGCCAACCATCCAGCCGAGCCGGAGCACTGAAGATTCCTGGCACCTGGGAATGTCTGAGGATGTAGGTGTCGTGGGAGCTGCCTGGGTACCTTGCACAGACTTGTAGGATCCACATCCCGTGGTCACACACTATCTGCACGTTCATGGAGTGGAAGCCCTTCCTGTTGACGAAGGCACCCGGCTCACCTGCTGGCGCCTTGATGGCCACATGTGTACAGTCGATTGCACCCTGGACGCGGGGGAAGCCAGCAATGGCCGCGAAGCCTCTGGCTCGCTGTGTCTGACTTGCCTGGTCACAGCAGAAGTGGATGAAGGTTAATGTCCGTCTGAACAGAGCATCGCTTGACCTGCTTGACACAAGTGTGGACAGCTGATTGGGAAACACCTCAAAGATCACCCACCGAGCCCTGGAAGGAGGCAGAGGCATAGAAGTGGAGGGCAATTGTGAGCTTGAGAGGCACTGGCATAGGTTGTCTAACCACACAGTTAGGGGAGATCTCAGGGTCAATCATCTGACAGATATAGTTGACTGTTTCCCTCGAGAGATGGAACCTCTTTCGGCACAGCACCTCAGTCATATTGAGGTAGCTGCTCCGCCACCTGTATATCCTGGCAGCAGGATAGTGGCATCTCCTCCGGCCCGTTGGTCCTTGGACTACCTCTTGGCCCTGCGCCTCTTGTGTCTGCGCCTGGCCTGCCAAAGATAGCTCCCCTGGAGGCTGATTGTCCACTCCTGGGCTCCTCCTTATTCTATCCCTCCCTTCTTCCTCGGAGGAGCTGCCCCCAGTGGAGATGTCAGAATCCATAACCAGGCTAAATGGAGGCCTCCGGAAAGCTGCAGGCCCGATAAAGATTACTTTCAGCAGACTGGTGAGCTGAAGCTTCAAATTACACAAAAAGCTGTTGGAAATCGATCTGAACTGGTAACAATCACACGGGCAAGTTTAAAACACTTTCTGCATTAAATACTTTGGAAAAAACATGAACAACATCTCTGAGTCCACATATCCCGCCAGTGCATGAGTTTTGATAAAAAAATCACTTACCCGCCTGCCCGTTGGGCCAATGCGCTGAACCGAAGTTCGCACAGGCCCCTCAAAATCCTCGTCGATTGGCAAGTTAAGGGCCTTAACGAGGCCTTTAATTAATGGCGGACGAACGCCCCGCTGCTGAGCGCGTCTGCCGACTGAAATATCATGATGCCGCACACTAATGTTGGGACGCTCGTGCAACGTTAGTGCGCGACATTTTAAGCACTGATGTGCGGGCTTCGCCACCCACGCATCAGCCAGAAAATTCTGCACTCTATCTCTACACTGACTAGTGAGGTAGCCTGCACTACTCTCCTATTGGTTACAACAGATCATGTGATCTTCTTTCACAAGTATTAATCCTAAAGGTACATTGCACACTAAATAAAACCATACTTACTACTTTCCTCCCCTTTTAACTCAGCATTACGTATTGTATTTATAAGTACAAATTTTTCAAGACAACATAATATTTACACTGGGTAAGGAATTTACAAGTTCAGTCTTTTAGGTGGTTTCCTGATACATGTGGAACGTTGCAGCTTCACAACTTCAGGTTCTTTGCCAGGAACCTCCTTTTCTGGAGTTGCCTGAACAGCAGGTGCTTCATTTGGACACTTGCAGTTCTGGATCCTCAACCCTTTCAGGAACATCAGACATGTCAGTCCTGGGTTGAGTATCCTCAACAGGAAATGCAGACCCGGTCATGGTCACTAGTGGAACCATATCTTAATGATTTGTGTCGCTCTCTCTTCCTTAATGGCCCATGTGTTTACAGATGATCCAGCCTTCCACCTCAATGTGGTAAGATAGAGGTCCAGTCACCACACCTATTTCATCCAGTAATCACATTGGTCCTTCCTTGAAGTTTTTCACATATACTGTCTCTCCTAATGCAAGTTACCCCTCGTGACTATGCCAGTTGTGTCCAGTTTTCTGGCTTCCCTGGCTCCTTTCCACCTTCCTCTCTAAATTGGGCATTACTAAGCTCAATCTCGTCCTGAGACGGTGTTTCAACAATAACTCTGCAGGTGTGACACCTGTTGTTGTGTGAGGGGTAGTCCTATAATGAAAAAGAAAGTGTGCTAGCTTGGTTGCCAAGTATTAGACAGCTACCTTTTTCATGCCTGCCTTGAATGTTTGAACCGCTCTTTCAACGAGTCTGTTTGAGGAAGGGGGATACGGTGCAGTTTTCACATGGGGCAGAAATTTTTGCTCGGCAGGTGGGCGCTCGTCCAACCCGCTTGAGCATGAAATGATGCTCATTGACATCGGACGAGGGTGTTAAAAGGCCTGTTAAGGCCATTAACTAATTAATTAATGCAAATTTTTCGCTGCCCGTCCAACCTAACGGTTGGTTGTTAGGCAAAAAGGCCAAGCAGCCTTTGCATTTTTTTGGAACCCTCATCCATGGGTGGGATGAATAAAAATAAAAATAAAATTAAAAGTTTAAAAATGTAATTAATAACATGTCCCTGCTCATATGACAGAGTCACCTGAGGGGACATGTTTTATGACATTTTTATTTTCTTCATTTTCCTTTTTAAAAAGACTACATCTCCTCCTCAGGGTGATTATGAAGTGTGCATTCCCGTGCATGCGTGAAGTTTGTGCTTGGCGCGCTCGCCCTCCCCCCCCCACTGCCCTGCACAGGCAGCGCTGACGCTGAAGGTCGCGTTTAACGCTGGGTGGGTCTTAATTGGCCTGCTCGCGTGAAATCGCGGTCCGGTCCCGATCGTGGGCGGCAATCAGCTTCCCGACAGCCCCCATCGAGCACCCCCGCCGATGGCAAAATTCTGAGCATCAGTGATACCCTTGAGGCTGATGAACCATTGAAACTCAGCACGCGTGAATGCGGTGCCGTTATCAGAAACAATTACTTGCGGTAGTCTGTGAATGGCAAAACTCTGGCATAGTTTCTCAATTGTAGCGGCCGACGGTGACTCCACCTCATATATTTTCAACCATTTTGAATGGGCATTGACAATGAGCAGAAGTACTGTTTCCAGGAAAGGCCCAACGTAGTCAATGTGTAACCATACCCAGGGTCTACCTGACCACTCTCAAGGCTATAATGGAGCTGTCACTGGCAACTTTTGTAGTTCCTGACATTGCCCACAATGCTTTACTAAACTCTCTATTTCACCATCCATCCCAGGCCACCATAGAAAGCTGCGTGCTATGGTCTTCGTTCGGGAAATTCCTGCATGGGCACTGTGTAGTTCAATTAAAAGTGGCTCTCTTCCATTGGAGGAACCATCACTTGTGCACCCCACAATAAGATACCATCCTGGCTGGTTACTTCATGTCTTCTGTTAAAATACGGCTTCACTTCATCAGATGCAGGCTCCTGAGACCAACAATGTAGCACTTGTTCTCGTACTTGAGATAGGACTGGGTCCCGACTTGACCAATCTCTGATCTATTGAGCACATACCAGCGAGGAATCTAAGAAATTTAACAGTAAAACAAGTTCCTGTGGAATTGGGATGCGCTCATCATTTTCTTGTAAAGGCAAATGCCTATGGGCATTGGCATTTGCAATTTGATTGGCAGGCCTATGTACAAAAGTGTATTCATATGCTGCCAGAATTCAGGCCCATCACTGTATTCTTGCTGAGGCTATGGGTGGTATAGTCTTTTTCTCACTAAACATACCTAACAGTGGTTTGTGTTCTTAAACGATTGTAAAATGGCGGCCGTGTACGTACTGGCGAAATTTCTTGACACCAAAGATGATGGACAGGCCTTCTTTTTCTAACTGCAAGTATCCCTTTTCCAGTGTGGTGAGCGTTCTTGATTCATAACCTATTGGCCATTCGTTCCATCGTCCATCTGAAGCGATAGTACTGTTTCCACTCCGTAGGGAGATGCATCACATGTCGGCACCAATTATTTTGTCTGGTCATAATGCACTAATAGATTGGACGGGTGCAAAAATTGTTTCACCTTTATGAAAGCGTCTTTCTGGGGCACCTCCCAAGATCAACATTGGTTCTTTTTCAGTTGAGAATACAATGGAGGGGGGGCCACCACTGTAAACAAATTGGGTAAGAACTGCCCATAATAGTTAATCATTCCTAGCAATGATCTGAGCTCTGAGGTGTTCTTGGCACATGACCTCTCTTACGGCTCTCACTTTCTCCTCAATCAAATGAAAGCCTGTGAATCTACCCAGTGACCGAAATAGATTATCTCCCTCGCTTGGAACATGCACTTTTCTTTTTTAAAACGCGCACCAGTTTGCAAGAAATGTTTTAAGACTTCTTCGAAGTTTGCAAAATGTTCTTTTTCAGTGAATCCTGTCACCAATACATTGTCTAAATAGACTATAAACTGGGCCGGGGCCCTGCAGTAAGCTTTATATTGTTCTCTGAAAAATGGCACAAGCTGAGGAGACACCGAAAGGCAATCATGTACATTGGTACAACCCCTTGTGGGTATTAATTGTGACAAATTCTCGGGAGGCATTATTCAACTCTAGTTGTTGATAAGTATGGCTCATGTCAAGCTTTGTGTACATTGTCCCTCCTGCCTGTTTGATATACAGGTCTTCAATTTTTGGAATGGGGTACCTGTCCAGTTTGGCTAGTTTTTTAACCATCAGTTTGTAGTCCCCATAAAATTTGGTTGTGTTTAAGGATGGGGACTATGGGTCCTGCTCACTCTGAAAACTGAACAGCTTGTATAACACCCAATTTCTCGAGCCTGTTCAGCTTAGCATCGACTTTTTCTTGCAGAGCATATAGCACCAGTCTCGCCTTCATGAAGTGAGGGGTTGCTTCTGCAGCCACATAAATCTTGGCCTGCATGCCCTGGGTTTTTCCCAGTTTGTCCTGGAAGATGGTGGCATACTTTTTAAGTCATTCTGTTAGCTCACTTGCTCTCCACTGAAATATTTCAGACCATTCTAACTTAATCTCCTTTAACCAGTCTCGCTTCAGAAGGCTTGGCACTTTACCTGCTACCACCATTATGGGTGGCTATGCCGATTGGCTTCCATAATGGACAGTTACTCTGCTTATGCCTTTTACTTGAATGTCTTCACCCATAAATGTGTTTAGCTTGGCATCTGTTCATTCAAAGCTTAATTAATGTTCACCATTATTCAAATACCTGGAATTAATGGAAGCTCCCATGTCCATTTCCATTTTACCAGGTTTGCCATTTACATTCACTGTAACAAATTTGGTTCTGTCTTTCCAACTTTCAGATTAAACAATGAGTAAATGTCAGGATTTGTTATTTCAGGCTCTTCTACATTGTAAATTTCATTGAGCTTCTTTTGTTTACAAGCCTGCTTGAATCTTTGCTTGCACTGCCTCATCATATATTCATTTCTGTGACAATAGTAGCATTCAATTTTTTTTAAACTGCCAATCATTAAAAGCATGATTGTTTCCACCTTTATGAAAATTATTCTGATTTCACTGCTAAGTTATTTTCTTTATTTGTCGGCTAGCGGGGGCTGTTTCCAAGCTTCTTGACAGAGTCTCGCTTTTTGGTGCCACTTTTAGCTGAGGGTTCCTGCCCAATGTGGAGGATGGCACCATTTTGTGCACCCTGTATTACTTGTGATTTTCCATGGCCAGCGCTATCTCTAGCATCTTCTTGAAAGCCAGATTCACTTCGGACAATAATCTTCTCTGAATAGTGTTCTCCTACACACCACACACTAAATGATATCTGAGCATGTCGTTCAGAGTCGCATCAAACTCACAATGTTCCATTAACTGCTCCAAATTTGTCACATAGGTCACCCAGGGCTCTATTTTGCAAAATAATTCTGAACATCTGCATCGTGACTGAGGGCTTGGGTTGAAAGTGACCTTTCACGAGGTCTACCAATTCATAAAATTTTTTTGAATCTGGGGCACTGGGTCCCATTAAACTTCAAATCACACTGAAGGTTTTGCTCCCACAATACTCAAGCGGATTACTTGCCTCTTCTCCTCCCCCATAATTTCATTCGCTTAAAAAAAAACGTGAGGCATTCTATGTATTGAGTCTGTGGCTGGTTCAAAATGATCATTTCTTCCAAACTGTTGCATTTTGAGAGAGGATAAATTCTTCAATTCTAACAGAGCTTGCTACTTAGAATCACCAGGCCAGGCACAGTGCCGATTTCTTTCCAACTTAATTTCTTTTGTTCAATCTTGTTTTATCCCTGTTGCCAGTTTGTTGTAGGGTGGCCAGTTGAACTATTAGTGATAGAGTTGATCTGCAGACACTTCTTGGGTGGAAACATTAAGGGTAGAATTTTGCATTTGGCGTGTGGGCGCACACCTGATATGCTGGAACATAAATGATGGGTGATGATTTCGGGCATGTGTCCTGACATTATTGCATACCCTCACGATATTTCACTAGTTGGGCTGCTATAAGGACAGAGTGCGCCCGCTGTTAATTTATGGGCCAGTTAAGACCCTTGAGGCACCAACTGTTTGTAATTATACGCAGCCCGTGCAATTTTCAGGGCATTCCAAGAGCACAACAGGCAGACAGGTGGGCCACGTTTTCAAAAACCTCTTCCACAGGTGGGATGAGAGGGGTGAGTGAGTTTGCTAATGTGAATTGTTTGTACTTTAGCTCATAAGTTGCTGCTGCTTGTGTGAACAGGACAACTTTATTTCGCTTCAGAGCTGCTTTGACAGAAATAAGAGGCTTCATATCGGAGGAGTCATATCACTTGAGTCCTTTTAGGTATCAGGCAGCCTTCATTTACCCTGGGAATGCAGATTGTGGTCTCTGCTGGAGGCACATCCTCTGCGGAGGAAGAGAGGGCCAGAAGGGGGAGGCAGCCAGGTGTCCCCTTTCAGCCTCTAGGGGAGCCACCTTTGGGAAGATAGCCACAGGCACAAGGGGCGCAGGGCCAACAGAAATCTAAAGCAGAAAGGGCTACAGAAGATGCCACTATCCTGTTGCCAGGGTTTATAGGCGGCGATGCAACTACCTCAATATGTCTGAGGTGCAATGTCAAAGGAGTCTCCTCCTCTCAATGGAGACCTTGACCTCCATTTGTCAGATGATCAGCCCTGAGATCAGCTCCAACAGTGTGGGTGGACATCCCATGTCAGTGACGCTGAAGGTCACAGTGGTCCTCAACTTCTATGCTTCTGGCTCTTTCCAGGGTTTGGTGGATGATCATTGTGGAGTCTCCCAATCAGCTGTCCACAGCTGTGTCAAGATGGTGACAGATGCTCTGTTCAGGTGTGCATTGACTTTCATTCACTATCGCATGGATGAGGCCAGCCAGGCAGAGTGAGCCAGAGGCTTTGCCATGATTGCTGGGTGCAATCGACTGCACACATGTGGCCATCAAAGCGCCAGTGGGTGAGCTGGGTGGCTTCATCAATAGGAAGGGATTCCACTCCTTGAATGTGCAGATAGTGTGTGACCATAGGATGCAGATTCTGCAAGGCTGGGCAACATAGCCAGGCAGCTCCCAAGACACTTACATCCCGAGACAATCCTAGGTGCCGAGTCTCTTCAGTGCTCCAGTCCGGTTGGATGGATGGCTGCTGGGCGACAAGGGCTATCCCTTCAAAAGGTGGATCATGACGCCTCTCTGCCATCTAAGAACAGAGGATGAGCAGCAGTACAATAGGAGCCATGCCTCCACAAGGGCTGTGGTAGAGGGAACCATCAGTCTTCTCAAGGTGCACTTCCGATGACTGGACTGTTCAGGGTTCACACTGCAATACCCCCCAGATTGTATGTCACTGATAGTGGATGCATGCTGTGCTCTCGATAATCTGGTGCTGGAAAGGGGGGACGCAATGGAGGAAGAAGATGTTGATGCAGTTGCTCTGGCAGCAGACAATAAGTCCAGTAGTGAGTCCAAGGATGAGCACGCACAGGAGAATGCTGAGGGGATAGACGCTGACCCGGGCAACTTCCAGGGAGGCAGGGACACCCGGGAGGTTTTGATCCAACCATCCCTCAGCTAGCCAACCAAAGAAGAACCACATGCCAGGGCTGCAGGCTCCATACTCGACACCTGACAGGAGCATTTGCTCGGTGAACAACATGCACTATGTGCCATTTCAATAAAATTCAATGAGAAACAAGTCACTCATAAGATCATGGGTTACCCTGCACCTACAGAAGTAATGAAGTACCCAGAGGCTTGTTGAACACAAACACAATTAGTGCCTGACATACATAAATCAAATTAAATGGAATGGTGTTCTCCATCACACCTAATAATAATTAACGTAAAAATGGGGGGAAAAAATATCACCAGTGATAAGCCCGTGTTGTGTTAAGGTGCTTTAAGTTTTTGCTTGCGATGCTATGTCTAACTGCTTGCCCCTTGCTGGTACCAGCATTGGAGACAGCCTGCTCTCTCTGTTGTCCTGTTGGCTTTGATGACCTTGATGGCCGTCCTCTGGCCCATGAAGCCTGTGCTGGCCCTGCCTGGGAGGGTGTGGTCAGTGCCATGGCTGGCATCTCCCCAGTCGCCGTAGCCTCATCAGATCCCACGGTCACTGGCAGAGGGGCAGAGGAGCTGCTTCTGCCATCTGGAGCATCCTGAGAGGAGCCCGCAGGGACAACAAGCAGCTTGTGCACCAATGCCAGGTCACTTTGGACCTCCCTGCTCACCATTGATGGACGGGCACCTAGCTGGGATACTGGGTGCCCAATCCATGTCCCATAATGACACTGACCACCTGAGATCATCACCGCTGTGAGGGCTTTTAGGTCCGAGCGCATCCCCAAGAACCCCTGATTCAGCTCCTGGGGGAGCCTCTCCATGAGGGTTGCCACTCTCTCCATGGAGGAGCCAGTGTGCTCAGCCATGAGGGTCAATGCTCATGCTCCACATGGACTTCTCCACAACAGAGACCATGCCACATGTTCCCTCATGTATCTCCTCCAGATCCTCCCGTACACCCTGCTGGATGTCCAACACCTGCTGCCTCAGGGACGACTCCAGAGGCACATCATCAGCCACCGACCGAGCATGCCCCTGGTCTCCAGCAGTCCTTTGACTGCCGGTGCGATGGGCACTCTCTGTCTCCACCTGCACCTCAAGCGAGTGTGAAATACCCTCACTGCTGTGCACTGAGATACTATCCAATGACCTGATGTCCACTGAGGTGCTGGTATCTGTGCCAGTGTCTGCCTGGCTGAGAAGGTGTGATGCAGGTGCGTTTCTATGGTCGCTATCCTCTGGGGTCAGGGATGGGCCTTCAGGTTCCTCACCCCGATGAGATTCTGGTGAGCCTGAAAGGAAGAACAAGGACGTGTCATTAGTTGAAGTCATTACACTGTCACTGTGCATGCCTGGCACCTGGATCAGGGTGCCCATGCTTTTCCATTATCAATGGCAATTCCATGTTCGAGGCTCACATCAATATAGAGATAACAGTGGGATGGTTGCTATTACAGACATTGTCACCTCAGTGCACTGCACTCTTACTTCCCTGTGGCACCACAACCTCACTGTGGCTGGTTTACCTAGGCACATGGTGCCTCTCCAGCTCCAGGACCTCCTGCTCATATCTACTCAAGATTATAAGGTGGGGCAGCCCTCCACCAGTCTGCAACCTTTCTGCATTGTTATGGGTTGTTTGCTCCTGAAAGGACAGATGAGCATTGATTAGTCCACCCTGTACCAGCATTGCCATTGCCGCCTGGCCAACCCCACCTGAGGAAAACCTCACAGGGCTTGGCCAATTCGTGACCCTGGAGCCACGAGACACTCATTCCAAGCAGTCAGGGCTCACCCCCTTGACCAAATACTGCCTCATTTTGACATTTGCTACTCACACTCTAAGTACTCTGAGGTCCAAGGTAGGGTGGGTGATGGGGGCGGGGGGTGGGGGGGTGGATGTGTGTGTGTGTGAGGTTGTGGGGGGGCGGTGGTGCTCCTAATTGCTGTGCTAAATGACCCATGCCAACACAGTACTCACCCTTCTGCATGGATGCCTATGTGCTGATCGCACACCAGCTGCACATTCAGCGAATGGAAGCCTTTGTGATGATATAGTTGACTGCTTCTTGCCACTGTGATCTGAGTGTCAGATGAGTGCAGGCAATGGCACCCTGCACATGTTGCACCCTGACTTTCCTGGACCTGGGCGAAATGCAAAAAGTTGTGTGCCCTCGCAAAGATGGCAACCATAACCCCATGGGTACATTTGTGGGTGCAGGCTTGGGATATATCACACAGGTCACCTGTGGAGCCCTGAAACGAGCCACAGGCATAGAAATTGAGCGCCACTTTCACTTTCATCTCCACAGGCAGGGGATAAGCTGCATGTCCCCTTTGTGCCAAATCCTGCAGCAACTGGCAGCTGTGTCCGACCAGTTCCCTAGATATGCGCAGTCTTCGGTGATACTGGTTCTCAGTCATCTGCAGGAATGAAAGACGTCATCTATATACACAGGGTATCGCTAGACACTGACCAGCGACGGTTTGTTGTGGCTCTTCAGTGGTATGTGCAGGAGCCCCAACTGCCCCTTCTTCCTGAGGGTGCTGCTCCCCTCTCTGTGCAGTCAGGTGCCACCATTGCTCTCTTATCTGTCATCTTCACTCTCTGTATGCCACACGGCATACAGCTAGGTCACCAGAATCAGTGCTCCTGATATACTTCTCCTGCAGGATGAAAGAGAGAGACATGTGAGTTAGCTTGGATGTTCTAAGAACCTCTCTTGGTTCTTGCTGGCCACCACTTGGTTGGCCAGAATTTAGTGCTCTGCATGGCTGCCTGAAACTCCACCCACTTCTGCCCCACTCCACCTGACTGATTGACGTGGCAGCTTTGCCCACTGGACAGCATGCTGTGTTCTCAGCTCAGGCGCAGGCATTCTCCTAACCTGCACTGCAAGGCTGCGCTGTTAGCTTGAGCCATGGGGAAGAATGGTCCAAACCGGGATGACGACTTTACAAGGACCTGTGAGTGCCTCCACCAGTGACTGCCCCATGACCAGCTTTAGCGAGGAGATTGAACAACATGCCCAGTTGTCCAACTATCCTGCGGTCCACTAAAATGCTCATTAGGTTGCAGTCTGTGCCCAAGGGGTGAAAAGCTCTCAAGCACTTGGTGGCACTTTCATGCCTCTGTGCTGCTTGAGTAGGCAGGTAAGCTACAGGCCTGACTCTAAGCATGTCAATGCGGCTGCATCTGAACTGTCTCAGCTGCAGGGAATGGTCACTTTATACAAGGGTTTCCTAATGTGTGGCCGCATCCTTCCCCTCCACCCCACACATGCTTGTGCACTACTATCAACTGCAGGGCAGCCCTCCCCCCCACCCCCCCACCCGCCAAGTCACCTCCACCACAGGGTAGCCCTCGCAACACTCCCCCACCAAGTTGTCTCAAATGCAGGGCAGTCCATCCTTCCACGCCCACCCAAGTGGCCTCAACCTTGAAGTCCAACAGGTGGCCTTCGCGAGCGCTGCACAATGTTACTATGCACTCACCTCCGAGTTCCTCTCAAAGTGCAGTCTGCCTAGTGCATGCCTTTTTTATATTGTTGTGAAACACATCAACGTGCAATCACGCCAATGTGGGTGAATGGTCCAGCCTGGGAAGATGATTCCAGCGGGCTGGCCTTACAATGATGATACAGATGGATTACAATGAGGTTTCCGATATCCAATGGCGGGAGATGCAACCCACCATTGATGGGCTGAGTGGGTGATTGCAAACTGGTTTCACAACATCGTGAAACCAATTTTTGGCCTTCTCCCCATATTGTCCGCTCACACCAAACATGTCCGACACCAGTGTGCATGGAAAATTCCTCCCACAGTGTCCAACATTAGATGCAATTCTGTGATTGGACAACATTTGCTAAATAATTCTCGGGGTGCTGAGAATTACGCTGACAACCAATTTAAGATTGGCAGTCAGGCTCGCAGTGTGATGCATTTGTGTGTACTGGAAGCCACATATATTAATACACAGGGCCCTTGCAGACAGAAAGAACATGTATACACATTGTGCATGTTTCAGCTAAAAAAATAAGTAATAGCTATTTGCTGACTCATTCCTCAGGAAAATGTCTTGACCAATCAGAGTCATGCTGCCTGGTTTAAATTTTAGACAATGTTGACAGTTAACTGTTCATCACCATTAATTAGTACATTCTCCGTGGCAATGCCTCGACTAGAGTCCACTTGCCAACCAATCAGCATTCTCTTCTCATACAGTGTTGCTTCCCCTGACATTGGCATTCTTGTAATTGTTCTGATGAGTGCAAGACAAAAAGCTTCAACAAAGTGTTTTTTTTCAGCAAAACTCAAGTCACATAAGAATTGTTAAATTAAGTTGATCCAAAATATATTTAGCCATTATTGGTCAGTGAATACCTTTACTTAGTCATCTAGCCCGGTACATTCTCATTAGTACTTGCATAAAGCAACTTCTGCACTGTTTACTCAATCCTACTGATATATAGTGAATGGCAACATGAGGAAAAACTGTTCTTACACAGTGAGTGGTCAGTATTTAGAGTACACAGCTTGAGAGTGTGTTGGAAGCAGATTCAATCAAGGCTTTCAAAAAGGGAATTGGATAAACAGCTGAAGAGACAAATAAATGCTCAAATACAGTGAAAGGGCAGGGGAGTGGAACTAGCTGAATTGCTCTTACAGAGAGCCGTCCCACACACATGGAGGCTGAATGGCCTCCTTCTGTGCCATAACTGCTGTATT